>NC_053396.1:120642919-121369794 GCF_905171765.1 Bufo bufo | reverse complement strand
TGTTTCCTAACAATTTTTCCTCTAAAATCGATTTTTTTTCTTTGGTTTTGTGCGTATTATTGTCAGTCTGTAAAAGTGGCGCACTACTCGGACTACATCGTTCCCAGCAGCGACCTGGTATCACGGTCGGCGTGGCTATCACATACGTGACACAGAGGGAGGGAACGAGGAAGGCCCTGCCCAAGTGAGAGGGAAGATGGTGACCCCTGACTCACCTGGCGGCTGGCACCTGGCTGCCCTGACGTCCCTAGACGGGTTCCTCACCCGTACGCCGATCACGTGCCTAAAGCCCTGGCTTTCCCTGAGCTGAGCCCTAGGTAGTGAACAGGGCGATGGGAACACTAGTCCGCACCACTAACTCTAAGGGAAAACACCAAGGGGAGGACAGACAACACAGACTCAACATATATTCCCAGGTGGGCGACAACAGGAGACAACAATAAGCCAAACAGGGATCCGGAGGGTAGCACACAGGAACAACAACCAGGATTAACCACTCCAGTGGGTCAGTATAGATGTCCAGGCAGGAAGCTCTATAACTGGCAACTAGAGAAGTGTGAGGGGAAAATATAAGGAGGTAGGGAGTGGCAGACAAGAAACAGCTGAGGAGGAGAAGCTACGGATCCCTGAGAGAGACAAAAAGGATAGCAAGGCAAACACAGAAAACAATAACTAAGAAACACCATGATCTTTAGATATAGAGCGCGCAGCCACCCGCTGCGACTTCCTTACCCCGGGTATAACGGAGTCAGACGTGGCTCTTGATACCCTCGTGACAGTACCCCCCCTTTCACGAGGGGCCTCCGGACACTCAGGACCAGGTCTCTCCGGATGAGAGGCATGGAAAGTCTGAATTAACCTGTTGGCGTTTACCTCTGACGCTGGAACCCACATTCTTTCCTCGGGACCGTAACCCCTCCAATGCACAAGATACTGAAGAGAGCGGCGGACCCGACGAGAATCAACAATTCTGGCTATTTGAAACTCCAGATTACCATCCACAATAACAGGAGGAGGTGGCAGCGGCGATGGTTCTAGAGGTGGAACATACTTCTTGAGTAACGATTTATGGAAGACGTTATGGATCTTAAAAGTCTGATGTAGCTCCAGGCGAAAAGCCAGAGGGTTAATGACGGCTACTATTTTATAGGGACCAATGAACCTAGGACCCAGTTTCCAAGAAGGAACCTTCAACTTAATATTCCTAGTAGACAACCACACATAGTCATTCACTCCTAGGTCCGGACCTGGCGACCGTTTCTTATCGGCCATGCATTTATATTTACCACTCATCTTTTTCAAGTTAACTTGCACCTTCTGCCATACCGATGAAAGAGATGAAGAAAACCTTTCCTCTTCGGGAACCCCAGAAGACCCCCCCTCTTTGAAAGTACAAAATTGGGGATGAAAACCGTATGCACCAAGGAATGGTGACTTGCCAGTGGACTCCTGATAATGATTATTTATGGCAAACTCAGCTAACGGTAAGTATGATGACCACAACTCTTGGTTTTCAGACACAAAACACCTTAAATATGTTTCAAGGTTTTGGTTGGTACGCTCAGTCTGTCCATTCGACTGAGGATGGAAAGCTGAGGAAAAGGACAAGTGAACCCCCAAACGGGAACAAAAAGCTTTCCAAAACTTAGAAATAAACTGGGTTCCCCGATCCGAAACCACATCGGAAGGGACCCGGTGAAGCTTCACGATTTCACTGATAAACACCTGAGCGAGAGTTTTAGCATTAGGAAGTGCGGGTAGCGCAATAAAGTGTACCATTTTGCTAAACCTGTCTACTACTACCAAGATAACTGTTTTACCCGCCGACAACGGTAAGTCAGTGATGAAATCCATTGACAGATGTGTCCATGGCCTATTGGGGATGAAAAGTGGCAATAAAGACCCTGCTGGACGTGTATGAGAGACTTTCGCGCGTGCACAAGTAGAACAAGTAGACACGAAATCCATTACATCCTGACGCAACCTTGGCCACCAAAAACGACGAGATAAAAGCTCCAAGGTTGCTTTACTACCCGGGTGTCCAGCAAGTGCCGAATTATGATGTTCTTTTAATAATTCAACACGCAGGTTTAACGGTACAAACAATTTCTCTGAGGGGCAAGAGGCCGGGGCGTCCCCCTGAGCCTCTAACACCTTTCCCTCTAGAACAGAGTGTACAGCAGAGACAACCACTCCTCTTTGTAAAATAGGTACCGGATCACAAACATTACCCCCTCCAGGGAAACTACGAGATAATGCGTCTGCCTTGGTATTTTTTGCCCCAGGACGATAGGTGATTACAAAGTTAAATCTGGTAAAGAATAGCGACCACCTAGCTTGTCTAGGGGTGAGACGTTTAGCCGATTCTAGGTACAGAAGGTTCTTGTGATCCGTAATCACCGTGGCGGGGTGGATTGCTCCCTCTAAGAAGTGACGCCACTCTTCAAGCGCCAGTTTAATCGCCAACAGTTCCCTATTTCCAATATCATAATTCTTCTCCGCAGAAGATAATTTTTTGGAAAAGAAAGCGCAAGGACGCCATTTGCCAGGAGACGGACCCTGAGACAATACAGCTCCCACTCCCACCTCTGACGCATCTACCTCGACAATAAAAGGCTCGGAGACATCAGGTTGAATTAGAACAGGTGCCGAGGTAAACCTCTCCTTTAGAGAGGAAAATGCATCTTTAGCGGCGTCAGACCATTTGGAAAAATCCGTCCCCTTCCTAGTCATGTCGGTAAGGGGTTTAACGATCACTGAATAATTTTTAATGAACTTTCTATAGAAATTAGGGAAACCCAAAAACCGTTGTAGGGCTTTAAGGTTCTCAGGACGATCCCAATCTAAAATTGCCTGGACCTTCCCAGGATCCATGCGGAAACCTGAAGCAGATAATAGATATCCCAGGAACTGTAATTCCTGAACAGCGAAGACACATTTTTCAATTTTCGCATATAATTTATTCGTCCGTAGGACCTGCAGTACTTGCCTGACATGCACCTCATGTGTTTTCAGATCAGCCGAATAAATTAAGATATCATCTAGGTATATGACTACAAACCTGCCGATGAGATGACTAAAAATATCATTAACGAAATGTTGGAAGACAGCAGGGGCATTGGTCAGACCGAAAGGCATAACTAGATTTTCATAATGCCCCTCAGGGGTGTTAAAAGCTGTCTTCCACTCATCCCCTTCCCTGATACGAATCAGATTGTAGGCCCCCCTAAGATCAAGTTTGGAGAACCACTTAGCACCCGCAATCTGATTAAAAAGGTCAGGAATGAGAGGAAGAGGGTATGGGTCACGGATGGTTATCTGGTTTAACTCACGGAAATCTAAGCAAGGACGCAGGCCCCTATCTTTCTTTTTAACAAAGAAAAACCCTGCAGCCACGGGTGAAGAAGAGGGTCTGATGTGTCCCTTAGCCAGACTCTCGGAGATATAATCTTTCATGGCTTGTCTCTCGGGACCCGAAAGATTATACAACCTGGACTTGGGTAATTTTGCCCCGGGAATCAGGTTAACCGGGCAATCATAAGGACGATGAGGTGGTAGTTTCTGACAACCCTTTTCAGAAAAAACGTCCTCAAAGTCCGAAATAAATGTAGGTAGGGAAGCTATGGAGGCGATTAAGCAATTGTTATTTAAGCAATTCTCTCTGCAATGCTCACTCCACTCCAATATCTCCCTGGCCTGCCAATCCACCACTGGATTGTGCGCTACCAACCAGGGAAGACCCAATACCACCGGAGAGGGAAGGCCCTCCAGAACGTAACATGAAAGACACTCATTATGGTGGTCCCCTACCCGAAGGTAGGGGGTGAGGTTTCTCTGAGACAGAGGAGCAGAATCTATAGCGAATACGGGAATAGGTCTCTGCAGCGTACAGAGAGACAAACCCATAGTGCGGGCAAAATGGGCATCAATCAAGTTTACCCCTGCTCCACTGTCTAGAAAAACAGAAATAGACTCCGTCTTAACACCAAAAACAATGACCGCTGGTAACACAAATTGAGATGTTCGTATGGAGGAAACGTATACCCCCCGGCTGACATCCTCCGCACAGCCCGGGGTTAGTCGTTTTCCGACGGTCTTTTGTTTTTGAGAAAGGAGGGACAGACATTAATGAAATGACCCCTCCCCCCACAGAAAACACAACTCCCCCCCCCTACGGCGAATCTCGGGAGGACGGACCTGACGAGAAGTTCCGCCTAGCTGCATAGGCTCATCTAAGTCAGTACAGGCTGACTGTTGCTTGGGAGAGGTAACCAATTGCTCCGGAATTTTCGATCTCTCCCTAAGACGTCTATCTATTCTGATAGAGAGGGACATAACAGCATCAAGGGAAAGGGGGGGTCTCATACAGCGCCAGTGCATCCTTAACCCTTTCAGATAACCCAGAGCAGAACTGACTCCTGAGAGCCGGGTCGTTCCACTGAGTATCCGTAGCCCACCTATGGAACTCTGAGCAATATTCCTCTGCTGACCGATCTCCCTGTAGGAGTCTCCGTAACTTCGACTCAGCCAGGGCGACTCGGTCAGGGTCATCATATATGAGACCCAAAGCCCCAAAAAATCCCTCCACTGACCGAAGAGCCTGAGAACCAGGGGGTAACGAGAACGCCCAGGATTGCGGATCCCCCTGAAGCAGGGAAATGACAATCCCTACCCGCTGTTTTTCATGACCTGAGGAGTAAGGGCGCAACTTAAAATATAATTTGCAGGCCTCACGGAACGTTGCAAATTTGTCCCTTCCCCCAGAAAATCTGTCGGGAAGAGCAACCTTGGGTTCAGTGACAACCTGGTTACCCATAGCAACCGCTGGGGGTGCGGTCTGCTGCATTTGCTGCTGTTGTTGGAGAACAGACGCCTTCAATCCTGCCACCTCCAAAGACAGGCTTTGAAGCTGTTCTGCCAAGGCATCAATAGGATCCATATTGGATTCTAAGTAGAGAGAGAAAAAAAAACAACAAACAAAAAATTTTAAAGAAAAATTATTTTTTTTTTCTCAAAAAGTAAGGGCCAGTTATAATATCACGGTCGGCGTGGCTATCACATACGTGACACAGAGGGAGGGAACGAGGAAGGCCCTGCCCAAGTGAGAGGGAAGATGGTGACCCCTGACTCACCTGGCGGCTGGCACCTGGCTGCCCTGACGTCCCTAGACGGGTTCCTCACCCGTACGCCGATCACGTGCCTAAAGCCCTGGCTTTCCCTGAGCTGAGCCCTAGGTAGTGAACAGGGCGATGGGAACACTAGTCCGCACCACTAACTCTAAGGGAAAACACCAAGGGGAGGACAGACAACACAGACTCAACATATATTCCCAGGTGGGCGACAACAGGAGACAACAATAAGCCAAACAGGGATCCGGAGGGTAGCACACAGGAACAACAACCAGGATTAACCACTCCAGTGGGTCAGTATAGATGTCCAGGCAGGAAGCTCTATAACTGGCAACTAGAGAAGTGTGAGGGGAGAATATAAGGAGGTAGGGAGTGGCAGACAAGAAACAGCTGAGGAGGAGAAGCTACGGATCCCTGAGAGAGACAAAAAGGATAGCAAGGCAACCACAGAAAACAATAGCTTAGAAACACCATGATCTTTAGATATAGAGCGCGCAGCCACCCGCTGCGACTTCCTGACCCCGGGTATAACGGAGTCAGACGTGGCTCTTGATACCCTCGTGACACCTGGGAGTCCAAGATGCATCCCGACATCCCCCCATGCTGTTCCAGAACACCCATTTTGGTGGTGTTTCCATCAATTTCTGACCTTTTCCTATGAACCAGGCATCCTCCCCTCTTTAGAGCAGGGGGTGCCTGGTTTAATACTCGGGTTCTCCGAATGACTTCCATTATTCTCGGGTGCTCGGTAGAGCACCTGAGCATCCCTATGTGTTCGGCCAGAGCACCAGAGCACTTTGGTGATCAAACAACACTACTCCTCATGCATACTTGTGGTACCTTTCATAAAAGGAAATCGTACATCAATCAAGGCCTCTAATGCAGCCAAGCAAATTTTATTTTCTTAGCTCTGTTAATGGGTAGTTACCAAGAAAGAGCTGGGTAAAGGGAAAATTAACTGTTAAAGTATTAGCTGTATATCTGAAGATAGTATTAATTTGTTATTTAGCTCCACTTTCTTTGTTCATATCAATATCTGTCATAATATAATGCAGTATGCACATCTGTGATCTAATGGCAAAAAATAATAATAATAGCAGCCACCTATCGATATAACGATAAATTGTGACAAACTCTACTGCATCTGGCAAATCAGGTTCTAGTCAGATTGAGATCAGAAATCATGAATTACTCTAAAAGTTTACAGTTTTGCTGCCAGAAATAATAGCGGTGAACAGTGCTCTAAAACAGTGTTCTGATTTGTGTGTAAGACCTTAAATGAAATTGAAAAGAACATCTTAGACTGCAGAAACATACAGTAGATGATAGAAAGGCGTGTTTATCATATTTTCGGAAACTGCAGTAACACAATTCAAATTCATTGTGACCTCTCAAAGATATACGTGCATGAATGCTTATTATAACCTTTGCAATGATCTAATAAAACTATAATAATGCTGTAATAATTCTATATATGCAACCACGTTAATCTAATGAAATAATATGCAATACTATAACTTTGGAATTCATTTTTTCTGTTGCTGTGCAATGTGTTTCCTAAGATTCACAAATAAACTTCAGAAATTACGGAGAAGGGAAATTAAATAATATTACAAATGATGTTGTTTATGAAAGCAATATCTGCTTTGGATGTAATAAGTCCTATGTATTCTGTTGATTCATTTATCTGTCATGAAATTCATTTTGTGGTTTAGTATGATTAATTTATTAGTTCAATGATATGTTTATCTTGCCCTTTGCAGCATTTTAAACTTCTCCCATCTAAATCAATATAGTTTAGTCTTTAAGGCTGAATAACAAACCTATTTTATGGAAGTACACGCAAAATGACTCTAGGATAAACTAAAAGCATGTCATTGTCTCATCTTTGTCAAATCAAAAGAGAGTGGATACACAACATACCAGTAAAATCTTGGAAAATAAAGAACAACATTTGGGCCTTCACAATGTTATATTGATGGACATTATGCAATCAAAGGAGTCTTGGAAAATGTAACCATCATTAACCCCTTCCCAACCAGCGCCATAATAGTACGGCACTACGGGAAGTGTTTTACATAATAAAAAAAAAATGTTCCAAGTAAAAAAAAAATATATATTTTTTTTTCATAATTAAGTTATAATTTCTTTTTTTTAAATATTAAAAAAGTTGACATATTAGGTATCGTCGCGTCCGTATCGACCGGCTCCATAAAAATATCACATGATTCACCCCATCAGGTGAACAACTTAAATAATAATAAACTATTCCAAAACAGCCATTTTTTTTCACCTTCCCTCACAAAAAGTGTAATACCAAACGATCAAAAAGTCATATGTACCCCAAATTGGTACCAATCAAACGGCAACTCATCCTGCCAAGAATTAGACCCTACATAAGACATTTGCCCCCCAAAAAAATATCTCAGAAAATGGCAACACAAAAACAAGATTTTTTTCTTTTCAAAAATGCTTTTACAGTGTAAAACTTAACAAAAATATAAATAATAGACACAATAGACACATTAGGTATCATCACATCTGTAACAACTGCTCTATAAAAGCATTACATGATCCACCCCGTCATGTGAATGCTATAGAAAAATAAAAGTAAAAACTGTGCCACCTTCCCTCACAAAAAGTGTAATACCAAGTGGTCAAAAAGTCATATGTCGGGGGCGGAGCCTGCACCGGAGCTGAATGGTAGCTTGAAGTGAAGCTCTGCTGTAAGAGTATCCCTCACAGCCTTATTTAATCGGCACTTGGGACCCAGCATGGTCAAGATCGGTGGCACTAGACCCACTGAAGCTCAGGGACACGCTAAAGATCCGATCCCAAACGAATCCATGGAGAAATTCATTAAAAAAGCCGCTCAAGCACATGTGGCTAAAGACTCTAAGATGGCGCCCGGAATGCCGAGAGCAACAGGGATCGCTCCGAAAACTGCAGCGGCCGCTGAGAAGGTAAGGGAGGTCTCCCCTGGGGCCAATACCCTACCCATCTCCAGGTCCTTCCTGAAAGACGCTCTGTTAGAAGCCCTGGAGCCTCTCAGATCAGACCTTACCTCCATAAAAGAAGACATGCGCCATATTGGGAGGAGGGTTGAAACTTTACAGGACACTCAGTCTGTTATATTATCACATCAGAGCGCTGTTTCCTCTACTCTGACCCTACATCAGAAACACATGAACTCCCTATACACGCTCCTTGAAGATCAGGAGAACAGGGGCAGACGCAATAATTTGCGCTTCAGGGGCATACCCGAAACTGTGGGCCCTGCAGATATACCGGAGGCAGTCATGAACATCTGCTTACAATTACTAGGCCCTGACTCTTCTCATGAAATCACCATTGAGAGGGCTCATAGAGCTCTACGTCCCAAGCCTCAGCCCACAGAGCCTCCAAGGGACGTAATCTGCAAGTTCCTTCACTACCCAGTTAAGGATGCGATTCTTAGCAAAGCGTGAAATACCCAACAACTGGTTCTGGATGGTAGCCCTATTACAATTTTTCAAGATTTGGCTCAGTCCACTTTAAAGAAAAGAAGAGCATTGAAACCACTTACTGATTGGCTTTGCAGCACGAAAATCCTGTATAAGTGGCTATTTCCCTTTTGACTATCCTTTCTATATGATGGACAAGGCATATCCATTTCCTCATTCAATGACTTACCTAAGGCGTTTGACATCCTACAAATAAATCAGCTTCCCATTGAAAACTGGGACTTCATCCAAGGCAATACACCACTACCAGATCTCCCAACAACTTCTTCCTGGGAGACACCCCGACCCGGCAAGTCCCAAAGATCCAGAAGAGGTCGTCACTCCTCAACACCGAGACGTCTTCCACTTAATGAAACCTGAGTGACTCTATGCCTAATTGCTAGGATCCTCATCCTGTTAAATAAGAAAACCATAAGTAACATTCTCAACTAAGTAGTGTCTCAAAGAAAAATTTTATCCTGGTTTAGGGTTCAGTCTATTGAAATTATTGAGTTATGACATATTTGTTAGATGTATATGTCTTTAGCTGAGTGCCCAGGTTGTCCGTCAACATTTGTGATTTTATTTTCTGTATCTTATTTTCAAGTTGATTAAACATGTGTGATTGCGCCATGTGTGCTGTTTTCCACGATCATGTGATCGATTGATTGCATGGTCAGCTATCTGTTTATGGTCTGAAACGTGTAACCAAACTTGTCCTGTGTGTCGAAGATTTTATACCGCAATAAAGCTACGATTTTTTTATTATCTCTGAGCTGGATACTTCCATTTTTTCTTAGGTCTCTTATAGGATGAGCTGGACAGGGCAGTCCGTGTAAACGACTGGTGGATGAGTACTGTTCCGAATTCCGCAAGTGGCATACTGCCTTTGGGTGGAATGACCCAGCTCTTAGATCACAATTTAGGCAGGGAATCTCTGACATGCTAAAAGCCCTTCTGGTTAGCCATCCTACCCAAGGTTCTCTTGACAAGGCAATGTCTTTAGCTATTAGACTTTATCAACTTATCAATCTGTATATATCCATCCCTCTTATATCTTCTCTGTCCCTAAACCTTTTGTATTTAAAGCTCCTATGGAGTCCAAGGAGCCTATTCAAGTTGGGGACATGTCCTCTCAGCAGCAGAAGGAACACAGCTGGAAGAATGGATTGAGCTTTTACTGCGGCAGCTCTGCCCATCAACTGCAGTCCTGCTCCGTAAGACCAAAAAAGTAAAATTTCAGCGTCAAACATATGTATATAGAAAAAACTTAAACGAATGATTGAGGCCTGTCTGATGCTCAATTTCACTTTAACAGTCACAGGTAAATTGTTGCCCTAGCCTGTGTATTGATGTACTGATCATCTTTTTGCTGGATTAATCACATTCAATGACCCTTCCCAAAAAAAAATATAATAATTAGAACTGTGTGTAGAGATTAGAGATTTTGCTCTCAATCGTTCTCAACAACAAAAAAATAAAAATATTGAATATATGAGATGACCTGACACAGAGTTCTCACTGAAATTCTATATGCTATGCTAGAAAAAAAAATAAAAGGATGTCCTTGCAGGCAGCTACTTTTGAGGTTTGCAGCTGCTGCAGTTGTGCTAGCAGGCACAGCCAGCCTCATTTCCTCTCTTCTCACTCGCTGGCTAACAGCTTTTCTGCCTTTATATTCTACACACACAATTCATGTTCATAATTCTAGCCTTTCCCTTCACTGTCCCTGGCAGTATAATGGAAGCTTGATTGCATTCCTTTGAATCCAGAGGAAAAATAGCAGTCTGGTGAAGCTGTTTGGGACTTACACTTATATAAGCAGACAAACAACGTGAGTTTGGTGTTGCACAGGTGACGTGAGTAATTAGGGTGTGGCTATCTAATTAAGTGAAGTTCAATAACCAGCCTTGAGGACAGCTCAGTCTTTTGAATCCAGAGAAGAAAAAAAAGCTGTTTGGTTTGAAGCTGTTTGGTAGCTGCACTTATACAAGCAGACAAACAACGCGAGTTTGTGAGCGTTCGCATTTTTGATTTCAAGTGTGTGTTTGTATTAAGTGTGTGTCTTTAAATTACGTGACTTCAGATTCAGGGACTTTAGGAGGGGACTACAGTAGTCAGTTTCTTATCACTGCATTGTATTGTATTTTTTCTCTTTTCTTGCATAATCCCCATTTAGTATGAGTTCCATTATTGCAAGCGCAGTCCAGTGCACATCTTGTTTAATGTATGCAGTCCTGGAACAGTGGCGGTCTACTTGGTGCAGGTTGCCTTTTACAACTCTTTTGTGCTGTCCCGGAGAGCTGGCAACACATGGAAATTCTTCTAGTTCTATGAGGCAGTCATCAAAGCCCTGATCTTTTCTGACCGGGAAAGAGCAGGCCGGAGTACCTTAGGAAATGGAGGGGCCCGGATCGTCCCTGGCCAACAATTTCCAGGTGTGGTCCCCCATACTGAAAAGAAGGGACGGTCACAAAAAAAGTGCAGAGTGTGTAACAGGAGGGGGAAACGGAAGGACGCCACCACTCAGTGTGACACGTGCCCCGATCATCCAGGCCTCTGCATTGATGGTTGCTTCAGGGAGTACCACACTTCCATGGAGTACTAAATTTATAATCCCCTTCCCCCATTTTAATTTATTTGTCCACAGTCTTCACAGGAATAGCTGCAAAGTGGAGGATAAAATTCAAAATCTCCTTTTTTTATACTAACATGTTCTTGTAGCCCATTTTATTTCATTTTTACAAGGGGCAATAGGAGATTAATTGCCCCAAAATTCATAGCCCAATTTCTCCCAAGTGAGAAAATACCTCATATGTGGATGTAGAGTGTTCTGCGGCTGAACTATGTGACTCAGAAGAGAAGGAGCGCCATTTGGATTTTGGACAGCCATGTACTTTGCCCTTACTCGGGAGTATGTCCTTACTCGGGAGAAATGGGGCTACAAATTTTGGGGCATTTTTTCTCCTATTACCCCTTGTAAAAATGAAAAAATTGGTGTAACACCAGCAATTTAGTGTAAAAAAATCAAATTTTTCATTTTGACGTGCAACAACATTGCACCAAACACCTGTGGGGTGTTATGTACCTTGAGGGGTCTAGTTTCCTAAATGGTGTTCCATGTGGGGGTTTCTTGCTGTTCTGGCACCATGGGGCCTTCCTAAATGTGACATGCCCCCAAAAAACATTTTAGAAAAATTGTCTGTCCAAAATCCCAATGGCGCTCCTTCTGTTCTGAGCTGTGTAGTTCACCCGCAGATCACTCTACATCCACATATGAGGTATTTTCTGACTCGGGAGAAATTGGGCTACAAATTTTGTGGTGCTTTTTCTCTTATTACCCCTTGTAAAAATGAAATAAAAGGGGCTACAAGAACATGTTAGTGTAAAAAAAGGAGATTTTGAATTTTCTCCTCCACTTTGCAGCTATTCCTGTGAAACACTTAAAGGGTTAACAAACTTTCTGAATGTCATTTTGAATACTTTGAAGGGTGCAGTTTTTATAATGGGGTCATTTATGGGGGATTTCTAACATAAAGACCTTCAAATTCACCTCAAATCTGAACTGGTACCTGAAAAAAATCAGATTTTGCAATTTTCATAAAAAATTGGAAAATTGCTGCTCAACTTTGAAGCCCTCTAGCGTCTTCAAAAAGTAAAAACATGTCAACTTTATGATGCCAACATAAAGCAGACATATTGAATATGCGAATCAATATATAATTTATTTGGCATGTCCATTTTTCTTACAAGCAACGAGTTTCAAAGTTAGAAAAATGCTAAATTTTCAAATTTTTCATGGAATTTGGGAATTTTTCACAAAGAAATTAGGTAAGTATCGGCAAAAATTTACCACTAACATTTACCACTAACACGAAAAAACTGTCTCGGCATCAGTATGATAGGTAAAAGCATCCCAGAGTTATTAATGCAAAAAATTACACTGATCAAATTTGCAAAAAATGGTCTGATCCTTAAGGTAAAAATGAGCCCGGTCCTTAAGGGGTTAAATAATACACTTTTCAATGAAAAAAATTGCCAAAAGAAAAAAAAATTCCCCCTGTATATTTTGTATTGCCGCATTCTTAACGACACGGACTACATAAATATCACATAAATTATCCCCTATAGTGAACGCCGTAAAAAAATAAAATAAAAAAATGACAGAATTGCTCATTTATTCTTAGTTGCCACTGAAAAAATGTAATAACAAGTGATCAAAAAGCACCATTTACTCAAAAATGATACCAATAAAAAATACAAGTTGTCCCGCAAAAATCAAGCCCTCCCGTAACTCCATAGAAAGAAAAAAAAAAATGTATGGGTCTTGGGAAGTGGCAATGCAAAAGCATTTTTTTCTTTTTAAAAAAAGGGTTTTATTTCAATAAAGTTGTAAAACTTAAAAAAAATATATATATTTGGTATCACTGTAATCTTACTGACCAAGAGAATAAAGATATTATGTTATTTATACCATAAAATGAACGGAGTAAAATTTACAACATAAAAACACAGTGCAATATTGCTGTTTTTTTCGATCTCCCTCCCAGAAAGAGTTAATAAAAGTTATTAAGAAAGTTATGTGCACCCCAAAATGGCGCCATTAAAAACTACAACTTGTCCAGCAAAAAATAAGCCCTCATAAAGCTATATAGACGGAAAAATAAAAAAAAATCTATAGCTAATGAAACGCGACGATGAAAAAAGGAAGAAAAACGCTTGGTCAGTAAAGCCCAAAACAGGCTGGTCACTAAGGGGCTAACTTTCTCTACATGATATATGCCACTTATTGAAGTGAGACAGCCCCTTTAAGATTTTTTCTCTGGCAAACACTGTAAGATTCAACCATCCTCATTCAAAGCCCAGCACAGAATGACATTTTGCTTTTTCTGTTGGGTACCCTCCTGCCTGCTGCAGCACTGATTGGCTTATACAGGCTGTCTGTTGGCCTGTGAGCCAATCAGGACAAGCACCCCCACTTCCTCTCAGGGTCATGTGAGAACCCTTATTCTTCCTCCCTAGTGTTTTTTTCCGCTGACATGTGCACTAAAATGGTGCTACAAGCTATTTTATTTGATTCGTCTGAAAATGTTCACGTTCATCTGCTGTCTAAAAAATAACAAAGTTTGGTCTGAGTCATGGCTGCTTCCTGATTGTGATTTTAGCATTGTTTATTTCCCCTCCAGTTCCCAGAAACTGTTTGCACAAATGCTTTGTTCTGATTTTATTGTTGAAACAAGTCCATTTTATTTTAACCCTTTCATCCCTGGAGGGTTTTTCATTTTTGCATTTCCGTTTTTCACTCCCTACCTTTCTAGGGCCATAACTTTTTTATTTTTCCATTCACACAGCTGTGTGAAGGCTTTTTTTGTGGGACAAGTTGTGCTTTCTAGTTACACCATTTAATATTGCTTATGAAGTAGTGGGGAGCTGAAAAAAAGTTCCAAATGGGGTGAAATTTAAAAACAAAAACGCAATTCCACAACAGTTTCATGGGTTTTGTTTTTACGGCATTCCTTATACAGTAAAAATGACGTTTTACTTTCATTCTCCAGGTCAGTATGATTATGGTGATACAACACATTTTTTTTGCGTTTTTATACTGAAAAAAAACATTGTCATATTCTGAACCCTATATCTTTTTTTTTGTTCTGTGTAAGAAGCTGTGTGAGCTCATTTTATTGCAGGGCGATCTATACTTTTCATCGATATCATTTTGGGATGTGTAAGACTGTTTGATCAATTTTTATTTTTTTATTTTTTATAAATTCTTTATTTTCAGAATTTTTAATAAAGATACAAGCCAATAGTGTCCTGAAGGCATTAATATGCCAGCTATAGAAAGGGAGTTACAAATTTTACAGGCATAACAAAAATAAGTAACACAAAGTAATGTCATAGTCATACAAAGGATAGCTGTCAGCTATGATGAAAAAGGTACATAGCCTTGCGCTACATATAAATAGACATTCCTAGTTTCAAGGTACCATAAGTCTGACTATTTAGGGTCATCCTGGCATCATGAATCTATGCAAATCAAATTTTAAATATATGCAGTAGGAGACATGGACATTAGTAAAAAGAAAGTAATATAAGATAAAGATATAAGAAAAAAGGGAGAAACTGGGGGAGAGAGTGGGGGGGGAGGGGGGGAGATGTATGCGTCGATTCACAAGATTAGTCAGTCTATTAATATCCTGAGAAGCCTAACAAATGTTTGCTCTGATGGTTATGTAATGGTCGTCTCCTCTGAGTGTGGTCTCGATCCATCCCTAGATCAAGCCACTTCACTCACCCTCATTCAGTGACCTCCAAGGTTGCCAAGTTTTTAAGAATTTCTCGTGGCTTCTATTAATCCAACTCATCATTTCTTCGAATTGGGCTATTTGATTAACTTTAGCTTTTCATTCCTGTATTGAAGGAGTATTGAAATGGTTTTCTTGGTAGGGAAAAGAAAACCATTTCTGGTGTGATCTTGAGCTCAGGAGTGGTAACTTTATTAATTATCTTGGAGATATTCTCCCAGAAGGGTATAATAAGTGGGCAAGACCACCATATGTGAGACAGTGAGCCTGTACCTCTGCCACATCTCCAGCACAGCCGATCAGGAACCATACCACACCTGTGTAAGAACTCTGGAGTTCTATACCATCTGGAAAGAAGCTTGAAGTGATTTTCCTGTAAACGTATACATGGTGATTTTCCATGTGAGAAAGCTAGAATCTTTTTGAGATCCTGATCCGAGAAGACAGTGTCAAGCTCTCTTTCTCATTCCCTGACATAAAGAGGTTTTTTCGCCTCGCCCTCAGCTCCCACCAAAGCATAAAGTGATGCAATTCTCCTCTGCTTAGGCAGTGATGAGATTATGATCTTTTTGAAGTCAGTTAAAGATCTACTTGGGCTGCACCTCTTATCCAGTCCGCCACACACAGCACCTAAGTATGATTTTGTTAGGAAAAAACTCGGCGAGTTTTTAATTTGCTCTGGAAGTCTGCTCAAAATAGCTGATTTTGTGTCCGGAAATAAATCTCCTATTTTAACTTGGGTTAATGAAGACCAGATTTCCGGGTGGATATCACTGCTTTTACCTAGTAGGTCAGGGATGAGGTTTGCTGGCATGAGTGGAGATGGGTTGGGGGCTAGTGTTTTATTTAGCTCTTTCCAAGTCTCCCTGATCCCTTTCAATAAGGGGTCGAGATCTTTATTCTTGTTGTGGCTTATATCTGGTAACCAGAGGAGTCTCTGGAGCATGGGCCCTACATTTTGTCGCATTAAGTCTTGTACATCTGGTTGTCTCTTAGGATCCACTGATTCTAGCCACCTGTTTAGCTGTATAGCCTGGTAATATTTTGAAACATCCGGGAGACCCAAACCACCCCTATCTTTATGTCTAGCTAGAAGATTGTGTGAGAGTCTAGATCTCTTCCCGTTCCATAAGAACTTAGAAAAGATTTGTCTTATCTCCTGGAAGAATGTTTTTGGCAAGTGGATCGGGACCATTTGCATTACATACAGGATCTTGGGGAAAACATAGGCTTTAATCACATTCTTCCGACCCATCCAGGACAAATATGGCATATTGTACTTTTTCAGCAGTCGTGTGATATCGCTTTTGAGAGGCTTAAAATTGCATCTAAATAGATCCTCCAAGTTTCTTGGTATCAATATCCCAAGGTATTTTAGAGGGCCCTTGGTCCAATGGAATGGAAGTTGGGGCAGTAGAGAGGTTGCTCTTGATTCTGAAAAGGAGATGTTTAATATTTCGGACTTAGAATGGTTGACCTTAAAATCTGAGATTTGGCTAAAAGTTTTGATCTTTTCGGTTAAGTGGTCTAGTCCTGTCTCAGGGTTAGTCACCAGAAATAAAAGATCATCTGTGAAGGCAGTGCATTTCAAGTCTTTTTGACCATGACTAACTCCTTTAATTTCCGGGGCCTGTCTGACTAGCTGGATGAGCGTTTCTACAACCAAGATAAATAGGGAGGGGGACAATGGGCACCCCTGTCTTGTACCATTTGAAATCTCAAAGGTCGGAGACAGCGTGCCATTGACCTTCAGTCTAGCATGGGGCTGTTGATAGAGAGTGAGTATTGAGTGTATGAAAGGTTTTGATATGGCAAATTTCTCTAGCGTCATTTTCATGAAGTTCCAGTTCACCCTGTCAAACGCCTTCTCAGCGTCTATGCTCAACAGGGTCAACGGGAACTTTTTTGTTTTAGCTGCATGAATTGCATGGAAGATTCTATGGGCGTTATCTTTCCCTTCTCTACCCTGAATGCATCCCGACTGTTCTGGGCCTATTAGGTAGGGAAGTAGCTTACCTAGTCTGGTTGCTAAGATTTTGGCCCAGATCTTCAGGTCCAGATTCAAGAGGGAAATCGGCCTGTAGCTCCCACAATTCTGGGGATCTTTGCCTTCTTTATGGATAAGAGTGACATAAGATTCTTGGGTCTGTCTAGGCAGTTGGCCTCCTCGTAAAAGCATGTTACATACGTCAGTAAGTCTGGGCGATAGGATGTCTTGAAAACTCTTATAGTAGAGAAGAGGCAGACCGTCTGGTCCTGGGCTCTTTCCCGGTGGGAAACTGCTCAATAATGGAGTTCACTTCCTCTAATGTAATTGGGGTAGTTAGGGAGTCTAAGTCAGCTGTGCGTACTACCGGAAGCTTTAGGGAATCAGACTTTTTGATCAATTTTTATTGAATTTTTTGGGAAAGTGAGGTGACCCAAAAAATTACAAACCGGCCATTTTGACTTTTTTTCCCAAAATTTTTATGTTTTAATAGTAGTGAGAAGTTTTTATATTGTAATAGTTTTTGCATGTGGCGATGCCCATAATGTGTATTTTTTATTGTTTACATATTTTTATTGAAATTTTGGGGAAAGGAGGGGATTTTTATTTTTTTGTTATTTTTTTACGCTTAAGGAATCATTAGATTGCTTCTCTCATATACCCTAATGTATTATCATTTCTGCCTTATATTCTATCCAAATCCCCCGATCCTCGCTGGGGGGTGCCGGAACACACCTGGAAGTACGCGCTTCCAGGTTTTTACTCTCTCAGATGTTCTGGTCACTTTTGAACGGTTAAAAGTAACGTTTATCGCAGATATTAGTCCTGAATTCCTGCTGTTTCAAGCAGCTGGCACCCATAGGCTACGGTGCCAGTTCTGCTCGCAAGTGGGCACCATATTTAAAGTATGGCACTTGCTGGGAAGGGGTTAATATACAAATTTAAAATAGCATTTAGTACACATTAAAATGCACAAAATCACTTAACTCGAGTTTTGCCAACATCTGCTTTTTACAAGGTATTTCTGATGTTGACTAAGGAAGAAGTCAATGCAGGTGAAACTCAAGTTGGATGATTGTTGTTTGCTATGTGCATTTTAATGTGTATGTAGTGAAAAATGCCATTGTGAGTATAGTATACCTGTTTTCTTTGCTCCTTTGTCTATCATTTTATGTCTGTTGGTCTTTTATTTCATTAGATATTCTCCTGTATCTTCTGTGCCTACATGGATTCATACACAAGGGAATGAAAATCTTATGCTGTTGTCAAAATTGCCATTTCTTTCACTATTTCCATGCATTTCACTGTTAGGTATAGTCTGAAAAATATTGGCGATAAAGTAATATAATTATGCAGTTTTATGTAAAATTGGTGTTTAATAGAAAAAAATGTTAATCTAATGTATCGTACGTAATGAAAGTATCAAAAACATATCCAAATACACCAATTTTATAGGGGAATGTTTGTAGAAAATTTACCATACTACTTTGGGTAGTATTTTTCTTGATATTTCAAGATATTACATCATATGCAATTCCTTATTATATTGGTAAATCCAAATGGAGAGCAGGAATGCTTCAGGAAATACAATACACTATTTCCCCCATAACTTCCTTGCGGCCTGCCAACTGTCTGTGCATGTATCATGACAATCTATAGCCTGCATCCTATAAGTAAATAAAATTCTGTCAAAAATAGTATTCTATGTGTTGCTGAAAGGCTCAAGGGTAATCAGGGTGAATTGGAATTCCCTGCGGTGGCTGCTCTACTACGTTCACATATTTTCAGTGTAATATTATTTAGCATTAATATCTTATTCTCCAAAACAATAGTGATTGTAATCATAATAATACTTAATATATACTTAGTATTATTATTATTATTATTATTATTATTATTATTATTATTATTATTAATATTTCATATATAGTGTGTCATACACAAACCAAATGTCTACTTATTCCTCAGGAAACTTTCATTTCTTCCTCTCCAATTTTTTTTTTTTCAATTGACAAATGACCTAAGCTGATCAGTTGAATGATATTTAGAGCGCTATTTCACCCCAATTACAGAATCCCAAAAATTATAGAATTCAATATGTATAAAACAATCTGGACATCACAATGGCAGTGGTATTAGACCACTTTTTAACCCCAATAGTTTCTGCCCCAGAAGCTACCCCAGTAGTTTCTGTATGTTCAGAAGAAAACTAAGTACAATGCTATAGTTTTCTTCTGAACGTACAGAAATTACTGAGGTAACTTCTGGGGCAATACTATTGGGATTACAAAGCGGTATAATACTACAGTTTCCTATCAGAATAATTCTAGTGGAATCACTAGTAGAGATGAGCACATTTAAAAATTTTTTTATTTGGGTCTGAATTGGCTAAATCAGTCATGCTATTCAATTTATGTCCAAATAAATTCAATCCGAATTACAAGTGTCTGACTGCATGGAAAAGTATCTTTCTTGATTATTCAAAAAGCAATCACAACAATTTTCAATTATGCCAAACTTGAACTTTTTTGATCAAATTCCCACATTTTCAAATCTATTAACTAGGAATGAGCAAACCTGAACTGTATAGTTCGGGTTCGTACCGAATTTTGGGGTGTCAGTGACACGGACCCGAACCCGCACATTTTCGTAAAAGTCCGGGTTCGGGTTCGGTGTTCGGGGCTTTCTTGGCGCTTTTTGAAAGGCTGCAAAGCAGCCAATCAACAAGCGTCATACTACTTGGCCCAAAGGGCCATCACAGCCATGCCTACTATTGGCATGGCTGTGATTGGCCAGTGCACCATGTGACCCAGCCTCTATTTAAGCCGGAGTCACGTAGCGCCGCACGTCACTCTGCTATGATCAGTATAGGGAGAGGTTGCAGCTGCGACGTTACGGCGAGATTAGGCAGATTAACTCCTCCATAAGACTTCATTCTGTGATCGATCTGCAGCTGTGGATCATTGAAGTGCTATTATTGAATTGCTCACTTTTTTGAGGCTGCCCAGAGCGTTTTTAGATCACTTTTTTTCTGGGGTGATCGGCGGCCATTTTGTGACTTGTGGTGCGCCAGCACGAGCTATCACCAAGTGTATTTAACCATCGATAGTGTGGTTATTTTGTGCTATATCCTACATCAGCTGCAGGCTGAGCCTGTGTCACCGAAGTGCATTTAACCATCAACAGTCTGGTTATTTTTTGGCCATATACTACATCAGCTGCAGGCTGAGCCTGTGTCACACAAGTGCATTTAACCATCAACAGTCTGATTATTTTTTGGCCATATACTACATCAGCTGCAGGCTGAGCCTGTGTCACCCAAGTGTATTTAACCATCGATAGTGTGGTTATTTTGTGCTATATCCTACATCAGCTGCAGGCTGAGCCTGTGTCACCCAAGTGCATTTAACCATCAACAGTCTGATTATTTTTTGGCCATATACTACATCTGGTGCAGGCTGAGCCTGTGTCACCCAAGTGCATTTAACCATCAACAGACTGATTATTTTTTGGCCATATACTACATCTGGTGCAGGCTGAGCCTGTGTCACCCAAGTGCATTTAACCATCAACAGTGTGGTTATTTTTTGGCCATATATTACATCAGGGGCAAGTTGAGCCTGTCACCCAGCGCCTAAAAAATAGACCTGACATTTCTATTCAACCAAATCTGTACTGTTTTAGCTGGTCAAGTTATTTGTATTGACCGTAAAAGCACACTTTTTTTTCTGGGTTGAAAAAGCATTCCCAAATTTGCCATTCTCAAAATAACTAGTTCTGGTATTTGAGGCCTACTTGAAATCTATCCCAAAAAGAAAATCTTACATTGAAGGTATTGATAGTGTCATTCAGAAAAACCTAAGACACACGCTAGCGTGCTGATAGAAGTGTGATTCTGTGATTAAACCTATACCTGTCACACAGCGCAAAAGAAAAACAGGTCTCACATCTCTATTCAACCAAATCTGCAGTGTTTTAGCTGGTCAAGTTATTTGTAGTGACCGTAAAAGCAGACTTTTTGTTCTGGGTTGAAAAAGCATTCCCAAATTTGCCATTCTCAAAATAAATAGTTTCTGGTATTTGAGGCCTACTTGAAATCTATCCCAAAAAGAAAATCTTACAGTACATTGAAGGTATTGATAGTGTCATTCAGAAAAACCTAAGACACACGCTAGCGTGCTGATAGAAGTGTGATTTTGTGATTAAACCTATACCTGTCACACAGCGCAAAAAAAAACAGGTCTCACATCTCTATTCAACCAAATCTGCAGTGTTTTAGCTGGTCATGTTATTTGTAGTGACCGTAAAAGCAGACTTTTTGTTCAGGGTTGAAAAAGCATTCCCAAATTTGCCATTCTCAAAATAACTAGTTTCTGGTATTTGAGGCCTACTTGAAATCTATCCCAAAAAGAAAATCTTACATTGAAGGTATTGATAGTGTCATTCAGAAAAACCTAAGACACACGCTAGCGTGCTGATAGAAGTGTGATTCTGTGATTAAACCTATACCTGTCACACAGCGCAAAAAAAAACAGGTCTCACATCTCTATTCAACCAAATCTGCAGTGTTTTATCTGGTCAAGTTATTTGTAGTGACCGTAAAAGCAGACTTTTTGTTCTGGGTTGAAAAAGCATTCCCAAATTTGCCATTCTCAAAATAACTAGTTTCTGGTATTTGAGGCCTACTTGAAATCTATCCCAAAAAGAAAATCTTACATTGAAGGTATTGATAGTGTCATTCAGAAAAACCTAAGACACACGCTAGCGTGCTGATAGAAGTGTGATTCTGTGATTAAACCTATACCTGTCACACAGCGCAAAAAAAAACAGGTCTCACATCTCTATTCAACCAAATCTGCACTGTTTTAGCTGGTCAAGTTATTTGTAGTGACCGTAAAAGCAGACTTTTTGTTCTGAGTTGAAAAAGCATTCCAAAATTTGCCATTCTCAAAATTGTGGTGAACGGGAACAATGAGGAAAACATCTAATAAGGGACGCGGACGTGGACATGGTCGTGGTGGTGTTAGTGGACCCTCTGGTGCTGGGAGAGGACGTGGCCGTTCTGCCACAGCCACACATCCTAGTGAACCAACTACCTCAGGTCCCAGTAGCCAGCAGAATTTACAGCGATATTTGGTGGGGCCCAATGCCGTTCTAAGGATGGTAAGGCCTGAGCAGGTACAGGCATTAGTCAATTGGGTGGCCGACAGTGGATCCAGCACGTTCACGTTATCTCCCACCCAGTCTTCTGCAGAAAGCGCACAGACGGCGCATGCAAACCAAGCCTATCGGTCTGTCACATCACCCCCATGCATATCAGGGAAACTGTCTGAGCCTCAAGTTATGCAGCAGTCTCTTATGCTGTTTGAAGACTCTGCTGCCAGGGTTTCCCAAGGGCATCCACCTAGCCCTTCCCCAGGGGTGGAAGAGATAGAATGCACTAACGCACAACCACTTATTTTTCCTGATGATGAGGACATGGGAATACCACCTCAGCACGTCTCTGATGATGACGAAACACAGGTGCCAACTGCTGCGTCTTTCTGCAGTGTGCAGACTGAACAGGAGGTCAGGGATCAAGACTGGGTGGAAGACGATGCAGGGGACGATGAGGTCCTAGACCCAACATGGAATGAAGGTCGTGCCACTGACTTTCACAGTTCGGAGGAAGAGGCAGTGGTGAGACCGAGCCAACAGCGTAGCAAAAGAGGGAGCAGTGGGCAAAATCAGAAAACCCGCCGCCAAGAGACTCCGCCTGCTACTGACCGCCGCCATCTGGGACCGAGCACCCCAAAGGCAGCTTCAAGGAGTTCCCTGGCATGGCACTTCTTCAAACAATGTGCTGACGACAAGACCCGAGTGGTTTGCACGCTGTGCCATCAGAGCCTGAAGCGAGGCATTAACGTTCTGAACCTTAGCACAACCTGCATGACCAGGCACCTGCATGCAAAGCATGAACTGCAGTGGAGTAAACACCTTAAAAACAAGGCTCAGGCTTCCCCTGCTACCTCTTGTGCTGCTGCCGCCTCGGCCTCTTCTGCTGCTGCCGCCGGCTCGGCCTCTTCTGCTGCTGCTGCCACCGCCTCGGTCTCTTTCTCTGCCTCTGGAGGAACGTTGGCACCTGCCGCCCAGCAAACATGGGATGTACCACCAACACCACCACCTGCGTCACCAAGCATCTCAACCATGTCACACGGCAGCGTTCAGCTCTCCATCTCACAAACATTTGAGAGAAAGCGTAAATTCCCACCTAGCCACCCTCGATCCCTGGCCCTGAATGCCAGCATTTCTAAACTACTGGCCTATGAAATGCTGTCATTTAGGCTGGTGGACACACACAGCTTCAAACAGCTCATGTCACTTGCTGTCCCACAGTATGTTGTTCCCAGCCGCCACTACATCTCCAAGAGAGCCGTGCCTTCCCTGCACAAACAAGTGTCCGATAAAATCAAGTGTGCACTGCGCAACGCCATCTGTGGCAAGGTCCACCTAACCACAGATACGTGGACCAGTAAGCACGGCCAGGGACGCTATATCTCCCTACCTGCACACTGGGTAAATGTAGTGGCGGCTGGGCCCCAGGCTGAGAGCCATTTGGCGCATGTCCTTCCGCCGCCAAGGATCGCAGGGCAACATTCTTTGCCTCCTGTCTCCTCCTCCTCCTACTCAGCTTCCTCCTCCTCTTCTTCCACCTGCTCATCCAGTCAGCCACACACCTTCACCACCAACTTCAGCACAGCACGTGGTAAACGTCAGCAGGCCATTCTGAAACTCATATGTTTGGGGGATAGGCCCCACACCACACAGGAGTTGTGGCGGGGTATAGAACAACAGACCGACGAGTGGTTGCTGCCGGTGAGCCTCAAGCCCGGCCTGGTGGTGTGCGATAATGGGCGAAATCTTGTTGCAGCTCTGGGACTAGCCGGTTTGACACACATCCCTTGCCTGGCGCATGTGCTGAATTTGGTGGTGCAGAAGTTCATTCGCAACTACCCCGACATGTCAGAGCTGCTGCATAAAGTGCGGGCCGTCTGTTCGCGCTTCCGGCGTTCACACCCTGCCGCTGCTCGCCTGTCTGCGCTACAGCGTAACTTCGGCCTTCCCGCTCACCGCCTCATATGCGACGTACCCACCAGGTGGAACTCCACCTTGCATATGCTGGACAGACTGTGCGAGCAGCAGCAGGCCATAGTGGAGTTTCAGCTGCAGCACGCACGGGTCAGTCGCACTGCGGATCAGACACACTTCACCACCAATGACTGGGCCTCCATGCGAGACCTGTGTGCCCTGTTGCGTTGTTTCGAGTACTCCACCTACATGGCCAGTGGCGATGACGCCGTTATCAGCGTTACAATACCACTTCTATGTCTCCTTGAGAAAACACTTAGGGTGATGATGGAAGAGGAGGTGGCCCAGGAGGAAGAGGAGGAAGAGGGGTCATTTTTAGCACTTTCAGGCCAGTCTCTTCGAAGTGACTCAGAGGGAGGTTTTTTGCAACACCAGAGGCCAGGTACAAATGTGGCCAGACAGGGCCCACTACTGGAGGACGAGGAGGACGAGGATGAGGAGGAGGTGGAGGAGGATGAGGATGAAGCATGTTCACAGCGGGGTGGCACCCAAAGCAGCTCGGGCCCATCACTGGTGCGTGGCTGGGGGGAAACACAGGACGATGACGATACACCTCCCACAGAGGACAGCTTGTCCTTACCTCTGGGCAGCCTGGCACACATGAGCGACTACATGCTGCAGTGCCTGCGCAACGACAGCAGAGTTGCCCACATTTTAACGTGTGCGGACTACTGGGTTGCCACCCTGCTGGATCCCCGGTACAAAGACAATGTGCCCACCTTACCTCCTACACTGGAGCGTGATAGGAAGATGCGCGAGTACAAGCGCACGTTGGTAGACGCGCTACTGAGAGCATTCCCAAATGTCACAGGGGAACCAGTGGAAGCCCAAGGCGAAGGCAGAGGAGGAGCAAGAGGTCGCCAACGCAGCTGTGTCACGGCCAGCTCCTCTGAGGGCAGGGTTAGCATGGCAGAGATGTGGAAAAGTTTTGTCACCACGCCACAACTAACTGCACCACCACCTGATACGGAACGTGTTAGCAGGAGGCAACATTTCACTAACATGGTGGAACAGTACCTGTGCACACCCCTCCACGTACTGACTGATGGTTCGGCCCCATTCAACTTCTGGGTCTCCAAATTGTCCACGTGGCCAGAGCTAGCCTTTTATGCCTTGGAGGTGCTGGCCTGCCCGGCGGCCAGCGTTTTGTCTGAACGTGTATTCAGCGCGGCAGGGGGCGTCATTACAGACAAACGCAGCCGCCTGTCTACAGCCAATGTGGACAAGCTGACGTTCATAAAAATGAACCAGGCATGGATCCCACAGGACCTGTCCATCCCTTGTGCAGATTAGACATTAACTACCTCCCCTTAACAATATATTATTGTACTTCAGGGCACTTCCTCATTCAATCCTATTTTTAATTTCATTTTACCATTATATTGCGGGGCAACCCAAAGTTGAATGAACCTCTCCTCTGTCTGGGTGCCGGGGCCTAAATATGTGACAGTGGCCTGTTCCAGTGGTGGGTGACGTGAAGCCTGATTCTCTGCTATGACATGAAGACTTATTCTGTGTTGACATTAAGCCAGATTCTCTGTTACGCGACCTCTCTCCTCTGCCTGGGTGCCTGGGCCTAAATATGTTTTGGAAACCACAGGCGAGTCTAGAGCCCCCCTCGGTCAGGAGGGGAACATGGAGACAAAAGAAGGGGTATGGGGGGCGCACAATAGGGTAGTATGTTTGATACAAACTTAATTGTAAAACAAGTTAAAAGGTGCTCACCTTTTTAGGTTGTGCAAGAATAGACACAACTCTATTGTAGGTATATAAAATAAAACAAGAGAGATTTTTCGGATCCGTGGATGCAGCCGCAGAAGAGGTATCTTTGGGATCGGAGGCCCAATCCCCCAAAGGATGCTTGTAGAGAAGGAGGTTTTCTGGTCAGGCGCAAAACACATGGGATCCAATCCGTCTCTTATAGGTGAATCTTTTTTAATGCATAAATAAAATATAACAACGCGTTTCGGGGCTCAAAATGTCCCCTTCCTCAGGTTAACAGTAGTCACAATAAATTATATCAGTACAGGTATATAAAGATACAAAAAAAACGCCAAAAAACGGATTGCCTGAGAGCTGCCCACAGATGGGAGGGGCTAGCTGCAAGTAATGTGTCACAGATATAAATATAACTCTTCAAATTATACATGTGGTCACAGTATGTAATTTCAGTTGGTGAATAGAGATAATATAGTAGGGTATATCACAAATATTCGGCGATTCTCTCAGGAGTTTATTATGAAAAAGAGCGGAGGAAATGAGTCACATGACCGCACTGATGCGGTCACGTGATCGGGGCAGAGTAACTCCTGTGCAAGGTACCCGGCGCCTGCGCTCTGTAAGGCTATCCTCCTTACACGGGCACCCGGTCATGTGATCGCAAGCTACATGATCACATGGCCAGTGTCCATGGTTACGGAGACGCCGGTCTGTGGAGGATGTGCGCTCCCACTAGAAACACAACAGGCGGCTGTCACAGTGGGGCGCAGGACTGCGATCGAGGTCAACCACACAGGGCTTAATATATGGATGGTGTATATATATTTCCCATGATTAGCGAGAGTGCATGTGAATATAAATATAAATATAGCTACAGAGGCAATTGTGAATAAGGATAAAATGTAAATAAAAAAAAAAATAGGTATATATATATAAAGCAGGGGCCGATGTACCTATATGATGAATAAATATATAGTGCAGAGAATCTCAATAGGGGGATAAAAAAACGGGGGATAAAAACTGTATAGTATTATATGGTATAATAAATGACACAAGGAATACACATTGTTGCTAGAAAGCGCTAGTAGCCATAGGGCACATTGTTTTTCGGTAGTTATGGCTTATAAGTAGGGATATAAATATGAAAAATATGTATATAATATATATGTGGATATATAGATATATATAAGTAAAAAAATATATAGAAGGGTTTCGGTATGCGAACCCCTCCACTTTGTTGGCAGCGAGGGGTTGGGTGAGTGAATATCACACTGTAATAAAAAGTTGTAAATATACGTTTGAAAATACGTTAAGAAGTACCTATAATGACAAGGATAAGAAACAATAAATATAGTAATAAGAATGAAAATAAAACATTCATGGTGTTAATAAGTAGAATAAAATTGATATCATTAATACAATAAATAGATATATGTATGTATATAAATGTACACTGCTCAAAAAAATAAAGGGAACACTTAAACAACACAATGTAACTCCAAGTCAATCACAATTCTGTGAAATCAAACTGTCCACTTAGGAAGCAACACTGAGTGACAATCAATTTCACATGCTGTTGTGCAAATGGGATAGACAACAGGTGGAAATTATAGGCAATTAGCAAGACACCCCCAATAAAGGAGTGGTTCTGCAGGTGGTGATCACAGACCACTTCTCAGTTCCTATGCTTTCCTGGCTGATGTTTTGGTCACTTTTGAATGCTGGCGGTGCTTTCACTCTAGTGGTAGCATGAGACGGAGTCTACAACCCACACAAGTGGCTCAGGTAGTGCAGCTTATCCAGGATGGCACATCAATGCGAGCTGTGGCAAGAAGGTTTGCTGTGTCTGTCAGCGTAGTGTCCAGAGCATGGAGGCGCTACCAGGAGACAGGCCAGTACATCGGGAGACGTGGAGGAGGCCGTAGGAGGGCAACAACCCAGCCGCAGGACCGCTACCTCCGCCTTTGTGCACGGAGGAACAGGAGGAGCACTGCCAGAGCCCTGCAAAATGACCTCTAGCAGGCTACAAATGTGCATGTGTCTGCTCAAACGGTCAGAAACTGACTCCATGAGGGTGATATGAGGGCCCGACGTCCACAGGTGGGGGTTGTGCTTACAGCCCAACACTGTGCAGGACGTTTGGCATTTGCCAGAGAACACCAAGATTGGCAAATTCGCCATTGGCGCCCTGTGCTCTTCACAGATGAAAGCAGGTTCACACTGAGCACATGTGACAGACGTGACAGAGTCTTGAGACGCCGTGGAGAACGTTCTGCTGCCTGCAACATCCTCCAGCATGACCGGTTTGGCATTGGGTCAGTAATGGTGTGGGGTGGCATTTCTTTGGAGGGCCGCACAGCCCTCCATGTGCTCGCCAGAGGTAGCCTGACTGCCATTAGGTACCGAGATGAGATCCTCAGACCCCTTGTGAGACCATATGCTGGTGCTGTTGGCCCTGGGTTCCTCCTAATGCAAGACAATGCTAGACCTCATGTGGCTGGAGTGTGTCAGCAGTTCCTGCAAGACGAAGGCATTGATGCTATTAACTGGCCCGCCCGTTCCCCAGACCTGAATCCAATTGAGCACATCTGGGACATCATGTCTCGCTCTATCCACCAACGTCACGTTGCACCACAGACTGTCCAGGAGTTGGCAGATGCTTTAGTCCAGGTCTGGGAGGAGATCCCTCAGGAGACCGTCCGTCACCTCATCAGGAGCATGCACAGGCGTTGTAGGGAGGTCATACAGGCACGTGGAGGCCACACACACTACTGAGCCTCATTTTGACTTGTTTTAAGGACATTACATCAAAGTTGGATCAGCCTGTAGTGTGTTTTTCCACTTTAATTTTGAGGGTGACTCCAAATCAAGACCTCCATGGGTTGAAAATTTGATTTCCATTTTATAATTTTTGTGTGATTTTGTTGTCAGCACATTCAACTATGTAAAGAACAAAGTATTTCAGAAGAATATTTAATTAATTCAGATCTAGGATGTGTTATTTTTGTGTTCCCTTTATTTTTTTGAGCAGTGTATATAGATACACATACATATACCGATAAATGGATGCCGATCTAATCTTTCTTATAAATTGATCTCAAATTGAATAGTCTGCATCCATACGGCCTCAACGAGGCCTTTGAGATCAATTTATAAGAAAGATTAGATCGGCATCCATTTATCGGTATATGTACGACATAGAGGCCTATCTGGCGGTGTTTGAAAGGATTGTGGAAAGGGAGAAATTCCCTGTGGCTGAATGGACTGAGGTTCTGGCGCCTTATTTGACTGGAGAGCCGCAAAAAGCATATTTTGATTTAACAGCAGAACAGGCCAAAGACTATGATATCCTTAAAGCAGAAATCATGGCCAGGCTGGGAGTCACCTTATCTGTGCGTGCTCGCAGAGTCCATGAATGGCGGTTTGAAGAGAAAAAACCGCCCCGCTCTCAAATGTTTGATTTATTACACCTTGTGCGCAAGTGGCTACAACCCGAGACACTGAGTACAGCAGACATGGTCGAACGAATCGTGCTCGACCGCTATGTGAGTGGACTTCCTTGGGACATTCACCACTGGGTTGCTCAAGGAGACCCCAAAACCCTGGATCAATTGGTTTCACTTGTGGAGCGGTTTACGACTACCGAGACCTGTCTGAGGCCTGAAGGTAAACCACAGCAGTTCGTGGGATCCTCTGGTGGTCGTCGACAGAGAGCAACCTCCACAGCCATTTCTACCTCTGAGCAGGAGGACCGAGCCAACAGACAAAGCCTGGGTGGCTCACCCCGGGGAAAGCGGTTTTTCATTCCAAGAAAGGTACCCTCCCGTTCTGAAGCCCCACTCGAAGGCCGACCTGAGGTCCGTTGTTGGAAGTGTCAGCAACCGGGGCATATTGCAGCACACTGTTCCCAGGGGGAGGAGCCAATGGAGTGTGGTGCCACCCGCCGCCTCTCCATGTTTGCTCATCCTGTTTGCAGTGCTACACCCCTGCAGGAACCAGGTCCCCAGGAGCGTCAACTCCAGGTAAACCGGGTTAGTGTTGTGGCCCTTTTGGACTCAGGTAGCCTGGTCACCCTCTTGTGTGCTGCCGTACCCCATGACCTGGTCATCCCTGAAAGGCGGGTGGGGGTGGTTTGTATCCATGGGGACACTAAGCATTATCCGCTGGCCAAAGTGACTGTAGGGACTGGCTGCGGGACAGTGACCCATGAAGTGGGTGTGGTACCAGACTTATTACATCCATTGATTGTGGGACGTGATTTTCCGTTGTTCTGGGAACTCTGGTCTCATTCCCACTGTAATGATACGCCTGTTGCATGTTCACCTTCTTTCAGCCCAATTCCTTTAGGGGAAGAAGCCCAAACAGATGCTGTAGGGGTGACCAATGAGGTATCAGACAGTTTTCCCCTTGAAGTATTGGCTGGGGATGAGGGTGAGGAGTCTAACCCTGAGCAGAATGTACCGGACTTGGAAGTGTCACGGGAGAACTTTGGGACTGCTCAGTTACGAGACTCCACCCTGAAACATGCATGGGAAAATGTAACTGTACTGAATGAGGTGCCTCAGGAGCCTAATGCTGATCAAAGGTTTCCTCATTTTGCTGTCAGTGATAACTTACTGTATCGTGTTACTAAGATGCGTAATGAAATTGTGGAGCAATTGGTGGTACCCATACCTTATAGAAGGATGGTCCTTGATATGGCCCACACCCATTTACTTGGGGGTCATCTGGGGACTGACAAAACAAAGGAAAGAATCCTGCAAAGGTTCTATTGGCCAGGTTGTTACCAAGAGGTTGAAAGGTTTTGTCGGTCCTGCCCTACCTGCCAAGTAACGGCTCCTGTGAGGTCACTTTCGGAGCCCCTTGGTTCCCCTGCCAATAATTGAGATTCCATTTGACAGAATAGCTATGGATTTGGTGGGGCCGTTAGTTAGGTCTGCCCGAGGCCACCAGTATATTTTGGTAGTGCTGGACTATGCCACCAGGTATCCTGAAGCCATTCCGTTGCGGAATACCTCCTCCAACTGCATTGCTCGGGAGTTGGTTCATATATTTTCCAGAACTGGCCTACCAAAAGAAATACTGACTGACCAGGGTACACCTTTCATGTCAAAAGTTATGAAGGAGCTTTGCAACCTGCTGAAAATTAAGCAGCTAAGAACCTCTGTATATCATCCCCAAACAGATGGCCTCGTAGAGAGGTTCAATAAAACCTTAAAGGGGATGTTGAGAAGGGTGGTAGAAAAGGATGGGAGGGACTGGGATTGTCTGTTGCCATATCTCATGTTCTCCATCCGAGAGGTCCCCCAGTCCTCCACTGGCTTCTCTCCATTTGAGTTATTATATGGGAGACATCCCAGGGGATTGCTGAATATTGCCAAGGAGACTTGGGAGAGTGAGGCTACCCCTTACAGAAGTGTGATAGAACACGTGGCCCAAATGCAAGATCGCATCAGCAGTATTATGCCCATCGTGAGGGAACACATGCAGAAGGCCCAAGAGTCCCAGAGCAGGGTGTACAATAGAGCGGCCCGGGTGAGGCAGTTCAACCCTGGGGACAGGGTACTAGTGCTGGTTCCCACGGTAGAAAGCAAATTTCTGGCCAAGTGGCAGGGTCCTTTTGAAGTAGTAGAAAGGGTTGGAGAAGTCAATTATAAAATACATCAGCCTGGGAAAAGAAAGCCCATCCAACTCTATCACGTCAATTTAATAAAACCTTGGAAGGATAGAGAGTCCCTGGTAGCGGCCACAAAACCCCAAATGGATTGTCGCACAGATATTGACAAGGTTGCAATAGGTGACACCCTGTCCAAACCCCAAAAACAAGAAACCAAGGAGTTTCTACAGCAGAACAGGGATATTTTTACGGACCTGCCAGGCACTACAGATGTCATTCAGCATGATATAGTCACTGACCCCGAGGTAACGATAAACCTTAAACCATACAGAATCCCTGAGGCTCGGAGACAAGCGGTCTCTGAGGAGGTAAAGCGTATGCTAGCTCTGCAGGTTATTGAGGAATCCAAAAGCGGGTGGTCCAGCCCCATTGTATTAGTGCCTAAGCCAAATGGGACCTGGCGGTTCTGCAATGACTTCCGCCGTCTAAATGAAGTCTCTAAATGCGATTCCTATCCTATGCCCCGGGTGGATGAATTAATTGAAAGGTTGGGACCAGCTAGGTATATTACCACACTTGACCTCACCAAGGGGTACTGGCAGATTCCCCTATCAGAGGAGGCAAAGGAAAAGACTGCCTTCTCCACCCCAGACGGGCTCTTTCAATATACCAGTATGCCCTTTGGGTTACAAGGGGCACCCGCCACTTTCCAGAGAGCGATGGACAGGGTCTTGGGCCCCCATAAAAGGTACGCAGCAGCATACTTAGACGATATCGTGGTCTTTAGCACGGACTGGGAATCCCATCTAGGTAAGGTACAGGCCGTACTGGATTCCCTCAGGAAAGCTGGCTTTACTGCTAACCCGGAGAAGTGCGCTATTGGGTTAGAGAAGGCTCGCTATCTGGGGTATATTGTAGGTAAGGGCACAATAAGACCACAGGTAAACAAAGTGGAGGCAATTCAGAAGTGGCCACAGCCTCGGACAAAAAAACAGGTGAAGGCATTCTTGGGGATTGTTGGCTATTACCGCAGATTTGTCCCGAACTTTGCCTCCATTGCAGCACCATTAACAGACCTCACGAAAGGGAGAAAGTCAGTAATGGTCCAGTGGTCTCAAGAGACAGAAAAGGCGTTTCAGGACCTTAAAAAAGCCCTATGCAGTCAGCCTGTGCTGATCGCACCAGACTTCTCAAAAGAGTTTATTGTCCAGACCGATGCCTCAGAGGTTGGTTTAGGGGCAGTTATGTCACAAGAGGTAAATGGGGAAGAACACCCCATCATATATTTGAGTAGAAAACTCACCTCCTGTGAGAGAAACTACTCAATAGTGGAGAGGGAGTATTTGGCAATAAAGTGGGCCCTCGTGGCTTTGAGGTACTATTTGGCAGGTAGGAAGTTCCGCTTGGTATCTGACCATGCCCCTTTAAAATGGATGTGCCGAAAAAAAGGAAACAATGCAAGGGTAACACGGTGGTTCCTGGAGTTGCAGGACTTTAATTTTGTGGTAGAGCACAGGGCAGGGAAGCTTCATGTTAATGCTGATGCCTTGTCAAGGATTTACTGTCTATCAGGGTCAAGTGCCAAGTCCCCTGGCCTTGGGCAGAGGGGGGGGATATGTAAGCATCTAAAGGGTGAGGTTATTGATGGTAAGTATGTGTCACTGAGGCTGCTGCTCTCAGTGATGTAAATCCCGGAGGTAAATGGCAACCAGTGATGTTAGATTGCTGAGTTTGTGGTAGCTGGAACTTGGGTCCGGGATTTAGGAGTGACTGAAGAGTTTGGGTGGGAAGGTCACTCCCATACTCCATCTCCTGTGTTACCACCTCACCCAGCTGGAAGCTAATTTAAAAGACACACTGTCAGTATGTGTTTGGTGTTGGTCTGCAGAGGACTTAGGAGCATTCCTCTCCACAGTGTTCCTAAGAAGGGAAAAGACAAGATTCTGCACAAAGGTGACTCCTGTATTTTGCCTGTTTAACAATTGAACTGTTATATGACACATGAGGGCTGAAGATAAGTGCTTTATGTGACTGAACTTTGATGGGCTGAAGCCAAGCCATCCTGTTGGACCAAATTTGAGTTGTGTTTTTTCCAATAAAACCCTTATGTTGCATCCAATCCTGCCGACTGCCTACCATTTGTACAGCTAATCTCCACAACCTGTACTGATATAATTTATTGTGACTACTGTTAACCTGAGGAAGGGGACATTTTGAGCCCCGAAACGCGTTGTTATATTTTATTTATGCATTAAAAAAGATTCACCTATAAGAGACGGATTGGATCCCATGTGTTTTGCGCCTGACCAGAAAACCTCCTTCTCTATGGGCCTAAATATGTGACAGTGGCCTGTTCCAGTGGTGGGTGACGTGAAGCCTGATTCTCTGCTATGACATGAAGACAGATTCTGCGCTGACATAAGGCCAGATTCTCTGTTACGGGACCTCTCTCCTCTGCCTGGGTGCCTGGGTCTAAATATGTGACAGTGGCCTGTTCCAGTGGTGGGTGACGTGAAGCCTGATTCTCTGTTATGACATGAAGACAGATTCTGCGCTGACATAAGGCCAGATTCTCTGTTACGGGACCTCTCTCCTCTGCCTGGGTGCCTGGGCCTAAATGTGTGACAGTGGCCTGTTCCAGTGGTGGGTGACGTGAAGCCTGATTCTCTGCTATGACATGAAGACAGATTCTGCGCTGACATAAGGCCAGATTCTCTGTTACGGGACCTCTCTCCTCTGCAATGGGCCTAAATGTGTGACAGTGGCCTGTTCCAGTGGTGGGTGACGTGAAGCCTGATTCTCTGCTATGACATGAAGACAGATTCTGCGCTGACATAAGGCCAGATTCTCTGTTACGGGACCTCTCTCCTCTGCCTTGGTGCCTGGGCCTAAATATGTGACAGTGGCCTGTTCCAGTGGTGGGTGACGTGAAGCCTGATTCTCTGCTATGACATGAAGACAGATTCTGCGCTGACATAAGGCCAGATTCTCTGTTACGGGACCTCTCTCCTCTGCCTGGGTGCCTGGGCCTAAATATGTGACAGTGGCCTGTTCCAGTGGTGGGTGACGTGAAGCCTGATTCTCTGCTATGACATGAAGACAGATTCTGCGCTGACATAAGGCCAGATTCTGTATAACGGGACCTCTCTCCTCTGCCTGGGTGCCTGGGCCTAAATGTGTGACAGTGGCCTGTTCCAGTGGTGGGTGACGTGAAGCCTGATTCTCTGCTATGACATGAAGACAGATTCTGTGCTGACATAAGGCCAGATTCTCTGTTACGGGACCTCTCTCCTCTGCCTGGGTGCCTGGGCCTAAATGTGTGACAGTGGCCTGTTCCAGTGGTGGGTGACGTGAAGCCTGATTCTCTGCTATGACATGAAGACAGATTCTGCGCTGACATAAGGCCAGATTCTCTGTTACGGGACCGCTCTCCTCTGTCTGGGTGCCGGGGCCTAAATATGTGACAGTGGCCTCTTCCAGTGGTGGGTGACATGAAGCCAGATTCTCTGCTATGGCATGAAGAGACTGATTCTCTGCTATGGGACCTCTGTCCAATTGATATTGGGTCATTTTTATTTTTTTTATTTTTATTTTAATTCATTTCCCTATCCACATTTGTTTGCAGGGGATTTACCTACATGTTGCTGCCTTTTGCAGCCCTCTAGCTCTTTCCTGGGCTGTTTTACAGCCTTTTTAGTGCCAAAAAGTTCGGGACGAAGTTCGGTTCGGGTTCGGATCCCGAACCCGAACATTTCCGGGAAGTTCGGCCGAACTTCTCGAACCCGAACATCCAGGTGTTCGCTCAACTCTACTATTAACACATCTCTATTCAGTAGTATTGCCAGACATTTCCTTAAGCCTAGCAGTAAAAGATTACATGCAACATTGCCACACTCTCAACTTTAGTCATTAGCTGTCTCTGGCTTAAGCTACTTTCACATATACGTTTTCTTTTCCGGTATTAAGATCCATCATAGGATCTCAAAATCGGAGGAAAACGCTTTAGTTTTGTCCCCATTTATTGTCATGGGATATGGAGAAAGATGGATCTGGCATGAAACACAATGTAAGACAATGGTACCGGATCCGTTTTCTCGGACCGTCTTGGTCATTTTAGAAATAATACAACCGGTTTCGTTCATAATGAACGCAGCCGGTTGTATTATCCCAAAGGAAGCATATTTCCTGATCCATATAGGATCCAGCAAAACACAGATGTGGAAGTACAGGTAGCCTTAAATATAGTAACCATTGACTGAGGGCTATCTATATGTATTTAGCTTCACATAGCTGCTCAAATATGAGTATGGCTTCAAAGGATGGCCCTTTCCTTTGAATAATGCTGTAGAAAAATATATGTCCAAGTTATTATTCAATTTTTGTTTGTATAAAATTTATAAAACTGAAAAAAAATCAATAAAATTACTTTTGAAAAAAAAAACATGTTCTTTTTCAATGCAATTTTTTTTTTTATTCACAATAATCTCATTTAGATCAGCTAGCAAAGTAGAAAGATGATCACGGCGTTGGAAATCAAAACCAGAGAGAGCAGTTAAAATTACTTTCTTTTATCTTTCCTTTGAAGAAGTGATTTGTTAGATGTCTGAATCAGAAGAAACTGTATTAAAAAAAACTGCTTTAAAGATGCACAGTTGGTTGTAAGGTATCTTTTGAGCTGCAGTGTAAAAATAACGTGATATACTGTATATCATACAAAGTACAGATTAAGAGAAAACATATGTTCAAAAGAAAAACAAAATTTGTGAAATGCCAGTTGTTTGTATTGATGTTAGACATGTGTTTATTCTTATTTAACTTTACATTTATTTTTCTAAGATATTTAGGGTACTTTCACACTAGCGTTATTCTTTTCCGGCTTTGAGTTCGGTCCTAGGATCAGTTTTATCCTAATGCATTCTGAATGGAGAGCAATCCATTCAGGATGCATCAGGATGTCTTCAGTTCAGTCTTTTTGACTTTTCAGGACGGAGTTAATACCGCAGCATGCTGTGGTTTTATCTCAGTCCAAAATTCCGGAACACTTGAAAGAATGCCGGATGCGGCATTTTTTCCCATTGAAATGCATTAATGCTGGATCCGGCCAAGAGTGTTCAGTTTTTCCTGGTGACACCGGAGAGACAGATCCGGCATTTCAATGCATTGGTCATACGGATCCTGGTCCGTCTGACAAATGCCATCAGTTTGCATGTGTTTTGATGGATCCAGCAGGCAGTTCCGGCGACAGAACTGCCTGCCAGAATCCTCTGCCTCAAGTGTAAAAGTACCCTTAGCCTGTTTGGGTGTTTAGTATGCTTACTATCTCAGCTAATTTCATGCAAGGAACAATAGCAAGTATAACATATAGTATAAAATATTCTCTACTGAGAGAAAGAAGTGATGTTTTTTTAAATGCATACACCTTTTTTGTAAACACTAATAAGCATTTTGACAGTGGACACTAAGGGCCTTAAGTGGCCAATATGCCATTTTAAAGTTGTCTAGTCAAAAAAATAAAAAAGAGCCTATCCCAGCCATTTAACACTTTATATAAAGTAGTTCATAATGACTGTGGCAGTTTCAGAGGGAGATAGCTTTATCTGTCAGGAATCGTCACCGCTGCAAATGAGATTGTAGAGTATCATTGTCTTAACATGGCAGCCGAGGGCCTAATGAAGTGTATCTGTGCAAGATGTGCAACCAAATAGAGTGCCCATCAGTTTCCTTCTGACAGTATAATACACTATACAGTCGTGGCCAAAAGTTTTGAGAATTACATAAATATTGGAAATTGGAAAAGTTGCTGCTTAAGTTTTTATAATAGCAATTTGCATATACTCCAGAATGTTATGAAGAGTGATCAGATGAATTGCATAGTCCTTCTTTGCCATGAAAATTAACTTAATCCCCCAAAAAACTTTCCACTGCATTTCATTGCTGTCATTAAAGGACCTGCTGAGATCATGTCAGTAATCGTCCTGTTAACTCAGGTGAGAATGTTGACGAGCACAAGGCTGGAGATCATTATGTCAGGCTGATTGGGTTAAAATGGCAGACTTGACATGTTAAAAGGAGGGTAATGCTTGAAATCATTGTTCTTCCATTGTTAACCATGGTTACCTGCAAAGAAACGTGTGCAGCCATCATTGCGTTGCATAAAAATGGCTTCACAGGCAAGGATATTGTGGCTACTAAGATTGCACCTCAATCAACAATTTATAGGATCATCAAGAACTTCAAGGAAAGAGGTTCAATTCTTGTTAAGAAGGCTTCAGGGAGTCCAAGAAAGTCCAGCAAGCGCCAGGATCGTCTCCTAAAGAGGATTCAGCTGCGGGATCGGAGTGCCACCAGTGCAGAGCTTGCTCAGGAATGGCAGCAGACAGGTGTGAGCGCATCTACACGCACAGTGAGGCGAAGATTTTTGGAAGATGGCCTGGTGTCAAGAAGGGCAGCAAAGAAGCCACTTCTCTCCAAAAAAAACATCAGGGACAGATTGATCTTCTGCAGAAAGTATGGTGAATGGACTGCTGAGGACTGGGGCAAAGTCATATTCTCCGATGAAGCCTCTTTCTGATTGTTTGGGGCATCTGGAAAAAGGCTTGCCCGGAGAAGAAAAGGTGAGCGCTACCATCAGTCCTGTGTCATGCCAACAGTAAAGCATCCTGAGACCATTCATGTGTGGGGTTGATTCTCATCCAAGGGAGTGGGCTCACTCACAATTTTGCCCAAAAACACAGCCATGAATAAAGAATGGTACCAAAACACCCTCCAACAGCAACTTCTTCCAACAATCCAACAACAGTTTGGTGAAGAACAATGCATTTTCCAGCATGATGGAACACCGTGCCATAAGGCAAAAGTGATAACTAAGTGGCTCGGGGACCAAAACTTTGACATTTTGGGTCCATAGCCTGGAAACTCCCCAGATCTTAATTCCATTGAGAACTTGTGGTCAATCCTCAAGAGGCGGGTGGACAAACAAAAACCCACTAATTCTGACAAACTCCAAGAAGTGATTATGAAAGAATGGGTTGCTATCAGTCAGGAATTGGCCCAGAAGTTGATTGAGAGCATGCCCAGTCGAATTGCAGAGGTCCTGAAAAAGAAGGGCCAACACTGCTAATACTGACTCTTTGCATAAATGTCATGTAATTGTCGATAAAAGCCTTTGAAATGTATGAAGTGCGTGTAATTATATTTCACTACATCACAGAAACAACTGAAAAAAAGATCTAAAAGCAGTTTAGCAGCAAACTTTGTGAAAACTAATATTTTTGTCATTCTCAAAACTTTTGGCCACGACTGTACTATTGAAGCAATCAGAGGATCACATATCAAAGTTGACTTGTGGGAATTAAGAATAATAGAAATCATAAATTAAATTAAAGTTTTTAGTAAAAAAAAGTCTACAAGTTAAAAAGTATACTTTTTTACTTGGAATAAATAAATAACTTTAAATAAAAAAAATTACAATAATAAAATCCTTTTCACATATTTGGTATTGCCACATCGGTAACAACCTGCATAATGCAACTATCATGTAATTTATCTAGCATAGTGTAAAGACATAAAAATGACATTTACCTTTTTACCAAAGAAACAGAATAAAAGTTGTCCAACTAAACTCAAGCCCTCATAGCTCTGTACAAAGGAAAATATTTTGGATCGTGAGATGTGGCGATGCAGAAAAAAAATATATTGTGCAAAAGTAGTAAAACTTTAATAATATATGTATTTGGTATTGCTGTAATCGTACTGACCGAGAGACTAAAGTTATCATGTTAATAATGCCGCAAAGTGAACATTGCCAAATTTACTATATTAAAACCCATTGACAGCATTGCTGTTTCTCGTCCCCCAGAAACAGTTATTAAGAGTTAATCCATGAATTATGTGTACCCCAAAATAGTGCCATTTAAAAACTTGTCTCGCAAAAAAAAGCCCTTATATAGCTACATTGACAGAAAATAAAAACCAAGTTATAGCTCTTGGAATTTGACAATGAAAATGTGAACATGCTTAGTGACTAAGGCCCAAAATAGGCTGGTCACTAAAAGTTTAAAAGAGTATTTCTGGAAAAGATAATGACTTATCCTCAGGATTGATCATCATTATCACATCGGCAGAGGTCTAAGTGCCGGCACTCTGGTTAATGATGCAGGCTCCCAGCAGCTTTCCAAGGACAGTGCCATACATCGTATAGTGAAGGGATGAATCCTGGTAGCAACATTCAATGCTTCAAAAGGTTTATGCTTTTATTGTGTCATATAGAATACACTTACAGGACGCGTTTCAGCCCATCCAGCCTTCATCAACTAAAGCATTGAATGTCTGCCAGGATTCTTCTCTTCACTACCACTGGGGATTGCCCCTTCCCTCTGCAGCGCTTCTGCGGATCGAGTGCTGACCGGATCGCTATATACATCGTAAAGTGGCAGTGCTTGTTATTGCAGCTCAGCCCCATTGACTTGAATGGGGACGAGCGGAAACTAGGCCATGTGACCAGTGTACTGTGATGTCACTGACCTAGGAAGAGGCTGTGGTGCTCAGAGCCTTTTCTAACAGCTGATAGGCTGGGGTCCTGGGTGTCTCACCCCCACAGATCTGATGGCCTATTCTGAGGATAAGTCATCACAAGGCTGTACCTAATATATACCAGAAAAACTTAACAGTTATAAAGAACTAACATCTACAAATATTGATAGAATTTCTTACAATTTCTTATCAACTCCTTAATGACCATGCCTGTAAAAAGTTTTTTTTGTGACATCATTACTTTCCAAGAATCATAGCTTGAAATTAGATGAGTTGTGTTTTTCAATTCAAATCAACGGCACAATCTTCAGCTTCGGCAAGACCATGACAGGAGAGATGCTCTACTAAGCCATGTCCCCCAGTGACGTTGGTGCGTTCTTAGTTACAGATCACAATGCTGTGCTTCCCCCGACCGTGCGTGCGCTGGGTGAATGACAGACTATGTGTCATATTACCTTTTGATTTTGTGGTTGACCTACGGAGAGTCAGGTCACCGGATCAAACAGGTTCTGGTCCGGGGTCCTGGCTCACTATTTAAATTCCCTATTGTAATGGAACCATTGCCAGTGATACTCTTTCGGCTCACTAGCGTTGTTCCTGTTTCCCTGTTCCAGGTTTGCTAATCGATAGTCTGTGCTTCTTACCCCCTCATGCCTCCAGACCCTTCTTTGTCTCCGTTTTGGTACTGCATAGCCCATTTAGTTCTTACCAATTTCTGTCAACTCTGCTTTGTATTTGTCTTTGTCTGTTTGTTGTTTGACTCTGCATCTATATAGAGAAGTGACCGTCGTCTAGTTGCGGTTCTGCCATTTAGGGCTTATGCTGCAAGTAGGTAGGGACAGTAGGGCAGGTTTGTTTAGGGACTCACTATACTCATCTATGCCTGCTTTACAGATATTACAGCAGGTCTGCAGTTTTATAGAAATAATAAATAGGTTCTACTATTTTTGCAAAAACCATAGGTTTTTGTGTTGTTACTTTCTGAGGGTCATAACTTTTTTATATTTTGATTGAGGGATCCCTGCAAGGGAATTTTAATTTTAATTTTTTTGTGGAATGAGTTGACATTTGTCAATGGTTCTATTTTAGGGTCCATACAACTTTTTGATCACTTTTTATTCCATCTTTTTGTTGGTATGATGAAGAAAAACAGGAATTTTGGCATTATTGTTATTGTTTATGGCATTCATTGTGCAGGAGGGGGATAAGGTTTGTCAGTCTCTCTGACAAGCCTCTTTGATGCCGTTGTTCTTGAAGTATAGTTGGGATCAGAGCTATCTCCAATCTTGGCTGTTGAGAACTCCACTGTATATTAGTTCTTAAGCAAGCACTATTTGTCACCATACATGTATAGTGCACTGTGGTAACTATCAGCCCCCAGCACAATACATGTACTACGTTCTGCATTAAGGAATTATAGGAGTTGTCTTATAAAGATAGCCCTGTGTATATTCCACGTTAGAAAAAATGGACATTGTAGATGGTACGTCCTGCTACTGGGCCCCTCAATGAGTCACATGACTGGCATGTAATGCTATATTTCATCTGTAGCAGTCAGTGCCAGGAAAATGAGCATCCAAATGTAGCTTTACCCAGTTACAATAGATGAATTGTGGGGATTTAAGAAGTCATTCTCTTTTTAAAAAGGAGTTGTATTGTAGACACAACTCTTTTAATACTTTACAGTAAACTGTACAATGAAAATAGAAAAAAAGTATTTGTATTTGTAACTTGCACAAAAATTTTAAAAATATGAATACAATGCATAGCTCAGGATTAATGTCATATCCCATAAACCCTTGTATTTAATATAGTAACATAGTATATAAGGCCGAAAAAAGTAATTTGTCCATCCAGTTCGGCCTGTTATCCTGCAAGTTGATCCAGAGGAAGGCAAAAAAAAATAAAAAATGAGGAGAAAAAAATTCCTTCCCGACTCCAATCAGGCAATCAGAATAACTCCCTGGATCAACAACCCCTCTCTAGTAACTATAGCCTGTAATATTATTACACTCCAGAAAAAACATTCAGGCCCCTCTTCAATTCTTTTAGTGAACACACCATCACCACCTCCTCAGGCAGAGAGTTCCATAGTCTCACTGCTCTTACCGTAAAGAATACTCTTCTATGTTTGTGTACAAACCTTCTTTCCTCCAGACACAGAGGATATCCCCTTGTCATAGTCACAGTCCTGGGGATAAATACTGTAGATGATGGGAGAGCTGATGGCATCTCTGTACTGACCCCTGATATATTTATACATAGTAATTAGATCTCCCCTCAGTCGTCTTTTTTCTAAAGTGAATAACCCTAATGTTGATAACCTTTCAGGGTACTTTAGTCCCTCCATTCCAGTTATTACTTTAGTTGCCCTCCTCTGTACCCTTTCCAGCTCTTATATGTCTGCCTTGTTCACAGGAGCCCACAACTGTACACAGTACTCTATGTGTGGTCTGACTAGTGATCTGTAAAGTGGTAAGACTATGTTCTCATCACGGGCATCTATGCCACTTTTGATGCAACCCATTATCTTATTGGCCTTGGCAGCAGCTGCCTGACACTGATTTTTATAGCTTAGTTTGCTGTTCAGTAAAATTCGTAGGTCCTTTTCCATGTCAGTGTTACCCAGTGTTTTACCATTTAGTATGTACGGGTGACTTGCATTATTCCTTCCCATGTTTATAACCTTACATTTTTCAGTGTAAAACCTCATCTGCCACTTATCTCCCCAAGCTTCCAATCTATCCAGATCCATCTGTAGCACTATACTGTCCTCTTCCGTGTCAATTACTTTACACAGTTTAGTGTCATCTGCAAAAATGGATATTTTACTGTGCAAGCCTTCTACAAGATCATTAATAAATATATTAAAGAGAATAGGGCCCAATACTAACCACTGGGGTACTCCACTAGTGACAGTGACCCAATCTTAGTGTGTACCGTTAATAGCCATCCTCTTTTTTCTATCACTGAGCCATTTACTTACCCACATACAGACATTTTCTCCCAGTCCAAGCATTCAAATTTTATATACGAACTTTTTATAAGGTACAGTGTCAAATGCTTTGGAGAAGTCCGGATATACCACATCCATTGATTTGCAGCTGTCAAGTATAGAACTTACCTCCTCAGAGAAACTGAATAAATTAGTTTGACATGTCCGATCCCTCATAAACCATGCTGATATGGCATTATTTGCTTATTTTCCTTGAGGTACTCTAAGATAGCATCTCTTAGAAAACCTTCAAACAGTTTAACAAAGACAGATGTTAAACTTACCGGCCTATAGTTTCCAGGCTCTGTTTTTGGACCGTTTTTTTATATTGGCAATACATTTGCTATGCGCCAACCCTGTCAGTATAGAATCCTTAACCACCTCCGGACCGCCTAACGCACGGATGCGTCCTGGAGGCAGTCGATTCATTCCTCCTGGACGCATCCGTGCGTCATCTCGTGAGACGCGAGATTTCGGTCAGAGCCGGCCCGCGCATGCGCATCGTGGGCCGGCAAAAGTTAGAGGAATATTTCGTCAGCAACCTGCCAGCCAATGATCGTCGCTGGCAAGTTGCTGATTTTTAAAAAATCGAATCACAAGCCATCTAACACCTTATATTTATAAATATAAGGTGTTAAATGGCTTCTCTGCTCCTCTGCTGGTCCTTTTCGTCGGTTGGTTCCAGAAGAGGAGCAGACATCACAGTGAGTATCCACCAACACCACACTTAGCCTCAGATCACCCCCCATCACCCCAATTAACCCCTTGATCACCCCTTGATCGCCCCTGTCAATCACCTAGTGAACGGGAAAAAAGTGATCAGTGTAAACTGTCACTTTTTTTTTCCACTGGTATTGACTGATAGGTTTTAGGATAGTTTAGGCCCCTTGGTTAGGTAGTTAGCGATCGGTTAGCGCCCAGCCCACCGCACCGCAGTCACTGATTCGCTGATTAGCGTATCGCTAATCAGCTTTTGTACTTTTATAGTATCTGTAAGTGATCAAAACTGATCACAGTCAGATCTATAATAGTATTAGTGTCACCTTAGCTCGCCCTCCACCCAAAACGCAGTGTTTGCCCGATCAGGCCTGATCGGTCGCCCACACGTGTGTTCACCCACGCCCGCCCCGCCGCAGTGACAAAAAAATTATTATTTTTTGATCACTTTACAAGCGCTGCGGCGATAAAAAAAAAAATCAGTTTTGATATTTTTTATCAATCGCAGCGGCCTTCGGTACTTCGCTAGCCTCCCATTTGTAAGACAGGCTTGCTTTTTTTCTTGGGTAGTCTCAGGGAATACCCCTAAATTTAGTAGTCCAAATGTCAAACAGGAGGTATTCTTCTGAAGAGGCCTACAAGATTCTGACCCAGTCGGATGAGGAATGGGAACCCTCATCTGATGAATCTAGCGGGTCAGAATATGAACCTGTAGAAAGCAGTGGCAGTCTGACCCAAAGTTCGGACGAGGAGGTTGAGGTCCCTGATAGCACCAGGCGTACCCGGCCCCGTGTCGCTAGACCACAGGTTGCGCAGGATCCGTTTCAAGGGCAGCAGAGTGGGGCTGGCGCTGTCGGATTACGTGGTGAGGCATACACCAGCAGCGCAGCCCATCCTGGACCTAGTACCAGCACTGCCGTACAACATGGTGAAGTGGTACGGGGGCACGTGCAATAGTTACCCCGTCGCAGCCACCGCACAGACAGGCCCGTAGAGCCCCTAGAGTCCCTGAGGTGCTGGCAAACCCTGATTGGCAGTCCCCAACTTCAGCCGCACCTGTAGTTTTCCATTTCACCGCCCAGTCTGGAGTTCGGGTTGAGACAGCTCAGATCGGTTCGGCACTGGGATTTTTTGAGCTGTTCTTGACTGCTGAGCTCTTGGACTTAGTCGTGGCAGAAACAAATCGGTATGCCACTCAATTTATATCGGCCAACCCGGGAAGCTTTTATGCCCAGCCTTTCCGGTGGAAACCAGTCCAAGTTTCCGAAATTAAATTTTTTTTGGGCCTTCTCCTCAACATGGGTCTAACCAAAAAGCATGAATTGCGGTCATATTGGTCCACAAACCCAATTCATCACATGCCCATGTTCTCTGCTGCCATGTCCAGGGCACGGTTTGAGACCATCCTGCGTTTCCTGCACTTTAGCGACAACAGCACCTCCCGTCCCAGAGGCCACCCAGCTTTTGACCGGCTCCACAAAATTCGGCCCCTCATAGACCACTTCAACCAGAAATTTGCAGATTTGTATACCCCTGAGCAAAACATCTGCCTAGACGAGTCCCTTATACATTTTACCGGGCGCCTTGGCTTCAAACAATACATCCCAAGCAAGCGCGCCCGGTATGGGGTCAAATTGTATAAGCTCTGTGAAAGGGCCACAGGCTATACCCACAAATTTCGGATCTATGAGGGAAAAGATCAGACCCTGGAGCCGGTCGGTTGCCCTGACTACCTGGGGAGCAGTGGGAAGACAGTCTGGTACTTGGTGTCACCCTTATTTGGCAAGGGGTACCATCTTTATGTGGACAATTTTTACACAAGTGTGCCCCTCTTCAGGCATTTGTTTCTAGAACAGATTGGCTGCTGTGGCACCGCGCGACCTAGTCGCCGGGGCTTCCCCCAATGGCTCGTTACCACCCATCTTGCAAGGGGGGAGAGGGCTGCCTTGTGTAACGAAGAACTGCTCGTAGTGAAATGGAGAGACAAGCGTGACGTTTACATGCTCTCCTCCATTCACGCAGACACGACAATACAAATTGAGCGGGCAACCAGTGTCATTGAAAAGCCCCTCTCAGTCCACGATTATAACCTTCACATGGGAGGGGTGGACTTCAATGACCAGATGTTGGCTCCCTATTTAGTTTCCCGACACACCAGACGCTGGTATAAGAAGGTGTCTGTATATTTGATTCAATTGGCTGCATATAATAGTTTTGTTCTCTACAGTAAGGCTGGGAGAACAGGATCCTTCCTCAAATTTCAGGAAGAGATCATCGAGAACCTCCTGTATCCAGGAGGTTCCGTGGCCCCATCCACCAGTGTAGTGAGCCGATGTCGTTGCTGGTACCTCAACCCAACCGTCACCCCGAAAAAGATGTTGTGTCTGTAGCAGCAGTGGAATAAGGCGTGACACCCGCTATTTCTGTCCTGACTGCCCTGACCACCCTGCCCTATGCTTAGGGGAGTGTTTCCGGAAGTACCACACACAGGTACACTTAGCATAGGGATTGCATCTCACAGGACAGGCACACAGGGCTATTAGGGCCCTTTTACTCACAGCTGCTGCAAACCTCTCCTTTCACCTGGGATAAAGTGCATAATGTACTTCGCCACATCTTTGGGCGATTTGCGCTTTGCACATTGTCCCATGGGGAAGGAGAGGTTTGTAAAAAAAAAAAAAATCACCGGTAAGCAAAAAAGTTAACGTTCAGTTCAAAAAGTTAAATAAAGTTTATATGTTCCGTTCAAATTTTATTATAAAGTTAATAAATTTATTGCGTTGCGGCCTGTTTGTTTTTTTTTTTTACCTTCCAGGTGGACCAACCGATCGACTAGCTGCAGCACTGATGTGCATTCTGACAGAAGCATTGCGCTGCTGTCAGATTACACAAAAGTCGGTGTATGCGGCGCTGCAAGACGAGATTTCTCCTCTGCAGTAAAAGATACGTTTGCCGAGACATATGAGCTGAGGAGGCGGCGGTGTTCATATACTTTGGCAAACACTTTGTATATAAAAAAATAAATAAAAAATCCCGGCAATGATTTATTCATTCACATCGATTGATGTGAATAGAGAAATCTGGTTTGCCAGGGCATACGGGCTAAGTGGGTATGGATGTTGGGCGGAGCTCCTATGTCCTGGCCAACGCCTTTCCCCTCCTTTTTTCTTTTTGGCAGAGATTTTTTCATCCACATTGATCGATGTGTATGAAAAAATCTGTGCCGTTCATTTTTTCTTTCAGCCCAGACGCTGAACGAAAAAAAAATATATCATTACCCGTATGCTCAATATAAGGAGAATAGCAGAAACTCCTAATGCTGGCCATACATGTAATGATTGCGGAGACCCTCAAATGCCAGATCAGTACAAGCACCCCACAAATGACCCCATTTTGGAAAGAATACACCCCAAGGTATTCGCTGAGGGGAATATTGAGTCCATGAAAGATTGAAATTTTTGTCCCAAGTTAGCGGAAAGGGAGACTTTGTGAGAAAAAACAAAAAAAAATCAATTTCCGCTAACTTGTGGCAAAAAAAAAAAAATTCTATGAGCTCGCCATGCCCCTCATTGAATACCTTGGGGTGTCTTCTTTCCAAAATGGGGTCACATGTGGGGTATTTATACTGCCCTGGCATTTTAGGGGCCCTAAAGTGTGAGAAGTCTGGGATCCAAATGTCTAAAAATGCCCTCCTAAAAGGAATTTGGGCCCCTTTGCGCATCTAGGCTGCAAAAAAGTGTCACACATCTGGTATTGTCGTACTCAGGAGAAGTTGGGGAATGTGTTTTGGGGTGTCATTTTACATATACCCATGCTGGGCGAGATAAATATTTTGGTCAAATGCCATATAAAAAAATGGGAAAAGTTGTCTTTTGCCGAGATATTTATCTCACCCAGCATGGGTATATGTAAAATGACACCCCAAAACACATTGCCCAACTTCTCCTGAGTACGGCGATACCAGATGTGTGACACTTTTTTGCAGCCTAGGTGGGCAAAGGGGCCCACATTCCAAAGAGCACCTATAGGATTTCACAGGTCATTTTTTACACATTTTGATTTCAAACTACTTACCACACATTAGGGCCCCTAAATTGCCAGGGCAGTATAACTACCCCACAAGTGACCCCATTTTGGAAAGAAAACACCTCAAGGTATTCCGTGAGGGGCATGGCAAGTTCCTAGAATTTTTTATTTTTTGTCACAAGTTAGCGGAAAATTATGATTTTTATTTTTTTTCTTACAAAGTCTCATATTCCACTAACTTGTGACAAAAAATAAAAACTTCCATGAACTCACTATGCCCATCACAAAATACCTTGGGGTGTCTTCTTTCCAAAATGTGGTCACTCGTGGGTAGTTATACTGCCCTGGCATTCTAGGGGCCCTAATGTGTGGTAAGTAGTTTGAAATCAAAATGTGTAAAAAACGACCTATGAAATCCTAAAGGTGCTCTTTGGAATATGGGCCCCTTTGCCCACCTAGGCTGCAAAAAAGTGTCACACACCTGGTATCGCTGTACTCAGGAGAAGTTGGGCAATGTGTTTTGGGGTGTCATTTTACATATACCCATGCTGGGTGAGATAAATATCTCGGCAAAAGACAACTTTTCCCATTTTTTTATACAAAGTTGGCATTTGACCGAGATATTTCTCCCACCCAGCATGGGTATATGTAAAATGACACCCCAAAACACATTGCCCAACTTCTCCTGAGTACGGCAATACCAGATGTGTGACACTTTTTTGCAGCCTAGGTGGGCAAAGGGGCCCACATTCCAAAGAGCACCTTTAGGATTTCACAGGTCATTTTTTACACATTTTGATTTCAAACTACTTACCACACATTAGGGCCCCTAGAATGCCAGGTCAGTATAACTACCCCACAAATGACCCTATTTTGGAAAGACGACACCCCAAGGTATTTCGTGATGGGCATAGTGAGTTCATGGAAGTTTGTATTTTTTGTCACAAGTTAGTGGAATATGAGACTTTGTAAGGAAAAAAATATATATAATTTTCCGCTAACTTGTGACAAAAAATAAAAAGTTCTATGAGCTCACTATGCCCATCAGCGAATACCTTAGGGTGTCTACTTTCCGAAATGGGGTCATTTGTAGGGTGTTTGTACTGTCTGGCCATTGTAGAACCTCAGGAAACATGACAGGTGCTCAGAAAGTCAGAGCTGCTTCAAAAAGCGGAAATTCATATTTTTGTACCATAGTTTGTAAACGCTATAACTTTTACCCAAACCATTTTTTTTTACCTAAACATTTTTTTTTTATCAAAGACATTTACAACAATAAATTTAGAGAAAAATTTATATATGGATGTCGTTTTTCTTGAAAAATTTTACAACTGAAAGTGAAAAATGAAATTTTTTTGCAAAAATGTTGTTAAATTTAGATTAATAACAAAAAAAGTAAAAATGTCAGCAGCAATGAAATACCACCAAATGAAAGCTCTATTAGTGAGAAGAAAAGAAGGTAAAATTCATTTGGGTGGCAAGTTGCATGACCGAGCAATAAACGGTGAAAGTAATGTAGTGCAGAAGTGTAAAAAGTGGCCTGGTCATTAAGGGTGTTTAAGCTAGGGGGGCTGAAGTGGTTAAATATCAGAAATAAGGGTCTGGCTATGACATTACTTAATTCTCTTAGGATACGGGGTTGTATGCCATCTGGTCCTGGCGATTTGTCTATTTTAATCATTTTAAGACGCCGCTGTACTTCTTCCTGGGGCACTTTTAATGGGGAATTAACTCTTACATTCTGCATTTCATCTGACAGTTTATTTTCTTCAGTGAATACAGTGTAGAGAAAAAAAATATTTAAAAGCTTTGCTTTCTCCTCATCGCTCTCTGCAACTCCCACCTCATTACTCTGTAAAGGGCCGATACCTTCAGATTTATACTTTTTACCATTTATATACCGTATTTTTCGCCCTATAAGACGCACCGGCCCATAAGACGGTTTTTGAGGAGGAAAATAAGAAAAAATGCTTTTGGTGGGTTTTGAACTAATTGTGGTCTGTGGATGGCGCACTGTTATGGGGGATCTGTGGGTGACACTTATGGGGGATCTGTGGGTGATACTTATGGGGGATCTGTGGGTGACACTTATGGGGGATCTGTGGGTGGCTCTTATTGGGGTCTCTGGATGGCACTGTTATGGGGGGGATCTGTGGATGACACATATATAGCATCTTATGCTATGTGTCATCCACAGATCCCCTCCATAACAGTGTCCCTGTAGTGAATGATCCTCAATACAGGGGGTGGGGGTCACATCTGCTTTTATAATGACAGCGGGGCCCGTGCAGTGACTGTATTCTACTACACGGGCCCCGCTCACTGTATATTATCGTATCTGTAATAGTTAATTGTTATGTATATAATCGCATAATCAGCGCCTGTATTACTTACAACTACAAGCGCTCGGTAGCAGAGAGGAGGGAGGAGGCAGGCCGGGAGGACGGGCGCTGGCAGCGTGAGTCACTACGTCATGCGCCCACGCCGCCTGCTTCATTCATAAAGTGGGTGGCGCAGGCGCGTGACGTGGTGACTCACGCTGCCAGCGCCCGTCCTTCCGGCCTGCCTCCTCCCTCCTCTCTGCTACCGAGTGCTTGTAGTTGTAAGTATACAGGCGCTGATTACCAGATTATATACATAACAATTAACTATTACAGATACGATAATATACAGTGAGCGGGGCCCGTGTAGTAGAATACAGTCACTGCACGGGCCCCACTGTCATTATAAAAGCAGATGCCGGCCCCCAGACCCTCCTCCCTCACAGCTGATACACCCGCCGCGTGGCATCATTGAAAATTTGCCAAAATGCAGCATTCGCCCCATAAGACGCACTGCTATTTTCCCCCCACTTTTGGGGGGAAAAAGTGCGTCTTATAGGGCGAAAAATACGGTAATTGAAAAACATTTAAGGGTTAGTTTTGCTCTCTTTGGCAATTAATCTCCCGTGCTCTAGTTTGGCTGCTTTTTTTTGTTTTTTACATATTCTATTTTTTTCCTTATAGTTTTTCAGTGATTCCTCGCTACCCTCCTGTTTTTAGTCATTTAAATGCTTTCTTTTTGTCATTTATTGCTTTCTTTTTAGTTCTATTTATCCACGTTGTTTTTTTCTTGTTCCTTAACCTTTTATTCCCTCTCACAATTAGATTTTAGGATGCTTTTAAAAATATCCCATTTTGTAGCTGTATTTTTATTTTTGAGGACTTTGTCCCAGTTAGTTAGACCCATAGCCACTCTTTTGAATGACAATTGGAAGGTTATTACTTTATGGTCACTATTTCCCAGGTGTCCCCCGACATGCACATCTGTTGTTCTGTCAGGTCTATTGGTTAATAGTAAGTCCAGTGTGGCCGTCCCTCTAGTCGGGTCCTGGACAAGTTAGGAAAGGTAATTGTCTTTGGTTATTGACAAAAACCTGTTTCCTTTATGAGATATGCAAGTTTCAGTTTCCCAGTCTATATCTGGGTAGTTGAAGTCCCCCATAATAACCACCTCATTATGATTTGCCGCCTTGTCTATCTCGTTTAGTAGCAGATTTTCTGTGGACTCTGGTATATTAGGTGGTTTTTAATAAGATCAGAGAGACTGGCAACTTGTGGGTTAAATTGACAAGTTCACTGTAGATCTTATTGTGTCTGTGTTTTGGTGAATGCCACACCCCTTGCTTCAGGTGTTGCTTGTTGGTAAATTAACTTTCCCATAAGTATCCGCTTCTCACTCTTGGAGGTGCGGTTTATAGATTTTCTTCCTGCTTCTAACTAGCTGGTCGGTTGTACTCTGTGGTTCTTCTGGAGTTGCTAGTTTTCTACTTTCAGATAAGTCATATCTTTTATTATTGTTTGGTGTTTGTTTTATTCCCTGTTTTTTGTATCTGGGCCTAAGACTGAGACTTCCATTCATCCATCTGGGGAGGAATGGGTTGTCTCTGGTCCTTACCTCATTCCAGGGCCTTATAGGGATATAAGGGCCTAGGTTTCCAGCATATGAATATTCCTACCTTCAAGGTCTATTCATATTGATAGGTAGTTAAGTGTAATGACCGGCGTCACGCACAGGGAGGAAAAAGGGAAAGCCCTGCCCAAGGGAGAGGGAAAGGTGGTGACCCCTAACTCACCTTGCGGCTGGCACCTGACTGCCCTGACGTCCCTAGACGGGTTCCTCACCCGTGCAGCGATCACGTGCCTAAACCCTGGCTTTTCCTAAAATGAGCCCTAGATAGTGAACGGGCCGGTGGGATCGCTAGTCTGCACCACTGTCACTAAGAGGGAAACACCAAGGAGAGGACAGACAAAACAGACAAACACATTCACCCAGGTGGGCGACCACAATAGACCACAAAGGTCCAACAGCGATCCGGAGGGTAGAGTTCTGGACCAACTACCAGAGAACGCAGCAACACAGCTCCAGAAGGTCAGAATAGATGTCCAGGCAGGAAGCTCTATATCTGTCAACCAGAGAAGTGTGAGAGGGGAATATAAGGAGGTTGGGAGTGCTGGACAAGGAACAGCTGAGGAGAAGGAGCTACGGATCCCTGAGTGAGCCAAAAGGGTTTGCAAAGCAAACCCAGAAAGCTTCCATAAGGAAACAGTCCTATCTACATAGAGCGTGCAGCCAACCGCTGCGACTTCCTGACCCCGGGTATAACGGAGTCAGGCGTGGTTCTTGACACCCTCGTGACAGTACCCCCCTCTCTACGAGGGGCCTCCGGACACTCAGGACCCGGTCTCTCAGGATGAGAGGCATGAAAAACCCGAACTAGCCTGTCGGCGTTTACCTCAGACGCAGGAACCCACATTCTTTCCTCGGGACCGTAACCTCTCCAATGCACCAGATATTGAAGAGAGCGGCGGACCCGACGAGAATTAACAATTTTGGATATCTGAAATTCTAGATTACCATCCACGACAACAGGAGGGGGTGGCAGCGGTGACGGTTCTAGAGGCGGAACATATTTTTTGAGTAACGACTTATGAAAAACATTATGGATTTTAAAAGTCTAACTCCAGGCGAAAATCCACGGGGTTGATGATGGCTACAATTTTGTAAGGGCCAATAAACCTAGGACCCAGTTTCCAAGAGGGAACCTTCAATTTAATATTCCTAGTAGACAACCACACATAGTCATTCACTCCTAGGTCCGGACCTGGCGACCGTCTCTTATCAGCCATGCATTTGTATTTACCTCCCATATTTTTCAAGTTAGCTTGCACCTTCTGCCATACCGATAAAAGAGATGACGAAAACCGTACCTCTTCGGGAACCCCAGAAGACCCCCCCTCTTTGAAAGTACAGAATTGGGGATGAAAACCATATGCACCAAGAAATGGTGACTTGCCAGTGGATTCCTGACGACGATTATTTATGGCAAACTCAGCTAACGGTAAATATGATGACCACAACTCTTGGTTTTCAGACACAAAACATCTTAGATATGTCTCCAGGTTTTGGTTGGTACGCTCAGTCTGTCCATTCGACTGAGGATGGAAAGCTGAGGAAAAGGACAAGTGTACCCCCAAACTGGAACAAAAAGCTTTCCAAAATTTAGAAATAAACTGGGTACCCCGATCCGAAACAACATCGGAGGGGACCCCGTGAAGCTTCACGATTTCACTGACGAATACCTGAGCAAGAATCTTAGCATTAGGTAGTGCGGGTAACGCAATGAAGTGTACCATTTTGCTAAACCTGTCCACTACTACCAAAATAACTGTTTTACCCGCAGACAAAGGTAAGTCAGTGATAAAATCCATTGACAGATGTGTCCAGGGTCTATTGGGAATGACGAGTGGTAATAGAGACCCTGCAGGATGTGTATGTGAAACTTTTGCGCGCGCACAGGTAGAACAAGAAGACACAAAATCCAATACATCCTGACGCAACCTTGGCCACCAAAAACGATGAGACAATAGCTCCAAGGTTGCTTTGCTACCCGGGTGCCCAGAAAGTACCGAATTATGATGTTCCTTTAATAATTCGAAACGTAGGTTCAACGGTACAAACAATTTCTCTGAGGGGCAAGAGACCGGGGCGTCCCCCTGGGCCTCTAACACCTTCCCCTCTAGAACAGAGTGTACCGCAGAAACAACCACTCCTCTTTGAAGAATGGGCACCGGATCACTCACATTACCCCCTCCAGGGAAACAACGAGATAGCGCATCAGCCTTGGTATTCTTTGCCCCAGGATGATAGGTAATCACAAAGTTAAACCTGGTAAAAAATAGCGACCACCTAGCCTGTCTAGGGGTGAGACGCTTAGCTGATTCTAAGTACAGAAGATTTTTGTGGTCCGTAATCACAGTGACGGGGTGGACTGCCCCCTCTAAAAAGTGACGCCACTCCTCAAACGCAAGTTTAATAGCTAATAGTTCCCTATTGCCAATATCGTAGTTCTTTTCTGCTGCAGATAGTTTTTTAGAAAAGAAAGCACAAGGACGCCATTTGCCAGGAGACGGACCCTGAGACAGCACCGCCCCCACTCCCACCTCTGACGCATCGACTTCAACAATAAAAGGCTGAGAGACATCAGGTTGGACTAGTACAGGTGCTGAGGTAAACCTCTCTTTTAGAGAGGAAAAAGCAACTTTAGCGGCGTCAGACCATTTAGAAAAATCAGTCCCCTTCCTAGTCATGTCAGCAAGGGGTTTTACAATAAGTGAATAATTTTTAATAAATTTCCTATAGAAATTCGCGAAGCCCAAGAACCGTTGTAGTGTTTTGAGGTTCTCAGGAAGATCCCAATCTAAAATTGCCTGGACCTTCCTAGGATCCATACGGAAACCTGAAGCAGATAAAAAATAACCTAGGAATTGTATCTCCTGAACGGCGAAGACACATTTTTCAATTTTAGCATATAATTTATTCGTCCGTAGGACCTGCAGTACTTGTCTGACATGCACCTCATGTGTTCTCAGATCAGACGAATAAATTAAAATATCATCTAGGTATATTACTACAAACCTGCTGATTAGATGACTAAAAATGTCATTAACGAAATGTTGAAAGACGGCAGGAGCATTTGTCAGACCGAAAGGCATAACTAGACTTTCATAATGCCTCTCAGGGGTGTTAAAAGCTGTCTTCCACTCATCCCCCTCCTTAATACGAATCAGATTGTAGGCCCCCCTAAGATCAAGTTTGGAGAACCACCTAGCACCCGCAATCTGGTTAAACAGGTCAGGAATGAGAGGAAGAGGGTATGGGTCTCGGATGGTTATCCGATTTAATTCGCGAAAATCTAGGCAAGGACGCAGGCCCCATCTTTCTTTTTAACGAAGAAAAACCCTGCAGCCACGGGTGAAGAAGAGGGTCTGATGTGTCCCTTAGCCAAGCTCTCGGAGATATAATCTTTCATGGCTTGTCTCTCTGGACCCAAAAGATTATATAACCTGGTCTTGGGTAATTTTGCGCCGGGAATAAGGTTAACCGGGCAATCATAAGGACGATGAGGTGGTAACTTCTGACAACCCTTTTCAGAAAAAACATCCTCAAAATCCGAAATAAATGTAGGTAGGGTAGTTATGGAGGCGACTAAGCAATTGCTATTTAAGCAATTTTCTCTGCACTGCTCACTCCACTCCAATATCTCCCTGGCCTGCCAATCCACCACTGGATTGTGCGCTACCAACCAGGGAAGACCCAGCACTACCGGAGTGGGAAGCCCCTCCAGAACATAACATGAAAGCATCTCGTTATGGTGATCCCCTACCCGAAGGTGTAAATTATGAACAATGTGGGTGAGGTTTCTCTGAGACAGAGGAGCAGAATCAATAGCGAATATGGGAATAGGTCTCTGTAGCATACAGAGAGACAAACCCATAGTGCGGCCAAAATGGGCATCTATCAAATATACCCCTGCTCCACTGTCTAGAAAGAAAGAAATAGTCTCCGTCTTATCACCAAAAACAATAACCGCTGGCAACACAAATTGCGATGTACGTATGGAGGAAACGTATACCCCCCGGCTGACATCCTCCACACAGCCTGGGGTTAGTAGTTTTCTGACGGTCTTTTGTTTCTGAGGAAAGAAGGACAGACATTAATGAAATGACCCCTCTCCCCACAAAAGAAAAAAAAAAAACACGCCTACGGCGAGCCTCAGGAGGACGGACCTGACGAGTAGTTCCTCCTAGCTGCATAGGCTCGTCTAAGTCCGTACAGACTAACTGCTGTTTGGGAGGGGTTACCAATTGCTCCGGTTTTTTCAACCTGTCCCTAAGACGTCTATCTATCCGGATAGAAAGGGACATAACCACATCAAGGGAAAAGGGGGTCTCACATAATGCAAGCGCATCCTTAACCCTTTCGGATAACCCAGAGCAGAACTGACTCCTGAGAGCCGGGTCGTTCCATTGGGTATCCGTAGCCCACCTACGGAATTCAGAGCAATACTCCTCTACCGGCCGCTCTCCTTGTAAGAGTCTCCGTAATCTTGATTCAGCCAGTGCGACTCGGTCAGGGTCGTCATATATGAGACCCAAGGCCCCGAAAAACTTATCCACTGACCGAAGAGCCTGGGAATCAGTAGGTAAAGAGAACGCCCAGGACTGCGGGTCCACCTGCAGCAGAGAAATAACAACCCCCACCCGCTGTTCTTCATTACCAGAGGAGTAAGGGCGCAGTTTAAAATATAATTTACAGGCCTCACGGAATGTCAAAAACTTGTCCCTTCCCCCAGAAAATCTGTCAGGGAGAGGGACCTTGGGTTCCGCAACAACCTGGTTACCAGTAGCAACCGCTGGGCTTGCGGTCAGTTGTAATTGCTGCTGTTGCTGGAGGACCGACGCCTTCAATCCTGCCACCTCCAAAGACAGGCCATGAAATTGTTTGGACAGAGCAGCAATTTGATCCATACTGTATTCTAAGTAGGTAAAAAAATTCTTTTATTTTTTTATTTTTTTTACCTACACAAAATAAGGGCCAGATATAATGTAATGACCGGCGTCACGCACAGGGAGGAAAAAGGGAAAGCCCTGCCCAAGGGAGAGGGAAAGGTGGTGACCCCTAACTCACCTTGCGGCTGGCACCTGACTGCCCTGACGTCCCTAGACGGGTTCCTCACCCGTGCGGCGATCACGTGCCTAAACCCTGGCTTTTCCTAAAATGAGCCCTAGATAGTGAACGGGCCGATGGGATCGCTAGTCTGCACCACTGTCACTAAGAGGGAAACACCAGGGAGAGGACAGACAAAACAGACAAACACATTCACCCAGGTGGGCGACCACAATAGACCACAAAGGTCCAACAGGGATCCGGAGGGTAGAGTTCTGGACCAACTACCAGAGAACGCAGCAACACAGCTCCAGAAGGTCAGAATAGATGTCCAGGCAGGAATCTCTATATCTGGCAACCAGAGAAGTGTGAGAGGGGAATATAAGGAGGTTGGGAGTGCTGGACAAGGAACAGCTGAGGAGAAGGAGCTACGGATCCCTGAGTGAGCCAAAAGGGTTTGCAAAGCAAACCCAGAAAGCTTCCATAAGGAAACAGTCCTATCTACATAGAGCGTGCAGCCAACCGCTGCGACTTCCTGACCCCGGGTATAACGGAGTCAGGCGTGGTTCTTGACACCCTCGTGACATTAGGGCCCGGATTAGGGTTGTTTAGGAGGTGACCTGTTCCTTCCCTAGTTTCCAGGCCCAGTTACTGTTCCCCTTTCCTCCTGTGTTTAATGTGGAGTTTCCCCCCCACACTGATCGTGACAATATAAACCACCGAATAACTGTAATTTTGTTGTCTGTATCAGTTCAGCCATGGATGTTATCACTGCACTGACCGGAAAGCTGCAGGGGCTGTCTCTGGAGGTAGCTGACCTCTGCTCGACCGTCTCACAGATGCAAAGACCACTGTTGGCTGATCCTAGTAGTGGTTACGTGACCTGTCCTAAACCTAAAGTTGCTCTCCCGGATATCTTCTCGGGGGAAGTGATAATTTTATTTGTTTCAGGCAAGCGTGAAAATGGTACTTTAAGTTGCGTTCTCACTCATCTGGGGACAAGAGCCAGAGAGTGGGTGTGATTATTTAGTTGCTTAAAGGGGATGCCCAGTCTTGGGCTTTTTCTCTGCCGACCTGATCACAGTCATTCTGATCAGTAGATGCATTTTTCGGAGCTTTAGGTCTCATCTATGATGACCCTGACCGAACCTCCCTGGCCGAGACTAAATTACATTGCCTGCGTCAGGGAGAACGTTCGGCGGAGATCTATTGTTCTGAATTTAGGAGGTGGGCTATGGACACTGAATGGAATGATCCAGCTCTCCATATCCAGTTTTGTCAGGTTTCTTCTGAGAGGCTGAAGGATGCTTTGGCCTTTCTTGAGAATCCTGAGTCTTTGGAAGCCGCTATGTCTTTGGCTGTAGGTATTGATAGACGCCTGAGAGAGAGATCTAAGGGCCCACTCTCTCTATTAAATAACATACCATATTCCTTTTACCCTTTGGGTGAAGAGACTCCTGAGCTTATACCTGGAGATAAACCCATGCAATTAAGGGTAGCGACTCCAGGATCTGCTTTCAAAAGTAGGAGTCGCAAACAAGGAGTATGTTTTTTCTGCGGTCAAAGGGGACATTTTGTCAATATATGTCCAAGCATTCAGCGGCAAAAAGTTAGACAAAGAGGGGCGTCTAAATCCCATCTGACTATCGGAGGTGTGAGTGGGGAGTCAGAGAATGTGCATTTGTTCTTTGCTGGTAGTACCGGATTTCTCCTGACTGCCGATGTGGTGCTAGAGTTAAAAACTGTGGGAATTGAAGTATTTATCGACAACGGGGCCGGGGTGAACCTGATTGATGCTCAAGTCAAAGGGTTTTGGAACCGCGCTGCTGGAAACTATGTCTCCCGGTCAAAAGTGGATGGCAAAAGGGTATCAGCCCCTCTCCTCGACACCCAAAGGATACGATCCTCTCAGACCTCCTCCTGATTGATGCTCAGTTTGTCCGCATGCACGGGTTATCACCAAGTACATTAAAAAAATACATTCCTGTATTTGCTATTGATTCTGCCGCTCTTACTCAGAGGTGCTTGTTGCAAGTTTGCATGATATCAGATTAAGTGTGGGTGACTTTCATCAAGAAGTTATCTCGTGTTTTATCTTGGAAGGTCTCCCGGTTCTGGGTTTACCGTGGCTTACCAAGTGTAATCCAACTATCGATTGCCAAGCTAGGCAGATTCTGGATTGGAGGGACTATTACATTACCTTCAAGATCTATTCATATTGATAGGTAGTTAGGGCCCGGATTAGGGTTCTTTAGGAGGTGACCTATTCCTTCCCTAGTTTCCAGGCTCAGTTACTGTTCCCCTTCCCTCCTGTGTTCAGTGTGGAGTTTTCAGCCCACACTGATCGTGACATTTATATCTTACCGGAGTGGGGGCTTTAGACAGAACTTTACATAAAGGCAGACCCCTCCCCCTCTCCAGTTTTGGCGAATCTTTCTAAACAGACTTTAACCCTGCACATTAACCGCCCAGTCATAGCTATTATCCAGCTATGTGTCAGTTGTTTCCACTATGTCATAGTCCTCCTCTCCCATCACTAATTCCAGTTCCCCAGTTTTATTAGTCAGGCTTCTGGCATTAGTATACATACATTTAAGAGGTTCATTTTTAATTAATAAGAAACAATTGTACATTCAAAATTTTTGCACTTTATGCATTTGCAATCACTATTAGCTTATCTAAGCAGAGTCAGTTCTTAATTTGCAAATTAAATGTTTAAGCTGCCAAAATGTTAAATCATTCCACTTGGTTGCAGATTGCAAACAGTATGGTAACATTTTGTCACATGTAATATTATAGAGATTTAGGATAATTTGGTGTTGGCAATCTGTCAGAATAATGTTGCAAGGTGTTGAATTTGTTGACAGAATTGGTGCACCTGTTTTGAATGTCACATTTCCAAAAATTGGGAATATTAAATAACAGACCATAATTAATTTTCCTGCTCAGGTGCAACAATTATTATAAAATATAATTATTACAAATAATTAAACATCTGTAGTTATGACATTCAGAGGTTGTAGAAATAGTTTAATCTACATATGTTCAAAATACATCAACCACTTCAACCTTTACATTTTCAAATATATAAATGTAATATAACTGAATATCATGACAACAAAGACAGTGGAATACACTTAGAGAAGACTGAAATGAGGCACTTGAAACTGGAATACTCATAGATTGTAAGCTCTCTTTCTGTTTTGTTGACTTGTTTGTTAATATGTAATGTATTCAGATGAGCAAATTGTTTAAAAAATTCAACCTTAATTTTTTTTATTCTAAAATAAGTGCAGAGTGCGAGGCAGTTATTGAGAACAAAGCCTCTAGGTGTAACAGCAATGTCCCCATTGCTCTTAGAGTCTCATTTGCATATATCTACGCCATTGTGTAGCTTTGCAACAATTTTCTTGTATATTAGTACATTTGGTTGTTAGTTTGGGCACTGCTAACATCAAGAAGATACTTTTACAGGAAATTGTTATTTGCAACTCCCTGTTGCAGGCCAACATATAAGGCAGAAAACGACATATGTCCTTCTGTTTATATGATTTGATCTAGCCATTGTAACATGGTGACTGGTAAAGTACTTGAGGGGGTGTATATCTCATCTAGAGGCTCATATGGGTGAGGTAAAAAGAATCCAGAAAAGCTCTGTTGTTTCAGCAAAGAGTAGTTTGCTGAGGCATTTTTCTTTAAAGTGTTTTATGGGTGGGATTTTTAATGGAATGGTGGGTAGGTTGGTAGTGGGACCTGACATTCCCTCTTCACTGCAGTACATCTATTTCCCCTAGCCCAAGGCAAACACATGTGTAGCTACTGGGATTATTACTGGGGGAATAAATACAGGGCTGAAAAGCTAATTCATTGCCAGAGTCTGGAAACTGCATAACCTACTGTCTGTGTCAAGCATTTTCTCCCTGTATTTGGTGAAAGTGTCTAGGTGAAGAAAGCCTATGTTTAGTTTGTGCCCTGATGGGCTGGTGTTTTTGTTATATTTATGTTTTTGTGTCATTTCACTGCCGACCCCTCCCATATGTACGGATCGAGAATAAATGTGCATGATTAAATTATATACTTACTGTTAGTGATGGACGAACATCTGATGGGACGGTTCGCGAACGCCATCGCTTGAACCCGCTCAAATGTTTGCGAACCACAGGTTCGCGGCGGGTCCCATTCATTTTAATGGCAGGCAAACATGAAAAACCTCCAGGTCATATTTGCAGCCACAAAATACTTACTAGATGTGCACACATAGTCCCACAACATGGACACTGACATACTAGAAGTATTAAGCGAATCTGCGATTGACAAGCATTCTTTTTTTAACGCCAAAATTTTGTCAAAGTATTAATCGCAAGAGCACATGCGCTAGAAAGGCATGGCCTACAGCAACTGGTTTGCACCGACTAGCAATTAGATGGATGCGATGGTTGGAACGAAGTTCAGCGACGAAGAGGAAGAACTCCTGGTGACTGTAAGTAAGCTTACATTAAAGTATTGTATTTGATTACATTTCACCAGCATGTCTGAACAATCGCTTTATATACATAAAGAGTGTTATAAAAAAATCGCCAGTGCAACCTTCTGCGATTCAAATTTTTTTAAGTGCACCAAACTTCACATTTTATAAGGTCTCACTAGATATTATTGATTTTTACACTAAGTATTTCTGTGACATCACACCCACTATGTTAGTAGCATATTTGTATGGAAAGCATATAAATATATTTAACATGCACATTGCACATCCATTGTCATGTCGCACACTATATACCGCACACACACACACTATATACCGCACACACACACACTATATACCGCACACACACACTATATACCACACACACACTATATACCGCACACACACACTATATACCGCACACACACAGACATTTATCCCCTCAGGTGAACACTGTAAAAATAAAAAAAATAAACAACAAAAATAAAAAATACTAATTTAGTCACCTAACATCACTCAAAGTAACCCCTCAGGTGGAGACCTTTCAAAACAAAAATTTAAAACTCTCAAAAAAGGCATTTTTTTGGACAACTTTTATCACAAAAGGTGTAATATCAAGCGATCATAAAGTCAGATGCACCACAAAATAAAGGTTTAAAGGTTTAATAAGAATTGCAAATAATGTTCATATATATATAATTTTCAAACAGTACTGAAGACATTGAAGGCCAAATTGGCCAAAATGCAGAAGGAGCAGCGCAACGATATGCGGCCTTTCAGGAGCACATGAAGGCCATGAAGGTGGTGCAGAAGATGATCCTGCTTTTGGAAAAGTTGCCATAAAATTTTTTCATTTTTTTCTAATAGGTTATATAAATCGTTTATACAGTTATAATGTGTATTTAGTTTTTTGTAATATTGCTCTGTTTTAGTGTAATAGCTTGGCCCAAATCAGCCAGAACTGACAGCAGCCGGTAAATACATGTCAAATACATATAGGGTCCATTCACACGTCTGTAAAATGGGTCCACATCCGTTCCACAATTTAGCGGAATGTTTACAGACCCATTTATTTTAAATTCTAGTCTGAAAAATTAGGCATTCACAGGAAAAAGAAGGACGTGTCGGTCAGTACAGGCCCCAAAAATTAGCCAACAGGCGTTCACCTGACAGCAAAGAACTTTGTATTCTGTGGCTGGTGGTACATTAGGCATTTACAGGATAAATAAGTAAGTTTCGGCCAGTACAGGCCCCAAAAATTAGCCAACAGGCGTTCACCTGACAGCAAAGAACTTTGTACAGTATTTTGTGGCTGGAGGTAGATTAGGCATTCACCGGATACAGAAGTAAGTGTCGGCCATTACAGGCCCCCAAAAATTAGGAATTCAACGGACATAAAGGCCTTTTATGCTGCTGTATTTACCTAAGACAAGGACCATGAATTGTTATGGGTGGTGGTGGATATTTGTGGGCTGTCATGAGGAATTTGAACCAAACATGGTCTACTGGTCACATGTGTTGAATTCCTCCGAGATCCATGCCTCTTTCATTTTTAGAGATGTGAGGTAGTCAACACTGTCGTGAGCTAGGCGAGTGCGTTTATCTGTCACCATCCCCCCTGCTGCACTGAACGTCCTTTCGGACAGGACACTGGATGAGAGGCAAGCCAACAGTTCCATTGCAAATTGTGCCAGCTCTGACCACAGATCAAGCCTGCCCACCCAGTAATCCAGGGGTTCATCACTTCTCAGAGCTTCCACATCGGCCGTTAACCCGATGTAGTCGGACACCTGTCAGTCTAGGCATTCCCTGATGCTGGATCCGGAGGACAGCTGTCGATGGGTCGGCTGAAAGAATGATTTCATATCAGAAGTGACCAACACATCTTCAATCCGCCCTCTTCTTGCAGGCTCTGTTGGACTGGTACCTGCAACTGTTTCTCTGTGAGTGAAAATTTCATCTGCCAGCGCACGCAAAAGCAGAATGCAGCATTTCTCGAAGCAAGGCCTGGAAGTGCTGCATTCTGACAGCCCTCTGTGATGGTGGTAACATTTCCGCCATTTTTTGTTTGTACCGGGGGACTAAGTATGTTGCCACTCAGTACTGGTCCTTGCCCTTTATGCTTTTTATATGGGAATCCCTCTTAAAACACTGGAGCATGAAGGCCCCCATTTGCACTAAACTGGAAGTGGTGTAGTGGCCTGGCTCCTGCTCATCATCCAGGATAATGTCGTCCTCGTTCTCCTCCCCCCATCCACGGACAACACCAGGGATCCCAGAAAGGTTTAAAGCATGCTCTTCTTGCTCCTTCTCATCTGCCCCGGCACCATCCTCCTCTGACTCCTCTTCAGACTCCTTTTGTTGACTTGTCTCAGATGGAGTAGCCCCCCTGGAAATTCATCCAGCATTGCGACTTCCTCATCTTCCTGCTCCTCAATGGCTTGATCAATGACACGATGCAATGCATGATCCAGAAAGAAGGCGTAAGGTACGATGTCACTGATGGCACCTTGGCTGCGACTGACCAGTTTGGTGATCTCATTAAATGGCAGCAGAAGTCTGCATGCATCGCGCATGAGCAGCCACTGGCGTGGTGAAAAAAAAACAAGCTCCCAGAACCTGTCCTGCCGCAGAGTTCGTACAAGTAGTCGTTAATTGCACATTTCTGCTGGAGCAGCCTATCAAGAATATACAAGGTTGAGTTCCATTGCGTCGGGCAGTCACAAATCAGACATCTGACGGGCAGGTGGTGTCGCTGCTGAATATCAGCAAGGCGAGCCATGGCCGTGTAAGATCTTCTGAAATGGCCCGATTTTCCTGGCCTGCCGCAAGACGTCCTGGACCCCAGGGTATTTGACAACGAATTGCTGCACGACCAAGTTCAGGACATGTGCCATGCATGGCACATGTGTAATTTTGCCCTGTTTCAGCGCGCTCAGCAGATTGGCACCGTTGTCGCAGACCACTTTACCAACTGTCAAATTGAGCGGTATTAGCCACTGATCTGCCTGTGAATGCAAAGCTGAAAGGAGTGCAGGACCAGTGTGGCTCTTGGCTTCCAGGCACAACAGACGCAGCACAGCATGGCAACGTTTCACCAGGCATGTCGAATAGGTTCTGGGGTTCTTGGGCGGCGCAGCGGAAGAGACGGTAGCAGCGGAAAAGGAGGAGTCAGCCGAGGAGGAGACAGAGGATGGAGTAGGAGGAGGAGAAGAAGAGGCAGGCCTGCATGCAATTCGTGGTGGTAAAACAAAATCTACACGGGTGCCACGGGTTACATGCTTGACGGCCGTCAGAAGGTTTACCCAGTGGGCAGTAAAAGTTATATACCTTCCCTGCCCGTGTTTGCTAGACCACGTGTCTGTGGTCAGATATATCTTGGCACCGACACTGTGTGCCAGAGATACATTCACTTGCCGCTGAATGTGGCCATATAGCTCTGGGATGCCCTTCTGCTAGAAATATTTCCTTCCTGGGACCTTCCATTGTGGTGTTCCAATGGCCACAAATTTTTGAAAGGCCTCCGAGTCCACCAGTTTATATGGCAGTAGTTGGTAGGCTATTAGTTCCGACAAGCCAGCGGTCAACCGTTGGGCAAGAGGGTTATCCGGCGTCATCATTTTTTTACGCTCGAACATTTGGGTCACGGAAGCCTGCCTTTTTCCAGATAAACGTGAGGACAGCATGATGGAAGATGGAGTGGAGGACAATTGTGAGGAGAGAGGAGAAGGAGAAGGAGAAGAGGCTGGACGGTGAGAGCCTGGAGTGTGGCTTTGTGGGTTCTGACGGCGTTGCTCCCACTGGGCTCGGTGATGGGATGCCAGGTGCCTTCTTAAGGCAGTCGTCCCTAGGTGAATGTTGGGCTTACAATGACTCATGCGTTGACTGCAATGGCTGCAGATGGCAACACTATTGTCAGCAGCGGACACGTTAAAAAAAAGGCCACACTGCAGAGCCATGTGCCGGTGTCCTGGGAGCGCCAGATGTGACCGTACATGGTTGATGGCTCGCTCCTGATACATTAGCAGTCTGGTTTGTCCCTCCTGTGCAATGTAAGTTCGGCCTGCTTCACCTCCATATCTGCTGGTCCATCTGTCCCTCTGAACTCCCCTCCTCTTCCTCTCTTGTGGGCACCCACGTGACGTCCATAGACACGTCATCATCGACGTCACCTTTCCCACCACTAACATTAGAGATCTCGGAGTAGGCAGCAACAGCGGGGACCAACCTTTTTGGGCTGATCTGGGTACTGTCGTCAGACTGCTGAGTGGCGGCTGTTGCTACCTCCTCTTCCTGATCCGATGCCAAGAATGGCTGCGCATCGGAAATGTCTTGTGATGGATCAGAAAATAATTCCTGTGACTCAAGCGGAGGGTATATGGTGGTGGTGGTGTTGGTGGTGGTGTCTTTGGTGGTGCACACAGCAGAGAGTGAAGAGGGTGCAGATAGAGAGGATGAGGAGGGTGCAGAAGCGGAAGGCTGAGTGAGCCACTCAACCAAGTCTGGTGCGTACTTTGACGTAATCGAACACACCTTCTGCAATTTCCCACTTTGGCTCCGGCCTGGTGCTCCTGCCCTACCCCTACCACCCCTGCTTAAGGGCCTGTCTCTTCCTCTGCCTGTCATTTTTTAAATGACCCTTTAACCCTGTGACAAAAGTCTCTAGAGAAGCGCAGTGTATGTGGAAGAAGGTATATAACACACTGCTTCAATATGTCGTTTTGGGGGGACACTGGTCTATCACACCAGTTATAAAAAAAAAATTCCAGTAACTTTTGTCACTGTGGGTAGCAGAGGTAACGCAGCGAAAGAGGCTAAATTTCTGCAGTACCCAAATACACTATTATAAAAGTATATTCTTATATAATAACCCTGCTTCAATATGTCGTTTTGGGGAGCCACTTGTCTATCACACCAGTTATAATACTTTTTTCTAATTGCGTTTGTCACTCTTTGTAGTTGTAGTATCGCTGCAGAACCGATCACCAGTCACAATGCTGCACAATACAAATCCACTATAATATGCTTTCTATATTAGAAAGTATATTATAAGTGTATTACACCCCTATATACTGCACACCAAGCAATAGTACACCTATACCAGTCCTTAAAAAGACTTTTGTGGCCCTATTAGCTAGCGTTTGGTGTCCCTAACAGTCTGTCCCTGCTCCACACATCAACCTCTCCCTACACTGACAAAAGATAGAATGTAAAATGGTCTATTAATAAGGTAGGGGGTATGTCCATGTGCTGAAATGTCTCAATTGGCTGTCCTGTACCACCTGATGGATGTGTCATGGGTCAAAGTTCTTCACAATGTAAAAGAATATGACGGTCGCGAATATCGCCATATGTTTGCATGTTCGGCGAACAGTGAACGAGCAAAGTTTGCCGCAAACCGACCGCTGGGCGAACCGCAAGGCCATCTCTACTTACTGTGACAGTGGCCGTGTGAACAGGGAACAACAGGACACATTTGGATGACTAGCAAGAGCATATATTATCCTAAGCAATCTACCGTATGTAAGGGATCAAAAAGTGGTGAGTTAAATCTGGTAAAACTCTATCTGTCCAATACATATATGTTTGGAGCTCCATAGCTAATTTATGAGTGGATAGTATCAACCAAAGTGGCCCAAAGAATGACAACCATGAACTGGCAACAGGGCCATAGGCACCAAAGTCTCACATACAGTACAGACCAAAAGTTTGGACACACCTTCTCATTCAAAGAGTTTTCTTTATTTTCATGACTATGAAGGCATCAAAACTATTAATTAACACATGTGGAATTATATACATAACAACCAAGTGTGAAACAACTGAAAATATGTCATATTCTAGGTTCTTCAAAGTAGCCACCTTTTGCTTTGATTACTGCTTTGCACACTCTTGGCATTCTCTTGATTAGCTTCAAGAGGTAGTCCCCTGAAATGGTCTTCCAACAGTCTTGAAGGAGTTCCCAGAGATGCTTAGCACTTGTTGGCCCTTTTGCCTTCACTCTGCGGTCCAGCTCACCCCAAACCATCTCGATTGGGTTCAGGACCGGTGATTGTGGAGGCCAGGTCATCTGGCGCAGCACCCCATCACTCTCCTTCATGGTCAAATAGCCCTTACTTTCAAAGTTTTCCCAATTTTTCAGCTTACTGACTGACCTTCATTTCTTAAAGTAGTGATGGCCACTCGTTTTTCTTTACTTAGCTGCTTTTTTCTTGCCATAATACAAATTCTAATAGTCTATTCAGTAGGACTATCAGCTGTGTATCCACCTGACTTCTTCTCAACGCAACTGATGGTCCCAACCCCATTTATAAGGCAAGGAATCCCACTTATTAAACCGGACAGGGCACACCTGTGAAGTGAAAACCATTTCAGGGGACTACCTCTTGAAGCTCATCAAGAGAATGCCAACAGTCTGCAAAGCAGTAATCAAAGCAAAAGGTGGCTACTTTGAAGAACCTAGAATATGACATATTTTCAGTTGTTTCACACTTGTTTGTTATGTATATAATTCCACATGTGTTAATTCATAGTTTTGATGCCTTCAGTGTGAATCTACAATTTCCATAGTTATGAAAATAAAGAAAACTCTTTGAATGAGAAGGTGTGTCCAAACTTTTGGTCTGTACTGTATGCACATGGGGATCAAAGTCTAGCATATAGTGGGGAAATTCACCCAAAAATTTAACAGACAAATGAGTGAAATGACATAAACTAAAATAAAATACATACAAAAAAAAAAAAACTTGATTTATGAGGTGGAGGCCCATATGGAGTAGGAGTTTGAGGAGGCGGTGGACATAGCAGTGTAGGTGGAAGCAGCGGTGGAGGAGGACAAGGTTTTTGGTTTTTATTTTTTATTAGGGTACACTCCAAAAGAGTGTGAAATATCCGAAATACATGAATGAGCAATTGCGCTGTAGTATAACAATGGCTGGTTAAGGCCGGTATACATGTCTATTCTGCACAAGGTACGGACAAGTCCTGTGGGATCCATGCCTGGTTCATTTTAATGAATGTGAGCTTGTCCACATTGGCTGTGGACAAGCGGCTGCGCTTCTCAGTGATAACGCCCCCTGCCATGCTAAACACACAGATAATCAGATAATACACTGGCTGCAGGGCAGGCCAGCACCTCCAAGGCGTAAAGGGAAAGCTCAGGTCATGTGCCCAATTTGGAGACCCAGAAGTTGAAGGGTGCAGACCCGTCATTCAGTACGTGTAGGTGTGTGCACACATACTGCTCCACCATGTTGTTGAAATGCTGCCTCCTGCTAAGACGTTCCATATCAGCTGGTGGTACTGGTTGTTGTGGCGTGCTGACAAAGCTTTTCCACATTTCGGCCATGCTAACCCTGCCTTCTGAGGTGCTGGCGGTGCCCCAGCTGCGTTGGCGACCCCTTATTCCTCCTCTGCCTTTGCTTTGTGCTAGCACTGTGCCCCTGCTGTCAGGTGGGAATGCCACCAGCAGCGCGTCTACCAGCGTGCGCTTGTACTCGCACATCTTACGATCACGCTCCAGTGACGGAATTAAGGACGGTGAGTTGTTCTTGTAACAGGGATCCAGTAGCGTGGCCACCCAGTAATCAGCACAAGTTAGAATGTGGGCAACTTGGCGGTTGTTGCGGAGACACTGCAGCATGTAATCACTCATGAGTGCCAGGCTGCCCAGAGGCAACAAAAAGCTGTCCTCTGTGGGAGGTGTATCGTCTGTGTCCTCTGTATCCCCCAAGTCTCGCATCATCAGTGATGGCCATGAGCTGGTCTGGCTGCCACCCTGCTGTGAACATGGTTCCTGCTCCTCCATCTCCTCCTCGTCATCCTCCAGAACTGTGCCCTGGCTGGACAATTGTGTACCTGGCGTTTGTGGATGCAGGAACCCACCATCGGAGCCACTTGAGAATGACTGGCCGAAACCCTATGAAATGATCCCTCTTCCTCTTCCTCCTCCTGTGCCACATCCTCTTCCATCATCGCCAGCAGCGTTTTCTCAAGGAGGCATAGAAGTGGGATAGTTACGCTGAGAACGGCGTTATCGGCACTGACCATGTTGGTGGAGTACTCGAAACAGCGCAACAAGGAACACAGGTCTTGCATGGAGGCCCAGTCATTGGTGGTGAAGTGGTGCTGTTCCGCAGAGCGACTCACCCGTGCGTGCTGCAGCTGAAACTCCACTATCGTCTGCTGCTGCTCGCACAGTCTGGCCAGCATGTGCAAGGTGGAGTTCAATCTTGTGGACATGTCGCATATGAGGCGGTGAGCAGAAAGGCTGAAGTTACACTGCTGCGCTGACAAGCGAGCAGCAGCAGGGTGAGAACGCCGAAAGCACGCACAGAAGGAACAAACTTTATGCAGCAGCTCTGACATATCGGGGGTAATTTTTAAGGAATCACTGCACCACCAAATTCAGCACATGCGCCAGGCAAGGGATGTGCGTCAAACCGGCTAGTCCAAGAGCTGCTACGAGATTTCGCCCATTATCGCACACCACCAGGCCGGGCTTGAGGCTCACTGGCACCAACCACTCATCGGTCTATTGTTCAGACTAATGCGGCAGAGGCCCAAGATGGAGAGTATTGCAAAAAATGGGTGTTTTTTAAAACCCAGAAAATTATTGAAGTATTTAAAGCTTGTTTTAACAATAACAGATGCAGCAAAGGCTGCAATATTAAGTACTTTGCCCAAAAAGGATGTTTTTTTTTAAATAGAATATGATAGCAGTATATAACGCTTGAATTTCACACTGACAGATGCAGTAAGGGCTGTAAAATTTAGTATTTTGCTCAAAAAGGGTGTTTTTTAAAACCCAGAAAAATAAAACTGTATTTCTATCTAAAATTGCACACTGAGTAATGCTGCAGAGGCCCAAGATGGAGGGTATTGCCAAAAATTGGTGTTTTTTCAAAGCCAGAAAATTATTAAAGTATTTCAAGCTTGTTTTAACAATAACAGATGCAGCAAATACTACAATATTAAGTACTTTGCCCAAAATGTTTTTTTTTTTTACTAACAGAATATGACAGCAGTATAAAACGCTTGAATTTCACACTGACAGATGCAGACAAGGACATAAATTAAGTATTTTTCCCAAAATAGGTGTTTTTTGAATAACAGAATATGACAGCAGTATATAACGCTTGGATTTCACACGTATAAATGCAACAAGAGCTATACAATTTAGTATTTTGCCCAAAAAGGGTGTTTTTTAAAACCCAGAAAATTAAAGCTGTATTTCTAGCTTAAATTGCACACTGACTAATGCGTCAGAGGCCCAAGATGGAGGGTATTGCAAAAAAATGGGTGTTTTTTAAAACCCAGAATTTTTTTTAAGTACGGTATTTAACCACCTCCGGACCGCTGTACGCACAGACGCGTCCTGGAGGTGGTTGATTCATTCCGCCTGGACGCATATACGCGTCATCTCGCGAGACGCGAGATTTCCTGTGAACGCGCGCACACAGGCGCGCGCGCTCACAGGAACGGAAGGTAAGAGAGTTGATCTCCAGCCTGCCAGCGGCGATCGTTCGCTGGCAGGCTGGAGATGTGTTTTTTTTTAACCCCTAACAGGTATATTAGACGCTGTTTTGATAACAGCGTCTAATATACCTGCTACCTGGTCCTCTGGTGGTCCCCTTTGTTTGGATCGACCACCAGAGGACACAGGTATATCAGTAAAGTAGTACCAAGCACCACTACACTACACTACACCCCCCCCCCGTCACTTATTAACCCCTTATTAGCCCCTGATCACCCCATATAGACTCCCTGATCACCCCCCTGTCATTGATTTCCCCCCTGTCATTGATCACCCCCCTGTCATTGATCACCCCCCTGTAAAGCTCCATTCAGACGTCCGCATGATTTTTACGGATCCACTGATAGATGGATCGGATCCGCAAAACGCATCCGGACGTCTGAATGAAGCCTTACAGGGGCGTGATCAATGACTGTGGTGATCACCCCATATAGACTCCCTGATCACCCCCCTGTCATTGATTACCCCCCTGTCATTGATTACCCCCCTGTAAAGCTCCATTCAGACGTCCGCATGATTTTTACGGATCCACTGATAGATGGATCGGATACGCAAAACGCATCCGGACGTCTGAATGAAGCCTTACAGGGGCATGATCAATGACTGTGGTGATCACCCCATATAGACTCCCTGATCACCCCCCTGTAAAGCTCCATTCAGATGTCCGCATGATTTTTACGGATGCACTGATAGATGGATCGGATCCGCAAAACGCATCCGGACGTCTGAATGAAGCCTTACAGGGGCGTGATCAATGACTGTGGTGATCACCCCATATAGACTCCCTGATCACCCCCCTGTCATTGATTACCCCCCTGTCATTGATTACCCCCCTGTAAAGCTCCATTCAGATGTCCGCATGATTTTTACGGATGCACTGATAGATGGATCGGATCCGCAAAACGCATCCGGACGTCTGAATGAAGCCTTACAGGGGCGTGATCAATGACTGTGGTGATCACCCCATATAGACTCCCTGATCACCCCCCTGTCATTGATTACCTCCCTGTCATTGATTACCCCCCTGTAAAGCTCCATTCAGACGTCCGCATGATTTTTACGGATCCACTGATAGATGGATCGGATCCGCAAAACGCATCCGGACGTCTGAATGAAGCCTTACAGGGGCATGATCAATGACTGTGGTGATCACCCCATATAGACTCCCTGATCACCCCCCTGTCATTGATCACCCCCCTGTCATTGATCACCCCCCTGTCATTGATCACCCCCCCTGTCATTGATCACCCCTCTGTAAGGCTCCATTCAGACATTTTTTTGGCCCAAGTTAGCGGAATTATTTTTTTTTTTTCTTACGAAGTCTCATATTCCACTAACTTGTGTCAAAAAATAAAATCTCACATGAACTCCCCATACCCCTCACGGAATCCAAATGCGTAAATTTTTTTAGACATTTATATTCCAGACTTCTTCTCACGCTTTAGGGCCCCTAGAATGCCAGGGCAGTATAAATACCCCACATGTGACCCCATTTCGGAAAGAAGACACCCCCAGGTATTCCGTGAGGGGCATATTGAGTCCATGAAAGATTGAAATTTTTGTCCCAAGTTAGCGGAACGGGAGACTTTGTGAGAAAAAAATTAAAAATATCAATTTCCGCTAACTTGTGCCCAAAAAAAATAAATTCTATGAACTCGCCATGCCCCTCATTGAATACCTTGGGGTGTCTTCTTTCCAAAATGGGGTCACATGTGGGGTATTTATACTGCCCTGGCATTCTAGGGGCCCCAAAGCGTGAGAAGAAGTCTGGTATCCAAATGTCTAAAAATGCCCTCCTAAAAGGAATTTGGGCACCTTTGCGCATCTAGGCTGCAAAAAAGTGTCACACATCTGGTATCGCCGTACTCAGGAGAAGTTGGGGAATGTGTTTTGGGGTGTCATTTTACATATACCCATGCTGGGTGAGAAAAAATATCTTGGTCAAATGCCAACTTTGTATAAAAAAATGGGAAAAGTTGTCTTTTGTCAAGATATTTCTCTCACCCAGCAAGGGTATATGTAAAATGACACCCCAAAACACATTCCCCAACTTCTCCTGAATACGGCGATACCACATGTGTGACACTTTTTTGCAGCCTAGGTGGGCAAAGGGGCCCATATTCCAAAGAGCACCTTTAGGATTTCACAGGTCATTTACATACTTACCACACATTAGGGCCCCTGGAAAATGCCAGGGCAGTATAACTACCCCACAAGTGACCCCATTTTGGAAAGAAGACACCCCAAGGTATTCCGTGAGGGGCATGGCGAGTTCCCAGAATTTTTTATTTTTTGTCACAAGTTAGTGGAAAATGCTGATTATTTATTTTTTTTTTTTTATACAAAGTCTCATATTCCTCTAACTTGTGACAAAAAAATAAAAACTTCCATGAACTCACTATGCCCATCAGCAAATACCTTGGGGTCTCTTCTTTCCAAAATGGGGTCACTTGTGGGGTAGTTATACTGCCCTGGCATTCTAGGGGCCCAAATGTGTGGTAAGGAGTTTGAAATCAAATTCTGTAAAAAATGACCTGTGAAATCCGAAAGGTGCTCTTTGGAATATGGGCCCCTTTGCCCACCTAGGCTGCAAAAAGTGTCACACATCTGGTATCTCCGTACTCAGGAGAAGTTGGGGAATGTGTTTTGGGGTGTCATTTTACATATACTCATGCTGGGTGGGAGAAATATCTTGGCAAAAGACAACTTTTCCCATTTTTTATACAAAGTTGGCATTTGACCAAGATATTTCTCTCACCCAGCATGGGTATATACAAAATGACACCCCAAAACACATTCCCCACCTTCTCCTGAGTACGGAGATACCAGATGTGTGACACTTTTTTGCAGCCTAGGTGGGCAAAGGGGCCCATATTCCAAAGAGCACCTTTCGGATTTCACAGGTCATTTTTTACAGAATTTGAATTCAAACTCCTTACCACACATTTGGGCCCCTAGAATTCCAGGGCAGTATAACCACCCCACAAGTGACCCCATTTTGGAAAGAAGAGACCCTAAGGTATTCGCTGATGGGCATAGTGAGTTCATAGAACTTTTTATTTTTTGTCACAAGTTAGTGGAATATGAGACTTTGTAAGAAAAAAAAAAAAATCATCATTTTCCGCTAACTTGTGACAAAAAATAAAAAGTTCTATAGACTCACTATGCCCATCAGCGAATACCTTAGGGTGTGTACTTTCCGAAATAGGGTCATTTGTGGGGTGTTTGTACTGTCTGGGCATTGTAGAACCTCAGGAAACATGACAGGTGCTCAGAAAGTCAGAGCTGCTTCAAAAAGCGGAAATTCACATTTTTGTACCATAGTTTGTAAACGCTATAACTTTTACCCAAACCATTTTTTTTTTTTACCCAAACATTTTTTTTTTATCAAAGACATGTAGAACAATAAATTTAGAGCAAAATTTATATATGGATGTCGTTTTTTTTTGCAAAATTTTACAACTGAAAGTGAAAAATGTCATTTTTTTGCAAAAAAATCGTTAAATTTCGATTAATAACAAAAAAAGTAAAAATGTCAGCAGCAATGAAATACCACCAAATGAAAGCTCTATTAGTGAGAAGAAAAGGAGGTAAAATTCATTTGGGTGGTAAGTTGCATGACCGAGCAATAAACGGTGAAAGTAGTGTAGGTCAGAAGTGTAAAAAGTGGCCTGGTCTTTCAGGGTGTTTAAGCACTGGGGGCTGAGGTGGTTAAAGCTTGTTTTAACAATAACAGATGCAGACAAGGCCGCAAATTAAGTATTTTGCCCAAAATGGGTGTTTTTTTACTAACAGAAAATGACAGCAGTATATAACGCTTGAATTTCACACATACTGATACAACAAGGGATGTCAAATTTAGTATTTTGCCCAAAAAGTGTGTTTTTTAAAACTCAGAAAATTATGGCTGTATTTCTAGCTTAAATTGCACACTGACTATAGCGGCAGAGGCCCCAGATGATGGGTATTGCAAAAAATTTGTGTTTTTTCAAAGCCAGGAAAATTTTGAAGTATTTCAAGCTTGTTTTAACCATAAGGCCCCTTTCACACGGGCGTTGCGGGAAAATGTGCGGGTGTGTTACGGGAACACCCACGATTTTTCCGCACGAGTGCAAAACATTGTAATGCGTTTTGCACGCGCGTGAGAAAAATCGCGCATGTTTGGTACCCAAACCCGAACTTCTTCACAGAAGTTCGGGCTTGGGATCAATGTTCTGTAGATTGTATTATTTCCCCTTATAACATGGTTATAAGGGAAAATAATAGCATTCTGAATACAGAATGCAAAGTAAAATAGGGCTGGAGGGGTTAAAAAAAAATTAAAAATAATTTAACTCACCTTAGTCCACTTGATCGCGGCCCGGCATCTCCTTCTGTCTCCTTTGTTGAATAGGACCTGTGGTGAGCATTAAGTACAGTTACAGGCCCTTTGATGACGTCACTCCGGTCATCACATGATCCATCACCATGGTAAAAGATCATGAGACGTACCATGTGATGACCGGAGTGACGTCATCAAAGGTCCTGTAACTGTACTTAATGCTCGCCACAGGTCCTATTCAACAAAGGAGACAGAAGGAGATGCCGGCTACGCGATCAAGTGGATTAAGGTGAGTTAAATTATTATTATATTTTTTTTAACCCCTCCAGCCCTATTTTACTTTGCATTCTGTATTCAGAATGCTATTATTTTCCCTTATAACCATGTTATAAGGGAAAATAATAATGATTGGGTCTCCATTCCGATCGTCTCCTAGCAACCGTGAGCGAAAATCGCACCGCATCCGCACTTGCTTGCGGATGCTTGCGATTTTCACGCAACCCCATTCACTTCTATGGGCATGCTGCGATTTTCACGCAACGCACAAGTGATGCGTGAAAATCACCGCTCATCTGAACAGCCCCATAGAAATGAATGGGTCGGTATTCAGTGCGGGTGCAATGCGTTCACCTCACGCATCGCATCTGCGCGGAATACTTGCCCGTGTGAAAGGGGCCTAACAGATGCAGCATAGGGTGTAATATTAAGTACTTTGCCCAAAATGGGTGTTTTTTTTTTTAACAGAATATGACAGCAGTATATAACGCTTGAATCTCACACATACTGATACAACAAGGGATGTAAAATTGAGTATTTTGCCCTAAAAGTGTGTTTTTTAAAACCCAGAAAATTATGGCTGTATTTCTAGCTTAAATTGCACACTGACTATAGCGGCAGAGGCCCCAGATGGAGGGTATTGCAAAAAATTGGTGTTTTTTCAAAGACAGGAAAATTTTTAAGTATTTCAAGCTTGTTTTAACCTTAACAGATGCAGTATAGGGTGTAATATTAAGTACTTTGCCCCAAATGGGTGTTTTTTTTATAACAGAATATGACAGCAGTATATAACGCTTGAATTTCACATGTACAGATGCAGCAAGGAATGAAAAATTTTGTATTTTGCCCAAAAAGGGTGTTTTTTAAAACCCAGAAAATTAAAGCTGTATTTCTAGCTTAAATTGCACACTGACTAATACGGCAGAGGCCCAAGATGGAGGTTATTGCCAAAAATGGGTGTTTTTTAAAAGCCAGAAAAATATTGAAGTATTTCAATCTTGGATTTCAATGTCACAAAAGCACAGATCCAGTGCTGGTGCACTGAGATTGCATAAAATGGCCGCGGCCGCCCACCTAAATAACAGACGGATACAAGTTATTTTTCTCTGTCACTGGGCTTAGGGCAGAGTAAAAAGATTGTGCACTGCACCCACTCAACTAAATCTATGTAGATCGCTGAGTTTAATTGCAGTTCCGATTAAAGTTTCTTTCCTATCCTCTCCCTCACAGCAGCAGCATCCTCTCCCTACACTAGTAACTGCAGAGTGACCTGCAGCGCTACGTGACTCCAGCTTATATAGAGGCTGGGTCACATGCTGCACTGGCCAATCACAGCCATGCCATTAGTAGGCATGGCTGTGATGGCTTCTAAGGGCACAGAGTTAAACGCTTGTCGATTGGCTGCTTTGCAAATCGGGGTCCAAAAATCCTAAAGTTCGGTACTAACCCGTTACAGTTCGGGTTCGCTCAACCCTATTTGTGATATTTTCCTTGAGTTCATCCAAGGTATGTGAATTGTAAACGGAACCTATCGTTTTAAATTTCCCCACAGATAAAAATTGCATGTGGACAAGGTGGTTGAATGTGGTGGCCATAACCCCTTGCAAACAGTTCCCTCCTCCGTAAACAGTTCATGAACACAAGCCAGTGAGTTCTGTGAGGTGTGGCATGTTGCCCCTTCTTGTTGGAAAAAGCAGGACATTTTTTTCTTCTGGTGTTAGTTGGTTGTAAAACTGTTCAAAGATGTCCAGGTAAATTGAGATATTAATAACTAATTTGAATAAATCTGGGTCCACTATTCATGTTCCTAACACTGCGCATCAAACGCTAATTTTCTGGTTGTGAAGTGATGCTTCGTGAGTCAAATGGGGATTTTCAGCGGACCAGTATCTCGTGTTCTGGGAATTTACCTGATAAATGAAATCAAGCTTTGACGGTCATGAAGTACAGTAAAGGATCCAAATGTCTGTCAGCAATCATAGTCAGCAATCAAGTATAGTAATTTACATGTTTAGTTTTGTCAGACTCTTTCAGTTCCTGCACACAAGTTATTTGGCACAGTTTTAGGTTCAGAGAATTCAGCACTCTCACTCTCTGGCATGTCATTGGTTATACACCAACTTTCTGAGACAGTCTTCGAGTGGATTTTTGGGGGCTACTTTAATTCGATGCTGAATTTCATGCACAACTTTTGCCATCCTGATTGATGGAGACCTTGTTTTCTTCATGTTTGCAGCAGAGCCAGTTTGATGCTATTTCTGAACAACACTCTGATTACAACGTTTAGCTGGTGGTTTTGGTTTTTGGTACTTGTCAGCAAAGCTCTCTTGCATTTCCTTAATTGATCTGCTTCACATATAGCCTTGCACAATTACCATTCGCTGTTCGAGGTAAAACACCATCTTTCTGACACAATAGGCCACTTTTATCAAACTGAATAACAAATCAGTCTTAGGGCTCATGCCCACGAACATAAGGGCTCCATGCCCCTTGCTGCACACAACATAAGGTGGTTCCACAATACACGGGTCACCAGCCGTGTGCATTCCACATCACGAATGCGGACCCATTCACTTGAATTGGTCCGCAAATCCGGAGATGCGGTGCGGAAGCACGGATCAGAACCCCACAGAAGCACTACGGACTGCTTCCGTGGTGTTTCTGGCTGTGCCTCTGCACCGCAAGAAAGTAGTGCATGCACTACTTTTTGGCGGTGCGGACCGTTGGATGCGGATCGCGGATCCCATTCCAGTGAATGGGTTTGCAATCTGCATGCGGCTGCCCCATGCCCCCTCAATTTGCGGTCCGCGGCACATGCACAGGGGTCCTTACGTTTGTGGGCATGAGCCCTTAGTTGCTCATAGCAAGCAATCAGAGTTCAGCTTTCAGTTCCTACAGGGCTCTGAAAAAATGAAAGTTGAGCTCTTATTAGTTGCTATGGACAACTAAGACATATTTACTATCAGGCAGTTTTATTTGGAGATATTGGAGGTGGGCTTCTTTTTCGTGGGCCACCCTGTAGCACCTTTATACATTCCATCCCTTGACAGGTACCATAGCATATATACAGTACATATACATTACTTAAGCAAAGCTTTACAAAGTTTTCATTTTATATTTTATTTTTAATACATGACATTAATGCTACAGAAAATAAAATTACTTGGCAACTGATTACTTCGGTGATTAAACAAAGCTTTCCTTATTACAGAGCTTTAACAGCCTCTGTTAATCTCTTTTCCATTACCTTTCTGCCAGTTAAATTGAAAAAAAGTCTTGCTCTGAGGAATAAAAAATATATCTTAAGTCCTTTGTCCAGAACTTGTATTATGTACAGTTTCCAAACATTATAAATAATATGAAAAATACTGACAAAAGCATCCAACCGACTGTTTCATAACCAAACTATTTATTTATTTAATTTTTTTAAAGATAGTTTTAATCCAAAAATGAGTTACATGTACGGCCACCTAAATGTTTCCACTCAGCTTTTGTGTGCAAACAATATTGCTGTCTTGGACAGTTTTTATTGTTGATGTTTTAAATCATCTTTCTGAAGAACTAAATTCTAGCAGAGCAGTAGAAAATAAATTTGCATTTTAATGGAAAATATGTCTTTGATTGCAATGGAACTCATTAAACCTGTAAGATATAGAATATAGATACAAGATCATTTTAAGACGTATGCCAATTCTATATAAGAAATACTAAATACAGCCCTCATACCGTAGCCAGCTGTGCACATGTATCAGATTATCTTGGTAAATTGTATTCCATTATTTCTATTGAATATCTTATAGTATTGTGCACAAAAATTTGAAGGCTGATCCACAACTACAGTTCTTTAACTGCACATTTAACAGACTGTATACCTTGGCAGAATATGTCAAGTGATGTGAACAAAGTGAATAATTGAATGTGTGATCTGTATGTAAGAACAAATTTGGGGAGAATTGTTATCCAAAAGTACAATGGACACTAATTAATAAAGCCTGCAAACTGCAATAGTCATCCGTTTATAGTAATATCCAATATCATGAATGCACACTGTAGCACAAAAAAAATGAAATAACAAGGCTTTATTTTAATAAAACCAATACATGTATCTTAAACTATACAGTCATACAGGGAGTGCAGAATTATTAGGCAAGTTGTATTTTTGAGGATTAATTTTATTATTGAACAACAACCATGTTCTCAATGAACCCAAAAAACTCATTAATATCAAAGCTGAATATTTTTGGAAGTAGTTTTTAGTTTGTTTTTAGTTTTAGCTATTTTAGGGGGATATCTGTGTGTGCAGGTGACTATTACTGTGCATAATTATTAGGCAACTTAACAAAAAACAAATATATACCCATTTCAATTATTTATTTTTACCAGTGAAACCAATATAACATCTCAACATTCACAAATATACATTTCTGACATTCAAAAACAAATCAGTGACCAATATAGCCACCTTTCTTTGCAAGGACACTCAAAAGCCTGCCATCCATGGATTCTGTCAGTGTTTTGATCTGTTCACCATCAACATTGCGTGCAGCAGCAACCACAGCCTCCCAGACACTGTTCAGAGAGGTGTACTGTTTTCCCTCCTTGTAAATCTCACATTTGATGATGGACCACAGGTTCTCAATGGGGTTCAGATCAGGTGAACAAGGAGGCCATGTCATTAGATTTTCTTCTTTTATACTCTTTCTTGCCAGCCACGCTGTGGAGTACTTGGACGCGTGTGATGGAGCATTGTCCTGCATGAAAATCATGTTTTTCTTGAAGGATGCAGACTTCTTCCTGTACCACTGCTTGAAGAAGGTGTCTTCCAGAAACTGGCAGTAGGACTGGGAGTTGAGCTTGACTCCATCCTCAACCCGAAAAGGCCCCACAAGCTCATCTTTGATGATACCAGCCCAAACCAGTACTCCACCTCCACCTTGCTGGCGTCTGAGTCAGACTGGAGCTCTCTGCCCTTTACCAATCCAGCCACGGGCCCATCCATCTGGCCCATCAAGACTCACTCTCATTTCATCAGTCCATAAAACCTTAGAAAAATCAGTCTTGAGATATTTCTTGGCCCAGTCTTGACGTTTCAGCTTGTGTGTCTTGTTCAGTGGTGGTCATCTTTCAGCCTTTCTTACCTTGGCCATGTCTCTGAGTATTGCACACCTTGTGCTTTTGGGCACTCCAGTGATGTTGCAGCTCTGAAATATGGCCAAACTGGTGGCAAGTGGCATCCTGGCAGCTGCACGCTTGACTTTTCTCAGTTCATGGGCAGTTATTTTGCGCCTTGGTTTTTCCACACGCTTCTTGCGACCCTGTTGACTATTTTGAATGAAACGCTTGATTGTTCGATGATCGCGCTTCAGAAGCTTTGCAATTTTAAGAGTGCTGCATCCCTCTGCAAGATATCTCACTATTTTTGACTTTTTGAAGTCCTTCTTTTGACCCATTTTGCCAAAGGAAAGGAAGTTGCCTAATAATTATGCACACCTAATATAGGGTGTTGATGTCATTAGACCACACCCCTTCTCATTACAGAGATGCACATCACCTAATATGCTTAATTGGTAGTAGGCTTTCGAGCCTATACAGCTTGGAGTAAGACAACATGCATAAAGAGGATGATGTGGTCAAAATACTCATTTGCCTAATAATTCTGCACTCCCTGTATGTACAATACATCACTACTGCACCCCATCGCGAACAAAATATAGTGTCAAATTGTATATGTATTATACAATGCCTGTCCAAAAAAAAAGTCGCCAGTCGCCACCTGGATTTAACTAAGCAAATAGTTATGAGCCTCCTATTGGATAACTACTGCATTACTGCAAAGGGTAACTATGCCCCCAGCCGCACTAAACACCCACTCACACTACTGGCCGGCTTGTCCAGGGAAAACTCAGCCACTTGCAGCCAGTTGGCTGCCCAGTAGTCCACGGGATCTTCCATGTGGGATGGCAGGGTATAGTCCAAGTATGCCACCACCTGCTGGTTTAGGTTCTTCTCCATGTCTTGATGCTGCCACTGGTGGGTGGTTTCTTCACTAAGCAGGAAAAGAAAAGTGCTCATCAGAGACTCTAGACTTAAGTTGCTGCTGATTGAAATGGTACTGCTCCTGCCCCCCAGCAGCCATGGCAGTGGAACAGGAGCACAGAGGGCCCCCCCCGTTTAGACCTGTGTGAGGATGGGCGATGGCGCACATAGGCAGCGACCAACTGACTACATAAGATGTCTCAACATTAGTTCAGCTTGACCTCCCTCTCAGCGGGTGTAAAAAAGGCCCACATTTTGGAGTGGTAGCAAGGGTCTAACATGGTGGTGAGCCAGTAGTCATCCCTCTGCCGAATTGTGACAATTCGGCTGTCACCATGTAAGTAACCAAGCATGCATCGAGCCATTTGCGCAAGGGATTTGGAGGGACAACCTGCCTCCATCTCCACTGCATACTGCCACTATGTGTCAGGGTTATCTGCCTGGTCTTCATCATCACCCTTTACCTCCTCATGCTCCTCCTGCTCCTCCTCTCCTGTCACTTCAGCAGAAAAACCACCCATTTTTGTATTTATTGCTTGTGCATGAATATCCTCCTCCTCCAGTTCAGCCCCCACAGGGCTCAGGTGGCCATGAGGTGTAGGTGTCCCTTGGCCAGATAGATTTAGCAGCATCTGTTCCAAGATATGAAGCAGTGGAATGATGTTGCTTATCCCGTAGTCCTGGTGACTGAAAAATAATGTGGCCTCCTCAAAGGGCCTAAGAAAACGGCAGGTGTCACACATGATCTGCCACTGGCTAATGTTAAAGTTACACAGGAGAGTGCTCCTGTCCGCCTGCATCATCAAAAAAAATCGTTTATGGCCTTCCTCTGCTCACATAGTCAGTCAAACATGTGAAGGGTGGAGTTCCAGCAGGTGGAAACGTCGCATAGGAGGCAATGTTGGGGAATGTCATTCTGCCTTTGCAACTCAAGAAGGGTGTGCTTTGTAGTGTAAGAGAGGCTGAAGCACATGCACAGTTTCCTGGCCATTTTCAGGATGTCTTGCAGATGGGATGAAGACTTCAGGAACCGCTTTACAGCCAGATTAACCATGTGCCCTGCACACGTATGTTGAACAGAAGATGCAGGGTGCATGGCTTAGCCCTCCTCAATGCAGTGCTAACACAATGTTCTTCCCATTGTTGACAAACATGGTTCCGATCTCAAGTTGGTGAGTAGACAGCCAGGATTCGATTTCTTGACTGGAGGACGTTGAGCAGTTCGCCCAGGCAAACTAGTTGCAGAACAGCATGACACCGCTGTGCCCTGCACATGTGGGATGCTGGAGGAGCACTTCAAAATGTGCCTTCAGTGGAGGCTGAGGACAAGGTGGAGGATGAGGAGTCGGTGGAGGATATTCATGCAGGACCCACAGTTTGAGACCGTGGAGGCAGCAGTGTCATCACCTGGCCAAGCTGCTTGTGTCACTGGGCAGGAACCACATTTACCCAGTGGGTTGTAAAGGACATACTGTATATTGTCCTTGACCGTAGTTATAGCTCCACATGTCGGCGCTGCCGTGAATTTTAGCAGACACCGACAGGCTCAAGGACTGGCGCATCTTCTGTTCAACATACATTACAGACCAAATGTTTGGACACACCTTCTCATTCAAAGAGTTTTCTTTATTTTCATGACTATGAAAATTGTAGATTCACACTGAAGGCATCAAAACTATGAATTAACACATGTGGAATTATATACATAACAAACAAGTGTGAAACAACTGAAAATATGTCATATTCTAGGTTCTTCAAAGTAACCACCTTTTGCTTTGTTTACTGCTTTGCACACTCTTGGCATTCTCTTGATGAGCTTCAAGAGGTAGTCCCCTGAAATGGTTTTCACTTCACAGGTGTGCCCTGTCAGGTTTAATAGGTGGGATTTATTGCCTTATAAATGGGGTTGGGACCATCAGTTGCGTTGAGGAGAAGTCAGGTGGATACACAGCTGATAGTCCTACTGAATAGACTGTTAGAATTTGTATTATGGCAAGAAAAAAGCAGTTAAGTAATGAAAAACGAGTGGCCATCATTACTTTAAGAAATGAAGGTCAGCCAGTCAGCCGAAAAATTGGGAAAACTTTGAAAGTAAGGGCTATTTGACCATGAAGGAGAGTGATGGGGTGCTGCGCCAGATGACCTGGCCTCCACGGTCACCGGACCTGAACCCAATCGAGATGGTTTGGGGTGAGCTGGACCGCAGAGTGAAGGCAAAAGGGCCAACAAGTGCTAAGCATCACTGGGAACTGCTTCAAGACTGTTGGAAGACCATTTCAGGGGACTACCTCTTTAAGCTCATCAAGAGAATGCCAAGAGTGTGCAAAGCAGTAATCAAAGCAAAAGGTGGCTACTTTGAAGAACCTAGAATATGACATATTTTCAGTTGTTTCACACTTGTTTGTTATGTATATAATTCCACATGTGTAAATTCATAGTTTTGATGCCTTTAGTGTGACTCTACAATTTTCATAGTCATAAAAATAAAGAAAACTCTTTCAATGAGACGGTGTGTCCAAACTTTTGGTCTGTACTGTACGTCAGTGAGTATGTGTGTGTTTGTCTGCCAATGAGTGAGGGTCTGTCAGTGAGTTTCTGTGTATGTGTGTGTGTGTGTTTCAGTGGGTAGGTGTATCTCTGTCAGTGAGTGTCTGTCAGTGAGTGAATGTGTGTCTGTCTGTCAGTGTAACGGTCGCGTACACACACACACAGGGGGGAGGGAAGTGACCATTGCGCTCCACCCTTACCCCTGGCCCTGCCTACTTGCCTCGCGAGTCCTAATGACAGGGGACAACTGGACGGCAATCCCTAACTTGGAGTAAGTGCAGGGATGACAGACAGACAAACAACAGGACGTGAACGGACCGAGTCAATACCAGGAAAGCTGCAAAGTACAAATGGAGCAAGCAGAGAATTGTCAGGAGAAGCCGGGGTCATAAATACCAGGAGAGCAGAGAAGTACAAGAGGAGTCCTAAGAGAGTAGTCAGGTGGGAGCCGAGGTCACAATACCAGGACGGATGCGCAGTACAGGAGGATCAGGCAAAAGGATGGTCAAGGAACAGGATCAGGTAAGTATTCAGCAGTCCAACAAATAGCCAGGAACCTAGAAATTAACAGGCAACCTGTAGCCAGCAGGCTGCCTGTATTTATAGTGGGGAGTGAGGGTCATGTGACGTGGCCAGCGTCGCATGACCGACAGACCAACCAGTCGAGCACCGAGTGATCAGCTCGGCACTCAAGGCAGACTTAGGAGCAAGGAGCCACCCAGCTAGTAAAGCCGCCCTGGGAATGAGGTCAAACACAGAACCTCATTCCAAAAGCTAAGCAACAGTTCTGCGGGCAATGGGGGACCGAGTGCACCTTCAGAACCCCGTGACAGTACCCCCCTTTTACGAGGGGCCACCGGACCCAAGACTTCAGGCGATGGCTTTTCAGGGTGTTCTAAATGAAATTTACGAACAAGTCTAGGAGCATGAACCTCCCTGGCAGGTACCCAAGATCTCTCTTCAGGTCCATACCCCTTCCAGTAAATCAGGTACTGCAAGGAATTACGCACCTTCCTGACATCCACTATTTTAGACACCACGTACTCGACAGCATCATTAACAAGAACTGGCGGAGGCGAGGCTTTTGATGGTACTACCGGGTCAAAATAATTTTTAAGCAGAGATTTATGGAACACATTATGAATGTGGAATGACTCAGGCAGCTCCAACCTAAAAGATACCGGGTTAATCACTTCCGTGATCTTATATGGTCCAATAAAACGAGGAGCAAATTTTTTAGAAGTTACCTTGAGAGATAGATTCTTGGAGGACAACCATACTTTATCCCCAACCTGAAAGTTTACCCCCCTTGAACGTCTCCTATCGGCCTTGAGTTTTTGAGAACATTGAGCCTTTTCTAGGTTCGATTGAACCCGGGCCCAAACTGTGCACAGTTCGGAGGAGAGTTTATCAGCTTCAGGGTTAGAGGAGGAGACGGACGACCCAGAATGAAAATGGGGATGAAAACCATGGTTACAAAAGAAAGGGGAGACCCCAGCAGAAGAATTGACACGGTTATTCAGAGCAAATTCAGCCAACGGAAGGAATTTGACCCATAATTGCTGGTCATCAGCAACATACAACCTCAGGAATTGTTCCACAGACTGATTAAGGCGTTCAGTCTGCCCATTACTCTCAGGATGGTAGGCGGAAGAAAAAGACAACGAAATTTTACATCTTTGACAGAAGGCCCTCCAGAATTTGGACACAAACTGCACACCCCTGTCCGAAACAATATTTTCCATGCAATCGAACAATTTCTTTCACAAAAATAGACGCCAGGGTTTTGGCATTCGGGAGTTTAGACAGGGGAATGAAATGGACCATCTTGCTAAACCTATCCACCACTACCCACACTACAGTCTTACCCTCCGCCAGCGGTAGGTCAGTTATAAAGTCCATCGAGATATGGGACCAGGGTCTACTGGGAATGGGTAGGGGTCGTAGGTTACCAGCAGGGCGAGTCCTAGGTGTCTTGGACCTGGCACAAACCTCACAGGCTGACACATAGGACTTGACATCCCTAGTTAGAGTGGGCCACCAATAAGATCTAGAAACCAGATCCTTAGTGCCCTCAACACCTCTAATACTTGTCTAACATGAGACACATGGGATTCGAAGTCAGGAGAGAATATCAAAATGTCGTCAAGATAGACAATAACAAATTTACCTAAGAACTCCCTAAGAATGTCATTCATGAAGTTTTGGAACACAGCTGGGGCATTGCTGAGTCCAAAAGGCATCACCTGATATTCAAAGTGTCCTACTGGAGTATTGAACGCCGTCTTCCATTCGTCTCCCTCCTTGATTCGGATTAGATTGTATGCCCCTTTCAGGTCAATTTTGGAAAACCAGGTTGCCCCCAGGACCTGGTTAAATAAATCCGGAATCAATGGGAGGGAGTATCTATTCTGGACAGTGATTTTATTTAATCTCCGGTAATCGATACATGGCCTAAGACCACCATCTTTTTTCTTAACGAAGAAAAACCCCGCCCCCATAGGAGAGACAGAAGGTCTAATATGCCCTTTACCAAGGCTCTCCTTAATATAATCTTCCATGGCCTTGCGTTCGGGAATAGAAAGATTATAAATTCGTCCTTTAGGAAACTTGGCCCCCTCTACTAGCTCTATGGTACAATCATAAGGTCTATGGGGGGGTAGAACCTCCGGGGTTGGTGATGAGAATACATCAGAATATTCTCTAACAACAGAGGGTAAAGTATCAGACTTTACTGAGACCCCAGCCTGTACCACGGAAAGGCACGAGTCACACTTAGGCCCCCATCTCACCAACTCCCCATTGGACCAATCTATAGTGGGGTTATGTAGTCGGAGCCAAGGCAACCCTAGTACCACCTCAGCAGGTAGGTTCTCCAGGACTAGAAGCGAACATCTCTCTGAGTGGCACACACCCACGGTTAGAGAAATCTCTGAGGTACATAAGCTCACCGTACCACCAATAAGAGGAGTAGCATCAATAGCCATGACATGGATAGGAGTTGGTAAGGCAAACATAGGAATACCCAATCTAACAGCATACTCAGGTCAATAAAGCTAGCCGCTGAGCTAGAATCAATAAAGGCCTTACCCGGCCATTTATCTACTCCCAGAGAAATCGTAATGGGTACCGAAAGCTTACATTTAGAAAATTCAGGGTGTACCTGGTCTTTAGGTTGCCTTGCCTTAGGAGACTTGACAGAGAGGACCTTCTTAGGACACTGGTTGATCCAATGGTCAGAATCTCCACAGTAAAAGCATTCTCCACGTCTGTGGCGAAGATTCCCTCGGGTCATGCCAACCTGCATGGGTTCCTCGGTGGAGACCTCAGCATTGTCTCTGGGATAGGCCTCTGGCTGGACCACCATCTGGGAAGAGAACTGTTTGTTGTTCCTGTCGTCTCTCTCTAACCCGTCGGTCAAGTCGGACAACAAGGGTCATCATCTCCTCTAAGGTCTCTGGAAGTTGATAACTGACCAGAAGATCCTTTAATTTATCAGACAGACCTGACCTGAACTGACTCTTCAGGGCTGGTTCGTTCCATCCTGAGGGGACACACCACCTTTTGAATTGGGTGCAATAATCCTCCGCTGGTAAATTGCCCTGAACCAGTGCCTTTAGAGCCGTCTCGGCTACTAGAGCCCTGTCTGGTTCATCATAGAGGGTACCTAGGGCCTGAAAGAACCCCTCCACAGAATATAAACAACTGGTGCCAGCAGGTAAAGAGAACGCCCAGTCCTGGGGATCACCCTGTAATCGGGAAATGATAATGCCCACGCGTTGACTCTCGGGGCCAGAGGACACGGGGCGCAAACGGAAGTAAAGTTTGCAACTCTCCTTAAAAGAGAGAAACTTCTTCCGGTCTCCAGAAAAGGTTTCTGGGAGCTTAATCTGGGGCTCAAAATGCGGACTGGAGGCCTGAGGAGTGGAAGAGCCTTGCCCTAACTCAAAATAGCTGAGTTTTTCCCCTAACTCCTGCACCATCTGCGTCAGATTAGAGACATAGTCAGTCAGGGTCACCAGAGGATTCATAATACAGTGGTTATTGGGCCTGTTAATCTGTAACGGTCGCGTACACACACACACAGGGGGGAGGGAAGTGACCACTGCGCTCCACCCTTACCCCTGGCCCTGCCTACTTGCTTTGCGAGTCCTAATGACAGGGGACAACTGGACGGCAATCCCTAACTTGGAGTAAGTGCAGGGATGACAGACAGACAAACAACAGGACGTGAACGGACCGAGTCAATACCAGGAAAGCTGCAAAGTACAAATGGAGCAAGCAGAGAATTGTCAGGAGAAGCCGGGGTCATAAATACTAGGAGAGCAGAGAAGTACAAGAGGAGTCCTAAGAGAGTAGTCAGGTGGGAGCCGAGGTCACAATACCAGGACGGATGCGCAGTACAGGAGGATCAGGCAAAAGGATGGTCAAGGAACAGGATCAGGTAAGTATTCAGCAGTCCAACAAATAGCCAGGAACCTAGAAATTAACAGGCAACCTGTAGCCAGCAGGCTGCCTGTATTTATAGTGGGGAGTGAGGGTCATGTGACGTGGCCAGCGTCACATGACCGACAGACCAACCAGTCGAGCACCGAGTGATCAGCTCGGCGCTCAAGGCAGACTTAGGAGCAAGGAGCCACCCAGCTAGTAAAGCCGCCCTGGGAATGAGGTCAAACACAGAACCTCATTCCAAAAGCTAAGCAACAGTTCTGCGGGCAATGGAGGACCGAGTGCACCTTCAGAACCCCATGACAGTCAGTGAGTGTATTTGTGTCTGTCAGTGAGTATGTCTGTCAGTAAGTTTCTGTGTACATCATTCAGTGAGTTGTCTGAGTGCATGTCTGTCTGTCAGTGAGTGTATGTCTATCTGTCAGTGAGTGTATGCATGTCTGTCAGTAAGTGTATGTGTGTCTGTCAGTGAGTTTCTGTGTACCTCATTCAGTGAGTGTCTTAATGCGTGTCTGTCTGTTTGTGTGTGTGTGTGTGTCTGTCAGTGCCTAGGGCGGCAAAAATCCTTTGCACAGGCTCTGCCTATGCCCGCATATTGCGGTTATTGTCCGTGTGCATGAAGCCAAAAAGTGTATTTAGACAAATGATAGATGTCAAAAGACTTCACTCCCCAAGGCTCTAAGGGACTCATATGAGAAAGGGTTTAATTGGATCACATAGGTTGAAAATGTGCAGGCTATACAAAGTTAATCCAGAACAGAAGGCTTATCTACATGTAGTTTCTATGACCCTGGAGCCAATTTTTCACTTTTCCTCAGGAAATGTGGGACCCTGCACAACTACTCATCCTTATGCCTCATTCATACATCAGTGTTTTGGTCAGTGATTTCCATCAGTGATTGTGAGTAGAGTTGAGCGAACCCGAACTGTAAAGTTCGGGTTCGTATCGAACTTTTGGTTTTTCGGTATCCGGACCTGAACCCGAACATTTACGTAAAAGTTCGGGTTCGGCGCTTTCTTGGCGCTTTTTGAAAGGCTGCACCTGAGGGGTTATGTCATGTGATATTTTTATAGAGCCGGTCGATACGAACGTGGCGATACCTAATATGTATACTTTTTTTTATTTTATTTAAGTTTTACACAATGATTTCATTTTTGAAACAAAAAAAATCATGTTTTAGTGTTTTTCCATAGTCTAAGAGCCATAGTTTTTTCAGTTTTTGGGCGATTATCTTGGGTAAGCTTTTTGCTTACTGGGGTGAAAAAAAAACATCTGTTTCATATAGTGCACATCTAGGATTAGACGTGCATAAGTGAGTGTCACATTTAGGCCAGAAATACAGCTTTTTGCTTACTGGGGTGAAAAAACCCTCTGATATATTGCACATCTGGGATTAGACGTGCATAAGTGACTGTGAAATTTTGGCCACAAATACGGCTTTCTCATACTGGGGCATACTGGGGTGAAAAAAAAAACATCTGTTTCATATAGTGCACATCTAGGATTAGACGTGCATAAGTGAGTGTCACATTTTGGCCAGAAATACAGCTTTTTGCTTACTGGGGTGAAAAAAAAACATCTGTTTTATATATTGTGCACATCTAGGATTAGACTTGCATAAGTGAGTTTCACATTTTGGCCAGAAATACAGCTTTTTGCTTACTGGGGTGAAAAAAAACATCTGTTTTATATATTGTGCACATCTAGGATTAGACGTGCATAAGTGAGTGTCACATTTAGGCCAGAAATACGGCTTTTTGCTTACTGGGGTGAAAAAACCCTCTGATATACTGCACATCTGGGATTAGACGTGCATAAGTCACATTTAGGCCAGAAATACGGCTGTCATATCGAGTTTTAAAAAAAAAATTGAGTGCAATAACCTACATCAGGGTTTTTATTGGCGGATAATTATTTTTAACAGACTTAACCACTATTTACTTTGCTTGGTGAACGCTAACTATGAGGCAAACATCTAATAAGGGACGCGGTCATGGTCGTGGTGGTGTTGTTGGTGGAGCCTCTGGTGCAGGGAGAGGACGTGGCCTTTCTGCCACAGCTACACGTCCTACTGAACCTACTACCTCAGGTCCCAGTAGCCGCCAGAATCTACAGCGATATTTGTTCGGGCCTAATGCTGTTCTAAAGATGGTAAGGCCTGAGCAAGTACAGGCCTGAAGAAAGAGCACAGGTGGGGCCTGAAACCCATGCCCATCAGTCTGTCACATCACCCCCGTGCATATCGTCGAAACTGTCTGAGCCTCAAGTCATGCAGCAGTCTCTTATGCTGTTTGAAGACTCTGCTGGCAGGGTTTCCCAAGGGCATCCACCTAGCCCTTCCCCAGGGGTGGAAGACATAGAATGCACTGACGCACAACCACTTATGTTTCCTGATGAGGACATGGGAATACCACCTCAGCACATCTCTGATGACGAAACGCAGGTGCCAACTGCTGCGTCTTTCTGCAGTGTGTAGACCGAAAAGGAGTTTAGGGAGGAAGACTGAGTGGAAGACGATGCAGGGGACGATGAGGTCCTAGACCCCACATGGAATGAATGTCATGCCACTGACTTTCAGAGTTCGGAGGAAGAGGCAGTGGTGAGACTGAGCCAATAGCATAGCAAAAGAGGGAACAGGGTGCAAAAGCAGAGCAGCCGTCGCCAAAATAGTTCACCTGCTACTGGCCACCGTCACCAGGGACCGAGCACAATAAAGGCAGCTTCAAAGAGTTCCCTGGCATGGCACTTCTTCACACAATGTGCTGACGACAAGACCCGAGTGGTTTGCACACTGTGCCATAAGAGCCTGAAGCGAAGCATTAACGTTCTGAACCTTAGCACAACCTGCATGACCAGGCATCTGCATGCGAGACACGGGCTGAAGTGGAGTAAGCACCTTCGAAACCAAAAAAGGGCACAGGCCCCTCCTGATCCCTCTTCTGCTGCTGTCTCGGCCTCTTCCTCCGCCTCTGGAGGAACGTTGGCACCTGCCGCCCAGAAAACATAGGATGTGCCCCCAACAACACCACCTCCGTCACCAAGCATCTCCACCATGTCACACGGAAGCGTTCAGCTCTCCATCTCACAAACCTTTGAGAGAAAGCGTAAATTCCCACCTAGCCACCCTCGATCCCTGGCCCTGAATGCCAGCATTTCTAAACTACTGGCCTTTGAAATGCTGTCATTCAGGCTAGTGGAGATGGACAGCTTCAAACAGCTCATGTGGCTTGCTGTCCCACAGTACGTCGTTCCCAGCCGCCACTACTTCTCCAGGAGAGCCGTGCCCTCCCTGCACAACCAAGTATCAGATAAAATCAAGGGTGCACTGCGCAACGCCATCTGTGGCATGGTCCACCTAACCACAGATACGTGGACTAGTAAGCACGGCCAGGGACGCTATATCTCCCTAACTGCACACTGGGTAAATGTAGTGGCGGCTGGGCCCCAGGCGGAGAGCTGTTTGGCGCACGTCCTCCCGCCGCCAAGAATCGCAGGGCATCATTCTTTGCCTCCTGTTGCCTCCTCTTCCTGGTGGTGCAGAAATTCATTCGCAACTACCCCGACATGTCAGATCTGCTGCATAAGGTGCGCGCTTCCGGCGTTCTCATCCTGCTGCCGCTCGGCTGTCTGCTCTACAGCGTAACTTCGCCTTCCTGCTCACCGCCTCATATGCGACGTGCCCACCAGGTGGAACTCCACCTTGCACATGCTGGAGAGTCTGTGCGAGCAGCAGCAGGCCATAGTGGAGTTTCAGCTGCAGCACGCACGGGTGAGTCGCACTGCGGAACAGCACCACTTCACCACCAATGACTGGGCCTCCATGCGAGACCTGTGTGCCCTGTTGCGCTGTTTGTAGGGCGATGATGGAAGAGGATGTGGCCCAGGACGAGGAGGAGGAAGAGGGGTCATCTCTAACACTTTCAGGCCAGTCTTTTAGAAGTGGCTCAGAAAGAGGATTTTTGCAATAGCAGAGGCCAGGTACAAATTTGGCCAGCCAAGGCCCACTACTGGAGGACGAGGAGGAGGAGGAGGAGGAGGATGAGGAGGAGGATGGGGATGAAGCATGTTCACAGCAGGGTGGCATCCAACGCAGCTCGGGCCCATCACTGGTGCGTGGCTGGGGGGATATGGAGGACGCAGACGATACGCCGCCCAAAGAGGACTGCTTGTCCTTACCTCTGGGCAGCCTGGCACACATGAGTGACTACATGCTGCAGTGCCTGCGCAACGACAGCAGAGTTGCCCACATTTTAACGTGTGCTGACTACTGGGTGGCCACCCTGCTGGATCCCTGTTACAAAGACAATGTGCCGTCCTTAATTCCCTCACTGGAGCATGATCGGAAGATGCGCGACTACAGGCGCACTCTGATAGACGCGCTCCTGAGAGCATTCCCGACTGACGCCGGGGGACAAGTGGAAGCACAAGGCAAAGGCAGGGGAGAAGGAAGAAGTCGCCAATGGCCGACATGTGGAAAAGCTTTGTCACCTCGCCGCAACAACCGGCCCCAACTGCTAATATGGAGCGTGTTAGCAGGAGGCAGCATTTGAACAAGATGGTGGAACAGTACCTGTGCACATGCCTACACATACTGACTGATGGTTCTGCTCCATTCAACTTCTGGGTCTCCAAATTGTCCACATGGCCAGAACTTGCCCTGTATGCCTTGGAGGTGCTGGCCTGCCCTGCAGCCAGTTTACTCTCTGAACGTGTATTTAGCACGGCAGGAGGCGTCATTTCAGACAGACGCAGCCGCCTGTCCACAGCCAACGTGGACAAGTTCATTAAAATGAACCAGGCTTGGATTCCTCAGGACTTGTCTGTACCTTGTGCAGAATAGACAGTTCTAACAGCCTCAACCATCCATCCTTGTACTCAAGTGCACTTATTCCTTTTTTTTTTTATATGTCCCAATATTTTGGGGGATACCCCTATGTAAAAATTCAAAATAACACACATCTGTGTTGGCTACCTATTCCTTCTTCGCCGCCGCTTCCACCTAGACCGCCAGGTGATCCTACACGGCCACATCCATCCATTCACCGCCTCCTCAACTTCTTCCACCTAAATCATTCCTAATTTTTATTTTTTTAAGGTCTAAGGTTTATGTTTTTTTAATTCATTTCCCTATCCACATTTGTTTGCAGAGCATTTGCCATGCTCTTAAGCACATTTTGCTGCCTTTTGCAGCCCTCTAGCTGTTTCCAGGGCTATTTTAGAGCCATTTTAGTGGCCAAAAGAACTTTTTTTTTTCAGTTCAGCCGAACCTGCCGAACCCGAACATCCAGGTGTCCGCTCAACTCTAATTGTGAGCCAAAACCAGGATTGGAGCCTCCATAGACATAAGGTATAAGGCAAAAATCTGCATCTGTTCTGTGTTTAGAGTCGCACCTGGTTTGGGCTCAAAATCACTGATGGAAATCACTGACAATATGTCTGCACATGCCGTGGCTGTATCACGGTCGGCGTGGCTATCACATACGTGACACAGAGGGAGGGAACGAGGAAGGCCCTGCCCAAGTGAGAGAGAAGATGGTGACCCCTGACTCACCTGGCGGCTGGCACCTGGCTGCCCTGACGTCCCTAGACGGGTTCCTCACCCGTACGCCGATCACGTGCCTAAAGCCCTGGCTTTCCCTGAGCTGAGCCCTAGGTAGTGAACAGGGCGATGGGAACACTAGTCCGCACCACTAACTCTAAGGGAAAACACCAAGGGGAGGACAGACAACACAGACTCAACATATATACCCAGGTGGGCGACAACAGGAGACAACAATAAGCCCAACAGGGATCCGGAGGGTAGCACACAGGAACGACAACCAGGATTAACCACTCCAGTGGGTCAGTATAGATGTCCAGGCAGAAAGCTCTATAACTGGCAACTAGAGAAGTGTGAGGGGAGAATATAAGGAGGTAGGGAGTGGCAGACAAGAAACAGCTGAGGAGGAGAAGCTACGGATCCCTGAGAGAGACAAAAAGGATAGCAAGGCAAACACAGAAAACAATCACTAAGAAATAACGTGATCTTTAGATATAGAGCGCGCAGCCACCCGCTGCGACTTCCTGACCCCGGGTATAACTGAGTCAGACGTGGCTCTTGATACCCTCGTGACAGTACCCCCCCTTTCACGAGGGGCCTCCGGACACTCAGGACCAGGTCTCTCCGGATGAGAGGCATGGAAAGTCTGAATTAACCTGTTGGCGTTTACCTCTGACGCTGGAACCCACATTCTTTCCTCGGGACCGTAACCCCTCCAATGCACCAGATACTGAAGAGAGCGGCGGACCCGACGAGAATCAACAATTCTGGCTATTTGAAACTCCAGATTACCAGCCACAATGACAGGAGGAGGTGGCAGCGGCGATGGTTCTAGAGGTGGAACATACTTCTTGAGTAACGATTTATGGAAGACGTTATGGATCTTAAAAGTCTGAGGTAGCTCCAGGCGAAAAGCCACAGGGTTAATGACGGCTACTATTTTATAGGGACCAATGAACCTAGGACCCAGTTTCCAAGAAGGAACCTTCAACTTAATATTCCTAGTAGACAACCACACATAGTCATTCACTCCCAGGTCCGGACCTGGCGACCATTTCTTATCGGCCATGCATTTATATTTACCACTCATCTTTTTCAAGTTAACTTGCACCTTCTGCCATACCGATGAAAGAGATGAAGAAAACCTTTCCTCTTCGGGAACCCCAGAAGACCCCCCCTCTTTGAAAGTACAAAATTGGGGATGAAAACCGTATGCACCAAGTAATGGTGACTTGCCAGTGGACTCCTGATAATGATTATTTATGGCAAACTCAGCTAACGGTAAATATGATGACCACAACTCTTGGTTTTCAGACACAAAACACCTTAAATATGTTTCTAGGTTTTGGTTGGTACGCTCAGTCTGTCCATTCGACTGAGGATGGAAAGCTGAGGAAAAGGACAAGTGAACCCCCAAACGGGAACAAAAAGCTTTCCAAAACTTAGAAATAAACTGGGTTCCCCGATCCGAAACCACATCGGAAGGGACCCCGTGAAGCTTCACGATTTCACTGATAAACACCTGAGCGAGAGTTTTAGCATTAGGAAGTGCGGGTAGCGCAATAAAGTGTACCATTTTGCTAAACCTGTCTACTACTACCAAGATAACTGTTTTACCCGCCGACAACGGTAAGTCAGTGATGAAATCCATTGACAGATGTGTCCATGGCCTATTGGGGATGAAAAGTGGCAATAAAGACCCTGCTGGACGTGTATGAGAGACTTTCGCGCGTGCACAAGTAGAACAAGTAGACACGAAATCCATTACATCCTGACGCAACCTTGGCCACCAAAAACGACAAGATAAAAGCTCCAAAGTTGCTTTACTACCCGGGTGTCCAGCAAGTGCCGAATTATGATGTTCTTTTAATAATTCAAGACGCAGGTTTAACGGTACAAACAATTTCTCTGAGGGGCAAGAGGCCGGGGCGTCCCCCTGAGCCTCTAACACCTTTCCCTCTAGAACAGAGTGTACAGCAGAGACAACCACTCCTCTTTGTAAAATAGGTACCGGATCACAAACATTACCCCCTCCAGGGAAACTACGAGATAATGCGTCTGCCTTGGTATTTTTTGCCCCAGGACGATAGGTGATTACAAAGTTAAATCTGGTAAAGAATAGCGACCACCTAGCTTGTTTAGGGGTGAGACGCTTAGCCGATTCTAGGTACAGAAGGTTCTTATGATCCGTAATCACCGTGACGGGGTGGATTGCTCCCTCTAAGAAGTGACGCCACTCTTCAAGCGCCAGTTTAATTGCCAACAGTTCCCTATTTCCAATATCATAATTCTTCTCCGCAGAAGATAATTTTTTGGAAAAGAAAGCGCAAGGACGCCATTTGCCAGGAGACGGACCCTGAGACAATACAGCTCCCACTCCCACCTCTGACGCATCTACCTCGACAATAAAAGGCTGGGAGACATCAGGTTGAATTAGAACAGGTGCCGAGGTAAACCTCTCCTTTAGGCTACTTTCACACTAGCGTTTTTCTTTTCCGGCGCTGAGTTCCGTCCTAGGGGCTCAAATCCGGAAAAGAACTGATCAGTTTTATCCCCATGCATTCTGAATGGAGAGTCAGTCCTTCAGGATGCATCAGGATGTCTTCAGTTCAGTCTTTTTGACTGATCAGGCTTTTCAGAAAAACGTAGCATGCAGTATTTTTACCTCCGGCCAAAAAGCCTGAACACTTTGACTGAACGCCGGATCAGGCCTTTTTCCTATTGACTTGCATTAACGCCGGATCTGGCACTGTGTGTTCAGTCAAAACGGATCCGGCTTTTGCATGTTAAGCCCGAAAAATGTGAAAAAAAAGTTAAAGTCCATAAATGGCGGATCCGTTTTTTCCAATGCATTTTTTCATTGTGATCAAAATCCTGATCAGGATTCAAATGTAATCCGTTTTCACACGTTTTTCCGGATCCGGCGGGCAGTTCCGGTGTCGGAATTGAACGCCGGATTAAAACAACGCTAGTGTGAAAGTAGCCTTATAGAGGAAAATGCATCTTTAGCGGCGTCAGACCATTTGGAAAAATCCGTCCCCTTCCTAGTCATGTCGGTAAGGGGTTTAACGATCACTGAATAATTTTTAATGAACTTTCTATAGAAATTAGCGAAACCCAAAAACCGTTGTAGGGCTTTAAGGTTCTCAGGAAGATCCCAATCTAAAATTGCCTGGACCTTCCCAGGATCCATGCGGAAACCTGAAGCAGATAATAGATATCCCAGGAACTGTAATTCCTGAACAGCAAAGACACATTTTTCAATTTTCGCATATAATTTATTCGTCCGTAGGACCTGCAGTACTTGCCTGACATACACCTCATGTGTTTTCAGATCAGCCGAATAAATTAAGATATCATCTAGGTATATGACTACAAACCTGCCGATGAGATGACTAAAAATATCATTGTTGGAAAACAGCAGGGGCATTGGTCAGACCGAAAGGCATAACTAGATTTTCATAATGCCCCTCAGGGGTGTTAAAAGCTGTCTTCCACTCATCCCCTTCCCTGATACGAATCAGATTGTAGGCCCCCCTAAGATCAAGTTTGGAGAACCACTTAGCACCCGCAATCTGATTAAAAAGGTCAGGAATGAGAGGAAGAGGGTATGGGTCACGGATGGTTATCTGGTTTAACTCACGGAAATCTAAGCAAGGACGCAGGCCCCCATCTTTCTTTTTAACAAAGAAAAACCCTGCAGCCACGGGTGAAGAAGAGGGTCTGATGTGTCCCTTAGCCAGACTCTCGGAGATATAATCTTTCATGGCTTGTCTCTCGGGACCCGAAAGATTATACAACCTGGACTTGGGTAATTTTGCCCCGGGAATCAGGTTAACCGGGCAATCATAAGGACGATGAGGTGGTAGTTTCTGACAACCCTTTTCAGAAAAAACGTCCTCAAAGTCCGAAATAAATGTAGGTAGGGAAGCTATGGAGGCGATTAAGCAATTGTTATTTAAGCAATTCTCTCTGCAATGCTCACTCCACTCCAATATCTCCCTGGCCTGCCAATCCACCACTGGATTGTGCGCTACCAACCAGGGAAGACCCAATACCACCGGAGAGGGAAGGCCCTCCAGAACGTAACATGAAAGACACTCATTATGGTGGTCCCCTACCCGAAGGTGTAAATTACGAACAATGTGGGTGAGGTTTCTCTGAGACAGAGGAGCAGAATCTATAGCGAATACGGGAATAGGTCTCTGCAGCGTACAGAGAGACAAACCCATAGTGCGGGCAAAATGGGCATCAATCAAGTTTACCCCTGCTCCACTGTCTAGAAAAACAGAAATAGACTCCGTCTTAACACCAAAAACAATGACCGCTGGTAACACAAATTGAGATGTTCGTATGGAGGAAACGTATACCCCCCCGGCTGACATCCTCCGCACAGCCTGGGGTTAGTAGTTTTCCGACGGTCTTTTGTTTTTGAGAAAGGAGGGACAGACATTAATGAAATGACCCCTCCCCCCACAGAAAAAACAAGCCCCCCCCCTACGGCGAACCTCGGGAGGACGGACCTGACGAGAAGTTCTGCCTAGCTGCATAGGCTCATCTAAGTCAGTACAGGCTGACTGTTGCTTGGGAGAGGTAACCAATTGCTCCGGAATTTTCGATCTCTCCCTAAGACGTCTATCTATTCTGATAGAGAGGGACATAACAGCATCAAGGGAAAGGGGGGATCTCATACAGCGCCAGTGCATCCTTAACCCTTTCAGATAACCCAGAGCAGAACTGACTCCTGAGAGCCGGGTCGTTCCACTGAGTATCCGTAGCCCACCTACGGAACTCTGAGCAATATTCCTCTGCTGACCGATCTCCCTGTAGGAGTCTCCGTAACTTCGACTCAGCCAGGGCGACTCGGTCAGGGTCATCATATATGAGACCCAAAGCCCCAAAAAATCCCTCCACTGACCGAAGAGCCTGAGAACCAGGGGGTAACGAGAACGCCCAGGATTGCGGATCCCCCTGAAGCAGGGAAATGACAATCCCTACCCGCTGTTCTTCATGACCTGAGGAGTAAGGGCGCAACTTAAAATATAATTTGAAGGCCTCACGGAACGTCGCAAATTTGTCCCTTCCCCCAGAAAATCTGTCGGGAAGAGCAACCTTGGGTTCAGTGACAACCTGGTTACCCATAGCAACCGCTGGGGGTGCGGTCTGCTGCATTTGCTGCTGTTGTTGGAGAACAGACGCCTTCAATCCTGCTACCTTCAAAGACAAGCTTTGAAGCTGTTCTGCCAAGGCATCAATAGGATCCATATTGGATTCTAAGTAGAGAGAGAAAAAAAAACAACAAACAAAAAATTATAAATTTTTATTTTTATTTTTTTTCTCAAAAAGTAAGGGCCAGTTATAATATCACGGTCGGCGTGGCTATCACATACGTGACACAGAGGGAGGGAACGAGGAAGGCCCTGCCCAAGTGAGAGGGAAGATGGTGACCCCTGACTCACCTGGCGGCTGGCACCTGGCTGCCCTGACGTCCCTAGACGGGTTCCTCACCCGTACGCCGATCACGTGCCTAAAGCCCTGGCTTTCCCTGAGCTGAGCCCTAGGTAGTGAACAGGGCGATGGGAACACTAGTCCGCACCACTAACTCTAAGGGAAAACACCAAGGGGAGGACAGACAACACAGACTCAACATATATACCCAGGTGGGCGACAACAGGAGACAACAATAAGCCCAACAGGGATCCGGAGGGTAGCACACAGGAACGACAACCAGGATTAACCACTCCAGTGGGTCAGTATAGATGTCCAGGCAGGAAGCTCTATAACTGGCAACTAGAGAAGTGTGAGGGGAGAATATAAGGAGGTAGGGAGTGGCAGACAAGAAACAGCTGAGGAGGAGAAGCTACGGATCCCTGAGAGAGACAAAAAGGATAGCAAGGCAAACACAGAAAACAATCACTAAGAAATAACATGATCTTTAGATATAGAGCGCGCAGCCACCCGCTGCGACTTCCTGACCCCGGGTATAACGGAGTCAGACGTGGCTCTTGATACCCTCGTGACAGGCTGTCATAGAAACGGCCTATTCTTGTCTGCAATTATGGACATGAATAGGATGTGTTCTATTATTTTTTTGCGGGGCTGCATGGTGTGCTGTCCGCATCTTTTGCGGCCCCATAGTAATGAATGATGCGGACTCATTCATACGGACGTGTGAATGTAGCCTTAGAATGACATTTGTGAGCAAGTAAAACCACATGAATTTATGGTATTTTCTTCCCAGGAAACACTCCAGATGCAAATTATTAATTAGCGGTGCCTAATGAAAAAGTACTGTGGAAAGCAGGTCCCCATTTATCATTAAAAAAATACACTTTTGTGGTGTGAAAAGTGGGAAACTGATGTTACTCTGCCAGCCTTGCCAGTTTCCCAAAAATGGAGCAATCCAAGGGCACAGAAAAGGCAGGTTTTGTGGCCCTGCCACATTTATTATCATCTATCATCTTCTACATCAGTTTTCAGTGGCTGGCATGGATTTCAGTTCAGGCGTACAGACCGCTGGATGTTGCGCCTTGTCATAAATCGGGTGACGCATCGGCAGCGCACCTGGCTATTCATTGCTCGGTGTACACCGCCAGGCTATGATTAATCTGCCCCTAAGTATTTTAGACTCAAAAAATGTCTTTTTGGAAAGATTACGGAGCTAATATATTTTCAGGCTTAATTGTATGATAGTGCTGAGTTTTACTTTTTCAGTATGGCTCCTTAGAAAAATAATCAAAATTATAGTAAACTGCCTTATGATAAAATCAATTGATTTTATTCATATACATGTATTTGTATTGATTATATATGGGACCAAACCTGGTATTATCAGTGTGAATCTCATTGCTATTTGATTTTATTGTACCATACCTATTCAGGATTTGAATGTTCAGGGATTTTTCCTGTTTACATTCTACTGAATGCACTTATCGCCATCCAGCAACTAACAATTGGTCTTAATATTAGACACTTCTGGTGGCAGTATTACTGATTCGTAGGGGTCAAATATACGTACCTTCCAGATACCTTCATTGATACCTTCCTCTGCCTCGACTGGCGCCTCATAATGTGGTCCCTCCCTCTCTTTTTTTTTCTTCACTACGATATTGAGCCATGGGGTAAAGAACCATTGTAAAGGATCAGAGTCTAATAACATTTTTCCAAAAGACTGTATTGGTCCTTCTGAATCAGATGATTTTACAGGCTCTGGTTCTACGAATCGAGTTTCCTCTTGAACAGCTTCTTCTTGAAGAGTTTCTTCTTGAGTAGAGTTGAGCGAACACCTGGATGTTCGGGTTCGAGAAGTTCGGCCAAACTTCCCGGAAATGTTCGGGTTCGGGGTCCGAACCCGACCCGAACTTCGTCCCGAACCCGAACCCCATTGAAGTCAATGGGGACCCAAACTTTTCGGCACTAAAAAGGCTGTAAAACAGCCCAAGAAAGGGCTAGAGGGCTGCAAAAGGCAGCAAAATGTAGTTAAATCCCCTGCAAACAAATGTGGATAGGAAAATTAATAAAAATAAAAATAAAATAAATAAAAATTAACCAATATCAATTGGAGAGAGGTCCCATAGCAGAGAATCAGGCTTCATGTAAGCAGAGAATCAGTCTTCATGTCATAGCAGAGAATCAGGCTTCACGTCAGCAGAGAATCAGTCTTCATGTCATAGCAGAGAATCAGGCTTCACGTCAGCCAAAACTGGAACAGTCCATTGTCATATATTTAGGCCCCGGCACCCAGACAGAGGAGAGAGGTCCCATAAAAGAGATTCAGGCTTCATGTCAGCAGAGAATCAGTCTTCATGTCATAGCAGAGAATCAGGCTTCACGTCAGCCAAAACTGGAACAGTCCATTGTCAGATATTTAGGCCCCGGCACCCAGAAAGAGGAGAGAGGTCCCATAGCAGAGATTCAGGCTTCATGTCATAGCAGAGAATCAGGCTTCACGTCAGCCAAAACTGGAACAGTCCATTGTCAGATATTTAGGCCCCGGCACCCAGAAAGAGGAGAGAGGTCCCATAGCAGAGATTCAGGCTTCATGTCATAGCAGAGAATCAGGCTTCACGTCAGCCAAAACTGGAACAGTCCATTGTCAGATATTTAGGCCCCGGCACCCAGAAAGAGGAGAGAGGTCCCATAGCAGATATTCAGGCTTCATGTCATAGCAGAGAATCATGCTTCACGTCACCCAAAACTGGAACAGTCCATTGTCAGATATTTTGGCCACGGCACCCAGACAGAGGAGAGAGGTCCCATAGCAGAGATTCAGGCTTCATGTCATAGCAGAGAATCATGCTTCACGTCACCCAACACTGGAACAGGCCACTGTCAGATATTTTTAGGCCCCGGCACCCAGACAGAGGAGAGGTTCATTCAACTTTGGGTTGCCCCGCAATATAATGGTAAAATGAAAATAAAAATAGGATTGAATGAGGAAGTGCCCTGGAGTACAATAATATATGGTTAAGGGGAGGTAGTTAATGTCTAATCAGCACAAGGGATGGACAGGTCCTGTGGGATCCATGCCTGGTTCATTTTTATGAACGTCAGCTTGTCCACATTGGCTGTAGACAGGCGGCTGCGTTTGTCTGTAATGACGCCCCCTGCCGTGCTGAATACACGTTCAGACAAAACGCTGGCCGCCGGGCAGGCCAGCACCTCCAAGGCATAAAAGGCTAGCTCTGGCCACGTGGACAATTTGGAGACCCAGAAGTTGAATGGGGCCGAACCATCAGTCAGTACGTGGAGGGGTGTGCACACGTACTGTTCCACCATATTAGTGAAATGTTGCCTCCTGCTAACACGTTCCGTATCAGGTGGTGGTGCAGTTAGCTGTGGCGTGTTGACAAAACTTTTCCACATCTCTGCCATGCTAACCCTGCCCTCAGAGGAGCTGGCCGTGACACAGCTGCGTTGGCGACCTCTTGCTCCTCCTTTGCCTTCGCCTTGGGCTTCCACTTGTTCCCCTGTGACATTTGGGAATGCTCTCAGTAGCGCGTCTACCAATGTGCGCTTGTACTCGCGCATCTTCCTATCACGCTCCAGTGCAGGAAGTAAGGTGGGCACATTGTCTTTGTACCGGGGATCCAGCAGGGTGGCAACCCAGTAGTCCGCACACGTTAAAATGTGGGCAACTCTGCTGTCGTTGCGCAGGCACTGCAGCATGTAGTCGCTCATGTGTGCCAGGCTGCCCAGAGGTAAGGACAAGCTGTCCTCTGTGGGAGGCGTATCGTCATCGTCCTGCGTTTCCCCCCAGCCACGCACCAGTGATAGGCCCGAGCTGCGTTGGGTGCCACCCCGCTGTGAACATGCTTCATCCTCATCCTCTTCCACCTCCTCCTCATCCTCATCCTCCTCGTCCTCCAGTAGTGGGCCCAGGCTGGCCACATTTGTACCTGGCCTCTGCTGTTGCAAAAAACCTCCCTCTGAGTCACTTCGAAGAGACTGGCCTGAAAGTGCTAAAAATGACCCCTCTTCCTCCTCCTCCTCCTCCTGGGCCACCTCCTCTTCCATCATCGCCCTAAGTGTTTTCTCAAGGAGACAAAGAAGTGGTATTGTAACGCTGATAACGGCGTCATCGCCACTGGCCATGTTGGTGGAATACTCGAAACAGCGCAACAGGGCACACAGGTCTCGCATGGAGGCCCAGTCATTGGTGGTGAAGTGGTGCTGTTCCTCAGTGCGACTGACTCGTGCGTGCTGCAGCTGAAACTCCACTATGGCCTGCTGCTGCTCGCACAGTCTGTCCAGCATGTGCAAGGTGGAGTTCCACCTGGTGGGCACGTCGCATATGAGGCGGTGAGTGGGAAGGCCGAAGTTATGCTGTAGCGCAGACAGGCGAGCAGCGACAGGATGTGAACGCCGGAAGCGCAAACAGACGGCCCGCACTTTATGCAGCAGCTCTGACATGTCGGGGTAGTTGTGAATGAACTTCTGCACCACCAAATTCAGCACAAGCGCCAGGCAAGGGATGTGCGTCAAACCGGCTAGTCCCAGAGCTGCAACGAGATTTCGCCCATTATCGCACACCACCAGGCCAGGCTTGAGGCTCACAGGCAGCAACCACTCGTCGGTCTGTTGTTCTATACCCCGCCACAACTCCTGTGCGGTGTGGGGCCTGTCCCCCAAACATATGAGTTTCAGAATGGCCTGCTGACGTTTACCCCGGGCTGTGCTGAAGTTGGTGGTGAATGTGTGTGGCTGACTGGATGAGCAGGAGGAAGAAGAGGAGGAGGAAGCAGAGTAGGAGGAGACAACAGGAGGCAAAGAATGTTGCCCTGCGATCGTTGGCGGCGGAAAGAAGTGCGCCAAACAGCTCTTCGCCTGGGGCCCAGCCGCCACTACATTTACCCAGTGTGCAGTTAGGGAGATATAGCGTCCCTGGCCGTGCTTACTGGTCCACGTATCTGTGGTTAGGTGGACCTTGCCACAGATGGCGTTGCGCAGTGTACACTTGATTTTATCGGATATTTGGTTGTGCAGGGAAGGCACGGCTCTCTTGGAGATGTAGTGGCGGCTGGGAACAACATACTGTGGGACAGCAAGCGACATGAGCTGTTTGACGCTGTCTGTGTCCACCAGCCTGAATGACAGCATTTCATAGGCCAGTAGTTTAGAAATGCTGGCATTCAGGGCCAGGGATCGAGGGTGGCTAGATGAGAATTTACGCTTTCTCTCAAATGTTTGTGAGATGGAGAGCTGAACGCTGCCGTGTGACATGGTTGAGATGCTTGGTGACGGAGGTGGTGGTGGTGTTGGTGGTACATCCTCTGTTTGCTGGGCGGCAGATGCCAGCGTTCCTCCAGAGGCAGAGGAAGAGGCCGAGGCGGCAGCAGCAGAAGAGGTAGCAGGGGGAGCCTGAGTGAGTTCCTTGTTTTTAAGATGTTTTCTCCACTGCAGTTCATGCTTTGCATGCAGGTGCCTGGTCATGCAGGTTGTGCTAAGGTTCAGAACGTTAATGCCTCGCTTCAGGCTCTGATGGCACAGCGTGCAAACCACTCGGGTCTTGTCGTCAGCACATTGTTTGAAGAACTGCCAGGCCATGGAACTCCTTGAAGCTGCCTTTGGGGTGCTGGGTCCCAGATGGCGGTGGCCAATAGCAGACGGACTCTCTTGGCAGTGGGTGTTCTGCTTTTGCCCACTGCTCCCTCTTTTGCTACGCTGTTGGCTCGGTCTCACCACTGCCTCTTCCTCCGAATTCTGAAAGTCAGTGACATGACTTTCATTCCATGTGGGGTCTAGGACCTCATCGTCCCCTGCATCGTCTTCCACCCAGTCTTCCTCCCTGACCTCCTGTTCAGTCTGCACACTGCAGAAAGACGCAGCAGTTGGCACCTGTGTTTCGTCATCAGAAACGTGCTGAGGTGGTATTCCCATATCCTTATCATTAGGAAACACAAGTGGTTGTGCGTTAGTGCATTCTATCTCTTCCACCCCTGGGGAAGGGCTAGGTGGATGCCTTGGGAAACCCTGATAGCAGAGTCTTCAAACAGCATAAGAGACTGCTGCATAACTTGAGGCTCAGACAGTTTCCCTGATATGCATGGGGGTGATGTGACACACTGATGGGCTTGGTTTTCATGCGCCATCTATGCGCTTTCTGCAGAAGACTGGGTGGGAGATAATGTGAACGTGCTGGATCCACTGTCGGCCACCCAATTGACTAATGCCTGTACCTGCTCAGGCCTTACCATCCTTAGAACGGCATTGAGCCCCACCAAATATCGCTGTAAATTCTGGCTGCTACTGGGACCTGAGGTAGTTGGTTCACGAGGACCTGTGGCAGAACGGCCACGTCCTCTCCCAGCACCAGAGGGTCCACTAACACCACCACGACCATGTCCGCGTCCGCGTCCCTTACTAGATGTTTTCCTCATTGTTACTGTTCACCACAATAAGAAAAAAATGATTTGGCCCAATGCATTGAATTCAAATTCAGGCCTTTTTTTACAGTTACCTAACACTATCTGGCTATCTATTTAGGGGACCTGAGGTAGTTGGTTCACTAGGACGTGTGGCTGTGGCAGAACGGCCACGTCCTCTCCCAGCACCAGAGGGTCCACTAACACCACCACGACCATGTCCGCGTCCGCGTCCCTTACTAGATGTTTTCCTCATTGTTACCGTTCACCACAATAAGAAAAAAAATTTTGGCCCAATGTATTGAATTCAAATTCAGGCCTTTTTTTACAGGCACCTAACACTATCTGGCTATCTATTTAGGTACCGTATTACACTAATACAGGCACAGCAGTAACGACAGATTTAGCTGAATATAAATTGTAGGCCTAGTATATAGGCGCTGGATGACAGGTATCCCTTTTACGGACAGAATTAGACTTGGAAATGCACGGTAGCGTGTGAAGTTATTGAGGATGACACTATCCGCACCTTCAATCTAATATACCCTTTTATGGATAGATTTAACCTTGGCCTGATAGTAATTCCCTAAATTTGTGGTTTCTGCTCTAAGTTGGGAATTGTATTTCAACCCAGAACAAAAACTGTGCTTTGGCAGACACTAAATAGATTGACCAGCCACAGCAGTATCAACAGATTTAGCTGAATATAAATTGTAGGCCTAGTATTTACACGCTGGATGACCGGTATACGTTTACGGACAGAATTAGACTTGGAGATGCACGGTAGCGTGTGAAGTTATTGAGGATGACCCTATCCGCACCTTCAATCTAATATACCCTTTTATGGATAGATTTAAAGTTGGCCTGATACAGCAGAAACCACTGATTTAGGGAATTGCTAAGTTCAGAATTGTATTCAACCCAGAAAAAAAACTGTGCTTTGGCGGACACTAAATGAATTGACCAGCCTCAGCAATAAACACAGATTTAGCTGAATATAAATTTTAGGCCTATTATTTAGGCGCTGGGTGACAGGTATACGTTTACGGACAGAATTAAACTTGGAAATGCACGGTAGCGTGTGAAGTTATTGAGGATGACACTATCCACACCTTAAATCTAATATACCCTTTTATGGATCAATTTAAACTTGGCCTGATACAGCAGAAAAAAATTATTTAGGGAGTTGCTAAGTTGGGAATTGTATTCAACCCAGAACAAAAACTGTGCTTTGGCGGACACTAAATGAATTGACCAGCCTCAGCAATAAACACAGATTTAGCTGAATATAAATTTTAGGCCTATTATTTAGGCGCTGGGTGACAGGTATACGTTTACGGACAGAATTAAACTTGGAAATGCACGGTAGCGTGTGAAGTTATTGAGGATGACACTATCCGCACCTTAAATCTAATATACCCTTTTATGGATCAATTTAAACTTGGCCTGATACAGCAGAAAAAAATTATTTAGGGAATTGCTAAGTTGGGAATTGTATTCAACCCAGAACAAAAAATGTGCTTCGGCAGACAGCAGACAGTATTACAATTGGCTAGCCACAGCTGAAACACCAGATTTAGGGTACTGCTATTTTAGCAATTGTATTTTACCCCTCAATAAAATAGCAAGCACAGCCAAGCCCCTGATGTAGCATATAGCAAAAAAATAACCACACTATTGATGGTTAAATGGACTTGGTGGCAGCTTGTGCTGGCGCACCACAAGACACAATATGGCCGCCGATTACCCAAGAAAAAAGTGACATAAAAACGCTCTGGGCAGCCTAAAAACAGTGAGCAATTAAATAGCAGCAGTTCAATGATCCAAAGCTGTAGATCGATCACTGAATTAAGTGTTTTTGCAGAGTTAATCACTGTCTAATCTGGCCCTAACAGCAGCTGCAACCTATCCCTACACTGATCAGAGCAGAGTGACGTGCGGCGCTACGTGACTCCAGCTTAAATGGAGGCTGGGTCACATGCTGCACTGGCCAATTACAGCCATGCCAATAGTAGGCATGGCTGTGATGGCCTCTTGGGGCAAGTAGTATGACGCTTGTTGATTGGCTGGTTTGCAGCCTTTCAAAAAGCGCCAAGAAAGCGCCGAACACCGAACCCGAACCCGGACTTTTACGAAAATGTTCGGGTCCGTGTCACGGACACCCCAAAATTCGGTACGAACCCGAACTATACAGTTCGGGTTCGCTCATCCCTATTCTTGAGTATCTTCCTTGAGACACAACTTAAGGCGATTTTGATGCCCTACACGTGATTTGTCCTCTTGGGTAATCTCATAAGTATCAGTCTCTGGATTGAGAGTAGCGGTAATGGTGTAAGGTTCTCTCTCCCATTTGCTATCTAATTTGCTGGTACGATGGTTGTTTTTCAACCCCACACGGTCACCAATTTTGAGAGGTTCTGCTTTGGCAGATTGGTTATAATCTTTCTGTTGTTTTTCAAGAGCATGTTCCATGCGTTGTTGAACAATTTCTTGTGCATCAATTAAACATCTTTGGTGCTCACTCACCCAATCAGTTTTTGGTAGAGGGTTGATTGCATCAGGCACTTGTACGCCCAAAGTATGATCAGCAGGTAGTGTACCTTGTCGGCCAAACATAAGATGTATACCCAATAGAACAATGAATAGTGTTATTGTAGGTGTACATCAATTGAGGCAGTAGAGTAGGCCAATCATTTCTTGTAGCAGGTGGTACCGCTCTCTTAACATCTCAATTAAAGTTTGGTTCATCTTTTCACAAAGCCCATTCCCTTGGGGATGGTATGCTGTGGTCCTGATTTTCTGGCAGTTGTGAAAAGTACACAGTTCTTTGAAAAGTTGCTTCTCAAAGGCAGATCCCTGATCTGTAAGGATTCTTTCTGGGCATCCATACGGCAACAAGAAATGTTTCCAGAAAGCATCTGCAGTTGTTTTAGCGGTCAAGTCCTTGACAGGTACGGCTACAACAAATTTTGTATAATGATCAATAATGGTCATAGCGTATGTGTAACCTGAGTGACTTGGTTCTAGTTTCACATGGTCAATTGCAACTATTTCTAGCGGTGTTCGGCTTACAATGGGGTGTAAGGGTGCTTTTTGGTCATGTTTTTAACTTCTTTCAACAGCACAGGCGGAACACTCTCGACACCATTCTACGGATGGTGGCTTCTGTTTTCTGCACGCCAAAGTGCCCTGATTGATCATGGTACATCTCCAGAATTATTCTTGCATCTCGGCGCGGTATTAAGATTTCATACAGACAATCCCAGGTAATTGGATCTAAGGTACTTCTTAATAGAAGGCCCTTCTGTAGAAAGAGGTGTTTTCTGTGTCTCCATAGTTTTGACAATTCTGGATCAGCATTCCTCCTATGGATTCTTTCTGGTGTTCTTCCGCTGGTGAAGAAATCTTGCAGTTCACCCAACACTTTGCTTTCATTTTGCAGCTTGATCCATCTTTCTTTGTCCACTTGAGATTTTGGATCCACTTGTATCTGAAGGCTAAGGACCTTTTTGCCTTTAACGGAGATAATGTCTTGGTGGGCAAAATTTTTGTAGAAGGATGGCATCTCTACCTCTTCCCAAGCATCTTCTTGTGTAGTAGGGTCTTCTTGGCTTCTGTATTTCACAGTGAAATTGTAGTCAGCAAGGCGTGAGGCCCATCTTTGTTCTAATGCTCCCAACTTGGCGGTGTTAAGATGCGCTAGCGGGTTGTTATCTGTGAAGGCCACGAATGGTGTTGTGTCAAGGTAATCTTTAAATTTCTCTGTAACAGCCCACACGAGTGCGAGAAATTCAAATTTGAAGGAACTATAGTTTTGGTAGTTTCTTTCAGTACCTCTAAGAGATCTACTAGCGTAGGAAATGACTCTCTCTTTACCTTCTTGTATTTGCGACAAGACAGCTCCCAGGCCTTTCTTACTGGCATCTGTGTAAAGATGAAATGGCTGTTGGTAATCCGGATAGCCTAAGATTGGTGGTTCTGTTAACTTCTTCTTCAGGAGCTGGAAGGCAATTTCTCTTTCGGTGTTCCATTCAACGGGTATTGGAGATTTCTGATACCTTTTAGGATGTCCTCTCAGAAGTTCTAATATTGGCTCTACAATTTGGGCAAAATGAGGAATAAAGCGTCTGTAGTATCCTGCGAAACTGAGAAAACTTCTCACTTCTTTCACCGTAGTAGGAGTAGGCCAATTTCGGACTGCGGCTATCTTCTCTGGATCCGGTTTAACACCTTCAGCGCTGACAATATGCCCTAAGTATTTGACTTCCGGCTTCAGTAGATAACACTTAGATGGTTTGACTTTGAGTCCATGTTTAATGAGGACTTGAAAAACTTCGGCCAGATGTTTCAAATGATCTTCATAAGATTTGGAGTAGATGATGACATCGTCCAAGTATAACAGGACAATTTCAAAATTTTTGGGGCCCAGACAACGCTCCATTAATCTTTGAAAAGTTCCGGGCGCACTGCAAAGTCCTAAAGGCATGCAGTTGAACTCAAATAGGCCCATAGGGGTGGTAAATGCAGTCTTCTCATGATCTTCAGGTGCCATTGGTACTTGCCAGAATCCACTGGTTAAATCAAGAGTAGAGAAGTAGGCTGAAGATCCTAAAGCTGTCAAGGATTCCTCTATGCGTGGTAAAGGATAAGCATCCTTGTGAGTGATTTGGTTAATTTTTTCTGTAATCCACACAGAATCTGATGTTACCGTCCTTTTTACGGACAAGGACTAGCGGTGCAGCCCATGGGCTATGGCTGTCTTTGATGATATTGGAGTCCTTCATCTCCTGGATCATTTGCTTTACGGATTGGTACATAGTTGGTGGTATAGGCCGATCCTTATCCTTCATCGGTGGGTGTGAACCTGTAGGGATGGAGTGCTTTATGATATCTACTTCTCCATAGTCTGTAGAGTGCTTACTGAAGGCACGATGATGCTCCCTCACAATTTTCAGTACTCCCTCAGCTTGGTTCTCTGATGTTGAAGCATCTCCCACATGAAGTTCTTTCCACCAGGATGTGTTTAAATTTTGGTCCTGTGGGTACTGTTTCTTGATAAGTTGTTCCGTGGTATCTGTAGCCACACTGATGACATCTTGAAATGTAACTTGGATTAGCTGTGCAATGGGACGGTATTTTGTTAGTGTTACACTGCTATCACTCAAGTTTAGGAGTCAAATTGGCACTTTACCTTCAGAGACGGTTACTAGGCTTCTTGCAGCTCTAACTAGAGGATGGTCTTCCAAAACAACCAGCTCTACCAGGGCTTGGTAGTCTTGACCCTGAATTCCGACTATAGCTCGGCACCATAAGAGGGTTTCGGTATTGGGTTTGAGAATCACAGGTTGGTTATCTCGGATGCGGACACAGCAGATTTCTCCTTTTTCGTTGGCGAATCTCTGTTGCGCATTTAGTACACGGATGGTTTGTTGGATCACCTTCTTAGAAGCAGGAGAGGCAGTAGGCACTGACTGGTGCAAGGCTTCCAGCATCTCAACATAACAGTTCCTGAGGACATTCATTCCTAGGACTATTGGAGGGTTATTGTTACTTTCTCTGACTTGTACCACAATAATGCCATGTCGAAATAGTGTAGTTCCTCCTACTTGAATGGTAGGTTCCCAATTACCATGTATTGGTACGGGATTGCCGTTACTGGCTATGAGACTCAGCCAGGATTCCGGGGGGCTGGGTAAGGTGATTTTGGTCCCAGTATTTTTCAAATGCTGCTAGTTGGATGGTAGTGACGGGATCCTGTGTCAACTAGGGCAACAAAAGGAACTCCATTTATTTGAAGTGTCACTTCTGGACGGGATCCTACATATCTTGGCATCCAATAGGGATCTTCTGGACCTATTGATTTACCTCCCGAGGAGTGGTCCTTGGCATCGGAGGTAGTCCGTTTAACTGCCAGCAGGTTGCTTCAGTATGGCCTGGCTTGTGACAGTATGTGCAGATAGGCCGCTTAGGGGTACTAGTGCGGTCAGGGGGGAGTCCACCCAAATTTCTGGAATAAGTCTCTTTATAGTCAGGAGAGAAGAGCCTTCTGGACACAGGTTTCTCATCCTGCAGCAATAATGGTTTTTCCCACTGTTCCAACTTTTGGTGGACTTTCTCCAGACTTTTACTCAGGAATTGGACTTGCTCAGTAAGGGCAGCAACTGCTTCAGGAATTGGGGCTTGGGTTGCCTGACTGACGACAGGTAAAGGTTTTAAAGGGGTGACCAGCTGTGCTACTGGTACTACAGTGGATCTAACAGGTTCCGTCGGTGGATTTTTTCCCAGTATACTGATGGCTAATTCTTTAAAGTCTAAGAAAGCAGCACTTGGGTGCTGGGCGGCTAACATACTTAGCTGGCTCTTTAGATTGTCTGTATTGACGCCTTCCATAAATTGCTCTTTCACGGTTTTGTCCTGATTCTCTGCCTCACGGGGGTCTACTTGGACAACAGCTCTAAGGGCTTCCTGCAAAGATAATGCAAAGTCTCTGAGTGACTCACCTGATTGCTGTTTCTTGCTGAAGAACCTCATCTTGACCTCTGACATGGTTCTGGGTTCAAAGGTGGTGTAGAGATGTTCAAATATGTGCTCCAGTGTCCTCCTCTCTGAGCTTGGCCAGGATTTCACTTCTCTGAGAGCAGCTTCTTCCAATTGCACAAGGAGAATCTCCATCTGTTGCTCTGGGGAGACAGGGTATAATCTAAACACAGCAAGAATTTTCCCTTTAAAGTCCCTTAAAGTGTGAACTTCTCCAGAATATCGTGGGAATCAGGGGGCTCCAAAATAATAAGGCATGGTTAAAGTCATTTAGCTTGGTGCTGCAGCAATTGGTATTGCGCTAGGACCGGCTGCGGCTGCCGCAGGGGGTCAGCGGAGGACAGGCTGCACGTTATCTTCCTGCACAGACATGATAACAGCAGGTAAATTATGGGTAGGTAAGTTAACTGTGGCTGTAGACACTTTTTTTCTTGCGCAGCGTTGCTATGGGCAACCGCTATCTTGCGGGTGTATGGCCCTTTAAGAAACTTGGTGCCGGCTGAATGCAGTGCTTGAGTAGCGCTTGTTTAAATCTTGGACAGCGCTCCTGGCTATCGACGCTCCCTTTAACTCGCATGTGAAATCTCGCGACTTTTGGTATGCGTACGTCACACTCTCCTCCCGTGCGCGGCGTCTTACTTTGATGTGGCTGCAAACAGAGGAGGCAGCGCTGCGTTTACATATAGCTTTGGCCTCCCAGAATTGACACAGCAAAAGGTAGGATGGGCTACACTAGGTTTTCCCCGCTCTTCAGGGGATGTCAAACAAGAAGGCCTCCGGCGGCCATCTTAAGTGCATAGAAACAGTCCATTCAATGAGAGCAAGCCATTTTAGTAACACACAAATATCAGATTTTTTCACTTTTGACACTGCGATTTTTATGCTGAAGACTGGTATAACACTTCCATGTAACTTTCAAACACTTTAAACAACTCTGTGTCCCAATACAGCGCGCAATAAGTAAAAGTCTCTCAATGAAGCAAAGGGGCTTATTCACATGCAACAGTCTTTCAAATAAGGCGCAGGGGTTAATATCTTGTTCGTGACGCCAAAATTTAAGATGTGGCGTGCCAGAACCGCAGGGGCGACACGTGAGTTTCACGGTGGGCCAATGAGGGGCCAGTAACAATACAGTTCATCGGTTTACTCACGGTTAGCAGAAAACCTCCCTGGGCCGGCAGCACAGTGATGAGGAAGACAGCACGAAATCCTCCGGGAGCACCAGCCTAGATGGAGGTTGAGGTGCCCATGATGACGGCGGTGTTTAGGGTGCTTGTGGCGGCTGGGTCCCTTGGTGGTATTTGACGTGACGCCAGTACCGTTTATGGTGGTACAACCAGTTGTAGTGGTGGTATTGAAGAATGAGGTAGACAGTGGTAGGATACAACTCACAACTTTTACTGTAGCTGGTTTTAGTTGCAGCATATACATCCAGACAGAATATAGTCTCTTGATATTTAGAGGAATTCTGTTGATCCACTGTTAAGAGGTTTGGCTAGGTTCTGACTCAGGCTGTGGTTTTGTATAGGTCTAACTGGTAGGTGACTTTGCTTCAAGGTCCCTTTTAAACCAGTGTAATTTGGTGAGGTTGCCCGTGGCTAAAGAATCCTTCACCTGGATTCCCAAAGGTCTTTGATGCCTGGGTAGTGGCTATTATCCTTTGGTCTTAAGTATTTCCTTTCTTTGTCCCTTCTTGGACTAGACTTTTACCTGAGCAGAGGTGTGCTTGATCGCTAACAACAGACTGAACCACAGATAAGACCTGAGCTGGGCTGGATATCCCAGAGTGGTGCTATCCCCATCTAGTGGTGGGATGTATAAAATACACTTGACCAGCCTATGAACAGGTATACAACAGGTGTAAAAATGCAAAATGACATGCAATACAACAATGACAATAAAGAAATACATTTTCAGTTCCCATGTGTGGGAACTGCAGTTGCTATAGGCAACAAAGGACAATCTTAGTATAAGACAGCTTATGTGTGAGTTAATATGACTTTGAATGCGACGCTTAGCCAACGTTGCTGTAGAGGCTGATGTAACTCACATGACCCTAATGTATATGAATTCTGTGGGGTTTTATAGACTGGCAATTAAAGACAATAATGCCCTGTAAGAAAAGGAATTTGATCTCTTATATATGTAAAAATGATTTTTTTGTCTGTCTGTTCTTTATTCTCGGCCAAACGACTGGACCGATCTGCCCCAAATTGGCATATAGGTACATCGGGTGTACGAGAAGGTTTCATCTCTCTAGGACGTACTGTTCCTAAGATATTCCCAAAAAATTCAAATATGGCACCATCACATGAACTGCATTATCCCATAGAAGCTTACAGGTCTGTCACTCTTACCCCAACTGCCACACACACACGGTCACATGATCCTTTTCAGCCAACAGAAGCTCGCAGGTCCTTCAGTCTTGACATACACAGTTTTACACCAGGTTTCCATAACAACCCAGCCGTTTTTCTTCACTGCTGTAGGTCACCTTTAAAGGGGCAGGGCACTGTGGATGACACTGTTAAGGGAGTGGAGTGCTGTGGAGGTCACAGTTAAGGGGACACTCTGCTATGGAGGTCAGTGTTAAGGGGGGGAGGGGTGCTGTAGATGTCACTGTTAAGTGGGCAGATGTTGCGGAGATCACATTTTAAGGTAAATGAGCTCTGTGGAGGTCACTGTTAAGAGGGTGGGTTATTATAAAAATCATTGTTAAGGAGACAGGGTACTGTGGAGGTCACTAATAAAGAGGCGGCCGCTGTGGAGGTCACTGTTAAGGCAACGGGGTACTGTGAAGGTCACTGTTAAGGGAGTGGGGTATTGTGGAGGTCACTGTTAAAGGATCGAGGTACTGTGGAAGTCACTGTTAAAGAGGCAGGCGCTGTGGAGGTCTCTGTTAAGGGGCAGGGAACAGTAGAGGTCACTTTTAAGGGGGCAGGGTTCTGTGGAGTTCAATGTTAAGGGAGAGAAGTGCTGTGGATGTCACTGTTAGGCCTCATGCACACGACCGTTGTGTTCCGTTCCACAAAATGTGCTTCCGTTGTTCCGTTTCAATAACTCCACCCAGGATACTGGTATATATGCAGGTCACCTGAGTTTGGTTTTGTGGCCATTTTCTGTAGTCTTTACAGGGTGCAGAGGTTCTTTTGGTTGCTTGTCTTTGCTGTTTCACCATGGCGGATGACTCAGAGGAACAGGTCTTACTGCATTGGCTTATTTCTCGGCGATGGGGACAGCGCACTCTTTTGTTGGACGAGGAACCTCGTAGAAGGCGGTGATTTTAGGTCCATCCGATTGTTTCTCAACGCTACCGGTAAGGACACTTTCATACCCTCTGCCAAGATCTTCGCCTGCATCCTGAGAAGTTCTTTGCCTTCTGTCGGATGTCAGTGACTACATTTGATCGCTTGCTGTCGTCTCTACGTACTGTCCTTACCTTCATGGACACCAATATGAGGCGCAGCATTTCTCCTGAGGAAACGCTCATTGTCACGTTGAGGTAAGCGATATTTTACGTTTAAAGTTTCAACAGTAATGTGCGCTGCTTCTGTCAGGAGGAACATGTGTTAGAAAATGGCTGCTGTTAGACATGTGCTACTGTTTGCTGAAGAAACCTTTCTTTGCCCATAATGTTTTGTGAACATTGTTATGTCCTTTTTTTTTTTAAACTTGAATCCCTGAAACATAACATGGCAATATTAAAGCTCATATATTCTTTTTAGCAAGTTTTCAATTTGTGTTCAGCTAACGTCATCATCATGCATAATGTTCACATCATTCTTAAGTTGTGGTAGTACTGCCAACACCCCAATTGCTAGTATTGTGTGGTTCATACTCACAAATTGAAAATTTTAATTTTGTTTTAGTCAACAATGGACATAGATTGTTTAAAATCATGTCTTGTATACAACATTATAGGCGAATCATGTATCTGATGTTCCCTTTGATTTGGTGTTTACTGATATATATTTTTTCTTTGTCCTACAGATTCCTTGCAACTGGGAACTCTTTTGCATCCCTGCATTTTGAGTTTCTTTTAGGAACCTCGACGATCTCAGGGATTGTACGTCACACTTGCCATGTCATTTGGCAGCAACTTCGAGAGACGGTGATGCCACAGTCCAAGGCGGGCGATTGGGTTCGGATCGCTGAGGGCTTCAATATTTCTGCGCAGTTTCCAAACTGCATCGGGGCAATGGATGGCAAGCACATCCGTGTGAAGAAGCCTCCTCACTCAGGGTCCCGATTCTTCAATTATAAACATTATTTTTCGGTAGTGCTGATGGCTGTTGCTGACAGTAACTACCGGTTTATAATGGTTGATATCGGGGCCTATGGAAGCACTGCGGATGCTCGTATCTTTAGTGCTTCTAGAATGGGTGAGCAGCTTCATGCCAACCAGCTTGCCCTGCCAGAGTCCAGAAGACTGCCTGGATATGCCGGTCTGCCGGCTCCATTTGTCATCGTGGCGGATTAAGGGTTTGCATTGACTCCCCATGTTATGCGGCCCTTTCCAACGCGTGGTTTGGATGTCAGGAGGCGTATTTTCAACTACCGGTCGATTCGTGCACGTCGGTATGTTGAGTGCGCTTTTGGGATACTCTCTAGCAAGTGGAGGGTGTTTTTGTCATCCATACAGATGGATCCGGAGAATGCTACCCTGGTGATTCAAGCTTGTGTTGTTCTACACAACTTCACCAGGATTAATGACGCTTCCTCTTCTGTTGACATGGAAGATTTTCCTAAGTCATCAGGTTTTGGTTTGGAAAGGACCCTGCATAGACGACCTGGGACTGCAGGCATTGCAGTTCAGGAACTCTATGCAGACTACTTTTACAGCCCAGAGGGGTCCTTACCATGGCAGAGGGACACTATTCGTGGCAGTTTTTGAAATCTTCTGGGCTCTTTAGTTGTTTATTATTTTGTAGATAGATTATGTTAATTTATTGTGGTAGTTGAGTGTAGGGACTGGCAACAGACTGAGGACCCTTGACGTGGGCTTGCGGGCTGAGGTTTTTTGGCCAGTACATTTATAAAAGTAAATATCAATACTAATGATGTTTTCCACAAAATGTCACCAACATTAACATCATTAGTATTTCATGTATTGGGCCAAAAAAATCTTCTAATACCTCATGTTCACATTATAGCAAAATTCTGATTATGTCCCTCCAAATTAAAATTTATGTACATTGTGAACTGGTGTGCGTCTATATGTGTTTATGAAATGTGTAGAAGAACTGTAAATATTTGTTTTTATAATAAAATTCACACAAGACAATGTAAATTTTCAGATTAAAAATTTATTTTTCAAATATGTCATAAAATAAAGAATACACAAACAAGAATAGTGCCAACAAATAAAAATTTACAGAACATATTACATCAAAGATCAAAAAGGTCTCGTGTAAATGAGCCATGCTCATAAGCTGATTGTGGCCGTACCTGGCCAGGATCAGTGGCCCGTGTTGCAATCCTTTGTGGGAAAGAGGATGCTATTGGGTCTTGGGACCGTTGGTAAGTCGGTTGGGGGAGGAAGATGGCCCTTGAGGTGGTTGTTGAGGCTGGTAATATCCCGGTTCAAGTTCCTGTGGGGGGATATTAAATATCTGCTTGTGCAGATCAATTATATGCGAGTGTATGTCTCCCTGGTAAGGGGAGGCATACATTTTAATAACAAGGGCCATTGAAGCCACACATTCTGGATGCTTTTCAATGGGCACTTGCTTTCATAAACTTGCAAGGCCCCTCAGCGTTGACTCCTCAATGCCATCACTCCTCCTCTGGGCAAGGAAATCTATGACTCGGGCATCTATAGTCTCCCAAGTCGGTTGCCCAGAGGAAGATTGAGGAACATTGCGGCGACGCCTGGGCTGCGGCTGTTGGACTGGTGAAGGGCTCCGCGGAGATCGGGTGGGCTCAGCCTGGGATGGCTGGTCCGGCTCCTCAGCGGGCGTTGGGGCAGGACTAGCTGCAGGTGAGAAAATTGGCTGCGTGTCGCTTAATGCCGCCTCAGAGTCTTCAGGCTCATCAAGACTGTCCACAGTACTGTATAGGAAAATGACATGAAAACATATATTACATCATTTGTCTACAACATTTCAAAAGTAGTTAATGTTTTCTAAATAAGCACAACTGTGTGTGAACTACATATACGTTGAGCATGCATATATCACTGATTTTATCATAATTTAGAATTTTGTCCTTCAGTGTGAATTTTGAAAATAAGAATAAAATAGTTTTTTCAGGTCAATTCGCTCACAACGCAAAATAGAAAACTATTTCGAAAAATATGATTGGCTTTTGGATCAGTCAAGCACAAAACGAGGTATACACATTCAAGGACCATAAGCAGTGCTGATATTCTGTCCGTCTCTTCTATATCTGGACTGCTTTGAACTTTCTACCATCTATATGTAATGTAAACCAAAAAGAACATAATTTCCTAAAAAATAACATGGAGCACGCATCACAAGGCCATGGTGGTAGTAGTAGTTACTATTCAGCTGTACGGACACTGTTGGAGCATCATTATACTCTATTTAATAAAGCGGATTCTGTATGTGTCATTTTTTAATATATAGTTGATCTTGGATGACTCCATGTTGAGGTTTATAAGAAAACCTTTAAACTATGTAAATGTCAATTACAGTACAGAAGAGGTACCAAATCCTAAAACCAACATAATAAAATTAGCGTGTATGTTCCAGAAATTATGAACATAACCAAACTTACACAAATGGGTACGCTATTCAGGGCCACAAAAAGGAAACAGGCTTTTCTAAAACTTTACACATTTATTACCTATCCACAGGATAAGTACACAAGATCATATTGGCCGGGGAACAACAGCCAACCACCATGTCGATCAACTGTATGAGGAGATAATGCGTGCAGTGCGCACGGGCCATCTCCCTTCTCAATTCCTGCTCTAATTGCTGAGATCTATGTGACTTGTTCAAGAAAATAGTGCCACTCAGGGAATAAAAAGATACAGGAGGCGGCATGTGCGCTCTGCACGTGTCGTCTCATCATAAAGCTCATCATCGGTGGTAGCCGGTGTTACTAACCCACAAAAATGATTTGGTTTACCGACACAAAGGATAGGTCAACAATTGTACAACGCCACACAACTCGTTTCATTGTAGACCACTATGGCTTATAGCAAAATTTGGAACTAATAATTACCAGGAAAAAAGGATTTTATCACAACAAAATAACTTATGGCCTCAAATCCATCACCGGACGCAAAAACTGCAATTGAGCAGCGTACAGATATGGCCTCTTTTTTGAGCTGCCTTCCCCACTCCGGCCTTGACTATTCAGCTCGCGCGAAATTGGTCCCGGCAGCTGATCCACCTCGTTTTGGTCTGTTTCACTGTATAAAGAAATGAAATTTTACATTTAATGTAAACAAATGTAAGTCAAAACATTAAAAATATATCAGTAGAAATAGCAAAGGGCAAAGTTTATTCAAAATCAAGTTGCCAACTCAGATAAATGTATGTATTGGCCGGATTATACAGCACATGGTACAGTACTGCAGGTGTGGGGATACTAATGTACAATGAGTTCAGGAAGGAGGAGATTAGTCGTGCGAGCCATTGGACTAAAAGTCTTTATAATATGACATGGAGACAACTATAGGATGCTCAATTACAAAAGGGACACGTGTGATGAAATAACAAGTACACATACAGGTTTGAGACATGAGTACTGTTTGCTGGAGCAAAGGGAGGCTCAGCCATTTTTCGGAAAACAAATGGGGTATGGTATTTAGTGCACGACTGTTCCCAAAACCATGTACAGGTTTTATGCCAAATGAAGCTGGACCACTAAATATACATTCTTCTGACCGCATGGAATTTATAGCTACATCATTTTATAGGGACAGACTGGGCAAGGACAGTACAACGACATTGCTATCACTTACCTAAAGCTGCACGGCCACGGCCATCAGCTTTGGACCATTCTTGCCGCCTCATGTTACGGGCCACTTGCTCCCAAGCCGACTCCTTGCGAACTCGGTCCTGATAATTCTTTGACCGGGTGTCCCATAGTTCGGGCCTCTCCTGCACCAAACAAATAAGACGCTCCACATTCCAGCGTGGCATCTTATTTTGCACAAAAAAGAATAGCCAGACACTCACTGCCACACCACACTATGAATTTTCACCACAGGTGCCTAGCAATTTGCATAACCTGTGACCTTAAACTTCCTGTATCTGATTATTTTTTTATTTTATTGGCACAAGTTCTGGCAGACAGTTTTGCCATGGCAAATGAGAAAAATAAAACAGACACGGATGCGGATGACAATCGGATGTGCCTCCGTGTTTTTTCGCTGACCCATTGATTTGAATGGGTCCACGAACCGTTATCCGCAAAAAAAATAGGACAGGTTATATTTTTTGGACGGACTAGAACCACGGATCACGGACGCGGATGACAGACGGTGCAATAGCCGAGTTTTCAATGGACCCATTGAAAGTCAATGGGTCCGCAGAAAATCACAAAAAACGGAACAACGGACACGGAATAAAATAACGGTCGTGTGCATGAGGCCTTAAAGGGGTGAGGTACTGTAAAGGTCACTGTTAAATGGGCAGTGCTGTGGAGGTCACTGTCAAGGTGGCAGAGTGCTGTGGAGGTCACCATTAAAGGGCTGGGGTGGTGTGAGGGTGGGGTCACTGTTAAGGGGGCAGGGTACTGTGGAGGGTCACTGTTAATGAGGCGGTCTGCTGTGGAGGTCTTTGTTAGGGGTGGGGTGCTGTGGAGGCCACATTTTAAGGGGGTGGGGCACTGAGAGGGGTTCAGTGTTAAAGGATGAGCTGCTGCAGAGGTCACTGTTATTGGGGACACTGTGGGTATCTTTTAACGACACACACAAACATTACATTAAATAATAGAAATATACCCACGCAAAGCAAGATCCTTCTGATAGTATAATATAAAGTTTAATTTTTAATATCGTATAGCTTTTGGCAATTGAGATTAATAATACTCTTTACAAATACTGGATGGTTCCATGGGACATAGACAGATGTAAGCTAATTTCATGAGCCATATATTACCTTGGCTGGCACTGATTTTATATGCAATATACAGACACTGATGCCTACATCTATTACAAGCTGTGTATGACAATCAGTATAACTTACATTATAAAATAACATGTAAAAATGTATTTAATACATAATTTTTCATGTTGCCAAGCATTTAGAAATGCGGCTAATTCCCATGTCATTCTTCTTTTTATCCAGGTAATTGATTATCTGGTTTCATACCATTAATTATGGAGTGTAATAAGCATGGCTTAATGTGGTCATGCTGGGAGATAATAGCAGTAGTTCTTCTTCTAGCAATTAATGTAACCAGTCCAGGTATCGCTTATGTCAGCAATTATGATGATCCCATTCCTTGCAACCATGTCTTCCTACTGGCTCATGCAATATGTTTATTTTTGCTACAAAAAATCCATCATTGACATTATTCTATTCTACTTATTATTATTATTATTATTATTTATTATTATTAAAGATCCATTCATTCCATGGCACTGTACATATGAAAAGGGGTGCACATACATTATCCAAACAATTTAAATAAGTATGAACAAGATGAGTTACAAGCTGGTCCCTCCTGTCCCTCCCTATCCTTGTCCGCAAAACGGACAAGAATAGGACATGCTCTATATTTTTTGCGGGGCTACAGACATACGGATGCGGACAGCACACAGTCTATTGAATTATTGATTAATGGATCCTTATCCAGTCAGCAAAAAAATAAACAAATAGAATGGACACAGAAACAAAATACATTCGTGTGCATGTAGCCTTAGGATCCACAAAAAATAAGGATGATGTCCGTGTGCATTCCGTATTGCGGACAATAATAGGACATGTTCCCCTTTGTCCGTTCCGTTTTTTTTTTGCAGAGAGTATGTGGACCCATTCATTTTAATAGGCCCACAAAAAAAGGAAGTTACTCCGTGTGCATTCGGTTTTCGTATGTCCGTACTTCCGTTCCACAAAAAAAATAGAACATAGCCTATTATTGTCCACATTACGGACAAGGATAGTGCTGTTCTATTAGTGTCCAGCTGTTCCGTTCTGCAAAATACTGATTGCACACGAACATCATCCGTTTTTTTAACTGTTCCGCTTTTTGCGGACTGCAAAATACATATGGTCGTGGGCATGAGCCCTAAGGACCTGTTCAGGTCTGAAGTCACTTTGTGGGGCTTACATAGTAGAAACTACCCATGAATGACCCCATTTTAGAAACTATACTCCTCAAGTTGATCAAAATGATTTTACAAACTTTGTTAACCCTTTAGATTTTCCACAAGAATTAAAGGAAAAAGGAGATGAAATTTCTAAATGTCACTTTTTTGGCAGATTTTAGATTTTAATCCATTTTTTTAACACATCGAGGGTTAACAGCCAAACAAAACTCAATATCTATTACCCTGATTCTGCGATTTAGGCCTCATGCACACGGCCGTTGTTTTTATTCCGCATCCGAGCCTCCGTTTTGGTGGCTCGGATGCGGACCCACTCATTTTAATAGGGCCGCAAAAGATGCGGACAGCACTCCGTGTGCTGTCCACATCCGTTGCTCCGTTCCGTGGCGCTGCCCAAAAAATAGAACATGTCCTATTCTTGTCCGTTTTGGCATTTCTACAATGGGCCGCCAGTTCCGTTCCACAAATTGTGGAAGGCACACGAGCGGCTTTGGTTTTTTGCGGATCCGCGGATCGCAAAAAACAGAACGGTCGTGTGCATGAGGCCTTAAAGAAAGACCCCTTAGGTGGTCGTAAACTGATGTAAGGACACACGGCAGGGCGCAGAAAAAATGGAGCGCCGTATGGTTTTTGGAAGGCAGATTTTGCTTGACTGGTTTTTAGACACCATGTCCCATTTTAAGCCGCCCAGATGCACCCTACAGTAGAAACTCCCAAAAGGTTACCCCATTTTGGAAACTACGGCTAAGGTGACAGTTTTATTGGTACTATTTTGGGGTACTTATGGTTTTTAATCGCTCTATATTATGTTTTTTGTGAAGCAAGGTAACAAAAAAATTGCTGTTTTGGTACAGTTTTTTTTCCGGGGGGTTTTAAAACGTTTATCTGACAGGTTAGATCATGTGCTATTTTTATAGAGCAGGTTGTTACGGATGTGATGATATCAAATATGTCTACTTTCTTTGTTTGTTTTAGTTTTACATAATAAAACATTTTTTAAATGAATTAATTAATGTATTACACTGAGTAATACACTAACAGTTTGCCTAGGAGACCCAGCCTGGGGCTGGATCTCCTCGGCTTCTATAGAAGACAGGTCCTGATGCATTCTCACCTATCGGGTCCCCGTCACCACAGAGATGGGACCAGATGGGCTCCTTCACTGACCACAAACCCCTTCTATGCTGCAATCAGCACTGACCATGCATAGAAGGAGTTAATCTTTTACAGCGATGCCGGCGGATACAGCAAGGGCCTGGCTATCAGTGACTACCAGGCCTAGCAGTGCCCGCCCGATCACTATGACGTAATAGTATGTCAAAATGCGCATGTCCCTGCTGCCTTGATGTACTATTATGTCATGTGTCAGGAAGGGGGGTTAAATAACTGTTCTGAATGGAACTGGTTTTCAATGGCAAACATGTTTGCAACGTATTTTCCATGAATTAATTTATCCTTAAATCAGTTCAACAGACATTGGAAATACGGTAGGTTAAATAATCTAACAAAAGCAGGGCATGAAGGTTATTGTGTTAGGCCCCTTTCACATGAGCGTGTGCGGATTAGGTCCGGATGCATTGCGAATGCATTCAGTGAGAAATTCAGTTTTGTCTGCGATCGCGTTCAGTTGTTCAGTTTTTATCACTTGGGTTCAATGCGATTTAATGCGTTTTGCACGCTCGTGATAAAAAACGGAAGATATACAAACAACATTTCTTAGCAACCATCCGTGACAGACGCATCGCATCCGCACTTGCTTGCGGGTGCGATGCGATTTTCATGCAGCTCCATTCACTTCTATTTGACCAGCGTTGCATGAAAATCGCAGAACATAGAACATGCTGCGATTTTCACGCAACGCACAAGTGATGCGTGAAAACCAACGCACATGTACACAGCCCCATTGAAATGAATGGGTCCGGATTCCATGCGGGCGCAATGCATTCGCATCACACATTGCACCCACGCGGAATACTCGCTCGTGTGAAAGGGGTCTTAGTAGGTGTGAAATACCATGTACAGTGCCTTGCAAATGTATTCATCCTCTCAGTGTTTTTCCTGTTTTGTTGTATTACAACCTGACACATAAAAGTATGATAATGATTCAGTATATAAATCCAATGTAGCAGGCTGCAATATTCTAAAGCAGAAATGCTCCACCCTGGGGGAAAAGTTCACAAACCATTTGAAAAGAAAAAAGAAATAAATAATTCACATTCAGCTCTCAATCTGGTGCTCTTCCTATGTAGTTTGCTGTGGTATATGGTTCTCCCAGTAAAACCTCACCATTTTCACAATTTCAGAACATGGAGTCCAAGGTTAGGGATAATTCATACCAGGCCAAATTTAGTGTAACATTATCAGACTATTCACCTAAACAGAAAAATATATATTATAGTAACAATGAGTACTCAAACCTTATGAGAAACATTCTTGCCTTTATCACAAATCAGATTAGTAAAAAAAAGAATTTATTAAAATACACCAGTAATGTGCGTCTTTCAGCGGGGTATGACAGTTCTTAATCACCTCTCTTACCAAGGCCCTTTCCCCCAATTACTTAGTTCAGTGGGGATGCCAGCTCTGGGAAAAGTCCTGGTTGTTCTAAACTTCTTCTATTTAAAATTTTTTGAGGCCACTGTGCTCTTGGGAGCTTTCAGTGCAGCAGAAATGTTTTTGTACTCTTCTCCAGTGATGGCCAGTTCGCCGTGTTCACCCGCGAACACATGCGGGCTGCCATCTTAACTCACAAGTCCGGCGAGGCACAGGTAAGCCCTTACCTGTGCCTGCGCCGCGAGCCGGTCTGAAACAAATGCGGTCACCGGGAGCAGGCATTTCCGAGAACAGCCCGATGAAGGCCCCTGGCGGCTGTTCTCGGAACTGCCTGCTCCCGGGGACAGCATTTGTTTCAGACCGGCTTGCGGCGCAGGCACAGGTAAGGGCTTACCTGTGCCTCACCGGACTTGTGAGTTAAGATGGCAACCCGCATGTTTTCGCGGGCGAACAGTCCATCACTGCTCTTCTCTAGATCTGTGCCTCCACACAATTCTATTTCTGAGCTTTACAGGCTGTTCTTTCCTCTTTATGGCTTGCCTTTTGCTCTGATATGCATTGTCAACTGTGAGACCTTATATATACAGGACTATGACAGGCATTTTAGATGTCGTTCTTAATAACCTCTATATCTGGCGAAGTTATAAAGAGGCGCCAGCCTAAATTTTAAGTGTCATAGCAAAGGGCATGAATAATTATGTCCATTCCAATTTTTTTTTTATTTTTTTTTATAAATTTGCAAAAATATTTAAAATTCTATTTTCACTTTCTGATTATGGGGTATTGTGTGAAGAATTATGGGCGGAAACTTATATTTTTTTGATTTTAGTACAAGGCTGCAACATAACTACATGTGAAAAAAGTAAAAGGTTCTGAAAAAGATACTCGTGCAGAGATAGAGGCAGCCGAGCTTGCCTTAGCTTTGGCATGTTTTGGGCCTAACCCACCCACAGTGTCAGCGTCATCACCAGATTCTAAAGAATGCATAGTGTCCTCACCCTCCGTGCTGCTTTTATCAGACTGAGATATCATGCCTCCTCCTAAACATCCTTCTCAGGGCAGCCAAAATGGTGACTGCTTTTACAAAAGTCTTTATCAGTGAGACTCTGCTATAGGGCATAGTGGGGTTTTCTTGCCACTACTTAGGAAAAAGGAAGGTTCTCCACTTGCAAGGGAAAGTGAAGACAAAGAGGTCTCCATTAAAAGCCTTCACTGGGGATGCAGGGAGTAGGAGCAGGAGGAACGCTGTGAATCCTGGCTTCATGGCATGGTGTCAGACTCTGTAGTCACCTTCACGTCATCCTGCTGCGACTGAGAGGAATGCACAATATCATCCTTTTTCTCCTCAACGATAAGATTCTACCTTTCCAAAGCCAGGGACAACTGCAGCCTACTACAACTACTACTACTACTTCTGGCTGGATAGCTAGTGCTACTACTACACACATTCTGGTACTTGTGTGAGAGCAGTCAACTGCCCAGAGGAAGAGGTGGAGGAAGAGGCTGCAGACCCCAGGCATAGCCATGTTGGTGATGGTAGTAGTAAGTGGCCCCCATAGCCACAGTGGCAGTCGCAGAAGAGCAGGGAAAAGGGGCCAAAGAACCCACCATGATATCCCACAGTCTGATAGAAGCAAATGGGGGAGGGTTAGAATTCTGATGATGATTGTGTTCGGGACAGGACTTGGGAGCCAGATCAGGGTGCTGAGGAGAAGGCAACATCAGAGGAGGGTGATGGTAGCAGCAATATAGAGCAGAGACAACGTACCTCCCAAAAAACAGCCAGGGCCACGTCTACTTTGGGATCTGGTGATGCCGCTGACTTTGTGGGTGGGTTAGGGCCAAACTTGCCATAGCTGGTTCTCCTTCTTCCGGTGCCCCTTTCAGCAGCCAGGTCACCTCCTCGAGCAGTACAGTGCCTTTCACATCATCACTATCCCTTTCTTCTTCTCCCACTCAGACTTCTCCTCTTCCTCATCCACTCCATTGTTAGCCAACGATAATGGAATGTGTGACTAGGAAACAAACCAGCAATCCGACAGTGCACAAACTTAATTCCCACCTGGCCAAGTTGCGTGCGGTGCAGTTGCTGCCGTATCATTTAGTTGAGTCTGCTGCCTTTAGGGAGCTAATGCGGTGCGCTCAGCCTCAGTGGAAGATTCCTATCCAGTTAACAGTTCATCCAGCACTGAAGGGTTAAATAGTATTTCCAGCTTTATTGAGGATACATGTTAAAAACTTTTCAGGGCATACCACTTTGACACAATCTCTCAACACGTTGCAAAGTCTTACTCATGACTAGAGATGAGGTAATCGAAGTTGATGAAGTGGAATTTGAATTTCTGGAAAACTTTGATTTGCATCGAATCTGAATTTCCTCACGCTTCGTGGTAACAAATCATATTTTTTCCAAAAATGGCTGCTACACATGTTAGGACAGGGAGGAAAGAACTCTGGGAGCAAGGGATAACCCACAATGTCATGCATGCATCCAATCAGCAGCCAGCCAGCCCTGTGATGTCACAGCCCTATAAATAGCCTCAGCCATCTTGGATTCAGCCATTTTCTAGTGTACTTAGTGCAGGGAGAGACATTAGCAGGTGCTAAAGAAAGTGGTAGAAAAGATTTCAATTTTTTTTTGGGCTGAATAGAAGTTCAGGGAAAGATCATTAGAAGTGTAGGGAAAGGATATGTCATGATCTGTGTGGGGGGAAAAACTCCACACTAAACACAGAAGGGAAGGGGAACAGTAACTGGGCCTGGAAACTAGGGAAGAAACAGGTCACCTCCTAAACAACCCTAATCCGGGCCCTAACTACCTATCAATATGAATACCTATATGAATACCTAAGGCCCTTATATCCCTATAAGGCCCTGGAATGAGGTTAGGACCAGAGACAACCCATTCCTCCCCAGATGGATGAATGGAAGTCTCTGTCTCAGGCCCAGATACAAACAACAGGGAATATAGCAAACACAAAACAATAAGAAAATACAAGACTTATCTGAAATTTGAAATCCGGCAACTCCATAAGCACCACAGAGTACAACCGACCAGCTACTTAGAAGGCAGGAAGAAAATCTATAAACCGCACCTCCAAGAGTGAGAAGCGGCTACTTATGGGAAAGGTAATTTAACTCAAGAGTAGCCAGTTTCTCTGATCTCCTGGTACCTGCCACGGGAACATCCGTGACAGGATAGGGAGGAATTATTTGACACTATAAAAGCAGAACAGGGTCCAATAGGGGAGCGTACAGCCTGGGTAATAAGAGCGATTCTATTACACCTTGCTGCACTGACTGGGAATCCAATTTGCCATTATACTGCGGCTTTTAGGTTTGCAATAGATGATACCTCTGTAATTCCAGCAGGCCTTGCTTGTTATTGGCGTGCAAGTGCTGTGTGATATAGCTATTAACAGGGTGTATTACTCGGAAATATTTGTACTTTTTTTACCCCTTGTGCGGTGCAGTTATATGTTCTAAAGCATTTTTTGGGGTGTATTGGTGGAAAAAAGGGCTTATTTGCCATTCAGCGGTGCAGTTATATGTTCTAAAGCCTTTTCTGTGGTTTATTAGTGGGAAAAAAAGGTTTATTAGCTTTTGTGCGGTAAAGTGACAAAATTACAGCCTTTTTTGTGGTGTATTAGTGGAAAAAAATGTATTGTTTGCCGTTCCGTGTTGCAGTTATACGTTCTAAAGTCTTTTTTGGGCTGTATTAGTGGAAAAAAAAACAGGCCTATTCGCCATTCAGCGGTGAAGTGACAAAATTACAGCCTTTTTTCGGGTGTATTAGTGGGAAAAAATAGTATTATTTGCCGTTCAGCGATGCAGTTATACATTCTAAAGCCTTTTTTGTGATGTATTAGTGGAAAATAAATAAAATAGCCGTTGTGCGGAGAAGTGACAAAATAACTGCCTTTTTTAGGGTGTATTAGTGGAGGAAAAAAAGTATTACTTGCCGTTCAGCGGTGCAGATTAATTTTAACACAAGGATTTTTTTCGTAAATATTGTTTATTCGAAATAAAACTATTCTTAGATTTATAAACAAGGTTTAAATACTATTATTTAATATGAAATATGTCCTTCCTTTGCTTCCTTTTCGAGTCAACTAAATTTTTACAATTATTCTTGATTGCCTCCTCTCGAAACCACACCTGAATTACTGCTTCCACCATCTTGTTTTTCGTCGTACAGTCCATCTTTTGTAATTTGGCCTTGCAGATCGCCCATAAATTCTCAATAGGATTGAGATCTGGCAAATTTCCAAGCCAGTCCAAAATGCTAATCTTCTTGTCCTTGAAATATTTCACTATAGTCTTAGAAATATGGCATGGAGCTGAGTCTTGTTGAAACATTGCATTGCCGTTGGCCTGAACCAGCTTCTGAGCCAAACATCGATCTAGCATTGCTTTATATTTTTCACTATTCATCATTCCTTCTACTGGAATAAGTTGCCAGGTCCTGAGTACGAAAAACAGCCCCAAAACATCTTCATAAGGCCTGATGCACACGACCGTTGTGTGCATCCGTGGCCGTTGTGCCGTTTTCAGTTTTTTTTCGTGGACCCATTGACTTTCAATGGGTCCGTGAAAAAATCGGAAAATGCACCGTTTTGCAGCCGCATCCGTGATCCGTGTTTCCTGTCCGTCAAAAAAAATATGACCTGTCCTATTTTTTTGACAGACAACGGTTCACGGACCCATTCAAGTCAATGGGTCAGTGAAAAAACACGGATGCACACAAGATTGGCATTCGCGTCCGTGGTCTGTGGCCGTAGGCTACTTTCACACAGACGGATCCGCAGATCCATCTGCATGAAAGCTTTTTCAGAGCTGAGTTTTCACTTTGTGAAAACTCAGATCCGACAGTATATTCTAACACAGAGGCGTTCCCATAGTGACGGGGACGCTTCTAGTTAGAATATACTTTGAACTGTGTACATGACTGCCCCCTGCTGCCTGGCAGCACCCGATCTCTTACAGGGGGCTGTGATCCGCACAATTAACCCCTCAGGTGCTGCACCTGAGGGGTTAATTGTGCATATCATAGCCCCCTGTAAGAGATCATGTGCTGCCAGGCAGGAGGGGGCACACCCCCTCCCTCCCCAGTTTTAAATTCATTGGTGGCCAGTGGGCCCCCCCTCTCTCCCTTGTATTTAACACATTGGTGGCCAGTGCGGCCGGCCCCCCCTCCCTCCCCTGTAGTTAACACATTGGTGGCCAGTGTGGCCGGCCCCCCCTCCCTCCCTTGTAGTTAGCACATTGGTGGCCAGTGCGGCCGGCCCCCCTCCCTCTTCTGTAGTTAACACATTGGTGGCCAGTGCGGCCGGCCCCCCCTCCCTCTTCTGTAGTTAACACATTGGTGGCCAGTGCGGCCGGCCCCCCCTCCCTCCCCTGTAGTTAACACATTGGTGGCCAGTGCGGCCGCCCCCCCCTCCCTCCCCTGTAGTTAACACATTGGTGGCCAGTGCGGCCGGCCCCCCCTCCCTCCCCTGTAGTTAACACATTGGTGGCCAGTGCGGCCGGCCCCCCCTCCCTCCCCTGTAGTTCTGTAGATTCATTGGTGGCCAGTCGCCCCCCCTCCCTCCCCCTCCTAATTAAAATCTCCCCCCCTATCATTGGTGGCAGCGGAGAGTACCGATCGGAGTCCCAGTTTAATTGCTGGGGCTCCGATCCGTAACCATGGCAACCAGGACGCTACTGCATGGTTACTTAGCAATTTTTAGAAGCATTATATTTACCTGCGAGCTGCGATGTCTGTGACCGGCCGGGCGCTCCCCCTACTACAGGGGAGGGAGGGGGAGCCGGCTGCACTGGCCACCAATGTGTTAACTACAGGGGAGGGAGGGGGGGGCGGCCGCACTGGCCACCAATGTGTTAACTACAGGGGAGGGAGGGGGGGCCGGCTGCACTGGCCACCAATGTGTTAACTACAGGGGAGGGAGGGGGGGCCGGCCGCATTGGCCACCAATGTGTTAACTACAGGGGAGGGAGGGGGGCCGGCCACACTGGCTACCAATGTGTTAACTACAGGGGAGGGAGGGGGGCCCGGCCACACTGGCCACCAATGTGTTAACTACAGGGGAGGGAGGAGGGGCCTGCCACACTGGCCACCAATGTGTTAACTACAGGGGAGGGGAGGGGGGGGTCTGCCCCCTGCTACCTGGCAGCACTTGCCAGGCAGCAGGGGGCAGTCATGTACACAGTTCTTTTAGTATATTCCAACCTGAAGCGTCCCCATCACCATGGGAACGCCTCTGTGTTAGAATATACTGTCGGATCTGAGTTTCACGATCTAACTCAAATCCGATGGTATATTCTAACATAGAGGTGTTCCCATGGTGATGGGGACGATTCAAGTTAAAATATACCATCGGATTGGAGAAAACTCTGATCTGATGGTATAGAAGGGACTCCTGACTTTACATTGAAAGTCAATGGGGGACGGATCCGTTTGCAATTGCACCATATTGTGTCAACGTCAAACCGATCCGTCCCCATTAACTTGCATTGTAATTCAGGACGGATCCATTGGGCTCCGCACGGCCATTTTTTCATGTCCGTGGATCCTCAAAAAATCAAGGAAAAAACGGACGGACGAAAAAACGGTCACGGATCACGGACCTACGGACCCTGTTTTTGCGGACCTTAAAAAAAAACGGTCGTGTGCATGAGGCCTAACTGGGATCTTTTTCCTTCATTTTCCTTTGTAAAAACTGAACAGAAGTATTCATTGAGGCTGTCAGCTAGTTCTTTATATTCTTCCATATACCTTCCTTCTTTAGTTTTTAATTTGTTAATTCCTTGTTTTAGTTTCCTTTTTTCATTTATGTATCTGAAGAATGTCTTATCGCCTTTTTTCACTGACTGAGATAATTTATCTTCTGCCTGTGCTTTAGAAGCTCTTATACCTTGTTTGGCCCTCTCTAAATAATCTTATAAATTTCCCTGTCATCCTCTTTTTTCTTTTATTTTATAATTACTAAATCCTATCTTTTTGTTTTTAATGATTTTGGCCACTTCTGGTGAGTACCACAGTGGTCTCTTCCTTTTTTTTTGCTTTTACTGACAAGCCTAATGCAATTATCTGTTGCCTTCAATAGTGCCACTTTTAAGTAGTCCCATGTCTCCTGGACTCGATTAAAACTGTTCCAATCTGATAGGGACTCGTATACCACTAATCTAATTTTGTAAATGTCTGTTTTTCTAAAATCTAAAACTTTTGTTTTTGTGTGGTGTGACTCAGTCTCTGTACTTATAGTAAACCACACTGACTGGTCATCACTAGATCCAAAGCTTTCTCCTACAGTAATATCAGATACCAAATTGCCATTTGTGAATACTAAATCTAAAATGGCTTCCTTCCGGGTTGGCTCCTCAACTACTTGCTGTAGAGATAATCCCAGTAGGGAATTTATAATATCTGTACTCCTGGCAGAACTAGCTATTTTGGTTTTCCAGTTTAATTAGGAAGATTAAAGTCTCCCATAATGATAACTTCCCCTTTCAATGTTATTTTAGCTATTTCCTCAACTAGTAGGTTATCTAATTCTTTGACTTGGCAAGGTGGTCTATATATCACACCTACACGAGTTACCTTATGATTATTAAGCTGCAAGGTAACCCAAACTGACTCTAAATTGGTTTCGCTAACGTGTATTAAATTCGATTTTATGCTATCTTTTACATACAGGGCCACCCCTCCCCCTTTCTTGCCTTCTCTGTCTTTCCTATATAGAGAGAACCCTGGTATTGTTATATCCCAGTCAATACTCCCATTGAACCATGTCTCAGTAACAGCCACTAAATCTATATTCTCAGATGCCATTATAGACTCAATTGGGAGCTATGTCACCTGTGAAAACACCCTGAGGTAGCCCTACAGTGGAAACCCCCAAAAAGTGACCACATTCCACAAACTACACCCCTCAAGGAATATTTCAAGGTGTGTAGTGAGCACTTTGACCCATCATGCCTTTCACAGAAGTAAGAAACGCTTGGCTGTGAAAATGAAAAAAACATTTTTTTTCCAGAATAAGTTGCTTTGCACCCACATTTTTCACTTTCACAAGGGGTAACAGGACAAAATGCACCCCACATTTTGTTCCCCATTTCTCCACGAATACACCAACACCCCATATGTGCTCAAATAATGATGTATGGGTGCATAGCAGGCTTCAGAGTAGAAGGAGCACCATATGGCGTTAGGAGAGAGGATTTAGCTGGAATGGTAATTGGGAGCTATGTCATATGTGAAGACACCCTGAGGTGGCCCTAGAGTGGAAACCCCCCCAAAAATAACCACATTCTGGAAACAACACCCCTCAAGGAATATTTTAAGGTGTATGGTGAACACTTTGATCCATCAGGCCTTTCACATAATTAGGAAATTCTTGGCTGTAAAAATGAAAAATTACAATTTTTTTTTCCAGTAAAAGTTGCTTTACACCCACATTTTTCACTTTCACAAGGGGTAACATGACAAAATGCACGCCACATTTTGTTCCCCATTTCCCCCCGAATATGCCAACACCCCATACGTGCTTAAAAAATAATGTATGGGTGCATGGCAGGGCTCTATAATCATACAGCTAAATATGTTTTTTGTAGGCCTGAATAAACAGACATGGATTTTAGCTGCCAAGTTGCATTAAATAAATTCCTGAGGTCCCCAGAATTGAAAAACCCAAACAAGTGACCCCATTTTGGAAACAGCACTCCCGTACGAGCATTTTAAGTGGTAGAAAATATACTTTTCAGCAAACAGGTGTCTCACAGAAGACAGAAACACTTGTTAAAGGATTTTAAAGCACACATTTGTCAAAAAATATAATTACTAGCAGACCCCAATTTTTTTCCACAAGGGGTTAAAGGAGAAAATGCACCCCAGGATGTGTTCTCCATTTTCTCCCCATTCAGGAACACCCCATATGTGCTTGTAGCCTGATGTAGGCACAGCAGGAAAACTGCAAAATATGAATTTTGCTGACAGGCCTGAATTGTCAGACATGGATTTTAGCTGCCATGTCGCATTAAATAAATTCCTGAGGTCCCCAGAAATTAAAAACCCCAAGAATTGACCCCATTTCGGAAACAGCACCCCGTACGAACATTTTAAGTGGTAGAAACATATATTTAGTTTACCGGTAAATGGCTTTCCAGGAGTCCGGAATGACAGCACCCATGGACGATGTCCTTATTGGCTTCTGCAGGGACAGGAAGAGAGACAGTTTAAAAGGCCCCTCCCCACCCCCTCTCTCCAGTGTTCTTTATAACTTACTACATCTTTATTTTGAGAACAATGTTAATTCACACTGTATACAGTAGCAGTATAAGTCATACAAACCAAATAGTGTACCGGAAGGAACAAAAAATGGGGGGGGGTAGTATTGGGTGCTGTCATTCCGGACTCCTGGAAAGCCATTTACCGGTAAACTAAATATATGTTTCCAGGACGTCCTCCATGACAGCACCCATGGAGAACTAACAACTTAGAACGTAATCTTAGGGGGGGGGGACCACTGCCTGTAGGACCTTACGACCAAAAGCTAAGTCCTGATTGGCTATTGAGTCCAGTCTGTAATGTCTGACAAAGGTAGTGGAGGAAGACCAGGTCGCTGCCTTGCAGATTTGATCGATGGAAGCTCCTGCTTTCTCTGCCCAGGTTGTAGCCATGGCTCTGGTAGAATGAACCCTCAAAGTTATGGGGCAAAACAAATTCTGCAGTCTATAACATTCCCTGATGGTCTCCTTGATCCAGCGGGCTAAAGAGGTCTTAGAGGCTTTGCATCCCTTGTTTCTACCACCGAATTGGATGAAGAGGTTTGGTGATTTTCTCCAAGGTTTAGTCCGCTTGATGTAGGCGAGGACTGCTCTTCTCACATCCAGACGGTGGAACCGTTCCTCCTGTATGTTTTTGGGAGCGGTACAAAATGAAGGGAGTATTATCTCCTGTTCTCTGTGAAACACCGAGACAACCTTGGGAAAAAAGGAATGATCCAACTTAAGAACTATCCTATCATCTTGGACCTTCAAAAAGGGTTCCCTAACTGACAGGGCCTGAATATCGCCTATCCTACGGGCAGTAGTGATAGCTAATACAGGGTGGGCCATTTATATGGATACACCTTAATAAAATGGGAATGGTTGGTGATATTAACTTCCTGTTTGTGGCACATTAGTATATGTGAGGGGGGAAACTTTTCAAGATGGGTGGTGACCATGGCGGCCATTTTGAAGTCGGCCATTTTGAATCCAACTTTTGTTTTTTCAATAGAAAGAGGGTCATTTGACACATCAAACTTATTGGGAATTTCATAAGAAAAACAATGGTGTGCTTGGTTTTAACGTACCATTATTCTTTCATGAGTTATTTACAAGTTTCTGACCACTTACAAAAAGTGTTCAATGTGCTGCCCATTGTGTTGGATTGTCAATGCAACCCTTTTCTCCCACTCTTCACACACTGATAGCAACACCGCAGGAGAAATGCTAGCACAGGCTTCCAGTATCCGTAGTTTCAGGTGCTGCACATCTCGTATCATCTGAAGGCAATCGTCTATGCTGTGAAGATACGAGATGTGCAGCACTTGAAACTACGGCTACTGGAAGCCTGTGCTAGCATTTCTCCTGCGGTGTTGCTATCAGTGTGTGAAGAGTGGGAGAGGAGGGTTGCATTGACAATCCAACACAATGGGCAGCACATTGAACACATTTTATAAGTGGTCAGAAACTTGTAAATAACTCATGAAAGAATAAAGATACGTTAAAACCAAGCACACCATTGTTTTTCGTGTGAAATTCCCAATAAGTTTGATGTGTCACATGACCCTCTTCCTATTGAAAAAACAAAAGTTGGATTCAAAATGGCCAACTTCAAAATGGCCACTATGGTCACCACCCATCTTGAAAAGTTTCCCCCCTCACATATACTAATGTGCCACAAACAGGAAGTTAATATCACCAACCATTCCCATTTTATTAAGGTGTATCCATATAAATGGCCCACCCTGTAGAAACACCGTCTTGAAGGATAGAAGTTTGTCGGATATATCCTCAATGGGTTCGAAGGGAGAATCACATAAGCTGTTCAGTACTACATTTAAGTCCCACGTGGGAACCGTTTGTCTTAAGGTGGGTCGCATTCTGGAAACTGCCCTGATAAACCTCTTGACCCACCTGTGTTCTGCTAATGGAAAGTCTAAGCAGCTACTCAAGGCCGAGATCTGCACCTTAAGAGTGCTAGGTTTTAAACCCATATCAAACCGTCTCTGGAGGAAATCTAGTATGTGGCCTATGGACGGATTTCTAGTCCCTGGATGATTTTGGGCTAGCCAAGATGAGAATCTCTTCCATATTTTAAGATATATGGCCGAAGTTACTGGTTTACGGCCTTGTTGCAGAGTTGATATTACCTGACCGGAGAGACCCTTCTTCCTCAGGGTTTGCCTCTCAGGATCCAGGCAGTCAGTCTCAGCTTGTTCAGATTGGGATGTTCCAGAGGCCCTTGCGTTAACAGGTCTTTCCTGTATGGAAGGGGATACGGATCTCTGACTGACATTTCTTTCAGGATAGGGTACCAGGCTCTTTTGGGCCAGTCTGGCGCAATTAGGATCAGAGTGGTAGAGCTGGTCCTCATCTTCTTTAAGACTGCCGGGATTAGGGGCAAAGGAGGAAAGGCGTATGCCAGTTTCATGTTCCAACTCTGGGCTAGGGCGTCTACTGCCACTGGGCTTCCACTGGGGTTTAGAGAGTAGAAACAGTCCAGCTGTGAATTTTCCCTGGACGCGAAGAGATCTATCTCTGGTTGGCCCCATACCTGGCAGATCTGTTTGAAAACCTGTTTGTTCAGACTCCATTCTCCCGCGTCGATCCTGTGACGGCTTAGGAAGTCGGCTCTCGAGTTCTGAGACCCTTTTAAATGGGTCGCTGAAATGGACAGAACTTCCCTCTCTGCCCATGTGAAAATCTGATCTGCTAGATCCTGAAGGAGCGGGCATCTGGTTCCGCCCTGTCTCTTCAGATAACATACTGTCGTTATATTGTCCGATAGTATCCTGACGTGTTGACCTTGGATAAGATGCTTGGCAGCTCTCAGAGTCTTCAGCACTGCTTTCAGTTCCCGGTAATTTGAGGAACTTATTCTGTCCCGAAGCACCCAGGAACCTTGGAAGAGATGTTGGTCCACATGCCCCCCCAGCCATTTAGACTTGCGTCCGTGGTAACTGTTATGGCTGGAGTCATATTCCACGGGACCCCCTTCTCCAAATTCTCCGGTTCTATCCACCAGGACAGGGATTTCAAAACTCTGTCTGGCAATTTTATCTTGGAGTTCAGAGAGCGGTGGTCTCTGTCCCAGGCTGTCAATACTGCCTCCTGCAGGGTCCTGGAGTGGAATTGGGCCCAAGGCATAATTGAAATACAGGAGGTCATCAGTCCCAGGATCTGCATGGCTTCTCTGATTGAGTGGGTTCTCTTCCTTCTGAACGACTCCATCTTTTCTCTTATATTGATTTGTTTCCTCTCCGGCAGAAAGGAGTGTTGTGTCCTTGTGTCCAGGAGAGTGCCCAGGAATTCTATCCTCGTGTCTGGTACCAGGTCTGATTTTTGATAGTTCACAATCCACCCCAGATCTTTGAATAGGGAAAAAGTCTGATGGATGTCCCCCTCCAGCTTTTGTACTGAATCTGCTATCAGCAGAAAATTGTCCAAGTAGGGCACGATTGTAATCGAACTCTGGCGAAGATAGGCCCTCATTTCTGATACTATCTTTGTGAAGAGACGGGGGGAAGATGAAATCCCAAACGGCAGGCACTAAAATTGGTAGTGAAGAATCTCCTCCTTGTACTTGGAAGGTCTACAGCATGCCGATGCGCGCCGCCATGACACTACCGGTGACGCGTGTTGGCTTCCGGTCACGTGGGAGCCTAGCGTGCGCAGGGGAGCGCAGGAGCCACTGCCGAGCCCAGAGCTCTGGAAGGGAGAAGCGACTACGGCTTCCCCGATCCCTGCGGCCACTCAGAAAGGGAATCGGGGACCAAACCAGGGGACCACTTCCCAGAGGGGTGCTGGTTAAGGGGCTACAGGAGCCTGAAGAGGAGAGGTAAGGACCCCCGACCAGACTCGCCCAGACTCGCCCCCTTCCCTACCTAACTTGCTAGGAGGGAGCTGTCTCACTCCCACTATCCAGGTAGGGACAGGAAGAATACTGGAGAGAGGGGGTGGGGAGGGGCCTTTCAAACTGTCTCTCTTCCTGTCCCTGCAGAAGCCAATAAGGACATCCTCCATGGGTGCTGTCATGGAGGACGTCCTGGAAAAGGTACTTTTCAGCAAACAGGTGTCTCACAGAAGACAGAAACACTTGTGAAAGGATTTCAAAGCACATATTTGGAAAAAAATATATAATTACTAGCAGACCACAATTTTTCTTTCACAAGGGGTTGAAGGAGAAAATGCACCCTAATATATGTTCCCCATGTTCTCCCCTTTTTGCAAACACCCCATCATATGTGCTTGTAGCCAGCTGTATTGATGCATAGCAGGTCTCTAGATGTAAAGTGCAACAACTGGTTTTTGCAGGTCTGAATAAACATACAGTTGCAAGAAAAAGTATGTGAACCCTTTGAAATGATATGGATTTCTGGACAAATTGGTCATAAAATGTGATCTGATCTTCATCTAAGTCACAACAATAGACAATCACAGTCTGCCTAAACTAATAACACACAAATAATTAAATGTTACCATGTTTTTATTGAACACACCATGTAAACATTCACAGTGCAGGTGGAAAAAGTATGTGAACCCTTGGATTTAATAACTGGTTGAACCTCCTTTGGCAGCAATAACTTCAACCAAACATTTCCTGTAGTTGCAGATCAGACATGCACAACGGTCAGGAGTAATTCTTGACCATTCCTCTTTACAGAACTGTTTCAGTTCAGCAATATTCTTGGGATGTCTGGTGTCAATCGCATTCTTGAGATCATGCCACAGCATCTAAATCGGGTTGAGGTCAGGACTCTGACTGGGCCACTCCAGAAGGCGTATTTTCTTCTGTTTAAGCCATTCTGTTGTGGATTTACTTCTATGCTTTGGGTCGTTGTCCTGTTGCAACACCCATCTTCTGTTGAGCTTCAGCTGGTGGACAGATGGCCTTAAGTTCTCCTGCAAAATGTCTTGATAAACTTGGGAATTCATTTTTCCTTTGATGATAGCAATCCGTTTAGGCTCTGACGCAGCAAAGCAGCCCCAAACCATGATACCCCCACCACCATAATTCACAGTTGGGATGAGGTTTTGATGTTGGTGTGCTGTGCCTCTTTTTCTCCACACATAGTGTTGTGTGTTTCTTTCAAACAACTCAACTTTGGTTTCATCTGTCCACAGAATATTTTGCTAGTACTGCTGTGGAAAATCCAGGTGCTCTTGTGGAAACTGTAAACGTGCAGCAATGTTTTTTTTGGACAGCAGTGGCTTCCTCTGTGGTATCCTCCCATGAAATCCATTCTTGTTTAGTGTTTTACGTATCGTAGATTCACTAACAGGGATGTTAGCATATGCCAGAGACTTTTGTAAGTCTTTAGCTGACACTCTAGGATTCTTCTTCACCTCATTGAGCAGTCTACGCTGTGCTCTTGCAGTCATCTTTACAGGACGGCCACTCCTAGGGAGAGTAGCAGCAGTGCTGAACTTTCTCCATTTATAGACAATTTGTCTTACCCTGGACTGATGAACAGCAAGGCTTTTGGAGATACTTTTATAATCCCTTTCCAGCTTTATGCAAGTCAACATTTCTTAATCGTGGGTCTTCTGAGAGCTCTTTTGTGCGAGGCTTCATTCACATCAGGCAATTCTTTTTGTGAAAAGCAAACCCAGAACTGGTGTGTGTTTTTTATAGGGCAGGGCAGCTGTAACCAACACCTCCAATCTCATCTCATTGATTGGCCTCCAGTTGGCTGACACCTCACTCCAATTATCTCTTGGAGATGTCATTAGTCTAGGGGTTCACATATTTTTTCCACATGCACTGTGAATGTTTACATGGTGTGTTCAATAAAAACATGGAAACATTTAATTCTTTGTGTGTTATTAGTTTAAGCAGACTGTGAATGTCTATTGTTGTGACTTAGATGAAGATCAGATCACATTTTATGACCAATTTGTGCAGAAATCCATATAATTCCAAAGGGTTCACATACTTTTTCTTGCAACTGTATATGGATTTTAACTGCCATGTTGCATTAAATAAATTCCTGAGGTCCCAAGAAGTAAAAAACCCAAAGAAGTGACTGCATTTTGGAAAGAGCACCCCCGTACGAACATTTTAAGTGGTGGAAAGGGTACTTTTCAGCAAACAGGTGTCTCACAGAAGGCAGAAATACTAGAGAAAGGATTTCAAAGCACACATTTGTAAAAATGAAAAATGACTAGCAGAACCCAATTTTTCACTTTCACAAGTGGTTAAAGAAGAAAATGCACCCCAGTATATGTTCCCCATTTTCTCCCCATTCAAGAAACACCCCACATGTGCTTGTAACCTGCTGTATGGGCGCACAGCAGGGCTCTACAGGGAGTGCAGAATTATTAGGCAAATGAGTATTTTGACCACATCATCCTCTTTATGCATGTTGTCTTACTCCAAGCTGTATAGGCTCGAAAGCCTACTACCAATTAAGCATATTAGGTGATGTGCATCTCTGTAATGAGAAGGGGTGTGGTCTAATGACATCAACACCCTATATTAGGTGTGCATAATTATTAGGCAACTTCCTTTCCTTTGGCAAAATGGGTCAAAAGAAGGACTTGACAGGCTCAGAAAAGTCAAAAATAGTGAGATATCTTGCAGAGGGATGCAGCACTCTTAAAATTGCAAAGCTTCTGAAGCGTGATCATCGAACAATCAAGCGTTTCATTCAAAATAGTCAACAGGGTCGCAAGAAGCGTGTGGAAAAACCAAGGCGCAAAATAACTGCCCATGAACTGAGAAAAGTCAAGCGTGCAGCTGCCAAGATGCCACTTGCCACCAGTTTGGCCATATTTCAGAGCTGCAACATCACTGGAGTGCCCAAAAGCACAAGGTGTGCAATACTCAGAGACATGGCCAAGGTAAGAAAGGCTGAAAGACGACCACCACTGAACAAGACACACAAGCTGAAACGTCAAGACTGGGCCAAGAAATATCTCAAGACTGATTTTTCTAAGGTTTTATGGACTGATGAAATGAGAGTGAGTCTTGATGGGCCAGATGGATGGGCCCGTGGCTGGATTGGTAAAGGGCAGAGAGCTCCAGTCCGACTCAGACGCCAGCAAGGTGGAGGTGGAGTACTGGTTTGGGCTGGTATCATCAAAGATGAGCTTGTGGGGCCTTTTCGGGTTGAGGATGGAGTCAAGCTCAACTCCCAGTCCTACTGCCAGTTTCTGGAAGACACCTTCTTCAAGCAGTGGTACAGGAAGAAGTCTGCATCCTTCAAGAAAAACATGATTTTCATGCAGGACAATGCTCCATCATACGCGTCCAAGTACTCCACAGCGTGGCTGGCAAGAAAGGGCATAAAAGAAGAAAATCTAATGACATGGCCTCCTTGTTCACCTGATCTGAACCCCATTGAGAACCTGTGGTCCATCATCAAATGTGAGATTTACAAGGAGGGAAAACAGTACACCTCTCTGAACAGTGTCTGGGAGGCTGTGGTTGCTGCTGCACGCAATGTTGATGGTGAACAGATCAAAACACTGACAGAATCCATGGATGGCAGGCTTTTGAGTGTCCTTGCAAAGAAAGGTGGCTATATTGGTCACTGATTTGTTTTTGTTTTGTTTTTGAATGTCAGAAATGTATATTTGTGAATGTTGAGATGTTATATTGGTTTCACTGGTAAAAATAAATAATTGAAATGGGTATATATTTGTTTTTTGTTAAGTTGCCTAATAATTATGCACAGTAATAGTCACCTGCACACACAGATATCCCCCTAAAATAGCTATAACTAAAAACAAACTAAAAACTACTTCCAAAAATATTCAGCTTTGATATTGAGTTTTTTGGGTTCATTGAGAACATGGTTGTTGTTCAATAATAAAATTAATCCTCAAAAACACAACTTGCCTAATAATTCTGCACTCCCTGTAGAGGCAAACTGCAAAAATATGGATTTTGTAGGCGTGAATAAACAGGCATGAATTTTAGGTGCCATGTCGCATTAAAAAAATTACTGAGGTCCACTAAAATTAAAAACCCCAAGAAGTGACCCCATTTTGGAAAGTGGACCCCTGTACGAACATTTAAGGTGTGAAAAGGGCACTTTTGACCTAACAGGTGTTTCATAGAAATTAATATGTAGTGGTTGGTGAAAAGTGGATATGTAAGCTATGCGGACTAAATCAGAGGCTATAAAGGTCTTTCCTTATCCCCCTTTTCGAACACACCCTGCATCTTTTTTGGGTCCTTCCATTCCTTGCTGTCTGAGGGACCTCACCTGGAAAATGTTGCCCTGGTACAACACGGGCACCATGACTCCCTGAAGTACTGGGACAGTCCCCAGCCTGGATTTTGAAAAATTAGGACCTTGATAACTTAACCGCCAGCATGTTCTCATGGAGGAGAGCCCTGCTTTCACCCATTTTCAGTTGTTGCCTTACCAGGGATCTAGGGAGGCCTCTCTGATTTTTGCGCACTGTGCCGGAAGCCACAGTACTTCTGGCAGTTAAGGACATAAATAGGGGTATGCTGGTATAAAAGTTATCCACATAGAAGTGGTAACCCTTATCCAGCAGTGGGTGCAGCAATTGCCACACAATCTTTCCACTGACTCCTAGGACGGGGGGGCATTCTGGGAGTTCTATGCGGGAATCTTTCCCTTCATAAACGCGGAACTTGTGGGTGTACCCGGAGCTACTCTCACAAAGTTTGTCAATTTTTATGCCATAACTTGCCCGCTTGCTAGGCAGGTACTGGCGAAATCTAACCCTCCCTTTGAAGAGTAACAGGGACTCATCTCCACATATATTTTTATCAGGGGTGTACACCTCCGCAAACTTGGTGTTAAAGTGGTCAAGGACAGGCCTAACCTTGAACAGACGGTCAAATATCGGGACATTTTGGGGTTGGCACTGTGTATTGTCGTTGTAGTGTAGGAATTTCCGAATTGACTCAAAACGCTTCCGGTCATGGTGTTACTGTAAATTGGAGTCTGGTAGAAAATGTCCGAACTCTAATATTCTGACTTTTGGCTTCTTTACTACGCCCATATGCAGCACGAGTCCCGAAAATGTAATCTACTCTGCTGCACTTACTGGGGTCCAACCTAGTTGTCTAGCATATGGCAAGGTAGGGTTCTGAGCTATAAAATGTTGGGCGTACAAATTGGTTTGGGCCATCATTAAATTTACAAAATCTTCAGAGAAGAAGATTTAGAAAAAATATTGTTCTTTGAAGCCAGCACTGTCTATCTGTATTCCGGAGTTGCCCACAAAATCTGAAATTTGGGGCTGATAATTGTCAGGGGGTGGGGTCCATATGGGGTCACTCTGGGGGGCTGCCTCCTCTGCTACCCTATGGTGCCTTATAGAGGGTCCCTCATCAGTGGGTGATAATGATGATGAGGGGGAAGAGGAGTAGAGTAAAGTGGCATCCTCTTCTCCCTCACTGGTTTCTGATCATCGCTCAGCAGGTGCAGGACGCACGCACACAGATGTTATGTGCGTGAAAAAAATCTACACTAACACTACCTAACTAAAATAGATTTCTAAAAGTACTTTTACACCAAAAAAAAATGAGCAGAAAAGCAAGCAGTAAAAATTTTTTACTTCTTAGTGCTCAGGGCTGCAGAACGCACGCAAGTGGACGTTTGGTTCGTTTGTGCAGACACTGCAGTAGAAAAATTTACTGCAGATACAAAAAAAATAAAAAAATCACTAGCTAAAAATGTACTTGTATTTGTGGTCGGATCGGCTATCAGAAAGGTGAACCTAACCTATCTAACCCCATTTACAACAAGCAGTAGAGTTATGCCATAACTGCTGTGGTAGGGCAGCCTAAAGGGGCCAAAGAGAGCAGACCTTAGTTTAGAGTAAATATATACATACCGTTACGACACCCACTTTTGACTTTTCACGATGAAGGTGCGGAATATACTGTATATATCACAGTGACTTCCATCTACCTGACCTCTTTGTCATGTGCACCGGCACATCGTTCTTGGAGGTGGCTAATGCTGATGCGATTGAAAGAGTAGCCGGTAACCAGAAACGATTTACTCCTATGTTGACTAACAACATATGAACATATTACGAGAAGGTCTGAATCCTGAGAGCTGCAGACTGAAACAAACAATGGTGAATCTGTTGGAAGGGCCTAAATGAACTCCAACCATTCGCCAAGGGCCCTGGTCGGACACCAACTGTTCCTGGTGGCAAAATACTTCACCTCTACTTATCCCCCTGGCCACACTTTTTATTTTATTTTTATTTTTATATATAAAGGACCCAAAAGTTAGAACATGGCGTACGCCATCTTACTCTAGTAGTAGATAAAGCGAAATGTGTAAACCCACCAGGCCTGAGGAACCATAAACAGGAATACATGGCTATTTTGATTAACGAGCTAATGTTGCCTGTAATAAGGACAGAACGTACACACCATACCTGCAGTTGTGACAGGAAATAAGCTTAAGGTCGTGATAAACTATGTATGCAGCGCCTGTAGTCGTGATAGGATTTGTCCTGTCTGTAGACGTGACAGACTTCATAAATTGCGCCTTATTACTGTACCTCCTACTGGAAGACAGACCGATACCCAGGACTTAGGCCGGACACCAACACCCTCAGCCCGAGTTTGTAGATGAAGTAAGCATGCCTGGGAGAAGGTAATGTCCGCAAAGGCAGGCTTGGGATGACTGCTTATAAAGAAAAACAATTATTTTTCTTTTAGACCCAACAACCTAGAAAATAAAAGTCAGAGAAAAACAATAATGTGAGTGAGGCTCTAATGGCACAAGCCACGCGTGCGAGCCACCACAAGAAAAATTGTATTGCGAGCCACAGATGACCGAGCCATGCGAGCGGGTCTGAAGGCAGAAAAAGACATGGAACCTACTTGTGGTGGGACCACGCAGCCGGCCTCGAATGGCAGAGTTATGTGTGTAAAATTTAAACAGAGAAGCCATGCGCGGGAGACTCATGGCTGAGCCGTGCGTGAGGGACTCTAATGGCGGAGTCATATGTGTAAAACTAAAACGGAGAAGCCATGCGTGAGAGACTAATGGCGGAGTCATATGTGTAAAACTAAAACGGAGAAGCCATGCGTGAGAGACTAATGGCGGAGTCATATGTGTAAAACTAAAACGGAGAAGCCATGCGTGAGAGACTCTAATGGCGGAGCCATGCGTGAGAGACTCTAATGGCGGAGACATATGTGTAAACCTAAAACGGAGAAGCCATGCGTGAGAGACTCTAATGGCGGAGTCATATGTGTAAACCTAAAACGGAGAAGCCATGCGTGAGAGACTCTAATGGCGGAGCCGTGCATGAGAGACTCTAATGGTGGAGACATACAGTACAGACCAAAAGTTTGGACACACCTTCTCATTCAAAGAGTTTTCTTTATTTTCATGACTATGAAGACATCAAAACTATGAATTAACACATGTGGAATTATATACATAACAAACAAGTGTGAAACAACTGAAAATATGTCATATTCTAGTAGGGGCGTAGCTAGAAATGCATGGGCCCCATAGCAAAAAAAATTGATGCCCCCCCCCCATAACAGTGTCCCTGACAGTGACTGACCCCCAACAGGGGGTGCAGGCCGACAACTATTGTAAGACGGACCCCGCGTTCCTTATGTAAGTGAGCTTAAAGGGAACCTGTCACCAAAAAATCACTTATTAAGCTGTTAATAGTACCTTATAGTGCTGCATAGTAGTTTCCTAATGCACTTTTTCTTCATTTAGCCTCCTTGAGAAATCAATGTTTTATTCAGCCGCTGCCCCGTGCTTCAAGTCAGGTTTGAAGTCAAGGGGGCAGCGGCCTAGGCGTCTCCAATCATGCTCTCCCCGCCTCCCGCCGCCTTTATTGACACGCCGGATCTCAGTGCCGGGACCGCGCTCCCAGCCCGCATGCCCAGTAAAGGGCTGCTGTATCCTGTAGCGCGATCCCGGCTCCGGCTCGTACACTCAGCTGGCTTCAGTTTCGCTACTGCGCATGCGCCCGCCAGCCTTACATACTAGCGCTGTTACAGAAGATGCTGGGCGCATGCGCAGTAGCGGAACTGAAGCCGGCTGAGTGTACGAGCCGGAGCCGGGATCGCGCTACAGGCTACAGCAGCCCTTTACTGCGCATGCGGGCTGGGAGAGCAGGATTGGAGACGCCTAGGCTGCTGCCCCCTTTACTTCAAACCTGACTTGAAGCAGGGGGCAGCGACTGAATAAAACATTGATTTCTCAAGGAGGCTAAATGCGGCTAAATGAAGAAAAAGTGCATTAGGAAACTACTATGCAGCACTATAAGGTACTACATACTAGTACATACTTTGCACAAGTTTATTATTTACAACTTAAAGGGAACCTGTCACCAAAAAAATTGCTTATTAAGCTGTTAATAGTATTTTTTGGTGACAGGTTCCCTTTAAGTTGTAAATAATAAACTTGTGCAAAGTATGTACTAGTATGTATACTACTATCTAATAATCCTTATCTATCACTTGACACTTCACTAACTTACTGGGGACAGTCAGGACTCCTCTCCACGCCAGACTTTTTCTTTTTACTGTGGCAGACTGCTGGCAGTGCACAAAAGATCAGAATCCATTCACTTCTGTATTGATGACACATCCTAAAGATCAATTAGGCACACTGGGCGCGGGGGGGCGGGCAGGCAGGCTCCCGCTTTTCACATTTAAAATAGGCAGCCGGCGGCAGCGTAACGTGACGTCACTTCACTCCGTCACGCCGCACGTGCATGGCTGGCAGTGCAGGAGGCGGAGCACAGGGGTGTGATTAGGCTGTGCCCAGGCACACCTCGTGCGCACGCCTATGGGTACGCCCCTGTTCCAGCCCCCTCCACCACCTACCTCATCTTCTGCCCCGGGCCTGCCTGCTCCAGTCCTGAGTCCTGACTTGACGTGGCTTCCCCCCAGCCAGGCCTGAGCTGCGGACTGCCCACGCCCCACCCACTACACTGGGCGGGCGGTCGGGCCTGGCTGCCAGTGCCTGTGTGTGTGTTAATAAAAAATAAATAAATAAATGAATGCGATCCGGACGGACCCCCAGTGGCATAGGGCCCCATAGCCACTGCTATGGTTGCTATGGTGATCCCTACGCCACTGTATTCTAGGTTCTTCAAAGTAGCCACCTTTTGCTTTGATTACTGCTTTGCACACTCTTGGCATTCTCTTGATGAGCTTCAAGAGGTAGTCCCCTGAAATGGTCTTCCAACAGTCTTGAAGGAGTTCCCAGAGATGCTTAGCACCATTTCGATTGGGTTCAGGTCCGGTGACTGTGGAGGCCAGGTCATCTGGCGCAGCACCCCATCACTCTCCTTCATGGTCAAATAGCCCTTACTTTCAAAGTTTTCCCAATTTTCCGGCTGACTGACTGACCTTCATTTCTTAAAGTAATGATGGCCACTCGTTTTTCTTTACTTAGCTGCTTTTTTCTTGCCATAATACAAATTCTAACAGTCTATTCAGTAGGACTATCAGCTGTGTATCCATCTGACTTCTCCTCAACGCAACTGATGGTCCCAACCCCATTTATAAGGCAATAAATCCCACTTATTAAACCTGACAAAGCACACCTGTGAAGTGAAAACCATTTCAGGGGACTACCTCTTGAAGCTCATCAAGAGAATGCCAAGAGTGTGCAAAGCAGTAATCAAAGCAAAAGGTGGCTACTTTGAAGAACCTAGAATATGACATATTTTCAGTTGTTTCACACTTGTTTGTTATGTATATAATTCCACATGTGTTAATTCATAGTTTTGATGCCTTCAGTGTGAATCTACAATTTTCATAGTCATGAAAATAAAGAAAACTCTTTGAATGAGAAGGTGTCCATACTTTTGGTCTGTACTGTATGTGTAAACCTATAACGGAGAAGCCATGTGTGAGAGACTCTAATGGTGGAGCCATGCGTGAGAGACTCTAATAGCGGAGACATATGTGTAAACCTAAAACGGAGAAGCCATGCGTGAGAGACTCTAATGGCGGAGCCATGCGTGAGAGACTCTAATGGCGGAGACATATGTGTAAACCTAAAACGGAGAAGCCATGCGTGAGACTCTAATGGCGGAGTTATATGTGTAACACTAAAACGGAGAAGCCATGCGTGAGAGACTCTAATGGCGGATTAAAATAATTTTTTTACATTTTTTTAATTTTTTTTTAAATATAAACCACTTATGCAGCACCAGTATGACTTGTGGACTCGCATAACCATGACCCTCTCCGACAATAACCTAGGACGCTAACCAGCCTACAACCATATTGTACACCTAACGAACATGAAGAATGGTCATCGGGCCCCCGAAGCCATGAGGCCCCCCCAAGCCAAGAGACTGAACTGGATGACCTTACAGTGACGATAAGCAATTACAACGTGAGCCAGACCTAAAGGAAAATGCATAGACATTAGTGATCCGAACCACGTGCATAAACGAAACATTAAACCAACCGCGAAATTGAAACAGATGGGAGAAAAACAAGAGCCAGAGGCATTGCAGTTCACTAAGAGAAGACCCTTATCGTGACAAACGAATGAACAACTGTGATAACATAGTAGGAACTTACTCCTATTGGCCCACTGACCGTTAGGGAGCTATTTGGTTAACTGGGGCAGGGGACCAATCTGAGTGAATGCGAACCAGAAGTAAAGGAGACCAGACTTTTTTTTTTCTTCTTTTCGAAGTGAACAGAAAAGGTAGGCCTATGGAATGTAACAAACCACCGAGGAAAGAAACGTAAGCCTGAAAAGAAAGCAGCTATGTTTATAGGAAGAGCAGTATCAGAGCGGTGTGCTGGTTGCCCTAGTACGAATACTGAGTAACCATAATGTAGCAATGAATAGAAATGCAGCTTTAAGTGGAAGCAGAGTATAACACATAATGTAAGAACGAGTGGGTGAATGCAGCTTTGGATGCTAGTGGTGCCTGAAAACATGGTATGGGCACAGCTCTGAGTATGAGCATGAAGAGCATGGTATAAAGCAGATCACCTGCATGGACTAACTAACACCCTGTGCCTAAATAACCCCCTTGGAAACCTTATGTACGGCCGGCAGAAGGAAGCCAGCCACCGCCTATGATCTGCTCCCCCTGACCGAGCCTAGTACTCCCACCCCTGATCCCTGCCTAACTAACGGCACGGCAGCCCGTGCCAGACTTTATTGAAGATGAGGAGCGGGGACACGGTGTCCCCTGCACCTTTACACATAGCCACGTGGGGAGCTCATGCTGCTCCCTGGCAGAGTGCACCAGTGCGGGGGAGCCCCCCCCTCAGCCAGGGGCCGACCCACCGCCGGCTGGACACTCGTACCGCGTGAGGAGCAGCGCAGCTCCATGGCAATGTGCACCGGGGCAGGGGGAGCCCTTCCTTCACCATGGGCCCAGCCCCCCTCTGGTTTGAATCGTGTGCCACGTGATGATGTTAACATAAAGTAGACATATGGGGAATGTTAAGTAATAAATATTTTATGAGGTATCACTTTCTGTTTTAAAAGCAGAGAAATTGAAATTTAGAAAATTGCGAATTTTTCAAAATGTTTGGTAAATTTGGGATTTTTTCATAAATAAAGGTGAAATATTTTTACTCAAATTTATGACTATCATGAAGTACAATGTGTCACGAGAAAACAATCTCTGAATGACTTGGATAAGTATAGGCGTTCCAAAGTTATTACCACATAAAGTGAGATATGTCAGTTTTGCAAAATTAGGCCTGGTCAGGAAGGGGGCAAATGGCCCGGATGGCAAGTGGTTAAAAAAAATTTTGAAAAAGGGACAGATGAAAAATATATATATATCTGCGCCAAAAAAAAAAAAAGAGCCCATGTGCTGAGCAGTGAAGTAAGGACTGATCAGCACTTGGCGTTCACAGCTTGCACACAGAAAAAAAAAAAATGACAAAAAATCCTTCTCCTTGTCCTTCTCCTTGTCCTTCTCCTTGTCCTTCTCCTTGTCCTTCTCCTTGTCCTTCTCCTTGTCCTTCTCCTGCACAGGGGACGAAATACCCAATGCTGCCCTTACCCGGCATGGCTGCCTGTCTGTAAGAGCAGCCATCTCGCTCCGGTCCCCCCGCGATCTTCACCCAGAGCCCGGAGAGTTAAATTAAAGTTTCCTTGTTTGTCTTGTACCCAACAAGTAATTCCTTAAAAAGTTATATTATTACTTTGTGGTCAGGACCTGGCGAATGGAGGACGCCCAACCACCACCCCCCCTACCTAACTGGCCTGAGGTGTGCCTTGGCCTCACTAGGTCGGTATGCCTGGAAAAGGGGGCATACCCTGGATGTGAAAGTTGGATGACTGCCTGAAGAAATGGGCATGGGTGGGCAGGGGATGTCCGAATGTCGACGTGCTGCCTGGGAGAAGTGGACCGCTTAAAACAGGTACAGGTCCCTCCCACAAATCCAGGCTAACCTGCGGCCAGCCTTATCACTTGTGGTCAGGACCTGGCGAATGGAGGACGCCCAACCACCACCCCCCCTACCTAACTGGCCTGAGGTGTGCCTTGGCCTCACTAGGTCGGTATGCCTGGAAAAGGGGGCAAAAACCCACCAGTGAGGGAAGGATGGCCCCCGTGCTATTCTGCCAACGTACAAAATGCCTGGACCAATTCTGCCAGAGGCTCCGGGATATACCGGACAAAGCACCCTGAGCGCCAGCGCCCCAAGTGCTTGATGATGTGCGCAGGAACTCCATGTTTGGACGCTGCGGATGCCGCACCAATGCGGAAAGAATGCCCCGAGAACTGCGCCGGATTCACTCCAATACTGGCCAACAGGGTACGGATATGCTTGGTGAACTGGCTGGTCGTGAGTGGCTCAACAGGGAATGGTAGCAACGGGTCGGTGGGGCCGTGGAGACTAAGGGCCAGCGCGAGGTTGTCCAAGACTGCTACTGGACACCAGGTGTTTGTGGTCTGGAAGAATTTGACTATATGGCCAAGACCTACCTGCCTGGTTTTATTGTGAGGCAACTGCAAATGGAAGATACTGCCCATCCTGACTAAGTCTCCCTTGCGGAGAGCCACCGCCCCTCGTCTGGCCTGTGTCACCTCACCTGGTCTGAGAAACCCATAAAAGGCCAGGTACATCGCTGCTTTGATCACCAGGCTGGGCAGGGCCCCGAACGGTGACAACGAGAGGACGTCCGACAGACTACGAAATGTGACCCCCGTAATAGGTTGACGGCTCGGCTTGCCCGTGACCTGGCTTTTCTGGATGCCTCTGAGGATGGCCTTAATCGGGTGAGCTGAAAAAATGGAGGGTCTATCTGGCTCTTGAAGTGCCAAAAAATGTTGCACCCCTGCCAAATATAGCCTGACGGTGTTGTAGGATAACGCTAGTACTGAGTGACAGTAAGATATGAAAGCCACCATGTACTTGACCTGACCAGCGTCACCCCTAGGGTATACCGACTGGAAGTCTAAGAAAACTACCCATGCTCGGCGGTATGACTTCAAAGTACTGGTGGACAAAGATTTCGTAATGAGAGAACTGGCAACCACCAACAGAGAGTCTAGTCCAAGACCAGCCGCCGCCAGTCCGGTACCGGGGTGCCCACCTCGTCTGCTTCTGGGTTCTGTAAGAAAAAGCGTGCAAAGTCAAAACGGGACAAAGCATCAGCCGCCACATTGCTGACCCCGTCCAGAAACTGGGCATGGAAATGAAACCCCTGATCCAGAGCTATCCAGGTCAACCTACGCATGAAAGACATGATGAGTAGCGATTTGGACCTACCCTTGTTAATGATCTCTGCGGTCGCCATGTTGTCAGTGTGGAAAACCACCGTGTGACCCGACCACCTACGCCCCCAAACTATAGCGGCTGCCACAATAGGATAGATCTCGAACAATGCCGACGTCTGAGAAAACCCCGGCATCTGTAGTACGTGCGAGGGCCATGAGCCGGCGAACCAGTGAGGGCCGAATATGGCCGCGAAACCAATCGAGGCAGCCGCGTCTGAAAATACGTGTGGAGAATCAGAAGTGGCCCTCGGAATAAACATGGAAATGCCATTCCACCCACTAAGAAATCCGTCCCACATGAACAGATCTGCCCGGGCGTTAGTATCAAGATGCACTGATGCGTCCAAATCACTGGTCTGTTGTAGTAAGACTAACAACCTTGAAATGAATGACCTGCCCTGAGGAATGATCCTCATGGCAAAGTTCAACATGCCCAACAGAGACTGCAATTCTCTCTTGGTGCAAACCTGAGACCTGAGCAAGGAACGGACACCTGATTTGATCCTATCGAGTTTGTCTAATGGTAAACTTGCCGACATGGTGCGTGAATCCAGAGAGATCCCCAAGAATGTGACAACCTGCGCAGGCCCTTCCGTTTTGTGGGCAGCCACCGGAATGTTTAACTCCTCGAACACCTGCAAGAGAACCTGCAAGTCAGCAGGCGCCCGTGAGGGTTCCTCTATCAACAGAAAATCATCCAGGTAGTGAATGACATTCTGGCAACCCTGAATTTCCAACAAAATCCATTCCAGAGCCTGCGCTAACTTGTCAAACAGACTGGGGCTGCTCTTGGAACCAAACGTCAACTTTGTGGCGAAATAGTACGCATCTCTCCATCTGATGCCATGCCACTGCCAAAGAGATGGGCTAATGGGCAGCAGTTTGAACGCATCAGAGATATCTGCCTTGGACAGCCAAGCGCCCCTGCCTGACTGTAGAATGACCTGGATAGCCTGATCCACGGAAGTATACTTCAATGAAAACTCTTCAGACGGAATCAGAGAGTTGAGACTAGGAACGTGGGAAGAATGTGGAGCAGACAAGTCATAAATCAAACGGAATTTATTTGAGTATTTACCCTGCACCACCCCCACCGGGCTCACCCTCCACGTGCAAAATGGAGAAGACTGGAAAGGACCGATGATAAAGCCCTTCTCCAGCTCACTTGCCAGCAGCAGATCCACCAGATCAGCATGGTTGGAAGCCGACTGCAGATTGGGGCATTCATGTGTCTGCTGAGGCAAGGCTATGAGCCCAGTGTGGAATCCCCGTAAGAAACCTTCCACCAGAAAAGCGCGGAACGGCTGAACGGGATGAAGCCGCAGCAGGTTGTCAAGGACCTCGACATTCACCCGGCTCAGTCATGCCGGCTTCACGGTGCAGACCGTGACCGGATGTGCCCTGAAGCATGTAGCACAAATATGCAGGAGGCTGCACTGGCTGAAGTTGCATACCGCATAGTTGAAATTGTTGCAAAGCTGTGCTTTGCCCAAGTAATGAATGGGTCTCCCCAGCTTATCAAACTGGGAAGCCTGCAGGCTAGGACCCGGGTTGATCCCACCTCTGGAGGTACTGGGGGCAGCAGTGAGGTCGGCCAAAGGGCACCAGGCGGTAGTGTGAGCAGGAGACTGACATGTTGCGCACACCGGGGACTTCAGGCTGGCGAAGTGCCTGCAAAAAAGCTCCATGTCAATGTCGCTCCAGTCCGTGACTACCTGGAACTGGGACCAGATGGCTGCCGCTTTGGCCGAGAAGGACCTATGGTAGTCATAAAATGCTGCGCCCCCGTACTTATGAGCCAAGTCTACCACCCTGTAGAGGTAAATGTCCAACTCCTCTCTCCTATTGGGGCTGGCAGAGCACAACACGTCTCTGAAAAGACTGAAAGCCAGGACGAATTCAGCCAGGGTCAGCTTGCGGCTGAGCCTGGGGTCTTTGGCCTTGAGTACTACCGACATCTCGCTGCAACCGAAGGACTTATTCTCCGTTACATCGTGGGATGTAATCAACAAGGATGCCAGATTGACATCCTTGCGCTCTAATATGTCCTTTCTGATGCTGGGCCTAACGAAATATACCGGTGCCACTGAAGGCGCTCTCCCGCCCTGCGACAGGTTAGGTGCTGGAAGTAGGGACGGCACGGTACCTGTGACCACAGCTGAAGATGCCGCGCCGCCAGCCGGCCCAACTGCTGGGGGGGGAATGCGATGCTGTTCCATTACTTCCATCCGGGCTTGCAAATCCTGAATGGAACTAGTGAGCGAGTTCAAGACCGAGTGGATCTGCACCAGTGAATTGGTGATGGTGGTATTGTCACCGGAAGAAGCCGGGCCGGCCTGTGGTGTAGCGGGAAACAGCAATTTGAAAAGTTCCGCCTTTCTGGCAGTAGCCGCGAACGGAATCCCTCTCCTGAGTAACTCTGCCGTTAACTTAGGCACAGTCCAAGCCCTGATGGATGGAGTGCTGCCGTGTTCGGACCCTCTTGGAGACGGAGGCAAAGACACAAACTCCTCGATGTCTGATGGCTGAGACATGATGACTAAAGAAAAACAACAAAAGAAAGAAAACACCAAACAAAACAAAAAAAAAAAAAAAAAAAACGTGGAAAGAAAGAAGAGGGAGAAAAAAAAAAAAACCTGTTAACCCTACGACCTGCAGCCCGTAAGCCGACAGATAACTGACTGAACCTGACCCCCCTCCCCCGACAGAATGAACGTATGAGGAGCAGTCGACGAGGCTCACGTGAAGTATGATAGTCGTTTCCACTGACGGATGAAGCGCGCCCGAGTTTGTCTGAATCTGTGGCGTGGCAGACTGATTAAAAACGAATACTGCGGGCTATCGAACCTACAGACGTGGTAGGTAAAATGTATGTAAGTATAGGAGTCGTGGAAAACAGACCGTATGACGTATGACACTATTCTACGAGATGATACGAAGTGTCTCTGACTGTCGTGCGAGAGTGTGGCTGTGGTTGGTGAATGTACCTATGCTAGTGGTGTCTGCAAGAGGCTAGCGGAATTATTTCCACCAGGCAACATGAAAATCTTTCCTTTAGAAAACCCTTTTTTTATTTTTTATTTATTTATTTATAACCACGCCCCCTAAAGGAAAAATTTTCATTTACTTTTTTTTTTTTTTTTTTTTAATCGCCACTGTCACATGTGCGGACTACCTGTATGGGGTAAGTAGGTGGTATATGTATGTGAGGTCAACGTGTGCACAGACAGAATCGCTGCTGGAAATGCACAGAAATGACACAGGGACCCAGCCACTGGCCTAGGCAGCTGTGCCCCGGTCACTTGCAGCCCCAGAGTGTTATGGCTCGAATGGGCAGCGGAGCTGAGCCGGCAATGGTGCGTGTAGCAATGCTGCCCCCCGGTGTCAAACCTGAAAACCGCACGTGCCTGATCGCAAGGGAAAGCGATCCTGCCGCACACTACCCCCTACCCTCCCAACCTCCTGCCCTGCTTCGCTTACCCCACCTTCCTGACCAAAGACCAACGCTGGAAAAAGCTTGTAGTAAACGAAAAGCACCACCCGGCGTCTAGGAGCTCCAACACTAGCGGACGCTTGGTGATGACGTCACACCCGGAAGTAGCGATGTCCGAATGTCGACGTGCTGCCTGGGAGAAGTGGACCGCTTAAAACAGGTACAGGTCCCTCCCACAAATCCAGGCTAACCTGCGGCCAGCCTTATCACTTATTATTTCTAATTTTCTACACCGATAGCTGTAACAATATTTTGTTTATGTTAAAGTCTCCTGACAAATATCCACGTCTATAAAAACAGCAAGTGAACTGTATTTTAAACATTGGTTTTGCTGGTTTTCACACTCTCCGTTATGTAGTATTTTTTTCCAAACAATACCTGGGTATTATTTATGCATGTATTGCACAGCTTCAAGTGTGAATCAAATTCCAAAGTGTTAAGCCTGAAATAATTGAAAGCAGCAAAGATGTTGACATGGTTTCATATATATTATAGCAAACATAGTTTACAAAATTCAAAGAATAGGCTTTGAAAACAACAAAGACACCAGTTGAAAATTCAGTTAAAATCTGGAGTTGAGCGGACACCTGGATGTTCGGGTTCGACGGGTTCGGCTGAACTTCACAAAAAAGTTTGAGTTCGGGACCCGAACTTGACCCCGAACCCGAACCACATTGAAGTCAATGGGGAACTGAACTTTTCAGCACTAAAATGGATCTAAAAAAGTCATGGGATGTGCTAGACAGCTGCAAATGGCAGCAAAATGTAGTTAAGAGCTCTGCAAACAAATTTTGATAGGAAAATGACTTAAAATAACATAAAATACATAAAAAAATAATAATTATTTTTATATAAGAGGAGGAGGTCCATATGGAGAAGGAGGTTGAGGAGGCGGTGGATGTGGCAGTGTAGGTGGAAGCTGCGGTGGAGGAGGAGGAGATAGCCAACACTGGTTTTTGGTTTACATATTTTTTTTTTAAATTAGGGTACACCCCAAAACATTGGGACTTTGATGTTCTTTTCTGCGCCTACCATGGTGATAACGGGTAGCTGGGAATCAGGGTTTCAGGCCGGAAAGGGGGCCTGAGAAAGGGAGGCCACATCCAAGGAAGGTCAATGGATGAAATTAAATGTGATCGAGCGGAAATGTGGGACAAATTATTGAAGCAGAAGCTTCCAAGTAAAGGAGGGGGTGTGCGGCAATTACCCACTCCCCACTCGGGGAGGTAGTGATGATAAATAGCAATACAGGACTCTTAAGATGCCCTGTTATTAGAATGATTAATACAAATTATAGGGAATGTCACTGGGGTATTTTGGATTTGGAAATGTTAGACAGGAGAGACCCTGCTGCCGCTTTGTTGACTCTAGATAACTTCTGCCTGATCCAATTGGATATCTTCTCTATCAACTTTCGATGTTCTTTTCTGCGCCTACAATGGTGATAATGGGTAGCGGGGAAACAGGGTTCCACGCCGGAGAGGTAGCGTGAGAAAGGGATACCACATCCAAAGGAAGTCAACGGCTGAAATGTGATTGAGCGGAAATGTGGGACAAGTTGTTAAAACAGAAGGATCGAATGAAAGGAGGGGGCGCGTCAATTAAAGACGAATTTTTGAAATTTATGTTCCTGTCTCCTATGGAGAGCAGGGGTTTTTCATCGGCAAAAATGGGTTAATGTCACCCACTAATGGAACAGACGATTTTTAAAAATTTCGGTCCCTGTCAACTATGCAGAGCTGGGGTTTATTCACGGCAAAACAGTGTTCATGTCATCCACCAATTGAATAGAAGATTTTACAAAAATTAACTGTCACCTATGAGGAGCAGGGGTTTGTATACATCAAAATTGGTAAAATTTCACCTGACACTGTAACAGACGATTTTTTTAAATTTAGGACCCTGTCACCTATGCTGAGCAGGGTTTTATTCACAGAAAAAAATGGTAAAATGTACCCAAGAATTTGACAGATGCTTTTGCACCCTGCTCCCTCTTTTGTTGTGCTGGTGCCTCTGTGCGACCACCGCCTCTTCCTCCGAACTAGACAGGTCACTTGCATGACCTTGATTCCATGTAGGGTCAAGTACCTCATCATCCTCTACATCATCTACCACCCACTCTTTACGCCTGCCCTCCTTGTCGGTCTGCACACTGCAGAAAGCCACAGCAATTGGCACCTGTGTTTCGTCATAATCTGAGATGTGCTGCGGTCAGTGGCGTACCACCAATATAGGCAGACAATGCCATTGCTATGTGGCCCGCAGCACAGGGGGGCCTGCAGCGCACGGAAGACCCCGCCCCATCCGTTTACTGTGCACAGACACAGCCAGTAGTTAATTTGCGGCGCAGCGCAGCGGCACTTGTCTTCGTTCGTCACCCATCCCCCCCCCATTTGACTCTGGAGGACTCTGACCAGAATGATCCGACCGGGCTGCGGCTGTGGGCGTGTTGCATTTCACACTGGCCAATCAGCGCAAAGAGGCAGCTGCTGATTGGCCAGTATATTGCTGGCACAGGCAGCAGGAGCCGCAGCCGCTCAACTACATACAGAGCGAGGCGACGCGTGCTGCACCCTGCACCCGGCCCGGGCCCCGGCATCCTTCCTCACCGCCCACCTGGCTGAAGTCATCAGCCGACAGCAAGTGCAGTGGCAGTGAGTACAGCCCCAGGCCCTGGCCTAGACTGAAGGACCGCTCTTGACCGGGCAAGGTCTAGTTGGTTCATGATGCAGCAAGAGAACTCATAGGGATGGGGGGGTCTTATAGAGGACAGTGTGCTTTCCTCCTACTCTGTCCTCTATCTGCCTCCCTCATCCTAAGTCCACTATGAACCTCTGAGTCCCCCCAACCCCTAATGCCCCCCAAAATGCCCAGGGGGGATTAGGAGGAAAGCACACTGTCCTCTATGAATCCCCCCGAGTCCTCAATGAGCCCCCCAACCCCTAATGCCCCCCAAAATGCCCAGGGGGGGATGAGTAGGAGAAAAGCACACTGTCCTGAGCATTTTGGGGGGCATTAGGGTTGGAGGGGCTCACATAGGATTCGGGGGGGAGGCTCATAGAGGACAGTGTGCTATCCTCCTACACCTCCACCGCGCATTTGGGGGGCATTAGGGGTTGGAGGGGCTCATAGAGGCTCATAGAGGACTCGGGGGGGGGGCAGAGGCTCATAGAGGACAGTGTGCTTTCCTCCTACTCCTCCCCCTGGGCATTTGGGGGCATTAGGGGTTGGATAACCACTCTAACTCCTTAATGCTGATGCTGACTGTACACATAGCCACCAATCATATTTCCCCAACCGACCCACCCCCCAAAACATCAGTCACCTTTAGGGGGGGGATATGATTGGTGGCTATGTGCACACTCAGAATCAGCAGCAAGGAGTTAAAGGGGCTTGGGGTAAGAGAAGTGATGACAAAATGGCGCTGGTAGCAAAGGGGTTAAGATGTGGGAGATGGCCCACGTCTGGCTTTAGCGAAATGGACACAGGAAGGAGGTGCGATGTGTATGCGAGCTCCTGCCCTGCACTCGTTCAGCTGTGCTCACATACATATCGCGCCCTGTGTCCACTGTCCTGTGCCCACTCTGCTAAAACCTGACATAGCCCATCTATGCCCAGCTTTACCAAAGCAGACCAGCAGGAGCAGTGATGTGTGATGTAATCATATTTATTGTATGTATGTGTGTGTGTGTGTGTCTGTCCCTGTGTCTGTGTTTGTGTCACCATCACCATGCCCACAGTGTTCCTATGTCTTGATGAACCTGCATTAAGACGTTATGTGCGGGGCAAGAGAAAGAAGAAGGAAGAGGAGGCAGCACCGTCAGCATGGAGTCTGTGGGAGAGGCACAGGGAGGCACACTAAGGACACAGGTAACAATACCACATGATCTACACTAGTGTTATCTGTGGTTTTACATAGGACTGCAGGTAACACTACTACATTTTCGGTAATCAGAGAGCAATCACTGTGTTATCTGTATTCAGAGAGCTATCACTGTGTTATTTGTGGTGTTACATAGGACTACAGGTGACATCTACTACATTATCTGTACTCAGAGAGTTATCACTGTGTTATTTGCAATGTTACATAGGACTGCAGATACAACTTTTATGGAATATCCACAGGAGTCCCATAGATTCAGATACCACAGGGTTTTAATCCTACGGCATTCCCTTTGCCACAAAACTGACCTGTGCCCTTCATTCTCTGGGTCAGTACGAATACGTACGAACGTATGTATACATTTCTTTATTGGCAAATGGAAGCCAGGACAGGAGGTGGGATGGACCAGGAGGTGGGTAGGATTAGTGGGCCCAATTCAGATTCTTGCTATGGGGCCCATGATTTCTATGTACACCCCTGGCTGCGGTGGTCCTCCCATGTACTCATCCTGAAACATAAGTGGTTTGGCATCAGTGCACTCAATCTCTTCCACTTCTGGGGCAGGGCTATGCAGATGGCCCTGGGAAACCCTGCTAGCAGAGTTATCAAAAAGCAGAAGAGACTGCTGCATTATTTGGGGCTCAGACTGCTTGGCTGATTTTGCAAGGGGGTGAGATGACAGATGGCCATGGGCTGTAGGTGCCAACTCTGAGCTTTCAGCAGTAGACTGGGTGGGAGACAATGTGAAGGAACTGGAAGCACTGTCAGCAACCCAATCTACTATTGCATGTACTTGTTCTGGCTTCACTATTTGTAGAGCCGCATTCGGCCCTACCAAATAACGCTGAGGGTTCTGTCGCCTACTCGCACCTGAGAAAGGTGTTTCACTTGTGTGTGTAGCTGGCACAGATTGACCACGTCCTCTCCCTCCACCAGCAGCACCACAACCGGGGCCACATCCCTTATTTGACGCTCTCCTTATTCTTTGCGTTCATCCACCAAACTAACATATGGTTTATGTGAGGCGACAATGTAACCGCCAATAGTCAACAATTAAGTTCACTGAGAGTAAGGCAGTGCTGGTGTCATAAAGAGAAAAGTTTCTTGAGGTCACAACAGTGTGACAGGCGAATTTTATACAATTACTTCACGGTCACAAAACATTTAAATTTGTCAACCAACAATGTAACTGCAGTATTGACTGGTTGTATTTGACTGTGACAAATGCAGCAAAGGCCCCAGAATTAAGGTCTTGCACAAAATGGGTGTTTTTTTTTTTAAACCCAGAATATAATTGCAGACTATAACAGCAGTATCTAAGGCTACTTTCACACTAGCGTTCAGAGCGGATCCGTCTGATGTTTCATCAGACGGATCCGCTCCGATAATGCAGACGTTTGCATCCGTTCAGAACGGATCCGTCTGCATTATTACTTAGAAAATTTTCTAAGTCTGAAAGTAGCCTGAGCGGATCCGTTCAGACTTTACATTGAAAGTCAATGGGGGACGGATCCGCTTGAAGATTGAGCCATATGGTGTCATCTTCAAGTGGATCCGTCCCCATTGACTTCCATTATAAGTCTGGACGGATCCGCTCGCCTCCTCACGGCCAGGCGGACACCCGAACGCTGCAAGCGTTGACTATCAGAAATGCAGCAAAGGCCCCAAATTTAAGGTCTTGCACAAAATGGGTGTTTTTTTAAACACAGAATATATTTGACTGTCACAAATTCAGCAAACAACCCAAAGTATTATCTTGCCAAAAAATGGGTGTTTTTTTTAATACCAGAATATAACAGCAGTATCTAACGCTTGTATTGGACTATCACAAATGCAACAAAGCCCACAAATGTATTATCTTGCCCACAGCGGGTGTTTTCTTAAAACAAGAATATAACAGCAGCATATAACGCTTGTAGCAAAGGAACCATGTAGGATCTTGCACAAAATGGGTGTTTTTTTAAACCCAGAATATAACTGCAGTATTTAAGGCTTGTATTGGACTGTCAGAAATGCAGCAAAGGCCCCAAAGGTAGTGTCTTGCACAGAATGGGTGTTTTTTTTAAACCAGAATATAACAGCAGTATCTAACTGTCACGGATGGTGTTGCAGACTGGAAGTTATAAATAAACATCCAACTGACTTAATCCCAAACTAAGGAACATAAAGGGTGAGCCCTATAAAACCCTAGAGCTCTCCCTGACTGCTATGCCCATGCAAAGATATTTATGATAGATGATTGCATGCCCTCGTACCTAGACTGTGTGACACCTGAAAACCCTATAATAGTGAGGGGACACGACCACCGGCTCCCTACACTTAATACGGAGGGAGTCAGGGTCACCTAGAATCAAGCCAGCCCGGAAACACAAATAAAGGAAAAAGACTTATCTGAGGAACCAGCAGTTGCAGCCTCTAGCAGTGAACACAATCCAGGAAGAAGTATAAACCGCAAAGTGAGGCAGTATTGGAGGGAATATAAAGGGAGGCAATCAGTGTGAATAGATGACAGCTGGGAGAAGGAAAAGAGATGACAAAGTGAAACCAAAACAAAGAACATCATGCAAGAGGTACAGAAGAACATCTGCCAGAGCTTCTCAGAGAGCTGGCGGTGACAGTACCCCTCCCTCTACAAGTGGACTCCGGACACTCAGAGCCAACCTTCTCAGGATGGGACCTATGGAAAGCCCTGATGAGACGAGTGGCCTTAATGTCCGCCACTGGGACCCACATCCTCTCCTCAGGACCATAACCCTCCCAATGAACGAGGTACTGGAGAGAACCGCGGATAATACAAGAATCCACAATCCTAGAGACCTGAAATTCAAGATTACCATCAACAACAATCGGAGGAGGAGGCAAAGAGGAGGGTACAGTGGGTTGGATATACAGTTTTAATAGGGACCTGTGAAAAACATTATGGATCTTCCAAGTCTGAGGAAGATCAAGACGGAAGGCAATGGGATTGATGACGGACAAGATCTTGTAAGGCCCAATAAACTTAGGACCCAACTTCCAGGAGGGAACCTTCAGTTTTATATTCTTTGTAGACAACCACACCAGATCACCCACATTCAGGTCCGGACCAGGCACACGTCTCTTATCCGCCACACGCTTATATCTCTCACTCATCCTCTTCAGATTACCCTGAATCTTTTGCCAAATAAATGACAAAGACGAGGAAAATCTCTCCTCATCAGGTAAACCAGAAGACCCCTCTCCAGAGAATGTCCCAAACTGCGGATGAAACCCATATGCACCAAAAAATGGTGACTTATCCGAGGACTCCTGGCGACGATTATTTAAAGCAAACTCAGCAAGGGACAAAAAAGAACACCAATCCTCCTGATTCTCAGCCACAAAACAGCGCAGATATGTCTCCAGATTCTGATTGACGCGTTCGGTCTGGCCATTTAACTGCGGGTGAAAAGCAGAAGAGAACGACAACCGAACCCCCAAGCGAGAACAGAAAGCCTTCCAGAATCTGGAAACAAACTACGTGCCCTATCAGAGACTATGTCTGAAGGAATGCCATGCAATTTGACAATGTGATCAACAAATGCTTGCACCAGCGTTTTAGCATTGGATAACCCAGGAAAGGTAATGAAATGCGCCATTTTTGTAAAACGGTCCACTACTACCAGAATCACAGTCTTCCCCGAGGAACGAGGCAGGTCCGTAATGAAGTCCATGGACAGATGCGTCCAAGGACGGGAAGGAATGGGTAACGGGACGAGAGAACCCGATGGCCGTGAATGAGGGACCTTGGCACGAGCGCAGGTCTCGCAGGCTGCCACAAAACCCTCAACCGTCTTACGAAGCGCCGGCCACCAGAATCTCCGAGCAATAAGATACACTGTGGCTCTACTCCCCGGGTGCCCAGCAAGGACAGTATCGTGGTGCTCCTTAAAATCCTTGTGTCGTAAAGCGAGAGGCACAAACAACCTCCCAGGAGGACAAAGATCAGGAGCCTCTGCCTGGGCTGCCTGAACCTCTGCCTCCAAATCAGGATAAAGACAAGAGACAACCACCCCTTCAGCCAAAATGGGACCCGGGTCATCAAAGTTCCCCCCTCCCGTAAAACAACGTGACAGGGCATCAGCCTTCACATTTTTAACCCCAGGGTGGAACGTGACAACAAAATTAAACCTAGAAAAGAATAAAGACCATCTGGTCTGTCTCGGGTTCAGACGCTTGGCTGATTCCAAGTAGGCCAGATTCTTATGGTTGGTAAACACGGTAATAGGGTGTCTGTCTCCCTCTAGCCAATGGCGCCATTCCTCAAAAGCTAATTTGATGGCCAACAACTCCCTATCTCCCACATAGTAATTTCTCTCTGCAGACGAGAGTTTCCTTGAGAAAAAGGCTCACGGTCGCCATTTGGCAGGAGAGGGACCCTGAGACAAGACCGCACCCACACCCACCTCAGAAGCGTCCACCTCAACAATGAAAGGCAGAGAGACATCAGGTTGTACCAAGATGGGAGCGGAAGCAAAACTGTCTTTGATACTAGAAAAGGCCTTAAGCGCATCTACCGACCAGGAGGAAAAATCTACCCCCTTTTTAGTCATATCAGTGAGTGGCTTAACAACAGAGGAATAATTCAAAATGAACTTCCTGTAATAATTGGCAAAACCCAAAAACCGCATCAGCTCCTTCTGATTCTCAGGAAGCTCCCAATCAAGCATAGCGCGGACCTTCTCAGAGTCCATGTGAAAACCAGAAGCGGAGAGAAGAAAACACAGAAATTTAATCTCTGGAACCGCAAACACACATTTTTCCAGTTTAGCGTACAATTTATTCTCCTGCAGAATGAGCAAGACCTGACGTAGGTTGTCCCTATGAGTTTTGAAATCAGGAGAAAAAATCAAAATGTCATCTAGATACACCAGTATAAATTTCCCCATTAAATGATAAAATATGCTGTTCACAAAATGTTGGAAGACGGCTGGAGCATTCATCAAACCAAAGGGCATAACCAAATTCTCGAAATGGCCCTCATGGGTATTGAAGGCTGTCTTCCATTCGTCCCCTTCCCTGACCCTGACTAGGTTGTATGCCCCTCTTAAATCCAACTTAGAAAAAACTTTAGCCCCAACAATCTGGTTAAACAGGTCCGGGATCAGAGGAAGCGGATAAGTGTCACGAATTGTGATACAGTTCAGCTCTCTAAAATCCAGACATGGTCTTAAAGAACCATCTTTTTTCTTAAAAAAAAAAAAAAACTGCGGCAACAGGTGACTTCGAGGGTCGTATGTGTCACTTTCTCAGGCTCTCAGAGATATAAGTACGCATAGCGACTCTTTCAGGTTGGGAGAGATTATATAAACGTGATTTTGGCAGCCTGGCGCCTGCGATGAGATTAATAGGGCAATCGTACTCCCGGTGAGGGGGCAGCTTCTGGACACCACTCTCTGAAAACACATCCGAAAATTCAGAGAGAAAAGATGGTACAGTCTTGGTAGAAACCTCTGAAAGAGACGCCGTGAGGCAATTCTCTCTGCAAAAGTCACTCCAACCATTTATCTGCCTTGCTTGCCAATCAATGGTGGGGTTATGTTTAGTGAGCCAGGGTAGCCCTAACACTAGAGGAGTAGGTAATCCGCTTAGGACGAAACATAACATATCCTCAACATGAGCATCACCTACAGTCAAACGGATATTGTGAACTATGCCCTTTAACGATTTTTGAGAAAGTGGAGCGGAATCTATAGCAAAAACAGGTATATCCTTTCCCAAATTGCATACCTGGAAACCATGTGTTATAGCAAATTGATTATCAATGAGATTGACAGCTGCTCCACTATCTACAAAAATCTCACAAACAATGTTCTTGCTATCTAGCGCCACCCTTGCAGGTAGGACAAAACGGGAACTACAACAAACGGCAAACTTTCAATTTCCACATCAACCTTGCCAATAGTAACAGATGGAAAGTTTTTAGAGGTTTTTTTCTTTTTGTTTCTTTATTACCCTCATAAAACTCCCTGAATCTCCTAGAGGGGCAAACATTTGACAAATGATTTATACCCCCACAACAGAAACAAACCCTCCTCTGAGAGCTGAATCCTCTACTATCAGAGGCAAGTAAACCCAGCTGCATGGCCTCCTGCTCAGAGGGGATTGAGAGAGACTGAGGCCCCTGCGCACTGAATGATACCGCCCCACTGTCTTTGGACTGAATATGACAGGAAGGAGTGGTCTCTCCTCTCTCTCTAAGACGCCTGTCAATATGAACAGCTAGAGACATGGCAGACTCCAACGAGGCAGGTCTCTCATGAAAGGCAAATGCATATTTCAACCCCTCCGAAAGACCATGGCAAAATTGACTTCGGAGTGCAGCATCATTCCAACCAGTATCAGCTGCCCATCTCCGAAATTCTGAACAATATATCTCTGCGGACTGTTTACCCTGGCATAAAAGACACAGTTTAGATTCAGCCAGAGCAATACGATCCGGGTCATCATATATCTGCCCCAAAGCTACAAAAATGTATCCACCGATCGGAGGGGTCGTGCCCCCACCAGCAGCGAAAAGGCCCAAGACTGAGCGTTATCCCTGAGCAGCGAGATGATGATCCCCACCCTCTTCTCCTCATCACCAGAGGAATGGGGAAGAAGGCGAAAATGGAGTTTGCAAGCCTCTCTAAAACGAACAAAATTCTCACTACCCCCGGTCACCTGAAACTGAGACACAGTTTTACGGAGATCTGCTACCTCCAGTGAAAGACCGTGCATGCGGTCAATCAAGGCTGAAACCGGATCCATGCTTAAGACGGTAGTGGTGGTTTATAATGTCACGGATGGTGTTGCAGAAAACTGGAAGTTATAAATAAACATCCGACTTGATCCCAAACTAAGGAACATATGGGTGAGCCCTATAAAACCCCTAGAGCTCTCCCTGACTGCTATGCCCATGCAAAGATTTTTATGATAGATGATTGCATGCCCTCGTACCTAGACTGTGTGACACCTGAAAACCCTATAATAGTGAGGAGACACGACCACCGGCTCCCTGCACTTAATACGGAGAGAGTCAGGGTCACCTAGAATCAAGCCAGCATGGAAACACAAATAAAGGAAAAAGACTTATCTGAGGAACCAGCAGTTGCAGCCTCTAGCAGTGAACACAATCCAGGAAGTAGTATAAACTGCAAAGTGAGGCAGTATGGGAGGGAATATAAAGGGAGGCAATCAGTGTAAATAGATGACAGCTGGGAGAAGGAAAAGAGATGACAAAGTGAAACCAAAACAAAGAACATGATGCAAGAGGAACAGAAGAACGTCAGCGAGAGCTTCTCAGAGAGCTGGCGGTGACACTAACGCTTGTATTTGACTATGACAAATGCAGCAAAGGCCCCAGATGTAGGATCTTTCACAAAATGTGTGGTTTTTTTATACCCAGAATATAACTGCAGTATTTAAAGCTTGTATTTTACTGTCACAAATGCAGCAAAGGCCGCAAATGTATTATCTTGCCCAAAATGGGTGTTTTTTTATAACCAGAATATAACAGCAGTATTTAACGCTTGTATTGGACTGTCAGAAATGCAGCAAAGGCCGCAATTGTATTACCTTGCCACAAAATGGGTGTTTTTTTTAAAAATACCAGAATAAAACAGCAGTATCTAACACGTGTATTTGACTGTCACAAATGCAGCAAAGGCCCAAAATGTATTATCTTGCACAAAATGGATGTTTTTTTTAAACCCAGAATATAACTGCAGTATCTAACGCTTGTATTAGACTGTCAGAAATGCAGTAAAGGCCCCAAAAGTAGTGTCTTGCACAAAATGGGTGTTTTTTTTATACCCAGAATATAACTGCAGTATTTAAAGCTTGTATTTTACTGTCACAAATGCAACAAAGGCCGCAAATGTATTATCTTGCCCAAAATGGGTGTTTTTTTAAAACCAGAATATAACAGCAGTATCTAACGCTTGTATTGGACTGTCACAAATGCAGCAAAGGCCCAAAATGTATTATCTTGCACAAAATGGGTGTTTTATTAAACCCAGAATATAACTGCAGCATTTAAAACTTGTGTTTGACTGTCACAAATGCAACAAAGGCTTGAATTGGACTGTCAGATTGGACTGTCAGAAATGCAGCAAAGGCCGCAAATATATTATCTTGCCCAAAATGGGTGTTTTTTTAATTTTATAACCAGAATATAACAGCAGTATCTAACGCTTGTATTTGACTGTGACAAATGCAGCAAAAGCTCCAGATGTAGGGTCTTGCACAAAATGTGTGTTTTTTTTTTTAAACCCACAATATAATTGCAGTATTTAAAGCTTTTATTTCACTGTGACAAATACAGCAAAGGCCCCAGATGTAGGGTCTTGCACAAAATGGGTCTTTTTTTTTATACCCAGAATATAACTGCAGTATTTTAAGCTTGTATTTTACTGTCACAAATGCAACAAAGGCCGCAAATGTATTATCTTGCCCAAAATGGGTGTTTTTTTTAAAACCAGAATATAACAGCAGTATCTAACGCTTGTATTGGACTGTCAGAAATGCAGCAAAGGCCGCAATTGTATTACCTTGCCACAAAATGGGTGTTTTTTTTTAAAATACCAGAATATAACAGCAGTATGTAACACGTGTATTTGACTGTCACAAATGCAGCAAAGGCCCAAAATGTATTATCTTGCACAAAATGGGTGTTTTTTTTAAACCCATAATATAACTGCAGTATTTAAAGCATGTATTTGACTGTCACAAATGCAACAAAGACCACAAATGTATTATCTTGCCAAAAATGGGTGTTTTTTTTAATACCAGACTATAACAGCAGTATCTAACACGTGTATTTGACTATCAGAAATGCAGCAAAGGCCCCAAATGTAGGGTCTTGCACAAAATGGGTGTTTTTTTAAACACAGAATATAACCGCAGTATTTAAAGCTTGTATTTGACTGTCACAAATTCAGCAAAGAATCCAAAGTATTATTGCCAGAGCTTCTCAGAGAGCTGGCGGTGACACTAATGCTTGTATTTGACTGTGACAAATGCAGCAAAGGCCCCAGATGTAGGGTCTTTCACAAAATGGGTGTTTTTTTTATACCCAGAATATAACTGCAGTATTTAAAGCTTGTATTTTACTGTCACAAATGCAACAAAGGCCGCAAATGTATTATCTTACCCAAAATGGGTGTTTTTTTATAACCAGAATATAACAGCAGTATTTAACGCTTGTATTGGACTGTCAGAAATGCAGCAAAGGCCGCAATTGTATTACCTTGCCACAAAATGTTTTTTTTTAAAAAAGTACCAGAATATAACAGCAGTATCTAACACGTGTATTTGACTGTCACAAATGCAGCAAAGGCTTAAAATGTATTATCTTGCACAAAATTGAGGTTTTTTTTAAACCCAGAATATAGCTGCAGTATCTAACGCTTGTATTAGACTGTCAGAAATGCAGCAAAGGCCCCAAAAGTAGTGTCTTGCACAAAATGGTGTGTTTTTTTATACCCAGAATATAACTGCAGTATTTAAAGCTTGTATTTTACTGTCACAAATGCAACAAAGGCCGCAAATGTATTATCTTGCCCAAAATGGGTGTTTTTTTAAAACCAGAATATAACAGCAGTATCTAACGCTTGTATTGGACTGTCAGAAATGCAGCAAAGACCGCAATTGTATTATCTTGCCACAAAATGGGCATTTTTTTAATACCAGAATATAACAGCAGTATCTAATGCTTGTATTGGACTGTCACAAATGCAGCAAAGGCCCAAAATGTATTATCTTGCACAAAATGGGTGTTTTATTAAACCCAGAATATAACTGCAGCATTTAAAGCTTGTGTTCGACTGTCACAAATGCAACAAAGGCTTGAATTGGACTGTCAGATTGTACTGTTAGAAATGCAGCAAAGGCCGCAAATATATTATCTTGCCCAAAATGGGTGTTTTTTTTTATAACCAGAATATAACAGCAGTATCTAAAGCTTGTATTTGACTGTGACAAATGCAGCAAAAGCTCCAGATGTAGGGTCTTGCACAAAATGCGTGTTTTTTTTAAACCCACAATATAATTGCAGTATTTAAAGCTTGTATTTCACTGTGACAAATGCAGCAAAGGCCCCAAGATGTAGGGTCTTGCACAAAATGGGTGTTTTTTTAAACCCACAATATAATTGCAGTATTTAAAGCTTTTATTTCACTGTGACAAATGCAGCAAAGGCCCCAGATGTAGGGTCTTGCACAAAATGAGTGTTTTTTTAAACCCAGAATATAACTGCATTATTTAAGGCTTGTATTGGACTGTCAGAAATGCAGCAAAGGCCCCAAAAGTAGTGTCTTGCACAAAATGGGTGTTTTTTTTTATACCCAGAATATAACTGCAGTATTTAAAGCTTGTATTTTACTGTCACAAATGCAACAAAGGCCGCAAATGTATTATCTTGCACAAAATGGGTGTTTTTTTTAAACCCAGAATATAACTGCAATATCTAACGCTTGTATTGGACTGTCAGAAATGTAGCAAAGGCCGCAATTGTATTACCTTGCCACAAAATGTTTTTTTTTTTTTAAATATTAGAATATAACAGCAGTATCTAACACGTGTATTTGACTGTCACAAATGCAGCAAAGGCCCAAAATTTATTATCTTGCACAAAATGGGTGTTTTTTTTAAACCCATAATATAACTGCAGTATTTAAAGCATGTATTTGACTGTCACAAATGCAACAAAGACCGCAAATGTATTATCTTGCCAAAAATGGGTGTTTTTTTTTAATACCAGACCATAACAGCAGTATCTAACACGTGTATTTGACTATCAGAAATGCAGCAAAGGCCCCAAATGTAGGGTCTTGCACAAAATGGGTGTTTTTTTAAACACAGAATATAACCGCAGTATTTAAAGCTTGTATTTGACTGTCACAAATTCAGCAAAGAACCAAAAGTATTATCCTGCAAAAAATGGGTGTTTTTTAAACCCAGAATATAACTGCAGTATTTAAAGCTTGAATTTGACTGTCACAAATTCAGCAAAGGACCCAAAATGTATTATCTTGCAAAAAATGTGTGTTTTTTTAAACCTAGAATATAACTGCAGTTTTTACAGCTTGTATTTGACTGTCACAAATACACATATGCTGTGCTGGTGCACTGAACTTGCACAAAATGGCTGCCGACGCCCACCTAACTAACAGACGTATAAAAGTTATTTTTTTGTGTCACTAGGCTCAGGGCAGGGTAATAAAATGGTGCACTACACCCACAAAACAAAATCGCTGTAGATCGCAGAGTTAACAAGCACATCTGATAACAGATTATGCTGCACTGGCCAATCACAGCCATGCCATTAGTAGGCATGGCTATGATGGCTTCTAAGGGCACAAAAGTTAAACGTTGTTGATTGGCTGCTCGCCGAACACCGAACTCGATTCCAAACTTTTACTGAAAAGTTTGGGTTCAGGTCCGTGGTCCAAAAATTCTAAAGTTCGGTATGAACCCGAACTTTACAGTTCAGGTTCGCTCAGCCCTATTTACAGCCACAAAAATAGCTTCCAATAAACATAAAATGGTTGGCGCCTCTATTGCTCTTGCAGGTATATCACATATGGTCCATGTGGCAGATATTTGTGGTGCTCAGGAAAAGCTCCAAACAGTCCAATATAAGGAATATAAGGAAGAGTATTACAACTCTCACCACTGGGGATTTAGTCCAAATCTTTATTGTAGTATATAGTATATAATTAGTGTTAGCGAATCGAAGTTAAAGGATAACTGTCACACTTAGACCTTAATTTCAATTTTCATATATGTAGTTACTAATAACATGATATTCCAGAATCAGTTACTATTAGACTGACTTACCCCATATTTAATAAGATTCAGCCCTTAGCAACCAGTCTGCATAAAACTGCAATTTCACTATTAAGTTTAGATGGCCGCCACTGCCCTCACCCTGAGGCTAATCCCACCTGTCCTCACTAGCCAGTAACAATAGCCCTCCCCCTAAAGGGTTAATCTCCTGCAGCACAAAGGTGTCCTCTTACCACATGTTGCTTTCATTTATACCCTGAGCAGATGTTCCCTGTTGTGTGCTGCTTCTACTCTGCATCCTCCAGCTCTGCTGAGTGAGGGAGCGTCTGCCAAGCGCAGGGACAGGGAGAAGTGCACACAGCCCAGGCACTGTTATCAGCTGCTGGGGAGGACCTGGCTTTAATCATTTACTTACAGTCCCTGGCTGTCAGTAATCTGACCTTGCACGCAGCCTGCTTCTGCATCCTCCGTCCTTCAACAGAGGACGGACCATGCCTAGCAACCCTATTTTAAGCACAGGTAAAAGTAGGCAGTACAGGTAACTAAAATGTGGAATTAAGGGGTAATTGAATACACAGTGAAAAGTTGAAATAGGGCCACCAAGGTGATATTAATCCCCACAATCCAATACTCTAAAAAATAAATAAAAATACGACAGTTATACTTTAACGAAGTGGATCCGAATTTCAGTAAAAATTTGATTTGCCACAAATCCGAATTTTATTGCGCTTTGTGGTAATTAGAGTTGAGCGAGTTGAATCCAACAAAGTGCAATTTGATCCTAATTTCATTGATTTGCTGCAAAGCCGAATTTCCTTGTGCTTCATGGTTTTCGTAATCAATAAAATAGTGACTGAAGATCAGAAATTCTAGATTTTGCGAATTTATTGCGAATATTAGGCCAAAATTTTTTTAAATATCGTGAAAACAAATATTGCCTATGCTGCTCATCACTAAACTGAGTATAGGGACAGATGTGACAAGTGCTAGGGAAAGTGTTTTACAAAGCTTTTAATAGTATAATCGGAGATAGGGACACATCTAATTGAACAGTGCCCACCTTGTTTAATAGATAAGCAATTCTCTTATGCCTTTATTCTCAAATTGGGTTGAATAACCTGTTTATTGATAACTGACTTATTTTATAGATAAGCAATTCCGTTAGGCCTTGATTCTCATATTGGGGTGGATAAACAGTGTACTATAACTGTTACGTTACAGTATGCCCAACAGGTGCAAGGGCCCTCCAAAGGAACGGGCAGTTACCAAAATGTTGCTGGAGGCCAGAGTTGCCAGTGTCATCCAGCAGTCAACCAACCCCTCTGTCCTGGAATGGTTGACTTGTTTCGAAACATCAACTCAACTGACTTCAGCTAGGAGTCAGTGGGTTCCTCTGACACCACACTTAATTGCCATGGCCCAGGAACAAGCTCTGTGCCCTCACCTGTCCTGAACCTACCTCTTTCCTTTTCTGCTCCTTTTGCCAGGCAAGTGATGTATGCCACGAGCTTTTCTGCGAAGATATTACTGAGGACAGTCATCAGCTACTGCCCAGCACTGATCAATTACTGACCAAATACTGACCATGTGAAGTTGGATGCTCAAAAGCTAGGATCTGTTTTTTTTTTGTAATTGTTCTTCTGACAGATCAGAAGAAGGGAACAATAAACAGTGACGTCAATACAAACTTACTACTGACAGCCTCTCCACTCTGTCATGGGGCCACTACTTGTATCAGCGTTTAAAGGGAACCTGTCACCGGGATTTTGTGTATAGAGCTGAGGACATAGGTTGCTAGATGGCCGCTAGCATATCCACAATACCCAGTCCCCATAGCTCTGTGTGCTTTTATTGTGTAAAAAAAAACGATTTAATACATATGCAAATTAACCTGAGATGAGTCCTGTCCCTGACTCATCTCACGTACAGGACTCCTCCCAGGTTAATTTGCATATGTATCAAATCGTTTTTTTACACAATAAAAGCACACAGAGCTATGGGGACTGGGTATTGCGGATGTGCTAGCAGCCATCTAACAGCCCATGTCCTCAGCTCTATACACAAAATCCCGGTGACAGGTTCCCTTTAACAGAACAGGTTCTCTGACAATCTATGTGGAATCAGGAGACATTGTGAAAGGAGAGCGCTCTTTCACTCTATAGTAGAATCTTCAGCCACTGCACAGTTAAATCTATTATAGCTGACGCTAACATTAACCTGTAAGCCTGAGTTCACACTTCAGTTATTTGGGTAGTAAGAGTGACGGCTGTCACCTAACTGTGATACTGACTGACAGTAACTGTTTCACTACTAGTGATGAGCAAATTTTTCTAAAATTTGATTCGCCGGTTCACCAATTTTTTTAAAAAAAATTTGGTTTGATCCGAATTTATTTGCGGCGAATTATGTTAAAAAGTTTCTATTTTCTGTCTGCAGAGAGCCTTTATAGTGGTGTAGAACACTGTACCTTGCAGTAACACACATAGGGAGTCTGCTTTGGTAGTGAAATAATACTGTGAGTCTGTATGACATGCAGATGACAGGTGTCCCTTTTAGAATCACTACACACTTCACTTATTTGGTCAGTCCCGTGGCCAAAACTGACCAAATAACTAAAGTATGAACTCAACCTTACAGGTCGATGTTAGCGCCAAGAAGAAGCACACTCCTTTTACACCGTCGTCAGCTACATAGATGTCTACAGAACTTGTTCTATTACACGCTTGTACAAGTAGAGCCCCCCGACAGAGTAGAGAGGGTGTCAGCAGTAAGTTTGTGTTGACGTCAACGATTATTTTGCCCTTCCTCTGATCCGACAGAACAATAAACCACAAAAAATGGATCCTGTCTGTTGAGCATCCGCCTCAACTCGAACAGCATTTGGTCAGTAATCACTCAGTATTGCCAAAACCCAAAAAAACAGGAGTGAATCCAAAACAGAGATGACACATGAATGGAATATTTGCATGTCATCAGGAGGCCACAGAGTGGCATAATGACAGTGTGGAGGTGGCGGCAGCAGCATGAGGAGGCCACAGATTGGCACAATGACAGAGTGTAGAGGTGGCGGCAGCAGCAGGAGGCCACAAAGTGGCTAGGTGACAGTTTGGTGGCGGCAGCATCAGGAGGCTACAGAGTGGCTAGGTGACATAGTATGGAGGTGGCGGCAGCATCAGGAGGCCACAGAGTGGCAAGGTGACAGAGTGGAGGTAGGAGCAGCATGAGGAGACCACAGAGTGACAAGGTGACATAGTTTGGAGGTGGCGGAAGCATCAGGAGGCTACAGAATGGCAAGGTGACATAGTGTGGAGGTGGGTGGCAATACTAGTACCCGCTGAAGATTGTGGGTGAAAGAAGCACTTGGCATCAGATGTGTGGCATCAGTTGGGTGGCAGCCTCAGAATAGCAGCTGAGGCAGGTAGCCAGAAGAAACCGGTCTTTTTTGTCAAAGTGTTGGTATGGCACCATAGATGATCTAGTCTGATGCATTAGGAATTGGTCGGTGGATATCCTGGCTGATCCACGGCTGATTCATCTTGATAAAGGTCAGTCTCTCCACATTTTGGGTGGGCAGGCAAGTTCTCCTTGGGGTAACTATGGCCCCTGCCACACTAAACACCCCCTCTCCAAGTATGTCACCACCTGCTGGTTCGGGTTCTGCTCTAGGTCTAGATGTGGCTGCTGGTGAGTAGTTTCTTCACTAGGCGGGTGAAGAAAGGTGCTCATCAGCAACTCTAGACTCAGGCTGATGCTGATGGAGCTGGTACTGCTCCTGCCACCCCTCCCCTCCCCTCGCCAGCTGCCATGGCAGTGGAACATGAGGGCAGAGTGCCCCCCCAGTCAGACCTGCGAGAGGATGGACGATGGTGCAGATAGGCAGCGGCTAACTGACTACATAGGATGCTCTATAGTAGTGTAGTTCAGTTTGTCCTCCCTCTCAGTGGGTGTAAAAAAGATCCCCATTTTGGACCGGTAGCGAGGGTCCAACAAGGTGGAGAGTCAGAAGTCATCCCTCTGCCGAATGGTGACCATTCGGCTGTTACTACGCAAGCAAGTGAGCATGCAGTGGGCCATTTGCGCAAGTGATTCAGAGGGACTCCCTGCCTCCATCTCCACTGCATACTGCCACGGTGTGTCTGGGTCCTCTGCCTCATCTTCCTCATTGCCCTGCAGCTTTCCCTCCTCTCCTGTCACCTGTGTAGAAAAACCACCCATTTTGCTACACATTGCTTGTGCTCTAATGTCCTCATCCTCCTCCAGTTCAGCCCCCAAAGGGCTCATGTGGCCGTGAGATCTAGGCGCCGGGTCTCCAGTCCCCTGACCAGCTAGATGTACCAGCATATGTTCCAGGACATGAAGCAGAGGAATAACGTTGTTTATCCCATAGTCCTGGCTACTGACAAATAACATGGCCTTCTTAAAGGGCTTGAGCAAACGGCAGGTGTCACGCATGAGCTGCCACTGGCTGACATTGAAGTTACACAGGGACTTCCTATCCGCTTGGATCATCAGGAAATCGTTTATGGCCTTTCTCTGTTCGTACAGTTGGTCCAACATATGGAGGATGGAATTCCAACGGGTGGAAACATTGCATATCAGCCTACGTTGGGTGATGCCGTTCTGCCGCTGCAGCTCAAGTAGGGTGTGTTTGGCAGTGTATGAGTGGCTGAAGTGCATGCAAAGTTTCCTGGCCATTTTTAGGATGTCTTGCAGATGGGTGGAAGACTTCAGGAACCGCTTGACAATCAGATTAAACAGGGCGCATGGCTCAGCCCTTCTCGAAGCAGCACCGACATAATGTTCTTCCCATTGTCAGTCACCATGGTTCCGATTTTGAGTTGTTGCAGACAAAGCCAGGATTCGATTTCTTGCTGAAGGAAACGGAGCAGTTCTTCCCATGTGTGACTCCGTTCCCCCAGGAAAATGAGGTGCAGAGCATCTTGACACCGCCGTGCCCTGCACATGTGGTATGCTGGAGGGGCACTGCAATTGTCTCTGCAGTGAAGGCTGAGGACACGGTGGAGGATGAGGAGGCAGAGGCGGACATTGTTGCTTGGAGGCGGAAGCTGTGTCATTTGGCCAAGTTGCTGGTGTGGCTGTGCAGGAACCACATTCACCCAGTGGGTCATAAAGGACACATACTGTCCCTGACTGTCGTCGCGACCGTGCACTTTGGCAGACATCTACAGGCTCAAGGACTGGCCCACCTTCTACATATTTGTGCAGGGCTGATACTGCCTTTTTGGCAAATAAATGACGGCTTGGGACTCTCCGCCTCGGCTTGGCACAATCCATCAGTTCTCTGAAAGGTGCAGAGTCCACCACTTGGAAATGGAGGGACTGCAGCACCAGCAACTTGGACAGGAGCACATTCAGCTTCTGCACCGTTGGATGAGTGCATGCATACTGTTGTCTCTTGGCAATCGCTTCAGTGATCGATTGATGATGGAATGCTTGATGCGGAGGAGGAGGACCAGTAGCATCAGGACCAGCAGATGATGGGAATGACAGACAGCTCCCTTCGGCTGAGATGGTGGAGCCTTGACTGCCAGAAACCAGGTGCGTGCTAGTGGGTGATGCAGCGGTTTCTGCAGCAGGCTAGACCATCACATAGGAGCCACGGTTCTCCCAGGCCACTTTATGGTGATGCTGCATATGTGTGACGCAGGGCCGTAGTGCCAACATTGGCACCCTGGCCACGGTTCACCCTCTGCCCACAGATTCTACATATGGCCCCGTTCATCTCCTTCGGCAGCTTAAAAAAAAACTGCCATACCGCCAAGTAGGTGATTTTAACCCCAACACTACGCACTGACTGACTGCTAACACCGCTGCATCCTTGAGCCCCTGAATCGTGACTTCCTGGGCAGGTAGACTCCCTCGAAGAGGGTGGTCTACCCCGGGCGCGTTTGGCTATCGACCTCCCACTGCTGCCATCCTGCTGACTTCCGCCCACGCTAGCGACTTGCTGGCCCCACACTGGCTCATGGGAAAGCTGCTCTCTTCTCCCGGTGATGATGAAGCCCCTTCATCACCTGGCTCCCAAGTGTGATCAGCTACATCATCATCATCGAGTACTGTCTGCACATCACTGATATCCTCCTCAACCGTCTCTGGGTCAGGAGCCTGACTGCTCTCAACACCAGCTCCCATGCCACTCTACTCATCACTATATGCCCACCTAGCGGAGAAAGCGGCAGATGCCTCCTCCACAATTTGGGCTGGGCAGTAGCTGCTGACTGTCCTCTAGTAGCTCTTCCTAGCTGAAAAGTGGAGCTTTGCCTACAGCATATAATACTTCTTGCAGTGAGGGAACAGAAAAGGGCAGAGGCAGGTTGAGGACAGGTGAGGGCACAGGGCCTACTACCAGGCCATGCCAACTAAGGGTTGTGCCTAACGAACCCACTGACTCGTGGCTGGGGGTGTTTGATGTCACTTGCGACAAAGTCGAAGATCGAGTCAACCATTCAAGTACCGCTGGGTTGCTGGTCATGACACAACTCCTAGCTGATACTGAGAGCTCAGGCCTCTCGAAGGGACCCCTGCTGCCACGGACCCTTACTCTGCTGCGACCTGTGCCTGCTCCAAAAACATTTAGGCCTCTGCCACTCCCCTGTGCAGGGCCTGGCACTTCTCTGCCTGACATACTGTTAGATCAAATAACCAAATGTTAGATCTAATATTTTTTATTTTGCCACTAATACACAGCAAACAGGGCTTTAGAATATATCACTGCACCGCTAAATGGCAAATAGGCCCTAATTATTTAAAACTGTTAGAGAACACAACAGGGTTTTCAAAAGATAAGTGCAATGCTGGACGGCAAATACTGTATATTTTTATTTTGCCACTATTACACGGCATACTGGGATTTAGAGTATATCACTGCACAGCAATTAGGCCCTATTTTTTTTTCTATTTTTACACATAAGGCTTTTCAACAGATAAGTGCAACGATGAATGGCAAATTTATTTTTATTTAGCCCGTAATACATGGCAAATTGGGCTGTAAAATATCTCACTGCACCGCTGAACGGCAATTAGACCATAATTATTTTTCTATTTTTATACAAAAGGCTTTTCAACAGATAAGTGCAATGATGAACGGCAAATGTATTTTTATTTCGCCACTAATACACGGCAAACTGGGCTTTAGAGTATAGCACTGCACCGCACAAGGGCAGTTAGGCCCTAGTTTTTTCACACTTTTACAGAACACAACAGGCTTTTCAACAGATAAGTGCAAAGCAGGACGGCGAATATATATTTTTTATTTTGCCAGTAATATAAGGCACACTGGGCTGTAAAATAGATCAGTGATTGGTGCACTAAGTATTGTTGTGAACTTGTGACATCACAGCACTATGTATGTATGTAGCATACATACATACATACATAAATACAGCACTATGTGTGTAGCATGTACACTCAGGTCCATAAATATTGGGACATCAACACAATTCTAACATTTTTGGCTCTATACACCACCACAATGGATTTGAAATTAAATGAACAAGACGTGCTTTAACTGCAGACTGTCAGTATCACGGTCGGCGTGACTATCACATACGTGACACAGAGGGAGGGAACAAGGAAGGCCCTGCCCAAGTGAGAGGGAAGGTGGTGACCCCTGACTCACCTAGCGGCTGGCACCTGGCTGCCCTGACGTCCCTAGACGGGTTCCTCACCCGTACGCCGATCACGTGCCTAAAGCCCTGGCTTACCCTAAGCTGAGCCCTAGATAGTGAACAGGGCGGTGGGAACACTAGTCCGCACCACTAGCTCTAAAGGAAAACACCAAGGGAAGGACAGACAATACAAACTCAACATATAATCCCAGATGGGCGACAACAGGAGACAACAAGAAGCCCAACAGGGATCCGGAGGGTAGCACTCTGGAACGACAACCAGGATTCACAACTCCAGTGGGTCAGTATAGATGTCCAGGCAGGAAGCTCTATAACTGGCAACCAGAGAAGAGTGAGGGGAGAATATAAGGAGGTTGGGAGTGGCAGACAAGAAACAGCTGAGGAGGAGAAGCTACGGATCCCTGATTGAGACAAAAAGGATAGCAAGGCAAACACAGAAAACAATCACTAAGAAACAACGTGATCTTTAGATATAGAGCGTGCAGCCACCTGCTGCGACCTCCTGACCCCGGGTATAACGGAGTCAGACGTGGCTCTTGATACCCTCGTGACAGTACCCCCCCTTTCACGAGGGGCCTCCGGACACTCAGGACCAGGTCTCTCCAGATGAGAGGCATGGAAAGCCTGAATTAACCTGTTGGCGTTTACCTCTGACGCTGGAACCCACATTCTTTCCTCGGGACCGTAACCCCTCCAATGCACCAGATACTGAAGAGAGCGGCGGACCCGACGAGAATCAACAATTCTGGCTATTTGAAACTCCAGATTACCATCCACAATAACAGGAGGAGGTGGCAGCGGTGATGGTTCTAGAGGTGGAACATACTTCTTGAGTAACGATTTATGGAAGACGTTATGGATCTTAAAAGTCTGAGGTAGCTCCAGGCGAAAAGCCACAGGGTTAATGACGGCTACTATTTTATAAGGACCAATGAACCTAGGGCCCAGTTTCCAAGAGGGAACCTTCAACTTAATATTCCTAGTAGACAACCACACATAGTCATTCACCCCTAGGTCCGTACCTGGCGACCGTTTCTTATCGGCCATGCATTTATATTTACCACTCATCTTTTTCAAGTTAACTTGCACCTTCTGCCATACCGAAGAAAGAGATGAAGAAAACCTTTCCTCTTCGGGAACCCCAGAAGACCCCCCCTCTTTGAAAGTACAAAATTGGGGATGAAAACCGTATGCACCAAGGAATGGTGACTTGCCAGTGGACTCCTGATAATGATTATTTATGGCAAACTCAGCTAACGGTAAATATGATGACCACAACTCTTGGTTTTCAGACACAAAACACCTTAAATATGTTTCTAAGTTTTGGTTGGTACGCTCAGTCTGTCCATTCGACTGAGGATGGAAAGCTGAGGAAAAGGACAAGTGTACCCCCAAACGGGAACAAAAAGCTTTCCAAAACTTAGAAATAAACTGGGTTCCCCGATCCGAAACCACATCGGAAGGGACCCCGTGAAGCTTCACGATTTCACTGATAAACACCTGAGCAAGAGTTTTAGCATTAGGAAGTGCGGGTAGCGCAATAAAGTGTACCATTTTGCTAAACCTGTCTACTACTACCAAAATAACTGTTTTACCCGCAGACAACGGTAAGTCAGTGATGAAATCCATTGACAGATGTGTCCATGGCCTATTGGGGATAAAAAGAGGCAATAAAGACCCTGCTGGACGTGTATGAGAGACTTTCGCGCATGCACAAGTAGAGCAAGTAGACACGAAATCCATTACATCCTGACGCAACCTTGGCCACCAAAAACGACGAGATAATAGCTCCAAGGTTGCTTTACTACCCGGGTGCCCAGCAAGTGCCGAATTATAATGTTCTTTTAATAATTCAAGACGCAGGTTTAACGGTACAAACAATTTCTCTGAGGGGCAAGAGGCCGGGGCGTCCCCCTGGGCCTCTAACACCTTTCCCTCTAGAACAGAGTGTACAGCAGAGACAACCACTCCTCTTTGTAAAATAGGTACCGGATCACTAGCATTACCCCCTCCAGGGAAACTACGAGATAACGCGTCTGCCTTGGTATTTTTTGCCCCAGGACGATAGGTGATTACAAAGTTAAATCTGGTAAAGAATAGCGACCACCTAGCTTGTCTAGGGGTGAGACGCTTAGCCGATTCTAGGTACAGAAGGTTTTTGTGATCCGTAATCACCGTGACGGGGTGGACTGCCCCCTCTAAGAAGTGACGCCACTCTTCAAGCGCCAGCTTAATCGCCAACAGTTCCCTATTTCCAACATCATAGTTCTTCTCTGCAGAAGATAATTTTTTGGAAAAGAAAGCGCAAGGGCGCCATTTGCCAGGAGACGGACCCTGAGACAATACAGCCCCCACTCCCACCTCTGACGCATCTACCTCAACAATAAAAGGCTGGGAGACATCAGGTTGAATTAGAACAGGTGCCGAGGTAAACCTCTCTTTTAGAGAGGAAAATGCATTTTTAGCGGCGTCAGACCATTTAGAAAAATCAGTCCCCTTCCTAGTCATGTCGGTAAGGGGTTTAACGATCACTGAATAATTTTTAATGAACTTTCTATAGAAATTTGCGAAACCCAAAAACCGTTGTAGGGCTTTAAGGTTCTCAGGAAGATCCCAATCTAAAATTGCCTGGACCATCCCAGGATCCATACGGAAACCTGAAGCAGATAATAGATATCCCAGGAACTGTATTTCCTGAACGGCGAAGACACATTTTTCAATTTTCGCATATAATTTATTCGTCCGTAGGACCTGCAGTACTTGCCTGACATGCACCTCATGTGTTTTCAGATCAGCCGAATAAATTAAGATATCATCTAGGTATATGACTACAAACCTGCCGATGAGATGACTAAAAATATCATTAACGAAATGTTGGAAGACAGCGGGGGCATTGGTCAGACCGAAAGGCATAACTAGATTTTCATAATGCCCCTCAGGGGTGTTAAAAGCTGTCTTCCACTCATCCCCTTCCCTGATACGAATCAGATTGTAGGCCCCCCTAAGATCAAGTTTGGAGAACCACCTAGCACCCGCAATCTGATTAAAAAGGTCAGGAATGAGAGGAAGAGGGTATGGGTCTCGGATGGTTATCTGGTTTAGCTCACGGAAATCTAGGCAAGGACGCAGGCCCCCATCTTTCTTTTTAACAAAGAAAAACCCTGCAGCCACGGGTGAAGAAGAGGGTCTGATGTGTCCCTTAGCCAGACTCTCTGAGATATAATCTTTCATGGCTTGTCTCTCGGGACCCGAAAGATTATACAACCTGGACTTGGGTAATTTTGCACCGGGAATCAGGTTAACCGGGCAATCATAAGGACGATGAGGTGGTAGCTTCTGACAACCCTTTTCAGAAAAAACGTCCTCAAAGTCTGAAATAAATGTAGGAAGGGAAGCTATGGAGGTGATTAAGCAATTGTTATTTAAGCAATTCTCTCTGCAATGCTCACTCCACTCCAATATCTCCCTGGCCTGCCAATCCACCACTGGATTGTGCGCTACCAACCAGGGAAGACCCAATACCACAGGAGAGGGAAGGCCCTCCAGAACGTAACATGAAAGACACTCATTATGGTGGTCCCCTACCCGAAGGTGTAAATTATGAACAACGTGGGTGAGGTTTCTCTGAGACAGAGGAGCCGAATCTATAGCGAATACGGGAATAGGTCTCTGCAGCGTACAGAGAGACAAACCCACAGTGCGGGCAAAATGGGCATCTATCAAATTTACCCCTGCTCCACTGTCTAGAAAAAAAGAAATAGACTCCGTCTTAACACCAAAAACAATAACCGCTGGTAACACAAATTGAGATGTTCGTATGGAGGAAACGTATACCCCCCGGCTGACATCCTCCGCACAGCCTGGGGTTAGTAGTTTTCCGACGGTCTTTTGTTTTTGAGAAAGGAGGGACAGACATTAATGAAATGACCCTTCCCCCCACAGAAAAAACAAGCCCCCCCCCCTACGGCGAACCTCAGGAGGACGGACCTGACGAGAAGTTCCGCCTAGCTGCATAGGCTCATCTAAGTCAGTACAGACTAATTGTTGCTTGGGAGAGGTAACCAATTGCTCAGGAATTTTCGATCTCTCCCAAAGACGCCTATCTATTCTGATAGAGAGGGACATAACAGCATCAAGGGAAAGGGGGGTCTCATACAGCGCCAGTGCATCCTTAACCCTTTCAGATAACCCAGAGCAGAACTGACTCCTGAGAGCCGGGTCGTTCCACTGAGTATCCGTAGCCCACCTACGGAACTCTGAGCAATATTCCTCTGCTGACCGATCTCCCTGTAGGAGTCTCCGTAACTTCAACTCAGCCAGGGCGACTCGGTCAGGGTCATCATATATGAGACCCAAAGCCCCAAAAAATCCCTCCACTGACCGGAGAGCCTGGGAACCAGGGGGTAACGAGAACGCCCAGGATTGTGGGTCCCCCTGAAGCAGGGAAATGACAATCCCAACCCGCTGTTCTTCATTACCTGAGGAGTAAGGGCGCAACTTAAAGTATAATTTGCAGGCCTCACGGAACGTCGCAAATTTGTCCCTTCCCCCAGAAAATCTGTCAGGAAGAACAACCTTGGGTTCTGTAACAACCTGGTTACCCATAGCAACCGCTGGGGGTGCGGTCTGCTGCATTTGCTGCTGTTGTTGGAGGACAGACGCCTTCAATCCTGCCACCTCCAAAGTCAGGCCTTGAAGCTGTTTTGCCAAGGCAGCAATAGGATCCATATTGGATTCTAAGTAGAGGGAAAAAAAACAACAAAAAGAAAAAATTTATTTATTTTTTTTTCTCAAAAAGTAATGGCCAGTTATAATATCACGGTCGGCGTGACTATCACATACGTGACACAGAGGGAGGGAACAAGGAAGGCCCTGCCCAAGTGGGAGGGAAGGTGGTGACCCCTGACTCACCTAGCGGCTGGCACCTGGCTGCCCTGACGTCCCTAGACGGGTTCCTCACCCGTACGCCGATCACGTGCCTAAAGCCCTGGCTTACCCTAAGCTGAGCCCTAGATAGTGAACAGGGCGGTGGGAACACTAGTCCGCACCACTAGCTCTAAAGGAAAACACCAAGGGAAGGACAGACAATACAAACTCAACATATAATCCCAGATGGGCGACAACAGGAGACAACAAGAAGCCCAACAGGTATCCGGAGGGTAGCACTCTGGAACGACAACCAGGATTCACAACTCCAGTGGGTCAGTATAGATGTCCAGGCAGGAAGCTCTATAACTGGCAACCAGAGAAGAGTGAGGGGAGAATATAAGGAGGTTGGGAGTGGCAGACAAGAAACAGCTGAGGAGGAGAAGCTACGGATCCCTGATTGAGACAAAAAGGATAGCAAGGCAAACACAGAAAACAATCACTAAGAAACAACGTGATCTTTAGATATAGAGCGCGCAGCCACCCGCTGCGACCTCCTGACCCCGGGTATAACGGAGTCAGACGTGGCTCTTGATACCCTCGTGACAGTCAGCTTTAATTTAAGGGTATTTACATTCAAATCAGGTAAATGGTGTAGGAATTACAACAGTTTGCATATGTGCCTCCCACTTGTTAAGGGACCAAAAGTAATGGGACAATTGGATTTTCTGCTGTTCCATGGCCAGGTGTGTGTTATTCCCTCATTATCCCAAATACGATAAGCAGATAAAAGGTCCAGCGTTCATTTCAAGTGTGCTATTTGCATTTGGTATCTGTTGCTGTCAACTCTCAAGATGACATCCAAAGAGCTGTCACTATCAGTGAAGCTAGCCATCATTAAGCTGAAAAAACAAAACAAACCCATGAGAGAGCTAGCAAAAACATTAGGCATGGCCAAAACAACTGTTTGAAACATTCTTAAAAAGAAGGAACACGGCAGTGAGCTCAGCAACACCAAAAGACCAGGAAGATCACGGAAAACAACTGTGGTGGATGACCAAAGAATTCTTTCCCTGGAGAAGAAAACACCCTTCACAACAGTTGGCAAGATCAAGAAAACTCTCCAGGAGGTAGGTGTATGTGTGTCAAAGTCAATAATCAAGAGAAGACTTCACCAGAGTGAATACAGAGGGTTCACCACAAGATGTAAACCATTGGTGAGCCTCAAAAACAGGAATGCAAGATTAGAGTTTGCCAAAAGACATCTAAAAAAGCGTTCACAGTTCTGGAACAACATCCTATGGACAGATGAGACCAAGATCAACTTGTACCAGAGTGATGGGAAGAGAAGAGTATGGAGAAGGAAAGGAACTGCTCATGATCCCAAGCATACCACTAGAGCTGAGCGAACCCGAACTGTAAAGTTTGGGTTCGTACCGAACTTTAGGATTTTTGGACCCCGGACCCGAACCCGAACATTTCTGTAAAAGTTCAGGTTCGGTTTTCGGCGATTTTTTTGCGCTTTTTGAAAGGCTGCAGAGTAGACAATCAACAAGCGCTTAACTGTGTGCCCTTAGAAGCCATCACAGGCATGCCTACTAATGGCATGGCAGTGATTGGCCAGTGCAGCATGTGATCCAGCCTCTATATAAGCTGGAGTCACGTAGCGCTGCACGTCACTCTGCTGTGCTTAGTGTAGGGAGAGGATGCTGCTGCTGTGAGGGAGAGAATAGGACTGAATCTTTAATCAGAACTCCAATTGAACTCAGCGATCTACATAGATTTAGTTGTGTGGGTGCAGTGCACAATCTTTTTACCCTGCCCTGAGTCCAGTGACAGAGAAAACTTTTATCCGTCTGTTAGTTAGGTCGGCGGCGGCGGCCATTTTATGAAAGCTCAGTGCACCAGCACTGCATATGTGCTTTGGTGACATTCAAATCCAAGCTTCAAATACTGCAGTAATCAGTTTGTTTGTTTTTTAAACACCCTTTTTTGGCAATATCCTATATCTGCTGCCTTTGCAGCTTTAGTCAGTGTGCAATTTAAGCTAGAAATACAGCTATAATTTTCTGGCGTTATATACAGATGTCATAGTCTGTTAGTAAAAAAACACCCCTTTTGGGCAAAATACTTAATATTGCAGCCCTTGCTGCATATGTGATTGTTAAAAACAAGTTTGAACCACTGAAGAAGGGAACGTTAGTAGTTCCGAAACGCGTCTGGTGTAATCTCCCATGAAAGATTAAGAAGATCCTTACCATCAAATACTGCTCGTCCATCAATACAGCATAAAGAAAACATCGAGAGCCATCCTTACCTCTTAATACAGATTTTCCTGCGTGCAAGAAGGCATCGGTCATATTGTGAACCAGCACCGGAACACAGATAGAGGTCAGAGTGCGGTGCTAGCCAGCGTGGGAGAGAGAAGAGGTGAGGACGCCAAATCGTAAGTTATAACAATCACACCAAGGTGTAATACGTCTCACGAAATAATAGAAATCGCATAACATTCTGGTAAAGACTGTACTCAAAACTATATAAGAATAAGACCAGCAATAAGAGCTCCATTTACGAAGTAAATATACGCTTGTATATTCAGTGTAGCAGGACGCCGCTCACTCATACGAACAGTTTCCAGAATCTCCATTACACTAATAATTATACGGGTTCAATACGAACTATATTTGTATGTATGGCCACATACGAATAATTGGTTCACTCTTAAACCCTGAAGACTGCTTCCATGTACCTTTGGAGAAATTTTAGTATAGCAAATACGATTTTATGCACTTAGTAGAATACTGTATGGTTTGGAGGGACCCTTGTTCCTGACCACTGCTGGATTGCTGCTACTTCTCTTATTTGCACATATCTTCGAACTGCCTTCTCATATATATTTCTAGAGGATTTTAATATAGGACATTCGATCTTATGCATTAAATATAGGACATTCAATCTTATGCATTTAGCCACACACTGTATGGTTTGTTAAGACCTCTTTCTCCTGACCATTGGAGGTTTATTACATAGGATTGCTGCTATCTCCAGTACCGATTGCACATATTATCTTTATTGTTTTTAATTGTATCTATTATTATTCATTTTATTTGTATTCATAAATTGCTTTCAATTGACCCAATTGTCAGTGAGTGCCCAGATGTTACTTTTATATGCAATTTATATGTTGAGTGGGTGATACTATTCAACTGTGAGCACCACACTTTTGGCTATCTGACACATTGGTGCAGCTTCATGCAATATATTTTTACCTAGTGTGCAATTTAAGCTAGAAATACAGCTATAATTTTTGGGGTTTTAAAAAACACCCTTTTTGGGCAAAATACACAATTTTAAAGCTCTTGCTGCATAGGCACTTGAGAAATTCAAGCGTTATATACAGCTGTCATATTATGTTAGTAAAAAAACACCCTTTTTGGGCAAAATACTTAATATTGCAGCTCTTGCTGCATCTGTGATGGTTAAAAACAATTTTGAAATACTTCAATACTTTTCTGGCTTTGAAAAAACAACCATTTTTGGCAATAACCTTCATTTATGCCGCTTTAGTCAGTGTGCAATTTAAGCTAGAAATACAGCTTTAATTTCCTGGGTTTTAAAAAGAAAAACCTTGCTGCATCTGCACGTGTGAAATTCTAGCGTTATATACAGTCATCATATTCTGTTAGTAAAAAACACCCATTTTGGGCAAAAAACTTAATTTTGCAGCCTTTGCTGCATATTTTATTGTGAGATACACCCTTTAGATACTGCGGTTCTATTCTGCTATCTATTAAAAAAAAAACATTTTGGGCAAAAATCTTTAATTGTGGCCTAGTCTGCATCTGTATGTGTGAGATACACCCTTTACATACTGTGGTTCTATTCTGCTATTAGAAAAACACCCATTTAGGGCAAGCTCCTAAATTTGAGAAATATGAGGAGAGCGTCAAATAAGGGACGTGGCCCCGGTTGTGGTGCTGCTAATGGAGCTCCTGTTGCAGGAAGAGAACGTGGTCGATCTATGCCATCTACATGCACAAGTGAAACACCTTCATCAGGTGAAAGTAGGCAACAGAACCTGCAGCGGTATTTGCTCAGGCCTAATGCGGCTCTACGAATGGTGAGGCCAAGTACAGGCGATAGTAGATTGGGTTGCTGACAGTCCCTCCAGTTCCTTCACATTGTCTACCACCCAGTATCCTGCTGAAAGATCAGAGTTGGCACCTGCAGCCGATGTCCATCAGTCTTTCATCTCACCCCCTTGCAAATCAGCCAAGCAGTCTGAGCCCCAAGTCATGCAGCAGTCTCTTCTGCTTTTTGATGACTCTGTTAGCAGGGTTTCCCAGGGCCATCCACCTAGCCCTGCCGTAGAAGTGGAAGAGATTGAGTGCACCAATGCCCAACCACTTATGTTTCAATATGAGTACATGGGAGGACCATCGCAGCACGTCTCGGATGATGACGAAACACAGGTGCCAACTGCTGGGGTTTTCGAAAGTGTGCAGACCAACAAGGAGGGCAGGGGTGAAGACTGGGTGGAAGATGATGTGGAGGATGATGAGGTCCTCGACCCCACATGGAATCAAGGTCATGTGAGTGACCTGTGTAGTTCGGAGGAAGAGGCGGTGGTTGCACAGAGCCACCAGAACAGCAGAAGAGGGAGCAGGGTGCAAAAGCGGAGAGGCCATCCCCTAGACAGTACGCCTGCTAGTGCCCAATGCAACAAGGGACTGAGCACACTAAAGCCAGGTCCAAGGAGTTCCCTGGCGTGGCAGATCTTCAGACAATGTGCTGACGACAAGACACGAGTGGTTTGCATGTTGTGCAATCAGAGCCTGAAATGAGGCATAAACGTTCTAAACCATAGCACAACCTGCATGACCAGGAATCTAAGTGCAAAGCACGAGCTGCAGTGGAGTAGACACCTCAAAAACCAAGAAAGGTCTCTGGCTCCTCCTGCTTCCTCTTCTGCTGCAGTCTCGGCCTCTTCATCCACCTCTGGAGTAATAGTGCCACCTGCCACCCCGCAAACAGAAGATCTGCCAGCAACACCACCATCTGGGTCACCAAGCATCTCCACAATGTCCCACAGAAGCGTTCAGCTCTCCATCTCCCAAACACTGGAGCGGAAGAAGAAGTACCTCCCTACCCACCCACAATCCCTAGCCCTGAATGCCAGCATTTCAAAATTTAGCCTTTGAAATACTGTCATTCTGTCTGGTGGAGGCAAAGAGTTTTAAAAGCCTTATGGTGATGGCGGTCCCACAGTACGTCGTGCTTAGCCACCACTACTTTTTCAGGCATGCCATCCCTTTCCTGCACAACCAAGTGGGGGACAAAATCAGGTGTGCACTGCGCAACGCCATCTGTGGCAATGTGCACCTCACTATGGATAAGTGGACCAGTAAGCACGGTCAGGGACGTTATATCTTCATAACAGCACACTGGGTAAATGCAGTGACGGCTGGGCCTGAGGCGGATAGCATTTTGGCGCATGTCCTTCCACCACCGAGGATTGCAGGGCGCTTCAATTTGTCTCCTGTTGCTTCCTCCTCCTACTCCGCTTCCTCATCCTCTACCGGCTCCTCATCCAGTTAGCGTAACAACTTCACCACCAACTTCAGCACAGCCAGTGGTAAACAACAGCAGGCAGTTTTAAAACTTATCTGTGTGGGGGACAAACCCCACACTGCGCAGGAGCTGTGGACGGGCCTTGAACAACAGACCGATGAGTGGTTTGTGCCAGTCAGCCTCAAGCCCGGCCTGGTGGTGTGCGATAATGGGCGAAATCTCGTAGCAGCTCTGGGACTAGCCGGTTTGACGCACATCCCTTGCCTGGCTGCATGTGCTGAATTTGGTGGTGCAGAGATTCCTTAAAAATTACCCTGATATGTCAGAGCTGCTGCATAAAGTGCGGGCCGTCTGTGCGCGCTTTAGGCGTTCTCACCCTGCTGCTGCTCGCCTGTCAGTGCTGCAGTGTAACTTCGGCCTTCCCGCTCACCGCCTCATATGCGATGTGCCCACAAGGTGGAACTCCACCTTGCACATGCTGGCCAGACTGTGCGAGCAACAGCAGTCGATAGTGGAGTTTCAGCTGCAGCACGCACGGGTGAGTCGCTCTGCGGAACAGCACCACCAATGACTGGGCCTCCATGCGAGACCTGTGTTCCTTGTTGCGCTGTTTCGAGTACTCCACCAACATGGCTGTTTCTACTGTAAAAAAAAAAATTCCCAAACTCAGGTTCGGTTCCAAGTGTTACCTTGGAAAAAAACTCGAGTTCGGGAAATGTTTTTTCACAGTAGAAATTGATTTTTGAAGCCATTATGGAAAGTCTCGCAAGACTTCACAAAGTAATTGCTTCGGCTCATAGGAGCCAATACATTCTTACACTTTAAGGAGCGCTCGCTCTGTACAGTATTTAAACCAAGTATTATGCAAATCGACTTCGGATGTTTCATCCAAAGTCTATTCGCTCACCCCTAGTTGGGTCAGTTGGATGAGTGATGAAACATCTTAAAGATTAAGATTCATTTAGTTATAACATTTAAAGGGCTTCTGTCACTCCACTAAACTCATTATTTTTTTTGTGTGCTTATAATCCCTATCCTGCGATATTGCTATACATTATGTTATTAATAATTTTCGTTCAGTAGATTTGGCAAAAAACTTACTTTTATGATATGATAATTACCTGTCTACCAGCAAGTAGGGCGTCTACATGCTGGTAGCAGCCGCAGAAAACCGCATCCTCCTCTTGTTGATTGAAAGGGCCATCAGTGCTCTCCTCCTCCGGCCGGCCCTGTCGTCATTTCAAAAATCGCGCGCCTGTGTTGATTCGGCGCAGGAGCTCTGAGATAAGGAGGCTCGCCTCCTCAGCACTCCCTCAGTGCACCTGCGCTGATGACGTCTTCTCTTTCGGTGATGTCATCGACGCAGGCGCACGGAGGGAGTGCTGAGGAGGCGAGCCTCCTTATCTCAGAGCGCCTGCGCCGAATCAACACAGGCGCGCAATTTTTGAAATGCTGACAGGGCCGGCCGGAGGAGGAGAGCACTGATGGCCCTGTCAATCAACAAGAGGAGGGGTTTTCTGCGGCTGCTACCAGAAAGTAGACGCCCTACTTGCTGGTAGACAGGTTAATTAGCATATCATAAAAGTACGTTTTTTGCCAAATTTACTGAACAAAAATTATTAATAACATAATATATAGCAATATCGCAGTATAGGGATTATAAGTACAAAAAAAAAAAAGAGTTTAGTGGGGTGACAGAAGCCCTTTAAACAGTTCAATGGTGGAGATTCATTAAAACTAGAGTTGAGCGGACACCTGGATGTTTGGGTTCAATGGGTTCGGCCAAACTTCACAAAAAGTTCGAGTTCGGGACCCGAACTTGACCCCAAACCCCATTGAAGTCAATGGGGACCCTAACTTTGGAGCACTAAAATGGCTCTAAAAAAGTCATGGAAAGGGCAAGAGGGCTGCAAATGGCAGCAAAATGTGGTCAATAGCATAGCAAGTGCTCTGCAAACAAATGTGAATAGGGAAATGACTTCAAATAACATAAAATACGTAAAAATAAAAATGTATAATCTTGATCTAGGAGGAGGAGGTCCATATGGAGTAGGAGGTTGAGGAGGCGGTGGATGTGGCGGTGTAGGTGGAAGCGTAGGTGGAGGAGGAGGAGGTAGTCAACATTGGTTTTTGTTTTTGTTTTTTATTTTATTATTATTTTTTTGTTTTAAATTTGGGTAGACCCCAAAACATATTAACAATAGTCAATATCTGTGATTTACAGTTCACATAGAATTTAATTTCCTTAACAATGAAGTTCAGTCCACTGTGCTTGCACAAAATTTTATTTAATTTAATAGGGAATGGCATAACTAATAAATTTCTAACTCACTTTGTTTAAAAAATCTGCCTACATCCACCTGAAAAAAGTAATGGCCACTAGGGGTCTCACTTCCATCTAATTTGCAATCCACTGTCTGTTGCCAGGAAAGATTCATCCGTAATAATAGAGACTCCAATGAAGGCTTACAAGAAATGAGGGTGTGTCAAAGCTAGCTGAGATCCTGAGCGTGATATAAACAACCACTTCTACACAGCCTTTGAATATTATAGAAACATCATGTGTGTCTGTCTGTGTGATTCCCCCCACCTTATCTGTTCTGTGAGCTCCAGAGCTGTAAACAAACATAGTGGGAAGTAAAGGAAAGGACTTCACAGCAGTACAGTTCTGGTAGATTTCACAGAAGGCATACGCCTCCTGCTTCTGATTTTAATGCATCTAGCTATGCAGCTGAAACAGAGAATAATATGGCTGAGGAACATATGTTCCTTCAAAGTTATGCTTCTATAATGAAACACAACCATTATACAAACTTTTTGAAAACTCAAAACTCTAGTACGATTTAAATAAAGAGTATTAGGTACTCTCAATAAATGTAGACTAAAATATACTGCTTTGTGGATATACTCTGTGTAAATCTATAAAGAAGTACTAAAAATGCAATCAAATTGGATACTATAAATAAATATAATTAATGTCTTCCTGTTTTTACTTGAATGCATTTTCACCTTTTGCCTTTTGGCTTACTGTTGATTTTCTTACTTTGGTAAACAATATTTTTGGCAATTGTTAATGCTATTCACAGCTATACAATCTTCAGTGTCCAGCTGAGAGAGAAGGAATGTGAAAACAAGTACAGATTGAAGGATTATTCGCAAACCCCATCAATCCAATCAGTTGCTTCAAAGATCAAACCATGCCCCTAGGCTGTGTAAGACATCTTACTAAAATAATTGTTTCAGCTTCACTTATTCTTTTGCACAATTTAATGCCTGTCAAATCAGATAGTGAAGGCTATATGAAAAGGTACCAAGCTGTTTATTTTCTAAGTGCCTCTAAGAGATATGATCATTATGGTTCCTCTTAAAGCACTACACTGGTAAAAAAAAAAAAGCCATTGTGAACTGCAGATCTTCCTTTTATTTACATCGATTAAGCAACAATTTATGCACATGGCCTAATGAATATATGTCCAGTTTGCAAATACAATCGTTGACAAAAGAGAAAAAAAAAAACTCTTAAAAAGGAGTAGTTGGAATTGAATGAAACTTTTTATGTGTGAATTTTATCATGATATATGTAAGTGATTATAATTAGGGATGAGCGAACCAGAACTGTATAGTTCGGGTTCGTACCGAATTTTGGGGTGTTTGTGACACGGACCTGAACCCGAACATTTTCGTAAAAGATTGAGTTCGGGTTCGGTGTTCGGCGCTTTCTTGGCGCTTTTTGAAAGGCTGCAAAGCAGCCAATCAAAAAGCGTCATACTACTTGCCCCAAGAGGACATCACAGCCATGCCTACTATTGGCATGGCTGTGATTGGCCAGTGCAGCATGTGACCCAGCCTCTATTTAAGCTGGAGTCACGTAGCGCTGCACGTCACTCTGCTCTGATCAGTATAGGGAGAGGATGCAGCTGCTGCTGTTAGGGCCAGATTAGGCAGGGATTTACTTACTGAAGTGATCGATGTACAGCTGTGTATCATACAACCTCTGCTATTCAATTGCTCACTGTTTTAAGGCTGCCCAGAGCGTTTTTCAGTCACTTTTTTCTGGGGTGATCGGCGGCCATTTTGTGTCTTGTGGTGCGCCAGCACAAGCTGCCACCAAGTCCATTTAACCATCAATAGTGTGTTTTGTTTTGTTTTTTGCTATATCCTACATCAGGGGCTTGGCTGTGCTTGCTATTTTATTGAGGGGTGAAATTATACAATTGCCAAAATAGCAGTACCCTCAATCTGGTGTTTCAGCTGTGGCTAGCCAATTGTAATACTGTCTGCTGTCTAGCAAAGGATGTATTTTTTTCTGGGTTGAAATACAATTCCCAACTTAGCAATTCCCTAAATCAGTGGTTTATGCTGTATCAGGCCAAGTTTAAATCTATCCATAAAAGGGTATATTAGATTGAAGGTGCGGATAGGGTCATCCTCAATAACTTCACACGCTACCGTGCATCTCCAAGTCTAATTCTGTCCGTAAACGTATACCTGTCATCCACCGCTTAAATACTAAGCCTACAATTTATATTCAGCTAAATCTGTGGTTACTGCTGTGCCTGGCAAAGTTATTTAGTGTCCGCCAAAGCACAGTTTTTGTTCTGGGTTGAAATACAATTCCCAACTTAGCAATTCCCTAAATCAGTGGTTTCTGCTGTATCAGGCCAAGTTTAAATCTATCCATAAAAGGGTATATTAGATTCAAGGTGCAGATAGGGTCATTCTCAATAACTTCAAACGCTACTGTGCATCTCCAAGTCTAATTCTGTCCGTAAACGTATATCTGTCATCCAGCGCCTAAATAATAGGCCTACAATTTATATTCATCTAAATCTGTGGTTACTGCTGTGCCTGTATTAGTGTAATACGGTACCTAAGTAGATAGCCAGATAGTGTTAGGTGCCTGTAAAAAAAAGGCCTGAATTTGAATTTAATACATTGGGCCAAATAATTTTTTTCTTATTGTGGTGAACGGTAACAATGAGGAAAACATCTAGTAAGGGACGCGGATGCGGACATGGTCGTGGTGGTGTTAGTGGACCCTCTGGTGCTGGGAGAGGACGTGGCCGTTCTGCCACAGCCACACGTCCTAGTGTACCAACTACCTCAGGTCCCAGTAGACGCCAGAATTTACAGCGATATTTTGTGGGGAACAATGCCGTTCTAAGGATGGTAAGGCCTGAGCAGGTACAGGTATTAGTCAATTGGGTGGCCGACAGTGGATCCAGCATGCTCACATTATCTCCCACCCAGTCTTCTGCAGAAAGCGCACAGATGGCGCCTGAAAACCAAGCCCATTAGTCTGTCACATCACCCCCATGCATATCAGGGAAACTGTCTGAGCCTCAATTTATGCAGCAGTCTCTTATGTTGTTTGAAGACTCTGCTGGCAGGGTTTCCCAAGGGCATCCACCTAGCCCTTCCCCAGCTGTGGAAGACATAGAATGCTCTGACGCACAACCACTTATGTTTCCTGATGATGAGGACATGGGGATGTTCTGATTCTGGTTCTGATCCAATAGTCAGGCTAGGTTGATGTACTGCTCCGAATCGATATCAAATGGTAGGCATACGTACGCCGAGAGAAATCACACACAGACTGTCACAGTGAAGTCAATGCTAGATGTTCCGTTTATTATTCGCGATACATGGGTTTATCACCTAAACACGTCTCTGATGAGGAAACACAGGTGCCAACTGCTGAGTCTTTCTGCAGTGTGCAGACTAAACAGGAGGTCAGGGAGAAAGACTGGGTGGAAGACGACGCAGGGGACGATGAGGTCCTAGACCCCACATAGAATGAAAGTCGTGCCACTTACTTTCAGAGTTTGGAGGAAGAGGCAGTGATGAGACCGAGCCAACAGCATAGCAAAAGAGGGAGCAGTGGGCAAAAGCAGAACACCCGCCGCCAAGAGAGTCCGCCTGCTACTGGCCACCGCCATCTGGGACCGAGCAGCTGAAAGGCAGCTTCAAGGAGTTCCCTGGCGTGGCAGTTCTTCAAACAATGTGCTGACGACAAGACCCGAGTGGTTTGCACGCTGTGCCATCAGTGCCTGAAGCGATGCATTAACGTTCTGAACCTTAGCACAACCTGCATGACCAGGCACCTGCATGCAAAGCATGAACTGCAGTGGAGTAAACACCTTAAAAACAAGGAACTCACTCAGGCTCCCCATGCTACCTCTTCTGCAGCTGCCTCAGCCTCTTCCTCCGCCTCTGGAGGAACGTTGGCACCTGCCGCCCAGCAAACAGAGGATGTAGCACCAACACCACCACCTCCGTCACCAAGCATCTCAATCATGTCACACAGCAGCGTTCAGCTCTCCATCTCACAAACATTTGAGAGAAAGCGCAAATTCCCACTTAGCCACTCTCGATCCCTGGCCCTAAATGCCAGCATTTCTAAACTACTGGCCTATGAAATGATGTCATTCAGGCTGGTGGACACAGACAGCTTCAAACAGCTCATGTTGCTTGCTGTCCCACAGTATGTTGTTCCCAGCCGCCACTACTTCTCCAAGAGAGCCGTGCCTTCCCTTCACAACCAAGTATCCGATAAAATAAAGTGTGCATTGCGGAACGCCATCTGTGGCAAGGTCCACTTAACCACAGATACATGGACCAGTAAGCACGGCCAGGGAAGCTATATCTCCCTAACTGCACACTGGGTAAATGTAGTGGCGGCTGGGCCCCAGGCGGAGAGCAGTTTGGTGCACGTCCTTCCGCCGCCAAGGATCGCAGGGCAACATTCTTTGCCTCCTGTAGCCTCCTCCTCCTACTCAGCTTCCTCCTCCTCTTCTTCCACCTGCTCATCCAGTCAGCCACACACCTTCACCACCAACTTCAGCACAGCCCGGGGTAAACGTCAGCAGGCCATTCTGAAACTCATATGTTTGGGGGACAGGCCCCACACCGCGCAGGGGTTGTGGTGGTGTATTGAACAATAGACCGACGAGTGGTTGCTGCCGTTAAGCCTCAAGCCCGGCCTGGTGGTGTGCGATAATAGGCGAAATCTCGTCGCAGCTCTGGTACTAGCCGGTTTGATGCACATCCCTTGCCTGGCGCATGTGCTGAATTAGGTGGTGCAGAAGTTCATTCACAACTACCCCGACATGTCAGAGCTAATACATAAAGTGAGGTCCGTCTGTGTGCACATCCGGCATTCACATCCTGCCGCTGCTCGCCTGTCTGCGCTACAGCGTAACTTCGGCCTTCCTCATATGCGACGTGCCCACCAGGTGGAACTCCACCTTGCACATGCTGGACAGACTGTGCGAGCAGCAGCAGGCCATAGTGGAGTTTCAGCTGCAGCAAGCACGGGTGAGTCATACTGCGGAACAGAACCACTTTACCACCAATGACTGGGCCTCCATGTGAGACCTGTGTGCCCTGTTGCGCTGTTTCGAGTACTCCACCAACATAGCCAGTGGCGATGACGCCGTTATCAGCATTACAATACCACTTCTATGTCTTCTTGAGAAAACACTTAGGGCGATGATGGAAGAGGATGTGGCCCAGGAGGAGGAGGAGGAGGAAGAGGGGTCATTTTTAGCACTTTCAGGCCAGTCTCTTAGAAGTGACTCAGAGGGAGGTTTTTTGCAACAGCAGAGGCCAGGTACAAATGTGGCCAGACAGGGCCCACTACTGGAGGACGAGGAGGACGAGGATGAAGAGGAGGTGGAGGAGGATGAGGATGAAGCATGTTCACAGCGGGGTGGCATCCAACGCAGCTCGGGCCCATCACTGGTGCGTGGCTGGGGGAAACGCAGGACGATGACAATACGCCTCCCACAGAGGACAGCTTGTCCTTACCTCTGGGCAGCCTGGCACACATGAGCGACTACATGCTGCAGTGCCTGCGCAACGACAGCAGAGTTGCCCACATTTTAACGTGTGCGGACTACTGGGTTGCCACCCTGCTGGATCCCATGTACAAAGACAATGTGCCCACCTTACTTCCTGCACTGGAGCGTGATAGAAAGATGCGCGAGTACAAGCGCACGTTGGTAGACGCGCTACTGAGAGCATTCCCAAATGTCACAGGGGAACAAGTGGAAGCCCAAGGCGAAGGCAGAGGAGGAGCAAGAGGTCGCCAACGCAGCTGTGTCACGGCCAGCTCCTCTGAGGGCAGGGTTAGCATGGCAGAGATGTGGAAAAGTTTTGTCACCACGCCACAGCTAACTGCACCACCACCTGATACAGAACGTATTAGCAGGAGGCAACATTTCACTAACATGGTGGAACAGTACGTGTGCACACCCCTCCACGTACTGACTGATGGTTCGGCCCCATTCAACTTCTGGGTCTCCAAATTGTCTACGTGGCCAGAGCTAGCCTTTTATGCCTTGAAGGTGCTGGCCTGCCCGGCGGCCAGCGTTTTGTCTGAACGTGTATTCAGCACGGCAGGGGGCGTCATTACAGACAAACGCAGCCGCCTGTCTACAGCCAATGTGGACAAGCTGACGTTCATAAAAATTAACCAGGCATGGATCCCACAGGACCTGTCCATCCCTTGTGCAGATTAGACATTTATAACTACCTCCCCTTAACCATATATTATTGTACTCCAGGGCAATTCCTCATTCAATCCTCTTTTTATTTTCATTTTACCATTATATTGCCGGGCAACCCAAAGTTGAATGAACCTCTCCTCTGTCTGGGTGCCCGGGGCCTAAAAATATCTGACAATGGCCTGTTCCAGTGGTGGGTGACATGAAGCATGATTCTCTGCTATGACATGAAGCCTGAATCTCTGCTATGGGACCTCTCTCCTCTGTCTGTGTGCCGGGGCCTAAAAATATCTGACAATGGCCTGTTCCAGTGGTGGGTGACATGAAGCATGATTCTCTGCTATGACATGAAGCCTGATTCTCTGCTATGGGACCTCTCTCCTCTGTCTGGGTGCCGGGGCCTAAAAATATCTGACAATGGCCTGTTCCAGTGGTGGGTGACATGAAGCATGATTCTCTGCTATGACATGAAGCCTGATTCTCTGCTTTGACATGAAGCCTGAATCTCTGCTATGGGACCTCTCTCCTCTGTCTGAGTGCCGGGGCCTAAAAATATCTGACAATGGCCTGTTCCAGTGGTGGGTGACATGAAGCATGATTCTCTGCTATGACATGAAGCCTGATTCTCTGCTATGGGACCTCTCTCCTCTGTATGGGTGCAGGGGACTAAAAATATCTGACAGTGGCCTGTTCCAGTGTTGGGTGACATGAAGCCTGATTCTTTGCTATGACATGAAGCCTGAATCTCTGCTATGGGACCTCTCTCCTCTGTCTGGGTGCCGGGGCCTAAAAATATCTGACAATGGCCTGTTCCAGTGGTGGGTGACATGAAGCATGATTCTCTGCTATGACATGAAGCCTGATTCTCTGCTATGGGACCTCTCTCCTCTGTCTGGGTGCCGGGGCCTAAAAATATCTGACAATGGCCTGTTCCAGTGGTGGGTGACATGAAGCATGATTCTCTGCTATGACATGAAGCCTGATTCTCTGCTTTGACATGAAGCCTGAATCTCTGCTATGGGACCTCTCTCCTCTGTCTGAGTGCCGGGGCCTAAAAATATCTGACAATGGCCTGTTCCAGTGGTGGGTGACATGAAGCATGATTCTCTGCTATGACATGAAGCCTGATTCTCTGCTATGGGACCTCTCTCCTCTGTCTGGGTGCCGGGGCCTAAAAATATCTGACAATGGCCTGTTCCAGTGGTGGGTGACATGAAGCCTGATTCTCTGCTATGACATGAAGCCTGAATCTCTGCTATGGGACCTCTCTCCTCTGTCTGGGTGCCGAGCCCTAAAAATATCTGACAGTGGCCTGTTCCAGTGGTGGGTGACATGAAGCATGATTCTCTGATATGACATGAAGCCTGATTCTCTGCTATGGGACCTCTCTCCTCTGTCTGGGTGCCGGGGTCTAAAAATATCTGACAATGGCCTGTTCCAGTGGTGGGTGACATGAAGCATGATTCTCTGCTATGACATGAAGCCTGATTCTCTGCTATGGGACCTCTCTCCTCTGTCTGGGTGCCGGGGGCCTAAAAATATCTGACAGTGGCCTGTTCCAATGTTGGGTGACATGAAGCCTGATTCTCTGCTATGACATGAAGCCTGAATCTCTGCTATGGGACCTCTCTCCTCTGTCTGGGTGCCGGCTCCTAAAAATATCTGACAATGGCCTGTTCCAGTGGTGGGTGACATGAAGCATGATTCTCTGCTATGACATGAAGCCTGATTCTCTGCTATGGGACCTCTCTCCTCTGTATGGGTGCAGGGGCCTAAAAATATCTGACAGTGGCCTGTTCCAGTGTTGGGTGACATGAAGCCTGATTCTCTGCTATGACATGAAGCCTGAATCTCTGCTATGGGACCTCTCTCCTCTGTCTGGGTGCCGGGGCCTAAAAATATCTGACAATGGCCTGTTCCAGTGGTGGGTGACATGAAGCATGATTCTCTGCTATGACATGAAGCCTGATTCTCTGCTATGGGACCTCTCTTCTCTGTCTGGGTGCCGGGGCCTAAAAATATCTGACAATGGCCTGTTCCAGTGGTGGGTGACATGAAGCATGATTCTCTGCTATGACATGAAGCCTGATTCTCTGCTTTTACATGAAGCCTGAATCTCTGCTATGGGACCTCTCTCCTCTGTCTGAGTGCCGGGGCCTAAAAATATCTGACAATGGCCTGTTCCAGTGGTGGGTGACATGAAGCATGATTCTCTGCTATGACATGAAGCCTGATTCTCTGCTATTGGACCTCTTTCCTCTGTCTGGGTGCCGAGCCCTAAAAATATCTGACAGTGGCCTGTTCCAGTGGTGGGTGACATGAAGCATGATTCTCTGATATGACATGAAGCCTGATTCTCTGCTATGGGACCTCTCTCCTCTGTCTGGGTGCCGAGGCCTAAAAATATCTGACAATGGCCTGTTCCAGTGCTGGGTGACATGAAGCCTGATTCTCTGCTATGACATGAAGCCTGATTCTCTGCTATGGGACCTCTCTCCTCTGTCTGGGTGCCGGGGGCCTAAAAATATCTGACAGTGGCCTGTTCCAATGTTGGGTGACATGAAGCCTGATTCTCTGCTATGACATGAAGCCTGAATCTCTGCTATGGGACCTCTCTCCTCTGTCTGGGTGCCGGGTCCTAAAAATATCTGACAATGGCCTGTTCCAGTGGTGGGTGACATGAAGCATGATTCCCTGCTATGACATGAAGCCTGATTCTCTGCTATGGGACCTCTCTCCAATTGATATTGGTTAATTTTTATTTATTTTATTTTTATTTTTATTAATTTCCCTATCCACATTTGTTTGCAGGGGATTTACCTACATTTTGCTGTCTTTTGCAGCCCTCTAGCCCTTTCCTGGGCTGTTTTACAGCCTTTTTAGTGCCGAAAAGTTTCTGGTCCATATTGACTTCAATGGGGTTCGAGTTCGGGTCGAGTTCGGATCCCGAACCCGAACATTTCCAGGAAGTTCGGCCGAACTTCTCGAACCCGAACATCCAGGTGTTCGCTCAACTCTAATTATAATTAGAGATGAGTGAATTACTTAAAAAATTTGATTCGGATGGTTCGCTGAATTTCCCAAAAAGATTTGATTCGATCTGAATTTATTCATGACTGATCGCGATAAAAAACATCAATTTCCTGGCTGCTCAGAGTCTGTATAGTAGTGTACAACACTGTGCATTGCAGAAACAAGCATAGGGAGTCCACTATGCTAGTGAAACAGTACTGAGTCAGTATGACACGCAGATGACAAACGTCACTCTTAGGCCTCTTTCACTTGGGCGTCATGTTTTTTGCCCGGATAAGATGCGGGTGCGTTGCGGGAAAATTTGAAATTTTTCCGCGCGAGTGCAAAACATTGTAATGCGTTTTGCACGTGCGTGAGAAAAATCAGCATGTTTGGTACCCAAACCCAAACTTCTTCACAGAACATGGTTATAAGGGAAAATAATGGCATTCTTAATACAGAATGCTTAGTACAATAAGGCTGGAGGGGTTAAAAAAAATATATAATAATTTAACTCACCTTAATCCACTTGATCGCGCAGCCGGCATCTTTTCTGTCTTCTTCTTTGCTGTGCACAGGAATAGGACCTTTGATGACCTCACTGTGCTCATCACATGGTCCAATCACATGGTTTATCACCATGGTGAGGGACCATGTGATTGGATCATTTGATGTGAAGTCACCACAGGTCCTTAGCCAACAGCTCTACATTACAGAAGAAGGCAGAGATCCACAACTACGCGATCAAGTGGACTCGGTGAGTTAATTTTTATTTATTTTTAACCCCTCCATCACTATTTTACTTTGCATTCTGTATTCAGAATGCTATTATTTTCCCTTATAACCATGTTATAAGGGAAAATTATACAGATCGGGTCCCCAGCTCGATCGTCACCTAGCAACCATGCGTGAAAATCGCACCGCATCCGCACTTGCTTGCGGATGCTTGCGATTTTCACGCGGCCCCATTCACTTCTACGGGGCCTGCGTTGCGTGAAAAACACAGAATATAGAGCATGCTGCGATTTTCACGCAACGCACAAGTGATGCGTGAAAATCACCGCTCGTGTGCACAGCCCCATAGAAATGAATGGGTCAGGATTCAGTGCGGGTGCAATGCGTTCAACTCACACATTGCACCCACGCGGAATACTCGCCCGTGTGAAAGGGGCCTTAGAATCACTTCACACTTCACTAATTTAGTCAGCTACAGGGAAAAAAACTAATTAAATAACTCAAGTGTGAACTCAGCTTTACAGGTGAATTTTAGTCTCAGGTATAAAGAACTGTGCAGTGGCCCAAGATTCTACTATAGAATGAAAGAGAGCACAACTTTTACACCGTCATCAGCTGATTCCACATAGATTTCTACAGTAAAGAGGGTGTCAGGAGTAAGTTTGTGTTCACCCCAATGTTTATTTTGCCCTTCTTCTCATCCATCATAATAACAACCGCAGAAAAACGGATCTTGTCTTTTGATAATCCCCCTTCACACGGTCAGCGTTTTCTCAGTAATCCATCAGTATGCTAAGGCCAAAAAAAAAACAGGAGTGGATCCAAAACAGAGATGACAAGTGAATAGAATATTTTCATGTCTTCTGTGTTTTGTACCCACTCCTGTTTTTGGCTTCCAAATCATGATCCAATCCTGATGCAAAATAGGGACTGTGTGATACAGGCCTTACGGCTACTCCAAAGTCAGGATCCATTGTGTTTCTCATTTTTCCGTCCTTCTGACAGATCAGAATAAGGGTAAAATAAATGGTGATGTCAACAAGGCCAAACAGGGACAAAAGAGCCCCAGTGACTGAGTGGTGAGGTGGCAACAGCATGAGGCATCCACATAGTGGCCCAGTGACAGAGTGGTGAGGTGGCAACAGCATAAGGAGTCAAGACGGTGGCCCAGTGACAGAATGGTGAGGTAACAACAGCATGAGGAGTCAAGAAAGTGGCCTAGTGACAGAATGGTGAGGTGGCAACAGCATGAGGAGTCAACACAGTGGCACACTGACAGAGAGGTGAGGTGACAACAGCATGAGGAGTCAACACAATGGCCCAGTGATATAGTGGTGAGAGTAGCAACAGAATGAGGAGTCAACACAGTGGCCCAGTGACAGAGTGGTAAGGTGGCAACAGCATGAGGAGTCAACCCAGTTGCCCAGTGACAGAGGAGAGGTGGCAACAGTATGAGGAGTCAACACAGCGGCCCAGTGACAGAGTGGTGAGGTGGCAACAGCATAAGGAGTCAACAAAATAGCCCAGTGACAGATTGTTGAGGTGGCAACAGCAGGAGGCGTCAACACAGTGGCCCAGTGACAGAAAGGTTAGGTGGCAACAGCATGATGAGTCAAGACAGTGTCCCAGTGACAGAGTGGTGAGGGCAGAAACAGCATGAGGAGTCAACACAGTGGCCCAGTGATAGGGTGGTGAGGTGGCAACAGCATGAGGAATCAACACAGTGGCCCAGTGGCAGAATGATGAGGTAACAAAAGCATGAGGAGTCAACACAGTGGCCCAGTGACAGGGTGGTGAGGTGACAACAGAATGAGGAATCAACACAGTGGCCTAGTGACAGAATAATGATGTAACAACAGCATGAGGAGTCAACACAGTGTCCCAGTGACAGAGAGGTGAAGGTAGCAACAACATTAGGAGTCAACACAGTGGCCCAGTGACAGAGTGGTGAAGGTGCCAAGAGCATGAGGAGTCAACACTGTGGCCCAGTGACAGTGTGGTGACTAGAGATGGCCTTGCGGTTTGCCCGGCGGTCGTTTCACGGCGAACTTTGCTCGTTCACTGTTTGCCGAACGGGCGAACATATGGCGATATTCGCGCCCGCCATATTCTTTTACATTGTGAAGAACTTTGACCCATGAAATATCAATCAGGTGGTACAGGACAGCCAATTGAGACGTTTTAAATAAACCTGATCTGGCCGCCATTTTACATTCAGTTTTTTGCCAGTGTAGAGAGAAGTTGCTGTGTGGAGCAGGGACAGACTGTTAGGGACACAAATCGCTAGCTAATAGGGCCACAAAAGTCCTTTTAAGGACTCGTATAGGTGTGCTATCGATAGGTGTGACACACTGAGGGGTGTAATATACTTATAATATACTTTCTAACATAGAAAGTATATTATAGTGCAATTGTTTTGTGCAGCAGTTGTGTGCGGTTCTGCTGTGATACTCCAGCCACACAGAGTGCCAAATGCTATTTGAACAAATAATTTCAACTGGTGTGATTTACCAGTTGCCCCCCAAAAAACCTGATTGAGGCAGGGGTGTTATTTACCAATAATATGCGTTCTATATAGTGCATTTGGGTAGTGCAGCCTTTGTCTGCGGATTTGCTGCGTCACCGCATCTACTGTACACAGGATCACAAACACTATTTGAAGAAATAATTTCTACTGATGTGATTTACCAGATGCCCCCCCAAAAAACAGATTGATGCAGGGATTTTATATACCAATAATATACGTTCTATATAGTGCATTTAGGTAGTGCAGCATTTGTATGTGGTTTTGCTGTGTTACCACATCTACACAGAGTGAAAAACACTATTGCAACCAATAATTTCTACTGGTGTGATTTACCAGTTGCCCCCCCAAAAAAACTGATTGAGGCAGGGGTGTGATATACCTTCTTCCACAAATACTTCTCTTCTATAGGGACTTTTGTCACAGGGTCATTTTGAAAATTACAGGCAGAGGAAGAGGCAGGCCATTCCGCAGGGGTGGTAGGGGTCGGGCAGGTGCACCAGGCCGGAGTCTAAGTGGGAAGTTGCAGACGGTGCGTGCAATTACGTCAAAGGACGCACAGACTTGGTTGAGTGGCTCACTCAGCCTTCCGCTTCTGCACCCTCCTCATCCTCTCTATCTGCACCCTCTTCACTCTCTGTTGTGTCCACCCCCAAAGACACCACCACCACCACCATATCCCCTCCGCTCGAGTCAGAGGAACTATTTTCCCATACATTCCAAGACCTTACTGATGCGCAGCCATTCTTGGCATCGGATCAGGAAGAGGAGGTATCAACGGTCGCCACCCAGCAGTCTGACGACAGTAGCCAGATGAGCCCAAGGAGGGTGGTCCCCGCTGTTGCTGCCTACTCCGAGATCTCTAATGTCAGTGGTGGGGAAGGTTATGAATCCGATGATGACGTGTCGATGGACGTCACGTGGGTGCCCACAAGTGAGGAAGAGCAGGGGAGTTCAGAGGGAGAGACGGAGCAGCAGATAGGGAGGAGAAGCAGGCAGAACTTACAGTGCACAGGATGCAAAAAGCAGACTGCTAATGTATCTGGAACGAAACATCCATCATGCACGGCCACATCTGGTGCTCCCTGGACGCCGACACATGGCTCCACCGTGTGGGCTTTTTTTAATGTGTCCGCTGCTGACAATAGTGTTGCAACCTGCAGCCTTTGCTGTCAACTCATAAGTCGCGGAAAGCCCAACATTCACCTAGGGACGACTGCCTTAAGAAGGCACCTGGCCTCCCATCACCGAGCCCAGTGGGAGCAACACCGTCAGTACCCACAAAGCCACACTCCCGGCGCTCACCGTCCTGCCTCTTCTGCCCACTGGGTGAACCTTCTGATGGCCTCAAGCATGCAACTCGTGGCACCTGTGTAGATTTGGTGTTACCCCCACGGATTGCATGCAGGCCTGCCTCTTCTTCTCCTCCTCCTACTCCATCCTCCCTCTCCTCCTTGTCTGACTCCTCCTTTTCCGCTGCTACCGTCTCTTCCTCTGCGCCCCCCAAGATCCCCAGAACATATTCAACATGCCAGGTGAGACGTTGCCATGCTTTGCGATCACATGCAGATCAGTGGCTAACCCGGCTCAATTTGACAGTTGGTAAAGTGGTGTGCAACACCGGTGTCAATCTGCTGAGCACGCTGAAACAGGGCAAAATGACACAAGTGTCGGGCATGGAACCAGTCCTGAACTTAGTCATGCAGCGATTCGTTGCCGATACCCGAATACCGAAAATCTCTGGCCATTTTAGAAGATCTTACACTGCCATGGCTCGCCTTGCTGACATTTAGTGGCGACACCACCTGCCCATAAGACGTCTGATTTGTGACTGCCCGACCCAATGGAACTCCACCTTGTATATGCTTGATAGGCTGCTCCAGCAGAAATGTGCAGTTAATGACTACCTGTATGAACTCTTCCGAAGGACAGGTTCTGGGGAGCTTATTTTTTTTTCACTGTGCAAGTGGCTGCTCATGCGCGACGCATGCAGACTTCTGTGGCCATTTGATGAGATCACCAAACTGGTCAGTCACAGCCAGTGCGCCATCAGTGACATTGTACCTTACGCTGATCAAGCCGTCGAGGAGCAGGAGCAGGAAGATAAGGAAGTTGCAATGCTGGATGAATTCCCAGGGGGGGCTACTTCATCTGAGACAAGTCAACAACAGGAGTCTGAAGAGGAGTCAGAGGAGGATGGTGCCGGGGCGGAGGAGGAGCAAGAAGAGCATGCTGTAAATGTTTCTGGGATCCCTGGTGTTGTCCATGGATGGGGGGAGGAGAACGAGGACGACATTATCCTGGATGATGAGCAGGAGAAAGGCCACTTTACCGCTTCCAGTTTAGTGCAAATGGGAGCCTTCATGCTCCAGTGTTTGAAGAGGGACCCCCGTATAAAAAGCATAAAGGGCCAGGACCAGTACTGGGTGGCAACATACTTAGACCCTGGTACAAACACAAAATGGCGGACATGTTACCAGCATCACATAGGGCTGTCAGAATGCAGCACTTCCAGGCCTTGCTTCGAGAAATGCTGCATTCTTCTTTTGCGGGTGCTGGCAGAGGAATTTCCACTCACAGAGAAACAGTTGCGGGTACCAATCCTACAGCGCATGGAAGAAGAGGGCGGTTTGAAGATGTGTTGGTCACTTCGGATATGAGATCATTCTAGCAGACGACCCATCGACAGCTGTCCTCCGGATCCAGCCTCAGGGAACGCCTAGAACGACAGGTGTCCGACTACATCGGGTTAACGGCCGATGTGGACGCTCTGAGAAGCGATGAACCCCTGGACTACTGGGTTGGCAGGCTTGACCTGTGGCCAGAGCTGGCACAATTGAACTGTTGGAACTGCCATGGAACTGTTGGCTTGCCCCTCGTCCAGTGTCCTGTCTGAAAGGACGTTCAGCGCAGCAGGGGGGATCGTGACCAATAAGCGCACTCGCCTAGCTCACGACAGTGTGGACTACCTCACATTTCTAAAAATGAATGAGGCATGGATGTCGGAGGAATTCAACATATGTGACGAGTCGACCATGTATTATTGAAATTCCTCATGACAGTCCACAAATATCCGCCACCACCCAGAACAAATCATGGTCTCTGTCTTAGGTAAATACAGCGGCATAAAAGGCCTTTTATGTCAGTTGAATGCCTAATTTATGGGGCCTGTACTGGCCTTCAGTTACATATTTATCCTGTGACCGCCTAATGTACCTCCAGCCACAGAATCCCAAATTCTTTGCTGTCAGGTGAACGCCTATTGGCAAATTTTTAGGGCCTGTACTGGCCTACAGTTACATATTTATCCTGTGACCGCCAAATGTACGAACCGGATTCCAAAAAAGTTGGGACACTATACAAATCGTGAATAAAAACTGAATGCAATGATGTGGAGGTGCCAACTTCTAATATTTTATTCAGAATAGAACATAAATCACGGAACAAAAGTTTAAACTGAGAAAATGTACCATTTTAAGGGAAAAATATGTTGAATCAGAATTTCATGGTGTCAACAAATCCCAAAAAAGTTGGGACAAGGCCATTTTCACCACTGTGTGGCATCTCCCCTTCTTCTTACAACACCCAACAGACATCTGGGGACCGAGGAGACCAGTTTCTCAAGTTTAGAAATAGGAATGCTCTTCCATTCTCGTCTAATACAGGCCTCTAACTGTTCAATCGTCTTGGGCCTTCTTTGTTGCACCTTCCTCTTTATGATGCGCCAAATGTTCTCTATAGGTGAAAGATCTGGACTGCAGACTGGCCATTTCAGTACCCGGATCCTTCTCCTACGCAGCCATGATGTTGTGATTGATGCAGAATGTGGTCTGGCATTATCTTGTTGAAAAATGCAGGGTCTTCCCTGAAAGAGATGACGTCTGGATGGGAGCATATGTTGTTCTAGAACCTGAATATATTTTTCTGCATTGATCGTGCCTTTCCAGACATGCAAGCTGCCCATGCCACACGCACTCATGCAACCCCATACCATCAGAGATGAGATCATGATCTCAGGGAAAACTCAGATCCGATGGTATTGACTAACCCACAGGCGTTCCCATGGTGACGGGGACGCTTGTCGGGGAGGAGTATGCGAACGACCGTACAGATTGGAAAAAAAAAGACGAATATTCTAAATAACGAATATATTCCCTATATTGCTATATATTTTTTTTTATATTCGTCATTTTATTTTCCATATTAAAACATGATTCCTTCCTGCTTAAGTTGCATGTGGGCCAATGACTTATTGACCCACAAGAAAGAAGCAGGGAGGAATCATGTTTTCAGATGCGAATTAGCGAAGTTGCAATATTCGCGATTAATATTCGCTATTCGAATATTTGCGCTCAACACTAATTTTTGGGGCCTGTACTGGCCTATAGTTACATATTTATCCTGTGACCGCCTAATGTACGTCCAGCCACAGAATCCAAAGTTCTCTGCTTTCAGGTGAATGCCTATTGGCTAACTTTTGGGGCCTGTACTGGCCTACAGTTACATATTTATCCGGTGACCGCCTAATGTACCTCCAGCCACAGAATCCAAAGTTATTTGCTGTCAGGTGAATGCCTATCAGCTAATTTTTGGGGCCTGTACTGGCCGACAGTTACATATTTATACTGTGACCACCTAATGTACCTCCAGCCACAGAATCCAAAATTCTTTGTTGTCAGGTGAATGCCTATTGGCTAATTTTTAGGGTCTGTACTGGCCGACAGTTACATTTTTATCCTGTGACCACCTAATGTACCTCCAGCCACAGAATCCTACAAAGTTGTGTGCTGTCAGGTGAATGCCTATTGGCTAATTTTTGGGGCCTGTACTGGAGTGGCAAGTTCTCACAACAATACTTAGTGCACCAATCACTAATATCTCATGAGACCTTATAAAATGTGAAGTTGTGTGTACCACGAAAAAATAAATTGCATCATTAGGGATTTTCGCAATGGCGCTTTTTTTTAAACACTCGATCTGCATATACAGCGATTGTTATAACATGCATGTGAAATGTATTCAAATACACTGCTTTAATGTCAAATTACTTACAGTGATCAGAAATTCTTCCTCAACGTCGCAAAAATTGTTGCCAACCATCTTTTCTGATCGCATCAAACTTTGGTCTGGTGGAAACCCAGTTGCTGTAGTAGGCCGCACATATTTTGCGCAGGCGCATAGGCGAAAATGACATTGCCGATATTTTGCATTGAAAAAAATAATGAATGGAGATCGCAAATTCGAATAACACATGTGGTATGTCACTGTCCATGGACTATTTGTGCACTTCTAGTAAGTATTTGGTGGCTGTAAATATGGCTGAAATGTATTGTGAATAGGAATTTAAAACATAACATTTACTAAATCTTTTAAAATAAATGCCACTTGGTGAGAAACATTGAAAACATACACCTCCACAACAGCATAAGGTGAATAAAGGGTGGATCTTACCACATTTGGTGGGTTCCACAACCTGTGGAGGATGGTTCAGGTGATGGATGGACAACCGGAACCTGTGTGACCAAGGTGCTGATGTCTATAGGCAAAATGGCACTCCTATACAACCCTATTATGTCTTTCCTACCTAGGTAAAGGTGGGGGGGCTGTTTGAGCAGCTGCCTAGCACACATGGAGCACCCGCCCCGACAGGGGCGACCCCATACCGATCCTGTCCCTCAGTATGGGCCTTGTGCTATACTAAACCCTAATTACAAAGCCCTACATGCCATGTTTCGGTCTTAGACTCCAGACCTCATCAGGGGACTTCACAGAAGTATTCAGGGATAACTAGAAATAAATTAACAAACACACACTAAGTATAGGTCACATATTAAAACTGAGTTAATAAATTGGATTCAAACTCAGGTTACTTACTGAAAGAAGATCGTTTTAGCCTCCTACTTTCAATCCGGATCTATGGTGTATAGTATCCGAGCCTTAGCATGAGAAGTGTCCCAAGCAAGTGCTGTGTCTCACCTCAAATAGTGGCGATTTGGGTGAGCAATTTGTGATTATTACTCACCTCCTTATATTACCCCACTTCCTAGTGGGTGTACGCCCCCCTGAATACCTAACTCACCTGTCCATAGCGGTCACAGCATCTGTGATTGCCTGTGGAACGCACGCCGCTCGCGTGCGTTCCACCGGACCGGAAGTTGGCATCACATGGTGCGGGCTAACCGGAAGTGAGGTAAGGACCTGCTTCCAAGCGTCGCCCGTTACATGGCAACCACTGAAATACAGCCCTGACGCTGTCCACCCCCGATACTATTGGTCGCCCTTTGAGGGGCACACAGCCTTTGTGAACCTTCGGGAGGCTATAAAACGTAGCAATTTGTGGACACTGGGGATACAGGAAATCGTATTCTTCCTGATTGATTAGTTTGGCAAATTTTGCTTTATCTAAAATGCTTTTAAGTTCTTTTTTTATAAACCACAGTAGGGTCCACATGAAGGATTTCATAGCAATCACGAGGAGCCAGTAGGTTCATACACATTGATTCATAAGCCTTTGTACTCAAGATGACGGTGTTACCACCTTTGTCCGATGGTTTAATAACAATGTTTTTGTTTTTGGACAAATTGTCCAATCCACACAATTCATCTTGAGTACAATTGTTTGGTGCTGAGTACAAGTGTGTAGTCTCAATGTCGGTGCTAACCAATTTGAGGAACACATCCACACAGTTGGTCTCACCTTTGGGGGGTTCCTTTTGTTCTTGTTCTTTAAGCATGAAAAGGGTCCCTCACCTGGAGCCGGTTCGTTAGCAGTAGTCAAACTTTGTAAAAGCTTGACGTCTGCTACCATGTCCACAGGGACATCCATCTCTGTGCTTTGTTTCCTCTCAAGATTGCAGAAGTGCTTGTACCACCGCAATTTCCGTGCAAAGAGATACAAGTCCACTGTAGTCTTAAAAGGATTATATTTGGACGTTGGGACAAAGGAGAGACCTCTTTCAAGAACCCTTGTTTCCGTATTTGTTAAGATGTGAGATGATAGATTGATTATTTTTGGGCCGGTATAGTTCCCACCACCTAAGGTTGCTGTTGTGCTCGATTCCTCAGGGGATAGGTCGAGCTCTGGTCTAAAAAACCTGGTCCTCCTCTATTATAGGAGCCTCCCCGGTTTTGGTTTCTTCTACCTCGGCCTCTACCTTTATTTGTATTTTTACGTTTCCCTGTATGTTGTTCTTTATCAGATTCTGACTGGTCTGTTTCTGTTAATGAAAAGTCAGTATCTCTTTCAGTTAACCTCCTTCTATCAAATGTTTATACATATACTTTATTTTCCTTAAAATCGGCCAAATCCCGGTTAAATTGTTTGTGTTTACGCTCTTTGAGGTGGTATTGAAATTTGTCCAACGAGGTCTGAAGTTGTTTCTCCCTTGTCCCAAAGTCCGTCTCCTGTGAAAATGACTGAGTAATAGCAATTTGATCTCATAATTTGGTATCCAAATTAATCAGAGTCTGCCGTTCCAGATCGATTAGCAGTCTCATAAACCTCAGCGAACTATTAGTGGCCTCTAGCTCCCATTTACTCATAAGAGAGGTATTTCTACACCGGGTTGCTGGGGTCAAATTAATTCGTAAACCCCGTGGGACAATGTTGTTTTCCAGATAGTGTTCCAAACTTTGTACTTCCCACCAGGATACTATCTGCTCTTTATACACCTTTTCCAACTCCTTAAAGGATGCCCCATAGGATGGAATATATTTCCTCTGACAGAATGCTCTATCAGAAAACACCTCCTTGGCCTCTGTCAACCAACTACCAGAGTCGAAGCCAGTACTCAAAAATCCTGCCATATCCAAAAGTATACAAATGACACAGTATTAATTATACCAACACACAATGAGAATGCGTTTGCGGTATATATTCACACCCAAATAGAGCTGAAATGTATTGTGAATAGGAATTTAAAACATAACATTTACTAAATCTTTTAAAATAAATGCCACTTGGTGAGAAACATTGAAAACATACACCTCCACAACAGCATAAGGTGAATAAAGGGTGGATCTTACCACGTTTGGTGGGTTCCACAACCTATGGAGGATGGTTCAGGTGATGGATGGACAACCGGAACCTGTGTGATCAAGGTGCTGATGTCTATAGGCAAAATGGCACTCCTATACAACCCTATTATGTCTTTCCTACCTAGGTAAAGGTGGGGGGGCTGTTTGAGCAGCTTCCTAGCACACATGGAGCTAGATGGTTTAATAACAATGTTTTTGTTTTTGGACAAATTGTCCAATCCACACAATTCATCTTGAGTACAATTGTTTGGTGCTGAGTACAAGTGAGTAGTCTCAAGGTCGGTGCTAACCAATTTGAGGAATACATCCACACAGTTGGTCTCACCTATGGGGGGCATCCTTTTGCTCTTGTTCTTTAAGCATGAAAAGGGTCTCTCACCTGGAGCCGGTTCGTTAGCAGTAGTCAAACTTTGTAAAAGCTTGACGTCTGCTACCATGTCCACAGGGACACCCATCTCTGTGCTTTGTTTCCTCTCAAGATTGCAGAAGTGCTTGTCCCACCGCAATTTCCGTGCAAAGAGATGCAAGTCCACTATGGTCTTAAAAGGATTATATTTGGACGTTGTATTTCAGTGGTTGCCATGTAACGGGCGACGCTTGGCAGCAGGTCCTTACCTCACTTCCGTTTAGCCCGCACCATGTGATGCCAACTTCCGGTCCGGTGGAACGCACGCGAGCGGCGTGCGTTCCACAGGCAATCACAGATGCTGTGACCGCTATGGACAGGTGAGTTAGGTATTCAGGGGGGCGTACACCCACTAGGAAGTGGGGTAATATAAGGAGGTGAGTAATAATCACAAATTGCTCACCCAAATTGCCACTATTTGAGGTGAGACACAGCACTTGCTTGGGACACTTCTCATGCTAAGGCTCGGATACGATACACCATAGATCCGGATTGAAAGTAGGAGGCTAAAACGATCTTCTTTCAGTAAGTAACCTGAGTTTGAATCCAATTTATTAACATTGGAAACTCAGTTTTAATATGTGACCTATACTTAGTGTGTGTTTGTTAATTTATTTCTAGTTATCCCTGAATACTTCTGTGAAGTCCCCTGATGAGGTCTGGAGTCTAACACCGAAACAAGGCATGTAGGGCTTTGTAATTAGGGTTTAGTATAGCACAAGGCCCATACTGAGGGACAGGATCGGTATAGGGTCGCCCCTGTCGGGGCGGGTGCTCCATGTGTGCTAGGCAGCTGCTCAAACAGCCCCCCCACCTTTACCTAGGTAGGAAAGACATAATAGGGTTGTATAAGAGTGCCATTTTGCCTATAGACATCAGCACCTTGGTCCCACAGGTTCCGGTTGTCCATCCATCACCTGAACCATCCTCCACAGGTTGTGGAACCCACCAAACGTGGTAAGATCCACTCTTTATTCACCTTATGCTGTTGTGGAGGTGTATGTTTTCAATGTTTCTCACCAAGTGGCATTTATTTTAAAAGATTTAGTAAATGTTATGTTTTAAATTCCTATTCACAATACATTTCAGCTCTATTTGGGTGTGAATATATACCGCAAACGCATTCTCATTGTGTGTTGGTATAATTAATACTGTGGCTGTAAATATGACCTGAAGGTATTCCAGGTTCGCCTGCCTTTAAAGTTAATGGGGCCCACTGCAAACTTGCGGTTCGCAAACCTTTGATCGCTTTTGCGCGAACGCGTTCGAGAACCGTCCCGGACGATGTTCGCCCATCACTAGTGGTGACGGTGGCAACAGCATAAGAAGTCAACACAGTGTCCCAATGACAGAGTGGTGAGGTGGCAACAGCATAAGGCATCAACAAAGTGGCCCAGTGACAGAGTGGTGAGGTGGCAACAGCATGAGGTGTCAACACAGTGGCCCAATGACATAGTGGTGAGGGTAGAAACAGCATGAGGAGTCTACACAGTGGCCCAGTGACAAAAAGAAATAGGTGGCAACAGCATGAGGCGTCAACACAGTGGCACAGTCACAGCATGGTGACGATGGCAACATCATGAGGAGTCAACACAGTGGACCAGTGACAGAGTTGTGAGGGCAAAAACATGAAGCATCCACACAGTGGCCCAGTGACAGAAAGAAGAGGTGGCAACAACTGAGGCATCAACATAGTGGCCCAGTGACAGAGTGGTGAGGGTGGCAATAGCATGAGGAGTCAAGACAGTGGCCTAGTGACAAAGTGATGAAGGTGGCAACAGCATGAGGAGTCAACACAGTGGCCCAGTGACAGAGTGGTGAGGTGGCAACAGCATGAGACGTCAAAACAGTGGCCCAGTCACAGAGTGGTGACGATGGCAACAGCATGAGGAGTCAAAACACAGTGGCCCAGTCACAGAGTTGTTAGGTGAGTAGGGGCAAAATCAGTGGCAGTAACAGCACAAGATGGTTAGTTGCATCAGGCACTGGCATGTGGAAATCCTGGCTGATCCGTGCCTGATTCGTCACAAAGGTCACATTTTGAGTGGAAAGACAAGTTCTCCTTGGGGTAACTATGCCCCCAGCTGCACTAAACACCGACTCTGATGCCACACTACTAGCCGGTAGTGATGGACGAACATCAAATGTTCGCGAACTGCAAGTTCGCGGCGGGTCCCATTAATTTTAATGGCAGGCGAACCTGAAAAACCTTCAGCTCATATTTGCAGCCAAGAAATAATTACTAGAAGTGCACAAATAGTCCCACAACATGCACAGTGACATACCAGATGTACTATTTCGAATTTGCGATCTCCATTCATTATTTTTTTCAATGTGAAATATCGGCAATATAATTTTTGCGTACGCGCATGCGCAACTGCACTATACAGTACCCAAATGCACTATAAAGAAAGTATATTGATATATAACACCCCGTTTCAATCAGTTTTTTTGGAGGACGACTGGTGTATCACACCAGTAGAAATTATTTGTTCCAATAACGCTTGTCCCTCTATATACCTGCAGTATCGCAGCAGAACCGCACACAACTGCCGCACAATACAAATGCACTATAATATACTTTCTAATATAGAAAGTATATTATAACATTGTACAAGGAAGGCAATCCATTAGAATATACTTAACGTAACCTTTAATAATTTTACTATGAGGGTCCATTCACCCGTCCGTAAGTGTTTTGCGAATTCGCAAAACGCGGACACCGGCAATGTGCATTCTGCAATTTGTGGACCGCACATCGCCGGCACTATAATAGAAAATGCCTAATCTTGTCTGCAATTGCGGACAAAAATAGGACATGTTCTATTTTTTTGCGGAAACAGAAGCACAGATGCGGAAGTGCGGATCCGCAAATGCGGATGTGGATCCGCAAATGCGGATGTGGACAGCACATTCTGGCCGCATTAAAAATTAATGGGTCTGCACTCATTCTGCAAAATTGTGAATGGAAAAGATATCCCTCAAAATGAAAATACCATATTTTTCCCCTATAAGACGCACCGGCCCATAAGACGCACCTAGATTTTTGGGGAGGAAAATAAGAAAAAAATTTTTTTTAACCAAAAGGTGTGCTTTTGGTGGTCTGTGGATGGCACTATTACTGGGGATCTGTGGATGAAGGACACTGTTATGGGGGGATCTGTGGATGACGGACACTGTTATGGGGGGATCTGTGGATGACGGACACTGTTATGGGGGGATCTGTGGATGAAGGACATTGTTATGGGGGGATCTGTGGATGACGGACACTGTTATGGGGGGGATCTGTCACGGACACTGTTATGGGGGGGATCTGTGGCTTGCACTGTTACAGGGGGATCTGTGGCTGGCACTGTTACAGGGGGATCTGTGGCTGGCACTGTTACAGGGGGGATCTGTAGGTGGCACTGTTATGGGGGATCTGTGGGTGGCACTGTTATATATGTGCCATCCACAGACCCCCCCAGCCCATAACAGTGCCATCCACAGACCGCCCAATGTAAAAGAATATGGCGGGCGCGAACACGCAAAGTTCACCGCGAAACGACCGCCGGGCGTACCGCGAGGCCATCTCTACTAGCCGGTAGTGTTGATCTCAAATTTTTATTGCGAATGTCGGCACTTCGAGAATTCGCAAAGATGGAGAATACAGTGCTATATATTCGTAGTCGCATTTTTTTTTTCATCCGTAACCTCCCTTTTTGCTTGTGGGCCAATGAGAAGGCTGCAATATCTTTGTCATAGCTTAGCAACATCCCTAGCAACCAATAGGAAAGTTGCCTACCCCTTACTATATAAGAAACTCCCCAGCAGCCATTTTATGATTTTTTTTGCAGTTCTGAGAGAGAGCAGTGACATTGCTGTGCTCTGTGCTTTAATCTGGATCCTATTCCTTATCCAATTACATTAGATAGATAGTTAATTAGCTCATATACCGTATATAATACAGATAGAGGGAGATAGTGAGTGTAGGTTAGATAGTGATACAGTGTAGCTGATAGGTTCTAGTGCAGGGTGTTAGGTAGTGTGATAGGAATTACTATTTCTCTGCTGTCCATACATACATGCTACAGACATAGTGCTGTGATGTCACAACAATACTTAGTGCACCAATCAGTAATATCTACTCAGACCTGATAAAATGTGAAGTTACATGTATTGCACAAAAAAAATGTGCATCATTAGTGCCGATTTGCGCAATTACAAAAATAATGACTGGAGATCACGAATTCTAGAATTCACAAATTTATTGCAAGCATTATGCGAAATATTTGCGAAATATCGCAAAAACAAATATTACCTATGCCGCTCATCACTACTGGCCGAGCAGGAAAGCTGGTCCAGGGCAAACTTGGCCAGTTGCAGCCACACAAGTTAAGTATGGCTTCCCAGTAGTCCAGGGGATCTTCCATGTGGGATGGCAGGGTGCAGTCCAGTAGGCGGGTGAAGAAAAGTGCTTATCAGAGACTCTAGACTTAAAGATGTAGTAGAGTTAACACTCATGCTTTATGACACGTGTTATCTCAACTAAATGCGTTAGGCAAACACCTTCAATTGCTTTTCAATGGCTTTTGTTTCAAGATAATGTGATGAGTTAAAAAATTTGAGTTAAGAGTTTATGTGTTAATGTGCATTAAGCCTAAAGAAAATAGGACCCTTTAAAATATAACTTTTATTATTCATTCAGTAAAAAATTATATATATATGCCCCAGTCTCGGTGGCAGATAGCAAAACCATTTGCCGCCCACCTATTTCTGCACATATGGCATCCACCACAATTGTGACTAATAGACGTAATACAACAAAAGATAGGGAATAAGGTCATTAACTCTGGAGGAAAGAAGGTTTGTACACAAACATAGAAGAGGATTCTTTACGGTAAGAGCAGTAAGACTATGGAACTCTAGGCCTGAGGAGGTGGTGATGGTAAGTACAATAAAGAAATTCAAGAGGGGCCTGGATGTATTTCTGGAGTGTAATAATATTACAGGCTATAGCTACTAGAGAGGGGTCGTTGATCCAGGGAGTCATTCTGATTGGAGTCGGTAAGGAGTTTTTTATTCCCCCAAAGTGGGGAAAATTGGCTTCTACCTCACAGTTTTTTTTTTTTTTTGCCTTCCTCTGGATCAACTTGCAGGATGACAGGCTGAACCCGGATGGACAAATGTCTTTTTTCGGCCTTATGTACTATGTTACTATGTTACTAACTCAATGTTGAGGTAAGGAAGCTAGTGTCTCACTATGCGGGAAATCTTTCCCTAGTAAGATCCTAAACTAACCTTAGCCCAGGGATCATCCCTGATGGTGGGGTTTCCCTGTCTTCGTACCTCCCCTACTTACCCTAAATCACCCTAAAAAAAAGGGTGAAGAGCAGAAAATTATATACATATATATGTTAGTAATGATAGTGCCCCAAGATAGATGAAAGTTGGCGTATAAAAATGGTAACGGATACCCCGTAACAAAATACCCCAACATGTTTCGCAAAAAAAGGGCTCCTCCGGGGGTCAAAATACAAGAATACAGACTTTTAAGAAAAGATGGTATTTTCTTATATAATTCTTTTATAATTTTCTGCTCTTCCCCCTTTTTTTTAGGGTGATTTAGGGTAAGTAGGGGATGTACAAGGACAGGGAAACCCCACCATCAGGGGTGGTCCCTGGGCTAAGGTTAGATCAGGATCTTACTAGGGAAACATTTCCCGCATAGTGAGAAACCAGTTTCCTTACCTCAACATTGAGTTAATGACCTTCTTCCCTATCTGTTGTATTACGTCTATTAGTCACAATTGTGGTGGATGCCATATGTGCAGTAATAGGTAGGCGACAAATGGTTTGCCGATGTTTGCGTCGCTATCTGCCACCGAGACTGGGGCATATATATAATTTTTACTGAATGAATAATAAAAGTTATATTTTAAAGGGTCCTATTTTTTTAGGGTTAATGCACATTGATTAAAATGACTTGTTTATTACCTCAAAATATTGCTTGAAATTGTTAACATTTGTTCAGTGTAATATGGCCAGTTTTCTGAATGGAACTGTGTTCACAGAAGCTTTAATCAAAGAGGCGCAAGATATTTTTTTCCGAAAGGGAGATCCCTGGTTTATCCTCTTCAGCTAATTATAAAGTAGCGTTTAATAACTTGTATGCAGGATTTAAGGACAATATAAAATCGTGGTGGGAGATTAGGTCCCTGGAGAGCTATATACAACATAATATAGTTTCCAGGGGCTTACGCATCCCTACTGTAGCGGCTGATCGCAACTCTTCTGCCTCTCCTGGTTTGGCGGAGAGGTGGGAAGTAGAACTCACGAAGAGCTCGCTTAATTTGATGAGGATTCTTCTCGAGGAGGAGAAGGTCCTCTTTGAAAAAAACTCAGAAAAATTGTGTGTCCTAAAGGAGACAGCTTTGAGGTTTGAAAAAGATCCAGATTTCAAAAGACAAGAGGCCTCCTTGCAGACATCAGTTGAGTGCTTTCAAGGTCTCTTAAAAGAACAAAAGCACAGACAATTTGTTAAAGATTTAAGTGATTTCCGAGAGAAGAAGGCCTATCAATTTGGGAAAAAGGGTAGTAATCCCTCTGCATCAGAGGTTTCCTCATCAGACATAGATTTCTCAGATTGTGAAGGGACATATAATTCAGAAAGGAGTCGTACTAAAAAGGGTCAGGTATCCTCTAGAAAGCAGGGCAATAGAAGGAGAGGATGGGGAAGGGACTTCAGCAACTCACGGGGTGGCAACTCTCAGGGTGCCTCTCAATCAGCACCATATTCCACCACGGCCTGTCCAACAACAAGCATTGTGTCTCATCACCCTACACCCTCTCCTTCTGTACCTCCTTATACTTCTTCATCCTCTTTTTTTTGACAGGCCCCCTATCAACTCCGAGGCAGGACCAAATGAGTGAGGCCCTACAGGTAATTAACCTCTCTCCACGCATATTAAATAAAGCCGAAATCTCTGTTCTGCAGAGGTGTCTCTCCTTTGTCCCAACTACGGGCTTTAAGGTATTCACCTGGGTAAAGGACCTGGACCTTTTCTGCAGAAAATTAAAATGGAGGAAGTTTTTTGAGGGTTCCAATAGGCAGTCCTACGATAGACTGGGAATACAGGACAGTGATTTGGCTGACCTGGGACTCTTGATGGAGTTATAGGAAGAAGGTTCAAGGAACCCTGGTGTGGGCCCTTTCACCAAACTTAGCTTAAAAAGCACCAAGACACCTCCCCCTTCAAACTATGAATTCATTGATATTTTCCAACATCTGGTAACTTCTGAACTAGAACGCCTGAAGGTCGCCTACTTTGGTCATGGTAACCTATCTCTGCCCGAAGTGGAGGCTTTGAGAACACTTGAGCCGGATAGTTCCATAGTCATTAAGCAATCCGATAAAGGTAGGAATATTGTGATTATGGACCACGACATCGAGTCTTTATATAGTAGCATCCCACATGATAAGGGACTCATGGCGATTGTCTACTATATTAGTACTAGGGGTACACACCTTAGGAATCACAATCAGTTCATTCTAAGCCTATTAGAGTACTTTCTAAAACACAACTTTTTCTTGTTCAGGGGGTGGTTCTACCAACAGCTCAGGAGGACGGCAATGGGGTGCTCTTGTGCCCCAACTTATGCCAACCTCTTCCTGGGCTGGTGGGACGATAACATAGTTTTTCCTGGGCACACAACATGGTGGCAGGAGAAAATCGCCTTCTGGACAAGATATATTGACAACGTTTTTGTGTTGTGGAATGGGCAAAGGGACGAGTTCACGAGATTTGTTGATTCATTAAATATCAATTAAGTAGGGCTCAGATTTACCTATGAGATCCAGAGTTTATTAGTTTTTTGGACGTTAAAGTCTGCAAGCAAGGGGAGAGACTTACCACAAATGTTTTTAGGAAGTCTATGGCAACCAACACGATCCTGTGATGGGAGAGCCATCATCCGCCCTCATTGAAGAGAGGCATCCCGAGAGGGCAGTTCCTGCGGTTGCGCAGAAACTGCTCTTCTCTAGAGGACTTCCATCTTGAGTCTAGAAAATTGTATTACAGACTGCTGGATAGAGAATACCCCAAGGCGACTTTGAGAAAGGCATTCCAGCATGCCCTAGGTATCAATAGAGAGACCTTGCTCACCCAAAACAACAAATAAAAAGTGGACAGGCACAGACCCTTCTTATCTCTACTTGTGACACTGCCAATAATGAAGTCAACAAAATTCTAGAAAAATACTGGCCCATCCTCCGTATGGATCCAGATGCGGTCAATAACATTATGCCTTACCCAAGTATTACATATCGCAAAGGCAGAAGTCTCAGAGATAGGCTGGTATGGAGCCATTATGTACTCCCGACATTATCCGGTACCTGGTTGGACCGTAGACCCCTGGGGGTGTTTAGGTGTGGGGCATGCAAGGCTTGGCCATCCATTTCCGGATCTAAAACGGTTACATGCTCAGTGACTGGTAGGATCTTCACTATAAGTGATTTTATTAATTGTAGAACAAAAGGGGTGATTTATATTTGCCAGTGTCCCTGTCCCACAAATTACATTGGGAAGACCTGAAAGATATAGTGAAGAAAAACATCACACCGGTCGCTAGCCATGTTAATGAGTATCATGAAGGGAGCATTAAAGTTCTCAAATTTTCTGCTTTGGAATGGGTTCCCATGTCCCCCAGGAAGGGAGACTGGAATAAAAAGATCCTCCAGAAGGAGGCAGCATGGATATACACTCACCTAAAGAATTATTAGGAACACCATACTAATACGGTGTTGGACCCCCTTTTGCCTTCAGAACTGCCTTAATTCTACGTGGCATTGATTCAACAAGGTGCTGATAGCATTCTTTAGAAATGTTGGCCCATATTGATAGGATAGCATCTTGCAGTTGATGGAGATTTGAGGGATGCACATCCAGGGCACGAAGCTCCCGTTCCACCACATCCCAAAGATGCTCTATTGGGTTGAGATCTGGTGACTGTGGGGGCCATTTTAGTACAGTGAACTCATTGTCATGTTCAAGAAACCAATTTGAAATGATTCGAGCTTTGTGACATGGTGCATTATCCTGCTGGAAGTAGCCATCAGAGGATGGATACATGTTCTCATTCTGTTTACGCCAAATTCGGACTCTACCATTTGAATGTCTCAACAGAAATCGAGACTCATCAGACCAGGCAACATTTTTCCAGTCTTCAACAGTCCAATTTTGGTGAGCTCGTGCAAATTGTAGCCTCTTTTTCCTATTTGTAGTGGAGATGAGTGGTACCCGGTGTGGTCTTCTCCTGTTGTAGCCCATCCGCCTCAAGGTTGTGCATGTTGTGGCTTCATAAATGCTTTGCTGCATACCTCGGTTGTAACGAGTGGTTATTTCAGTCAACGTTGCTCTTCTAACAGCTTGAATCAGTCGGCCCATTCTCCTCTGACCTCTAGCATCCACAAGGAATTTTTGCCCACAGGACTGCCGCATACTGAATGTTTTTCCCTTTTCACACCATTCTTTGTAAACCCTAGAAATGGTTGTGTGTGAAAATCCCAGTAACTGAGCAGATTGTGAAATACTCAGACCGGCCCGTCTGGCACCAACAACCATGCCACGCTCAAAATTGCTTAAATCACCTTTCTTTCCCATTCTGACATTCAGTTTGGAGTTCAGGAGATTGTCTTGACCAGGACCAAACCCCTAAATGCATTGAAGCAACTGCCATGTGATTGGTTGACTAGATAATTGCATTGATGAGAAATAGAACAGGTGTTCCTAATAATTCTTTAGGTGAGTGTATAGGTGTAAATCACAATCTCCTACGGGCCTAAACAAAAGATTATCCTTTACTTGTTTCATTAATAATAACAACAATAATATGCAACAATAATAATAACATGTCTCCCTTATTCCATGGGGTTCATTGGTGTGGCCTGTACTCCTAATCCACTGTATTGCTTGTGGACCGATCTGTGATCGTTAAACATAAGTATCTCCCTTTGGTGAAAAATGTCTCTTCTGTTTCTGTATATATTTGACAGTTCCAATTGGTCATGAGAGCGGGAAGCACTTGAATAAAATGTACAGGGTGGCGTCATTTGGGTCACCTCTGTAATATAGTTTCTATTCTGGACTTGCATAAAGAGGTGCAAGAATACCATGGTTTTGGTTCTATTATTGTAATATATTCCCTCCACCTCTTTCTCTATTGAAAAGGCATGTAGGGGGTTAACTCCGCTTGTACCACGGAGTCCTAGTGAGATTGTCCTTCCCTACCTGCTGATATATCACTGGATGCCGATGTGTGAGCGCTGCGCGAAACCGGAAGTGACGTGTACGTTCCAAAACACCGGAAGTGGTGTATTCTCCCGGCTGTGTCACTGCCATATCAAGCACCTGGGAGGAGGAAGTCCTGACATGAAAGGGGATCTTCCACTAGTAAGTTTCTGCTCTAGTATTTTTCCATGTAGAAGTTAGTATTGTATCTTCTTTGAGAAGGTTATTTACATGTGTGGTTTACTTCTATCTATGGTTACAGGTAGCATCTCCTCTACTCAGCAGGAACTAGTGATGTATCCATATTCCCATACATAAGGTCTGTCTCATTATTTGTGATGTGTATATTATCATCCAGGACAACAATTCAGTTAAAATAATGGAATGCATTTTACGGTGACTATATATAAGAAAATACCATCTTTTCTTAAACGTCCGTATTCTTGTATTTTGACCCCCCCGGGGAGCCCTTTTTGGGCGAAACGCATTAGGGTATTTTGTTACGGGGTATCCGTTACCATTTTTATTTGCCAACTTTTATCTATGTTTGGGGCATTATCATTGCTAACGTATATATATGTATTTAATTTTCTGCTCTTCCCCCTTTTTTTTAGGTTGATTTCGGGTAAGTAGGAGAGGTACGAGGACAGGGAAACCCCACCATCAGGGATGGTCCCTGGGCTAAGGTTAGATCAGGCTCTTACTAGGAAAACATTTCCTGCATAGTGAGACACCAGCTTCCTTACCTCAACATTGATTTAATGACCTTCTTCCCTATCTGTTGTTGTATTACGTCTATTAGTCACAATTGTGGTGGATGCCATATGTGCAGTAATAGGTGGGCGGCAAATTGTTGGCCCATGTTTGCGGCGCTATCTGCCACCGAGACTGGGGCATATATATAATTTTTTACTGAATGAATAATAAAAGTTATATTTTAAAGGGTCCTATTTTCTTTAGGGTTAATGCACATTGATTAAAATGACTTGTTTATTACCTCAAATTATTGTTTGAAAGTTTGTGTGTTAACCCTGCTACATCTGTAATTTGCTGCTGATGGAGCTGGTACTGCTGCTGCCCCCCATCCCCCTCCAGCAGCCATAGCAGTGGAACGTGAGCGCAGAGGGCCCCCTGGTCAGACCTTCATGAGGATGGGCGATGTCGCACATAGGCAGCGGCCAACTGTCTCAATAGTAGTTCAGTTTATCCTCCCTCATGGCGGGTGTAAAAAAAGCCCCAAATTTTGGAATGGTAGCCAGGGTATAACATGGTGGAGAGCCAATAGTCATCCTTCTGCCGAATTGTGACAATTCGGATGTCACTACGCAAGCAACCGAGCATGCATCGGGCCATTTGAGCAAGACTGAGAAACTCCCTGCCTCCATCTCCACTACATAATGCCACTGTGTCTCAGGGTCATCTGCCTGGTCTTCCTCATCACCCTCTAACTCCTCCTGCTCCGCTTTTCCTGTCACTTCTGCAGAAAAACGACCCATTTATATATACATTGCTTGTGTGTGAATGTCCTCCTCCTCCAGTTTAGCCCCCACAGGGTTCAAGTGGCCGTGAGACAAGGTGCCACATCTCCTGTCCTCTGGCCCGAGAGATGTATAAGTTTTTTTTCCAGGACATGAAGCAGTGGAATGACGTTGTTCATCTCTGGCGACTGACAAATAAAGTGTCCTCCTCAAAGGGCCTAAGTAAATGGCAGGTGTCAAATATGAGCTGCCACTGGCTAATGTGAAAGTTACACAGGGGAGTGCTCCTGTCCGCCTGCATCATCAAGAAATCTTTTATGGCCTTCCTCTGCTCATATAGTCGGTTTAACATGTGGAGGGTGAAGTTCCAACAGGTGGAAATGTCGCAAATTGTGCCTGCAGTGGAGGCTGAGGACAAGGTGGAGGACGAGGATTCAGTGAAGGACATTGGCGCAGGACCTACAGCTTGAAACCATGGAGGCCGCAGTGGCGTCACCTGGCCAAGTTGCTTGTGTGGCTGGGCAAGAACCACATTTACTCAGTGGGCCGTAAAGGACATGTACAGTTGCAAGAAAAAGTATGTGAACCCTTTGGAATGATATGGATTTCTGCACAAATTGGTCATAAAATGTGATCTGATCTTCATCTAAGTCACAACAATAGACAATCACAGTCTGCTTAAAGTAATAGCACACAAATAATAAAATGTTACCATGTTTTTATTGAACACACCATGTAAACATTCACAGTTCAGGTGTAAAGTATGTGAACCCCTAGACACCCCTACACTAATGACATCTCCAAGAGCTAATTGGAGTGAGGTGTCAGCCAACTGGAGTCCAATCAATGCGATGAGATTGGAGGTGTTGGTTACAGCTGCCCTATAAAAAACACACACAAATTCTGGGTTTGCTTTTCACAAGAAGCATTGCCTGATGTGAATGATGCCTTGCACAAAAAAGCTCTTAAAAGACCTACGATTGAGAATTGTTGACTTGCATAAAGCTGGAAAGGGTTATAAAAGTATCTCTAAAAGCCTTGCTGTTCATCAGTCCACTGTAAGACAAATTGTCCATAAATGGAGAAAGTTCAGCACTGCTGCTACTCTCCCTAGGAGTGGTTGTCCTGTAAAGATGACTGCAAAAGGACAGCGCAGACTGCTCAATGAAGTGAAGAAGAATCCTAGAGTGTCATCTAAAGACTTACAAAAGTCTCTGGCATATGCTAACACCCGTGTTAGCAAATCTATAATATGTAAAGCACTAAACAAGAATAGATTTCATGGGAGGATACCACAGAGGAAGCCACTGCTGTCCAAAAAAACATTGCTGCACGTTTACAGTTTGCACAAGAGTACCTGGATGTTTTACAGCAGTACTGGCAAAATATTATGTGGACATATGAAACCAAAGTTGAGTTGTTTGGAAGAAACACACAACACTATGTGTGGAGAAAATTAGGCGCGCCACACGAACATCAAAACTTCATCCCAATTGTGAAGTATGGTGGTGGGGGCATCATGGTTTGGGGCTGCTTTGCTGCGTCAGGGCCTGGACGGAATGCTCTCATCAAAGGAAAAATGAATTACCAAGTTTATCAAGACATTTTGCAGGAGAACTTAAGGCCATCTGTCCACCAGCTGAAGCTCATCAGAAGATGGTAATTGCAACAGGACAATGACCCAAAGCATAAGTAAATCAACAACAGAATGGCTTAAACAGAAGCAAATACGCTTTCTGGAGTGCCCCAGTCAGAGTCCTGACCTCAACCCGATTGAGATGCTGTGGCATGACATCAAGAAAGCGATTCACACCAGACATCCTAAGAATATCGCTGAACTGAAACAGTTCTGTAAAGAGGAATGGTCAAGAATTACTCCTGACCGTTGTGCACGTCTGATCTGCAATACAGGAAACATTTGGTTGAAGTTATTGCTGCCAAAGGAGGTTCAACCAGTTATTATATCCAAGGGTTTACATACTTTTCCACCTGCACTGTGAATGCTTACATGGTGTGTTCAATAAAAACATGGTAACATTTAATTATTTGTGTGTTATTAGTTTAAGCAGACTGTGATTGTCTATTGTTGTGACTTAGATGAAGATCAGATCACATTTTATGACCAATTTGTGCAAAAATCCATATCATTCCAAAGGGTTCACATACTTTTTCTTGCAACTGCATTGTCCTTGACCGTAGTTATAGCTCCACACGTTGGCACTGCCTTGAACTTTAGCAGACACAAACAGGCTCAAGAACTGGCCAACCTTCTGTTTGACATAAGTGTGTAGGGCCTTTTTGGAGAAGTACTGACTAGGGTTGAGCGAACACCTGGAAGTTCGGGTTCGCCGCAAAGTTCGGGTTCGGGACCCGAACTTGATCCCGAACCCCATTGAAGTCAAAGGGGACCTGAACTTTGGGTCACTAAAATGGCTCTAAAAAAGTCATAAAAAGGGCTATAGGGCTGCAAAAGGAAGCAAAATAAGGGTAAGAGCAGGACAATTGCCCTGCAAACAAATGTGGATAGGGAAATGAATTAAAATAACATAGAATTAAAAAAAGTTACAAATAATGTTCTTGAACTAGGAGGCGGAGGTCAAAGTGGAGTTAGCCAACATTATTTTTGTAGTCTTTATTGTTTATTTTTTATTTTTATAAATTTGGGAACATTGGGAAATATTAAAAAGAAAACAAAGAGAAAGTGTGCTGGTGTATAACAATGGCTGGGTGCTGCCGGTATACAGTTGTGGCCAAAAGTTTTGAGAATGACAAAAATATTAGTTTTCACAAAGTCTGCTTCTAAACTGCTTTTAGATGTTTGTTTCAGTTGTTTCTCTGATGTAGTGAAATATAATTACACGCACTTCATACGTTTCAAAGGCTTTTATCGACAATTACATGACATTTATGCAAAGAGTCAGTATTTGCAGTGTTGGCCCTTCTTTTTCAGGACCTCTGCAATTCGACTGGGCATGCTCTCAATCAACTTCTGGGACAATTCCTGACTGATAGCAACCCATTCTTTCATAATCACTTCTTGGAGTTTGTCAGAATTAGTGGGTTTTTGTTTGTCCACCCTCCTCTTGAGGATTGACCACAAGGTCTCAATGGGATTAAGATTTGGGGAGTTTCCAGGCCATGGACCCAAAATTTCAACGTTTTGGTCCCCGAGCCACTTAGTTATCACTTTTGCCTTATGGCACGGTGCTCCATCGTGCTGGAAAATGCATTGTTCTTCACCAAACTGTTGTTGGATTGTTGGAAGAAGTTGCTGTTGGAGGGTGTTTTGGTACCATTCTTTATTCATGGCTGTGTTTTTGGGCAAAATTTTGAGTGAGCCCACTCCCTTGGATGAGAAGCAACCCCACACATGAACGGTCTCAGGATGCTTTACAGTTAGCATGACACAGGACTGATGGTAGCGCTCACCTTTTCTTCTCCGGACAAGCCTTTTTCCAGATGCCCCAAACAATCAGAAAGAGGCTTCATTGGAGAATATGACTTTGCCCCAGTCCTCAGCAGTCCATTCACCACACTTTCTGCAGAAGATCAATCTGTCCCTGATGTTTTTTTTGGAGAGAAGTGGCTTCTTTGCTGCCCTTCTTGACACCAGGCCATCTTCCAAAAGTCTTCGCCTCACTGTGCGTGCAGATGTGCTCACACCTGCCTGCTGCCATTCCTGAGCAAGCTCTGCACTGGTGGCACTCCGATCCCGCAGCTGAATCCTCTTTAGGAGACGATCCTGTCGCTTGCTGGACTTTCTTGGACGCCCTGAAGCCTTCTTAACAAGAATTTAACCTCTTTCCTTGAAGTTCTTGATGATCATATAAATTGTTGATTGAGGTGCAATCTTAGCAGCCACAATATCCTTGCCTGTGAAGCCATTTTTATGCAACGCAATGATGGCTGCACGCGTTTCTTTGCAGGTCACCATGGTTAACAATGGAAGAGCAATGATTTCAAGCATCACCCTCCTTTTAACATGTCAAGTCTGCCATTTTAACCCAATCAGCCTGAGATAATGATCTCCAGCCTTGTGCTTGTCAACATTCTCACCTGAGTTAACAAGACGATTAGTGAAATGATCTAAGCAGGTCCTTTAATGACAGCAATGAAATGCAGTGGAAAGGTTTTTTTGGGGATTAAGTTAATTTTCATGGCAAAGAAGGACTATGCAATTCATCTGATCACTCTTCATAACATTCTGGAGTATATGCAAATTGCTGTTATAAAAACTTAAGCAGCAACTTTTCCAATTTCCAATATTTATGTAATTCTCAAAACTTTTGGCCACGACTGTACATGTCTATTCTACACAAGGTACGGAGAAGTCCTGTGTGATGCATGCCTGGTTAATTTTAATGAACATGAGCTTGTCCACATTGGCTGTGGACAGGCAGCTGCGCTTGTCTGTGATCACCCCCCCTGCCGTGCTGAACACACATTCAGACAATACACTGGCAGCAGATCAGGCCAGCACCTCCAAGGCGTAAATGGCAAGCTCAATTTGGAGACCCAGAAGTTTGAATGGGGCAGACCCATCAGTCAGTATGTGTAGGCATGTGCACACGTACTGTTCCACCATGTTGCTGAACTGCTGCCTCCTACTAAGACGTTCCATAGCAGCTGGTGGTGCTAGTTGTTGCAGCATGTAGTCGTTCATGTGTGTCCGGCTGCCCAGAGGCAACGACAAGCTGTCCTCAGTGGGAGGTGTAATGTCTGTGTCCTCTGTATCCCCCCAGTCACACTCCAGTGATGCCCATGAGCAGCTTTGGGGGCCACCCTGCTGTGAACACGGTTCCTCCTCATCAGCATCCTCCTCATCATTCAGAATTGTGCAGTAGCTGGACAATTGTGTTCCTGGCCTCTGTTGGTGCAGGAACACACCCTCGGAGCCACTTGTGAATGACTGGCCTGATAACCGTGTAAATGATCCCTCTTCCTACTGTGCCAAATTCTCTTCCATCATTGCCCGAAGCGTTTTTTCAAGAAGACATAGAAGTGGGATGGTAACGCTGAGGACTGCGTCATTGGCACTGGCCATGTTGGTGGAGTACCCGAAACAGCGCAACAGGGCACACACGTCCCGCATAGAGGCCCACTCGTTGGTGGTGAAGTGGTGCTGTTCCACAGAGCGACTCACGCAAAACCTGCCCTCCAAAAACCATATTGCACTCCTTTCCTTCTGAACCCTGCCGTGTGTCCATATAGCAGTTTACCACAACACGTGTGGTGTTTCTGTAAACTGCAGAATATAGGTATTAGATATGGAGGTTTTTAAGCTTTTAACCTTTGCTATGTTAAAGTAAAAATAGATTAAAATAGAAAATCTGAAAAAAGGGAAATTTTGAAATTACATCTCCATTTTTACTTCAATTGTTGTGGGACACCTAAAGGGTTATCAAAAGTTGTATAATCTTTTTGAATAAAATGAGTTGTGTATTTTCAAAAATAGGGTCACTTTTTAGGGCTTTCCAGTGTAGGGGTACCATAGGTTGTCTTCAAATGTGACATAGGGCATGAAAAGTATTTCAGTGAAATCTGCCCTCTAAAAACCTTATGGCGCTCCTTCCCTTCTAAGCCATGGTGTGTTCCCATATAGCAGTTTATGAGCGCATATGGGGTGTTTCAGGAAACTGCAGAATCATGCTATTAAATACTGTATTGAGGTGTATTTGGCTAACACTTTTTTTTGGAAATTTCTTAAATTTCACTTCTATTTTCCTTTAATTCTTATGGAACACCTAAAGCAGGGGTGCACAACCTGCAGCCTGGAGGCCAAATGCGGCCCGTGATACCATTTTATGCGGCGCCCTCCACCCATCTGGTAACAGACATGTATGTCTATGTCTTCTGGCTGCTCACATGTATTTTTCATGTATTCTTTCATTAGATGGGAGTCCTGGAATTGTAACTCGACACTAATGGTATATACTGTATGCTCAATATGCCATAAATACAGCATTTCAGATGTTAATACACCTTTACATTTTATTTTTTCGCCCATTGTCATATTGTGTAAAAAAAACAATTTGATACATATGCAAATTAACCTGAGATGAGTCCTGTCCCTGAGATGAGTCCAGAGTGAAGGAGCCCAGCACCGCCCCGCATACTCAGAATCTCCTCCTTGCTCCCCGACGTCAGAAAGCTAGAGCGCCGTAATCTTGCAATGCGAGAGCTAGCGCATGCGCAGTTCGTTCCCTGAGGCTGATGCCAGCACAGAGAAGGAACACTATGATGACACTGCGCATGCGCTAGCTCACGCATCACGAGATTACGGCGCTCTAGCTTTCTGACGTTAGGGAGCAAGGAGGAGATTCTGAGGATGTGGGGCAGTGCTGGGCTCCTTCACGCTGGACTCATCTCAGGGACAGGACTCATCTCAGGTTAATTTAAATATGTATCAAATCGTTTTTTTTACACAATAAAAGCACAGAGAGCTATGGGGACTGGGTATTGCGGATGCGCTAGCGGCCATCTAGCAACCCATGTCCTCAGCTCTATACACAAAATCCCGGTGACAGGTTCCCTTTAACCTCTTACGGACACAGGGCGTACAGGTACGCCCTGATGTCTGAGTCCTCTGTATTTCTGATCACCGGTGGGCGGTGATCAGAATGGGGTGCTTGCTGAAATCATTCAGCAGGCACCCTGTGACAATGCCGAGAGGGGTCCTGTGACCCCCCCCCCCCCCCCCCCGTATCGGCGATCGCTGCAAACCGCAGGTCAATTCAGACCTGTGGTTTGCAGTGTTTCCGGGTCATTCATGTCTCCGGTGCAATCTGGCACATAAACATTTAGGGAGAGCTTTAGGTTAGGCAGGGAGAGTGAAAAAAATAATAGTTTTTTTTTTTGTGTGCAGCACCCGGATCTAAAGGTGACTGGGCCGGCAGTCACCCTCAGATCCGGGTAGGTGCACTGACTGTGGCCGGCACTCTTAGCCGTAAAAGAGCGTCTGGCCACTGTTTAGCGCATCACCCACCCCACCGCAGGGTATACGTAAAAACACACCATCCCCCCACACACACACATACACTAAATAAAGTTTTACACACACATTCCCCTTTAGCGTTAGAAGATGGCCCACTGGATGTTCTCAGCCGAGGAGGCATACGCCCAGCTGTTCTTCGACTCCGAGAGCCCCAGTGAGGACGAGGATGACCCCACTTTCCTGTTGTCATCCTCGTTCTCCTCATCATCTAGTGACGATGATGAGCCCCTAAGGTGGCGGAGATGCCGCCAGGCGGAGCCAGGAGCCCCCCATGCCAGGGACCCTGTGGCCCACACTAGTATGAGCAGCCCTGGGGCTAATACTAGTTTTCCAGCCCACCAGGCAAGTCCACCTGAGCCCCCTTCCGGTGAACTTGCCTGGAGCACCCCAGAGGATTTTGAGCCCGTGATTCCTGACTTTGTTGGTCAACCAGGAATCCAGATTCACACAGTGGGCTTCACTGAATATGATGTTTTTTTTTCAGTGACCACTTTGTGAATGGTGGTGGAGCAAACTAACTTGTTCGCCCAACAGTTTATTGCTCAACACCCGGGCTTCTTTTTGGCTAGGTCCGGTGACTGGACTCCAGTCAGTGTAGTCGAGATGAGGACATTTTGGGGCCTCGTGCTGGACATGGGCCTAATTGAAAATCCCAGTGTCAGGCAGTACTGGAGTGGGGACGTCCTCTACCAGACCCCACTTTACTGTATGGCCATGACACGTTGCCATTTTGAGGCCATTCGGAAATGCCTGCATTATGCAGATAATGCATGTCCCCTTCGGGGCCAAATTTTTGGAGGCCTATGTACCTGGAAGGGAGGACGCTTTCGAAGAGTTTCTCATTGCTTTCAAGGGGAGACTCAGTTTCCACCAGTACACTCCCACTAAGCGGGCGAGGTATGGCGTGAAGCTGTACAAACTTTGTGAGAGTACCTCAGGGTACACTTACAAGTTTTGTGTGTACGAGGGCCGAGATTCCCGTATTGAACCCCCAGAATGTCCCCACACTCTGGGTGCTAGCGGGAAACTTGTGTGGGACCTTATGCACCCATTGCTAGATAAGGGTTACCACCTGTACGTGGATAACTTTTTTACTAGTATCCCCTTGTTCCAGTCCCTTGTCGCCAGATCCACATCCGCTTGTGGGACCGTGCGGAAAAGTCAACGAGGCCTCCCTACCCACCCCCTCCAGGTACCTATCCCCCGGGGTGAGACCCATGCCCTTACCAGTGGAAGCCTGTTGCTGGTCAGATATAAGGACAAGAGGGATATCCTTGTACTGTCCACAATTTACGGTAACAGCATCACCCCTGTCCCTGTGTGAGGTACCGCGGCATTGGTGCTCAAGCCCGATTGTACCATGGACTACAATCAGTATATGGGAGGAGTTGATCTCTCTGATCAAGTCCTCAAGCCATATAACGGCATGCGCAAAACCCGGGCATGGTACAAAAAAGTTGCGGTTTACTTGGTGCAGGTTGCCCCGTTCAAGTTTTTTGTGCTGTCCCGGAGCGCTGGCAACACAGGGAAATTCCTCCAGTTCTATGAGGCAGTCCTCAAGGCCCTGATTTTTTCTGACCGGGAAAGAGCAGGCCAGAGTACCTTGGGAACTGGAGGCGCCAAGGACCGAAAAAAAGTGCAGAGTGTGAAACAGGAGGGGGATACGGAAGGACACCACCACTCAGTGTGACACGTGCCCTGATCATCCAGGCCTCTGCATTAACGTTTGCTTTAGGGAGTACCACACTTCCATGGAGTACTAAATTCATAATCCCATTCCCCATTTTAATTTATTTGTCCACAGTCTTCCAAATGTTTGGGTGGGCATGTCACATTTAGGAAGCCCCCATGGTGCCAGAACAGCAAGAAACCCCCACATAGCACACCATTTAGGAAACTAGACCCCTTGTTATGTACCTTTAGGGGTCTAGTTTCATAAATTGTGTGCCATGTGGGGGTTTCTTGCTGTTCTGGCAGCATGGGGGCTTCCTAAATGTGACATGCCCCCCAAAAATCATTTCAGCAAAATTCTCTGTCCAAAATCCCAATGGCGCTCCTTCTCATCTGAGCCGTGTAGTTCACCTGCAGATCACTCTACATCCACATATGAGGTATTTTATGACTCTGAAAAAATTGGGCTACAAATTTTGTGGTGCTTTTTCTCCTTTTAACACTTGTAAAAATGAAATAAAAGGGGCTACAAGAACATGTTAGTGGCAAAAAAGGAGATTTAGAATTTTCTCCTCCACTTTGCAGCTATTCCTGTGAAACACTTAAAGAGTTAACAAACTATCTGAATGCCATTTTAAATACTTTGAGGGGTGCAGTTTTCATAATGGGGTCATTTATGGGATATTTCTAACATAAAGACCCTCAAATTCACTTCAAAACTGAATTGGTCCCTGAAAAAAAATCTGATTTTGAAATTTTCAGGAAAAGTTGGAAAATTGCTGCTCAACTTTGAAGCCCTCTAACTTCTTCAAAAAGTAAAAACATGTCAACTTTATGATGCCAACATAAAGTAGACATATTGAATATGCGAATCAATATATAATTTAATTGGCATGTTCATTTTTCTTTCAAGCAGAGAGTTTAAAAGTTAGAAAAATGCAAACTTTTCCAATTTTTCATTAAATTTTGGATTTTTTCACAAAGAAATTATGTAAGTATTGGCGAAAATTTACCACTAACATAAAGTAGAATATGTCACAAAAAAACTATCTCGGAATCAGTATAATAGGTAAAAGCATCCCAGAGTTATTAATGCATAAAGTGACACTGGTCAGATTTGCAAAAAATGGCCTGGTCCTTAATGTGAAAATTAGCCTGGTCCTTAAGGGGTTAAGTATTATACTAATGTTGAATATTTTGAGAGTGTACCCTCCAAACCATCCTAAGAACTGCAATATTTATAGTATTTTAATTTGTGTAGGAGTATTGTTTTTATTTCAGAATTAAAACTAATCACTGATGCTATTTATTTTAAAAGTTTTAATAAAACTTTGAAAACTTAAACTTCAAATGTATGGAATCTTTTAATAAAATAGAATAACATTGCACCATATGCAAGCTATAAACAAGTAAGGTTAATCAAACTCATGCTTTGCATAATTTTATTCAGTGAGCTGATTTAGTTTCTCCATGCTTGGGTTCATATATAGTAATATATTTCACCACACTGCACAGTTTCACATAAACCACAAAGCAACACTTTCAATAATCTTTTATACATATTCCCATCATAAATATTATATGAGGAATCTCTCCTTTTTGCAGACAAAATAAATATGAAAGCAAAAACCATCAGAAATTGCACAATAACATTTTCCAACGACACACAAATAGTAATGCACATTTTGTTTTGTATCCGTACAGTCCCCAAGGAAATCTACAGTATAATGTCACCTACATTTAAGCATCTTATAAGAATGTTGAATTGTCACTATTGCAGCACACAGCACTATGAATACTTTCAGCCATCAGCTCAGTATGTAGGGAAATATTTATATGATTAATTCCCCTATACAGTCTCTGAAAAAAGCAGTAGTCTGAAAGGTAACATCTGTTGCCATATAAAGCTGCAAGGACTGAATATACAATATATAAGGATGAGCAAATCAATTCTGAGTGAATCAGATTCATTACGAATTTCACAAAAAAAAAATTGCATAAAAATGTGTGAAGCACCATTTTACCATCCTTGTTGGTGGCCAAAACCATGAGGGAGGCAGAAGAAGGATGGTAACATGATACTTGGAGGAAATAGGGGGGAGGGTTGCACTGATTGTCTTAGAGGCTGACATATGTATGTACAGCCCGGATCAGCTGATCACGTGGGCAGCAGGCAGGGAGACATATTTGCAGAACAAGCAGAATATCATTCTGCTTTGTACTTGCGACCTGGCAGGAAGCTGTGCTGTGGCTCTGCCTCTGCAGACATAACCCACTCATATACTGAGCTAGGGATAGTATAAGAAGATTATATTCATGTTTAATGTTGATTGCAAATATTCTAATCGCAAATTTGTATCGTAAATATCGGCACTTCAAGAATTTGCGAAGATCTGGAATATAGTGCTATATCTTCCTAATCGTGAATATTCTAATTTTCATTTTTCATCATTACCCTCACTGCTTCTTGCTTGTGGGCCAATTAGAAGGCTGCAATATCTTTGTCTGAGCTTAGCAGCATCCCTAGCAATCAATAGAAAAGTTGCCTACCCCTTACTATATAGGAAACTCCCCAGCAGCCATTTTCTGCAGTTTTTTGCAGTTCTGAGAGAGAGAGCAGTGTCATTGCTGTGCTCTGTGCTTTGCTGAGTCATCTGGATTTTTATTCAATTACATTAGATAGATAGTTAGTTAGTTAGTAGAGTTAAGCGAACACCTGGATGTTCGGGTTCGAGAAGTTCGGCCGAACTTCCCGGAAATGTTTGGGTTCGGGATCCGAACCCGACCCGAACTTCGTCCCGAACCCGAACCCCATTGAAGTCAATGGGGACCCGAACTTTTAGGCACTAAAAAAGGCAGTAAAACAACTCAGGAAAGGGCTAGAGGGCTGCAAAAGGCAGCAAAATGTAGGTAAATCCCCTGCAAACAAATGTGGATAGGGAAATGAATAAAAATAAAAATAAAATAAATAAAAATTAACCAATATCAATTGGAGAGAGGTCCCATAGCAGAGAATCAGGCTTCATGTCACCCGCCACTCGAACAGGCCACTGTCAGATATTTAGACCCTGGCACCCAGACAGAGGAGAGAGGTTCCATTGCAGAGAATCAGGCTTCATGTCATAGCAGAGAATCAGGCTTCATGTCATAGCAGAGAATCAGGCTTCATGTCACCCAACACTGGAACAGGCCACTGTCAGATATTTTTAGGCCCCGGCACCCAGACAGAGGAGAGAGGTCCCATAGCAGAGAATCAGGCTTCATGTCACCCACCACTGGAACAGGCCATTGTCAGATATTTTTAGGCCCCGGCACCCAGACAGAGGAGAGAGGTCCCATAGCATAGAATCAGGCTTCATTTCATAGCAGAGAATCATGCTTCATGTCACCCAACACTGGAACAGGCCACTGTCAGATATTTTTAGGCCCCGGCACCCAGACAGAGGAGAGAGGTCCCATAGCAGAGAATCAGGCTTCATGTCATAGCAGAGAATCAGGCTTCATGTCACCCAACACTGGAACAGGCCACTGTCAGATATTTTTAGGCCCCGGCACCCAGACAGAGGAGAGGTTCATTCAACTTTGGGTTGCCCCGCAATATAATGGTAAAATGAAAATAAAAATAGGATTGAATGAGGAAGTGCCCTGGAGTACAATAATATATGGTTAAGGGGAGGTAGTTATAAATGTCTAATCTGCACAAGGGATGGACAGGTCCTGTGGGATCCATGCCTGGTTCATTTTTATGAACGTCAGCTTGTCCACATTGGCTGTAGACAGGCGGCTGCGTTTGTCTGTAATGACGCCCCCTGCCGTGCTGAATACACGTTCAGACAAAACACTGGCCGCCGGGCGGCCAGCACCTCCAAGGCATAAAAGGCTAGCTCTGGCCACGTGGACAATTTGGAGACCCATAAGTTGAATGGGGCCGAACCATCAGTCAGTACGTGGAGGGGTGTGCACACGTACTGTTCCACCATGTTAGTGAAATGTTGCCTCCTGCTAACACGTTCCGTATCAGGTGGTGGTGCAGTTAGCTGAGGCGTGTTGACAAAACTTTTCCACATGTCTGCCATGCTAACCCTGCCCTCAGAGGAGCTAACCGTGACACAGCTGCGTTGGCGACATCTTGCTTCTCCTCTGCCTTCGCCTTGGGCTTCCACTTGTTCCCCCCGTCCTCTAGTAGTGGGCCCTGTCTGGCCACATTTGTACCTGGCCTCTGCTGTTGCAAAAAAACTCCCTCTGAGTCACTTCTAACAGACTGGCCTGAAAGTGCTAAAAATGACCCCTCTTCCTCCTCCTCCTCCTCCTGGGCCACCTCCTCTTCCATCATTGCCCTAAGTGTTTTCTCAAGGAGACATAGAAGTGGTATTGTAACGCTGATAACGGCGTCATCGCCACTGGCCATGTTGGTGGAGTACTCGAAACAGCGCAACAGGGCACACAGGTCTCGCATGGAGGCCCAGTCATTGGTGGTGAAGTGGTGCTGTTCCGCAGTGCGACTGACCCGTGCGTGCTGCAGATGAAACTCCATTATGGCCTGCTGCTGCTGCTCGCACAGTCTGTCCAGCATGTGCAAGGTGGAGTTCCACCTGGTGGGCACGTTGCATATGAGGCGGTGAGCAGGAAGGCCGAAGTTACGCTGTAGTGCAGACAGGCGAGCAGCGGCAGGATGTGAACGCCGGAAGCGCGAACAGACGGCTCGCACTTTATGCAGCAGCTCCGACATGTCGGAGTAGTTGTGAATAAACTTCTGCACCACCAAATTCAGCACATGCGCCAGGCAAGGGATGTGCGTCAAACCGGCTAGTCCCAGAGCTGCAACGAGATTTCGCCCATTATCGCACACCACCAGGCCAGGCTTGAGGCTCACCGGCAGCAACCACTCGTCGGTCTGTTGTTCTATACCCCGCCAAAACTCCTGTGCAGTGTGGGGCCTGTCCCCCAAACATATGAGTTTCAGAATGGCCTGCTGACGTTTACCCCGGGCTGTGCTGAAGTTGGTGGTGAAGGTGTGTGGCTGACTGGATGAGCAGGTGGAAGAAGAGGAGGAGGAAGCCGAGGAGGAGGCGGAGGCAACAGGAGGCAAAGAATGTTGCCCTGCGATCCTTGGCGGCGGAAGGACGTGCACCAAACAGCTCTTCGCCTGGGGCCCAGCCGCCACTACATTTACCCAGTGTGCAGTTAGGGAGATATAGCGTCCCTGGCCGTGCTTACTGGTCCACGTATCTGTGGTTAGGTGGACCTTGCCACAGATGGCGTTGCGCAGTGCACACTTGATTTAATCGGATACTTGGTTGTGCAGGGAAGGCACGGCTCTCTTGGAGAAGTAGTGGCGGCTGGGAACAACATACTGTGGGACAGCAAGCGACATGAGCTGTTTGAAGCTGTCTGTGTCCACCAGCCTAAATGACAGCATTTTATAGGCCAGTAGTTTAAAAATGCTGGCATTCAGGGCCAGGGATCGAGGGTGGCTAGGTGGGAATTTACGCTTTCTCTCAAATGTTTGTGAGATGGAGAGCTGAACGCTGCCGTGTGACATGGTTGAGATGCTTGGTGACGCAGGTGGTGGTGGTACATCCTCTGTTTGCTGGGCGGCAGCTGCCAACGTTACTCCAGAGGCGGAGGAAGAGGCCGAGGCAGCGGCAGCAGCAGAAGAGGTAGCAGGGGGAGCCTGAGTGAGTTCCTTGTTTTTAAGGTGTTTACTCCACTGCAGTTCATGCTTTGCATGCAGGTGCCTGGTCATGCAGGTTGTGCTAAGGTTCAGAACGTTAATGCCTCGCTTCAGGCTCTGATGGCACAGCGTGCAAACCACTCGGGTCTTGTCGTCAGCACATTGTTTGAAGAACTGCCACGCCAGGGAACTCCTTGAAACTGCCTTTGGGGTGCTCTGTCGGTGGCTAATAGCAGACGGACTCTCTTGGCGGCGGGTGTTCTGCTTTTGCCCACTGCTCCCTCTTTTGCTACGCTGTTGGCTCGGTCTCACCACTGCATCTTCCTCCGAATTCTGAAAGTCAGTGGCACGACCTTCATTCCATGTGGGGTCTAGGAGCTCATCGTCCCCTGCATCGTCTTCCACCCAGTCTTGATCCCTGACCTCCTGTTCAGTCTGCACACTGCAGAAAGACGCAGCAGTTGGCACCTGTGTTTCGTCATCATCAGAGACGTGCTGAGGTGGTATTCCCATGTCCTCATCAGGAAACATAAGTGGTTGTGCATTAGTGCATTCTATCTCTTCCACCCCTGGGGAAGGGCTAGGTGGATGCCCTTGGGAAACCCTGCCAGCAGAGTCTTCAAACAGCATAAGAGACTGCTGCATAACTTGAGGCTCAGACAGTTTCCCTGATATGCATGGTTGTGATGTGACAGACTGATGGGCTTGGTTTTCATGCGCCATCTGTGCGCTTTCTGCAGAAGACTGGGTGGGAGATAATGTGAACGTGCTGGATCCACAGTCGGCCACCCATTTGACTAATGCCTGTACCTGCTCAGGCCTTACCATCCTTAGAACGGCATTGGGCCCCACCAAATATCGCTGTAAATTCTGGCGGCTACTGGGACCTGAGGTAGTTGGTTCACTAGGACGTGTGGCTGTGGCAGAACGGCCACGTCCTCTCCCAGCACCAGATGATCCACTAACACCACCACGACCATGTCCGCGTCCCTTACTAGATGTTTTCCTCATTGTTACCGTTCACCACAATAAGAAAAAAAATATTTGGCCCAATGTATTGAATTCAAATTCAGGCTTTTTTTTACAGGCACCTAACACTATCTGGCTATCTATTTAGGTACCGTATTACACTAATACAGGCACAGCAGTAACGACAGATTTAGCTGAATATAAATTGTAGGCCTAGTATTTAGGCGCTGGATGACAGGTATCCCTTTTACGGACAGAATTAGACTTGGAAATGCACGGTAGCGTGTGAAGTTATTGAGGATGACCCTATCCGCACCTTCAATCTAATATACCCTTTTATGGATAGATTTAACCTTGGCCTGATAGAGCAGAAACCACTAATTTAGGGAATTGCTAAGTTGGGAATTGTATTTCAACCCAGAACAAAAACTGTGCTTTGGCAGACACTAAATAGATTGACCAGCCATAGCAGTAACAACAGATTTAGCTGAATATAAATTGTAGGCCTAGTATTTAGGCGCTGGATGACAGGTATCCCTTTTGCGGACAGAATTAGACTTGGAAATGCACGGTAGCGTCTGAAGTTATTGAGGATGACCCTACCCGCACCTTCAATCTAATATATCCTTTTATGGATAGATTTAACCTTGGCCTGATAGAGCAGAAACCACTAATTTAGGGAATTGCTATGTTGGGAATTGTATTCAACCCAGAACAAAAACTGTGCTTCGGCAGACAGCAGACAGTATTACAATTGGCTAGCCACAGCTGAAACACCAGATTTAGGGTATACTGCTATTTTGGCAATTGTATTCTACCCCTCAATAAAATAGCAAGCACAGCCAAGTCCCTGATGTAGGATATAGCAAAAAAAAACAAAAAACACACTATTCATGGTTAAAAATGGACTTGGTGGCAGCTTGTGCTGGCGCACCACAAGACACAAAATGGCCGCCGATCACCCCAGAAAAAAAGTGACTGAAAAACGCTCTGGGCAGCCTTAAAACAGCGAGCAATTGAATAGCAGAGGTTGTATGATACACGGCTGTATATCGATAACTTCAGTAAATAAATCCCTGCCTAATTTTGCCCTAACAGCAGCAGCTGCATCCTCTCCCTACACTGATCAGAACACAGTGACGTGCGGCGCTACGTGACTCCAGCTTAAATAGAGGCTGGGTCACATGCTGCACTGGCCAATCACAGCCATGCCAATAGTAGGCATGGCTATGATGGCCTCTTGGGGCAAGTAGTATGACGCTTGTTGATTGGCTGCTTTGCAGCGTTTCAAAAAGCGCCAAGAAAGCGCCGGACACCGAACCCGGACTTTTACGAAAATGTCACGGACACCCCAAAATTCAGTACGAACCCAAACTATACAGTTCGGGTTCGATCATCCCTATTAGTTAGCTCACATATATAATAGAGATAGTTAGTGGGAGATAGTCAGTGTAGGTTAGTGTAGGTTAGATAGTGATAAAGTGTAGCTGATAGGTTCCAGTGCGGGGTGTTAGGTAGTGTGATAGGAATTACTGTGCTATGAGGGGGAAGGTGGGGGGCGTGGTCTGCCGTGGTGCTGCCAAGAACTGTTTCAGACAATCATTGGCCATCGACGGATATCAGAGCTGCAGAACAGCCCAGCTGCCCAGTACCAGCTTGTACATACTATTCTCATCAATCTTAGACCGACTGACCGTCCACAGACCGGAGATTTGCCTCCTTTGCAACAGAGGCATACGAGGCCCAGAAGCCTAACGGTCGCTCGTTCTAAAGCTCTCGGCCTCCCGGTAAGAGAAATGCTCCCCAGACTTTATTGCGCTGTACCTAGAGCCCAGATCTAAAGCCGAGTTCCACCGAGTTCTGCCAGTCTCCGGTGACCGTCCTGTTTCGCAGCACACCACGCTGACCTGCTCAACGACACATCGTGAGTGCCTCCTTGCCCTAGCAATCAGCAATACCACTAACAATTAACACGGTGGTACACCATCCAAGGCACACAATCACCAGAGGACCGGTCTCTCTAGTTAGATCTATACTGGAACCTCTCTGGTGGTTTTGGCTCCGTGGCCTGCTCTTTGAACTGCTGTGCGTGCTGTTGGCACTTCTGTACTTTATTGCGAACATTTCTCTGTATAATATAAAAGGACCACTACCCCCTTTCTCTATGTAAGAGCACTGCTCTAATTTTCTGGATTGTTCTAACGATCTAAATAACTGCCTCTGTGTTTAAGGTGCGCCATCATTAGCTTCAGGACTTTGTCCAAATTTTTCTGTAGCTTTAATACGCTATGATTTCAACTCTCTGAGTGCTTAATAAGTGTCTCTGATGTAAACAGCATTCAGGGTTCCCAGGAGACCCAACTCCTCTAAAGCCTATTTCCTTGTGACAAAATGGTCAAAATCGAGTAAGCTGCCTCTAAAGACTCTAATAACACCCAGAAATCCGCTGCCTCACGAGGAAAAATGGACAAATACATGACAAGGAAAAACTCCAACCCCACCATTAAGAGAATGTCTACACCATCCAAAGATGTTCTTCCTCTGGCTCATGCTGACACTGGAGAAGAATCAGATAGTGAAATGTATGTACCTTCCCATCAAGACTCTCTTCCAATCTCTCGCTCCTTCTTACAAAATTCAGTACATTTTGTTTGATAAGAGTCAACCTTTCAGTATTTTCAGTTGACAGTCGGATGTGCTTATCAGTTATTATGCCCCCAGCAGTACTAAATACCCATTCTGACAAAAGGCTGGCGGTAGGGCAGGCCAGCACCTCCAAGGCATAAAGCGCCAGTTCGTGCCACGTGTCCAGCTTGGACACCCAATAGTTGTAAGTCACAGAGGGATCACTGAGGACGCTGACACCGTCTGCTACGTACTCCTTCACCATCTTCCAAAACTTTTCTCTCCTTGTGAATCTAGGCTGCGAATCAGGGTAAGGTTGCTGGCGGGGTGTCTTGAAACTGTCCCAGGCCTTGGAGAGTGTTGCCTTGACTCTGTTAAAACTGCTGTATGTTCCCCTCATCTCCTCTCCACGGTTTCCCAAGGAACTACGTACTCTGCTGCCAGCGTTGTCAGCTGGAAATATTTGGAACAATTTTACCACAAGGACCTTCTGGTATTGCACCATTTTTCTAGTCCTCTCCACCACAGGAATGAGAGATGACAAGTTCTCTTTGAAGCAGGGGTTGAGAAGGGTGAACAACTAGAAATCAGTGTTGGCCAAAATGCGTATAACGCGAGGGTCACGGGAAAGGTAGCATCACATAAAGTCAGCCATGTGTGCCAGAGTCCCAACAGACAAGACTTCGCTGTCCTCATCAAGAGGATGACTCTCTATCTCCTCATGCTCTTCCTCCTATTCGGCCCATCAACCTTGAACAGATGGAATAAACCTGCTGTGGGTACTACCCTCTGTAGCGGAGGCAACCGTCTCCTGCTCCTTCTCATCATCATCCAATTCGCACTGAGAAGATGAAATGAGGGTGGTCTGACTATCAGCCTGTGTTGTGTACTGTCTTCCCCTATTTCCACCTCTTCCACATGCAGTGTCCTCCTTCATTGTGAGCAACAAGTGTTTCAGTAGACACAGAAGTGGGATGGTTACGCTGATAATAGCATCATCGCTCACCATCTGAGTTGATTACTCAAAGTTGCGTAAAACCTCAAAGAGGTCAGACATACATGCCCAACTAGTCGCTTGTGAAGAGCAGAAGCTGACTGTAAAGGCGACGACCATGTTGCAGCTGGTATTCCACTACTGCCCTCTGCTGCTCACAAAGCCTGGCCAACATGTGAAATGTGGAGTTTCAGTGTGTGCTCACGTCGCACAACAGTTGGTGAGGTAGAAATTGCAAGCACTGCTGCAGTGTTGCCAGAGCAGCGGCAGCTGTAGATGACTTTCGGAAAAGGGCACACACGCAGCGCACCTTCAACAGTAGCTCAGGCAAATTGGTGTAGGTTTTGAGAAACCGCTGAACCACTAAGTTGAACACGTGGGCTAGGCATGGATTGTGTGTAAGCTTGCCGAGCTCCAAAGCCGCCACCAAGTTACGGCCATTATCAGACACAACCATGCCTGGTTCTAGGTTGAGTGGCAAGAGCCACCACTCAGTCTGGTCTTTTATACCCTGCCACAGCTCTGCGGCGGTGTGCTGTTTGTCAACTTAACATATTTGTTTAAGCACGGCCAGTTGCCGCTTCCCAGCTGCAGTGCTACACTGTTTTCAGCTACTGACTGATGGCTGACTGCTACTGCAAGATGATAAATCAGAGGTGGAAGTGGAGGAGGAGGTGGAGGAAGAGAAGGATTGAAGCCACTAATGTAGGTGGTGGCGGAAATCGTGATGGAAGTAGGGTCCGCAATCCTTGGCGTCGGTAGCACCTGTGCCATCCCAGGATACAAGTCTCACTCCCAGCCTCCACAACGTTCACCCAGTGTGCCGCCAGGGAAATGTAGCGTCCCTGGCCACAAGCACTTGTCCATGTGTCAGTCGTTAAGAGGACCTTCCCAATAACCGCATTGTTCAGGGCATGGGTGATGTTACGGGACACATGCTGGTGTAAGACACTGGTGTAGGAAAAATAGTGGCGGCTGCCGACTGAGTAATGAGGGATTGCTGCTGCCATCAGGCTGCGGAAAGCCTCAGTGTCCACAAGCCTAAATGGCAACATTTCCAGGGCCAGAAATTTGAAAAGGTGCGCATTTAGTGCTAAGGCCTGTGGATGGGTGGCTGGGTATTTGTGCTTTCGTTTAAAGGCCTGGGTTATGGACATCTGTACATTGCGCTAGGACACAGAAGTGGTGTGCTAGCTGATTGTGCTTGCGAAGGTCCAGGTGCTGGGCGGGAGGCATTCAGGCCTGCGTCTTGAACATGGGATTGGCCAGCACGTAACACAGGGGAAGTGGAAGCAGTGGTGTGACCCGCAGACACAGATTGTGGACCCAATCTGTGTCTGCGGGTCACACCACTGCCCACCAATTAGGGTGCTTTGATGCCATGTGTCGGATCATGCCGGTGGTGGTGAGGTTGTTAGGGGTAATGCCCCTCCTCATTTTGGTACGGCACAGGTTGCAAATTACAATTCTTTTATCGTCCGCACTTTCCTCAAAAAAGCGCCAGACTGCGGAACACCTACCCCTTGGCAAGGGAGATTGCTGCAAGGGGGTGATCCGGGAACAGTTGCGGACCTGTTTGGTGTGGCCCGCCTTTTCCTTTTTGCCACCCCACTGACTCTTCCAGCCTTTTGCGGTGCTGTGGATCCCTCCCCCTCTGTACTGCTGTCCTCGCTTGGCTTGTCACCTTCCCAGGTTGGGTCAGTGATTTCATCGTCCACCACCTCTTTTTCCACTTCCTCACTCTGGTCATCCTCCTGACTTGTTGACTTAACAACAACCTGACCTATTGACAACTGTGTCTCATCTTTATCATCAACCTCTTGAGACACTAATTGCCATTGACTTATTGGCAACTGTGTCTCATCATCATCCACCTCGTGAAACACTAATTTCCATTCTCCACCATCATCTTCTTGTGACTGTGGATGCTCAAGAGTTTGGGCATCAGTGCACACCATCTCCTCATGTCCCTCTTCAAGCTGGCTTGGCGAGAGGCCCAAATCAAGAAATGGCGATGAAAAGAACTCCTTGGAATATCCGAGTGTGGGATCACTTGTTTGCCAAGACTCTCCATTGTGGGAGGAAGGAGGATCACGGTTAGGATTCTGTTGACCAGACTCTTGGCTACTGAGACTGGATTTTGTGGAAAACAGGGTGGTGCTTAACCGACTGAAAGCATTATCTGCTGCAATCCAACCGACCACCTGGTCGCACTGGCGTGACTTTGAGAGTGGTGTCCTGCGCAGTCCTGCAAACTGGGACATGAAGCTAGGTATCATGGATGAGTGTGTTTCTTGTGCTCTGCAGCAGGTTTTACCGTTTTACCGCGCCCAGGGCCCTGGCCTCTGCGTGCACCATCAGCAGCACGGCCACTTCCCTATCCCATACTGCTCGCCTTCTGCATATTAAATGGTATATATTCTTTCAAGTATGTCACACGTATAGTAGCGCAGGTTTTGTAAGTGTATGCGCAAATAAATTGCACTGAATGTCACAGATATTTAGGATGCGCACACGTTAAACAGAAGATGTAGCGCAGATAATGTTACTGTCCGCAGCATCTACGGAAAAAGTACACTGGATGTCACAGATATTTTTAGGCTGCTCACACGTTACACAGGAGATGTAGCTCAGATAATGTCGCTGCCTGCAGCGGCTAAACAATTGCAAGCTATTTAGCGCAGGTTGCACTAAAAATATATATTGCTGCCAGATATAACAATAGTCCTTAAAAGGACTTTTGGGTCTCTAACACCAACCATGCCTAACCAAAAAATTAAATTCAATTCCCAAGACTATCTGTCCCTTCTACAGCACAGCTCTCCCTGACTAAGACTGGCGGAACCACTTGTCATCGGGTGCTTTATAGCACATAATGACGCGTTCCGGCAAGCCAATCACTGTAATGCTAGTAACCAACATGACTGCAGCATTACAGTGAGTGGCAGTACTTACCTGCACGTTTATTGGCTGTGTAGCAGACTCGAGCATTTGGCCGAAAACCGCGATGTGCCGAGCATCGCGATGCTCGAGCCGAACTGGTGTTCGGCCGAGCATGCTCGATCATCACTAATTGCAAGGCATAGCCCATTCCAGGTTCTCAAATAGCTACATATTATGATCACGATTGGAAAAGATAGTATTGTAGCAGAGGTAAAATATGCTTTTATATTATTCCACACAAAGTTATATTTAAATTTATGGTAGAACAATTCTTCAGTTTTATAGATTCTTGACATAACTGTTAATTTGGATTGATGTCCCTAGACTTTTAACAATAACATTAATTATTCTGCCATTTAATATAAAAATATAACTGCACTGCCACCATTGCATCAACAGCATTAATATAAAATTTGTATTTTTTACCCCCAAAACTCAGGGTATTGATTCATCAGGAAAGATAGAAGAATTAAGCCAGTGGTGTACACACAATCCATGGGGCCCCGGTGCTTAACTGATCCATGGGGCCCCCTCCCAACATGCCCAGATATGTGACCCCTCAAAGTGGTTATGCCAGATTATGTGTCCCCTCACAGTAGTATTGCCAGATTATGTGCCCCTTCACAGTATTTATGCCCGGTTATGTGCCCCCTCAAAGTAGATATGCCCAGATATGTGCCCCCTCAATTATTTGTCCCCTCACGGTAGTAATGCTAGATTATGTGCCCCTCACAGTAGTAATGCAAGATTATGTGCCCCTCACAGTAGTTATGGCAGATTATGTGCCCCTTCACAGTATTTATGCCCAGTTATGTGCCCCCTCAGAGTGGTTATGCTAGATTATGTGCCCCTCACATTAGATATGCCCACATATGTGCACCTCACAGTGGTTATGCCAGATTATGTGCCCCCTCACAGTAGTTATGCCTTCATATGTGCCCCCTCAAATTAGTTATGGCAGATTAGGTGCCCCTCAGTAGAGATGCCCACTTTTGTGCCCCCTCACTCTAGTTGAGCCCTTCAAACCCCCCTTGCCCCCAGTCTGCAGCGTTAGAAAAAAAAAAAAAAAAACATACTTACCTTCTTCCCTGATGACAGGAGGCAGATTGCAGGGCTTTCAGGTCTCCTCCCACAGCCAGCAGCGCGATGTGGGGCCAGCAGGGGGAGCTCCTGAGCTCTGAAGATCAGTGAAGCAGGGAGTAGACAGGTTCCCCTGCTTCACTGTGGAAACGGAACTGTCTGGCCGGGTGTGAGTGAGTGCATGGTCGTCCCCCCCCATATTATACATGTAATGGAGGCATGGAGCGCTCTGATGGGGCCTAAAATTGCCACTGTACTTCATGCTGGGCCCCATCAGAGCGCTCCACAGGCGGCCGGGCCCTCGGGATGCCGGGCCCGGAAGCAACTGCGACCCCTGCGACCCCTGTATGTACGCCAGTGAATAAAGCATATTCTAAACATCTCATTTCATTTTTTTTAAACCCAGTTCTTTTGATCAGAAGACAAATATCTTTGTTTAACATAATAATTATAGAAATAATTCTTCCCCACACTCAATGAGAAGCATATCCATTGCATATAGAAAATTCTGAAATTGCTTAGGGCTTTCTTTGCAATAGAATGCTATGAAAAGGAGCTCGTATTTGAACCCACTGTTTCAGTTGGCCTCCCATGTATTATAACAATGAGATACATGAATACTACAGTTACAGCACTGTTTGGCACATTTGTCACCTACAGAGATTTAGGTTTATAGTGGTGCATTATATGAATATGGCATGGCTAAAACTGGCTTTTCATTTAATACTGGAAAGAAATGAAACACATTAGTCCATTTCAATTTTTTTTTTTACAAATTAAAATTTTGTCAGGCATTTCTAATATAATTCCAATACACTATATGGAGAGAATTATGATGTTATTGCAATTTTCTTTTATTCATAACTATACATAGAATATAAAAACAATATATTCAATAATTAACTCAATCTTTATTGTAACCAGTTCATAACCTGTGTTAACCAGTTCAACAGAGGGCCATTTACCTCCCTTCCTGACCAGGAACATTTATGTTTTTTTTAATATTGGTTATGTAAATTATGTTTGTGCCTTTTTTGGTCTTATATGGTGTTTTATTTTTATGTCATTTTTTTAATGTCACAAACTGCAAACAACCAAACCTAAACATGGATCATTAAAGTGCTGGAGTGCAAGTGTAAACTGACCAATGTGTTCACTGTAAAAGTGTAGCAAATACTAACTTGATACATTACACGTACTACAAAGTTGCAGTAGGCATTCAATTGATTTGTTCAATGGCTTCTGTAGAATCAGTTAAAAGTTTGATGTTACAGTGTATTTAAAGGGGTTGTCCAAGTTGAATAAAAATTTGGGCAAACCTTGAATATGTGGTAAAATCAATATCTCGCCCCTTTTTTCCAGCGCTGATCTCAGGTCCTCCCCGCTGCTGTTTCTTTTTCCTGGCTGCAGCCATGACACTGCAGGACTCGGAAGTGACATTCTGTATATTGCTGAGGCCTGTGATTGGCTGCAGTGCCGGTCTGTATGCAGGGAGCATCACTAATGCAGCCAGGAAGATGACTCTAGCAGCTGGGGGGAGAAAGGGATGAGTATTGATTCTTTTATTTTACCATGTTTACAGTGGTTGCCTGGGCAACCCATTTATGTGTTAAGCATTATATTAAAGTTTCTTACACCCATATGCTATTTTCTACAGTTTTGTGTTCACATTGTTTCTTTTTTTCTTTCTTCTTTTATTGTTTAAAATGTTATAATTATTAGTGTTGGGCGCGAATATTCGAATAGCGAATATTAATCGCGAATATCAGCACTTCGAGAATTTGAAAATATTTAAAATATAGTGGTATATATTCGTATTTTCGAATGTTGTAGATTTTTTTTTCATCTGAACCCATGATCCCTCCCTGCTTCTTGCTTGTGGGCCAATGAGAAGGCTGCAATGTCTTTGTCTGAGCTTAGCAACATCCTTAGCAACCAATAGGAAAGTTGCCTAACCCTTACTATATAAGAACCTCCCCAGCAGCCATTTTCTACAGCTTTTTAAAGTTCTGAGAGAGAGACAGCAGTGTCATTCCTGTGCTCTGTGCTTTCCACTCATTACATTAGATAGATAGTTAAATAGCTTATATATAATACAGATAGTTAGTGGGATATAGTCAGTGTAGGTTAGATAGTGATATAATGTAGCTGATCGGTTCCAGTGCAGGGTGTTAGGTAGTGTGATAGGTTCTGCTGTCCATACATACCTGCTACAGACATAGTGCTGTGATGTCACAAGTTCACAGCAATACTGAGTGCACCAAACAGTAATATGTAGTCAGACCTGCTAAAATGTGAAGTTTCACGTATTGCGCCAAAATGTGCACATCATTAATTGCTGATTAGCGCAATCGCAAATATATTGGAGCACTATATCTGCATATAAAGCCATTTTTAATGTTCTGCCGTGCCAACCATTTTCTCCAGTCTCAGGAAACTTCTAGCAGCTTGGAAAATGTAGCAAAAGTGACCCACGCCTGTATTGCGCACGCTTTATGCGGATATTACATTTTTCGCAATCAAGAAAATAATAGCGAATTCTCGAATTCGCGAATATATGACGAATATTCTACAAAATATTTGTGAAATATCGCAAATTCAAATATTGCCCCTGCCGCTCATCACTAAAAATTATATGTATATAAATATACAGTACAAAAAGAGAAAAAAAGAATTATCCAACCATACTTTTCTTTCCATCATCCATGCCGCCCCACCTGGACTGGAGAAAGACAGAGAAAGGAAAATATAACATAAAAATAAAACATTTTATACTTTCATAAATCTCCAAACTTCTTCAGGCAGTCCAAGATGACCAGGCAGCTGCACATTTAGTGTAATACCATTAACATATCCATAATATTCAAGAATTTTTTTCCAAACCGCAGTCAGGAATACAAGTACAGGGTTCGCCATTTATATGGATACACCTTAATAAAATGGGAATGGTTGGTGATATTAACTTCCTGTTTGTGGCACATTAGTATATGTGAGGGGGGAACTTTTCAAGATGAGTGGTGACTGTGGCGGCCATTTTGAAGTCGGCCATTTTGAATCTAGCTTTTGTTTTTTCAATAGGAAGAGGGTCATGTGACACATCAAACTTATTGGGAATTTGACAAGAAAAACAATGGTGTGCTTGGTTTTAACATAACTTTATTCTTTCATGAGTTATTTACAAGTTTCTCTTTGTTTACAGCCATTGATATGTCGCCGAGGTTAACACATGAGGAGCGGATAGAAATTGTGTTGATGTCTGGTGAACGCAGTAACCAGGTCATTGCAACAGATTTCAATGCAAGACACCCTACAAGACCACCCATCTCCCATGCTACAGTTAGCAAACTGCTTGCTAAGTTTCGTGAAACTGGTTCAGTGTTGGATTTGCCAAAATGTGGACGCATGAAATCTGTCTCTAATGAAGAAACATCAGTGGCTGTCCTAGCTTTATTCAGCAATAGGCCACAGCGTAGCACTCGTCGCATGACACTGGAGAGTGGCATTAGTCGAACATCCCTTCGGCGGATATTAGCTACTCACAAATGGCACCCTTACAAACTCCAGCTACTGCAGCATCTAAACGAGGATGACCCAGATTGGTGCACTGAATTTGCAGAATGGGCAAAACAAAAATTGGAACAGGACCCTCAGTTTATGCAGAAGATTTTGTTCAGTGATGAGGCAAACTTTTATGTGAATGGTGAAGTTAGCAAACAAAACCACCGCTATTGGTCTGACACTAACCCACATTGGATAGATCCCTCCAAGACTGTTGGAACAAAAAAATTGATAGTATGGTGTGGTATATGGGGTACAAAGATAGTGGGGCCATTCTTCATCAATGGAAATCTCAAGGGCACTGGATATGCGAAATTGCTACATGATGATGTGTTTCCCTCTTTATGCACTGAAGCTGGCACGTTCCCTGAGTTTTTCCAGCAAGAGGGTGCACCACCACATTATGGGTGTCAGGTCCGAGCATTCCTAGATGAACAGTTTCCTGGAAAGTGGATTGGTCATCGTGGGCCAGTTGAATGGCCCCCAAGGTCTCCCGATCTGACCCCCTTAGACTTTTATCTTTGGGGTCATCTGAAGGCAATTGTCTATGCTGTGAAGATACGAGATGTGCAGCACCTGAAACTACGGATACTGGAAGCCTGTGCTAGCATTTCTCCTGTGGTGTTGCTATCAGTGTGTGAAGAGTGGGAGAAGAGGGTTGCATTGACAATCCAACACAGTGGGCAGCACATTGAACACATTTTATAAGTGGTCAGAAACTTGTAAATAACTCATGAAAGAATAAAGTTACGTTAAAACCAAGCACATTGTTTTTCTTGTGAAATTCCCAATAAGTTTGATGTGTCACATGACCCTCTTCCTATTGAAAAAACAAAAGTTGGATTCAAAATGGCCGACTTCAAAATGGCCGCCATGGTCACCATTCATCTTGAAAAGTTTCCCCCCTCACATATACTAATGTGCCACAAACAGGAAGTTAATATCACCAACCATTCCCATTTTATTAGGGTGTATCCATATAAATGGCCCACCCTGTAGACATTCACAGTGTAAGAATCTGCATCTTGGCACACATCTCACTATAACTCTAGATCAGGCATCCTCAAACTGCGGCCCTCCAGCTGTTGCGAAACTACAACTCCCAGCATGCCCGAACAGCCTACAGGTATCAGCCTACAGCAGAGCATTGTAGGAGTTGTAGTTTTACAACAGCTGGAGGGCCGCAGTTTGAGGATGCCTGCTCTAGATATACACGTTGTAACTGTAAGGCTAGTTTCAGACTAGCACTAGAGATGAGCATTTTCGAAAGTGTGTAAGTCTTTGTCCCGCCTTATCAATTACAGTGGGGACCAGCGGGGATCTGCCAAATATTCCAAGAATCGGTCAAAAGAAAACTGCTGCATGGTCTGAAACGTAAGGGATGTAGTATCAGTTAATATGCAAATAACAGGACAAAGTGGAAGTGTTATCTGTTAAAACTCGCTGAATAATGTACTAACTAACTTCCAATATCAAGGAAGAGGGATCAGGTCAGCAGACTCTGTCCTGAAAACAATTTGGACATTTTCCCAAAGATCTTTTCTGGATATTAAATTATAAAAAAGGCATATAATATAATCTATGAATAATGTACCACTGTGAACAGATTTAGGAAGCATTGTAAGAGGCATATTTAATGTTAGTTTCTCCCATGGCAATTGTGAAATATCACCTAACAAATGTAATATAACACCATTTTTGTTATTGAATCTCCATTCTTTTCATGTTTAGGAGTCCGGTAGGGAGTCCTAATCAGTGATTGACAGCCTTCTAGCAAAAGTGTGCATACAGAGATAGATGGCTTACGACAAGGTACTGTATACCAAACCATTTCGATATATCAATCATTTCCAAGGTTACATATTCTCTTTATTATATTGTAAAACATTTTAAACAATATTATCATTATGTCCAAGAGATCTGTGTCTTATGTGGTTACAAAAGCATAAAAGTTATTGCCTGGTAGTTTTGTGGGGATTTATATATAATAATTGAACATTGAGTTATTGAGAATAAAAGCTAAAGTGAAATTGGATAATTGCAGGCCTTCTATGATTTTGTTATGCCAGATTTTATTGGGAAAAATAAATATACCACTGAAATGGACTTTCAATGAATTTGTCCTCTGCCTGAATTAATCATCATGGTTTTTCAGCCACATTACATATTTATAAGAGGTATGCTGATGTGATGCTATTTTGCTCTGTGATGCATGAAAAATGACTGTAGATGCCTTATTGCTTATGGTCAATTTATTGTAATGTGATATCCCATATAATGATGCAATGAATGCAGCAATGATGTGATACAATACTATTCTTTTATTTATATGACAGAATAAGAAAATATGATTAGTGTTGAGCGCGAATATTCAAAAAGCAAATTTTTATCTTGAATATCGCAACTTCGAGAATTTGTGAATATTTAGAATATAGTGCTATATATTCGTTTTACATGATTCCTCCCTGCTTCTTGCTTGTGGACCAATAAGTCATTGGCGAACAAGCGACTTAAGCAGGGAGGAATTATGACTTCAGATGGGAAAAAAATGACAAATATTCTAAAAAACAAATATAAAGCACTATATTGAATATAGTGCTATATATTAGTTTTTTAGAATATCCGTCATTTCTTTCCATCTGAAGTCATGATTTCTCCCTGCTCAAATTGGTTTTGGGCCAATGACTGATTGGCTCACAAGCAAGAAGCAGGGAGGAATCATGTGTTCAGATGGAAAAAATGACGAATATTCGAAAAACTAATATATAGCACTATATTCTAAATATTCACAAATTCTCGAAGTTGCGATATTCAAGATAAAAATTTGCTTTTTGAAAAATTTGCTTTTTCAATATTCGCGCTCAACACTAATCATAATTTTCTTATTCTGTCATATAAATAAAAGAATAGTATTATATCACATCATTGCTGCATTCATTGCATCATTATATGGGATATCACATTACAATAAATTGACCATAAGCAATAAGGCATCTAAATATTCTATAGTGCTATATATTCGTAATTATACTGTATATTCCGCGATCATTACCTTTCTGGTTTTTGAGTAAAACAAAAGAATCTAGAATCAACATATATTCTACAAAATATTCGGGAAATATTGTGAATTCGAATATTGCACCTGCCGCTCATAACTAATTATGATAACAAAGTACCATTTTTTTTGCCTGTGAGCTTTTCAGTTTGGTTTTTGAGTTTTTTTATTCTGTTTTTGCATAACCAAGGTAAATTAAGCTCCAACCATGGGGGTTCCTATAAAATATATGAATATGAAAACCTTTCTGAGGCAAATATATGTTAAAAGCTGTGGTTCTGAATAAAATGCATAATTGCCCAAGATGAATGAAAATACCTACTTAACACAATTTCAACAACAGATTTGCGCTGTGTTGCTAAGCATCTGTCCAAACATACTGGAGTATAATTAACAGAATAAAAATAAGCTTTTTAGCAAACATTAATGCATTTTAGGTTTCACAATGTGTGTTTAAAACTATTTTGTATTCAAACTTTTTTTTAGTGTGCAGAATTAATTTTACGCTTGCTAATAGGTCATACTTAAATGGTATGTTTTTTAGATATGAAGGCAAGGTATAGATCTTTAAGGCTCACTTTGATTATCCACCATCCTGATCACAGTTTGAAATTACTAGAAAACCATTGTGATTGTACATAAGTTGGGAAGCTGGGTAAAATGTAAATAAAAACAGAATGCGATGATTGAAAACCTCATAGACACATATTTTATTTACAATAGATCATAGAACACATGTCAGATATTAAAAGTGAGATATTTTACCTTTTTATGAACAAAAACTACCGTATTTTTGCCCTATAAGATGCACCGGCCCATAAGACGCACCTAGGTTTTAGAGGAGGACAATAGGAAAAACATTTTTCATCAGAACTCAGATCAGACTACCAATCAGACCCCCAATGTTAATCAGACCTCAGCTGACAGCCCCAATCAGACCCCCAATGTTAATAAGACCCTCAATCAGACCTCAGATCAGACCCCCAGCCTCATGTATGCAGACCCCAGCCTCATGTATGCAGCCCCCAGTCTCATGTTTGCAGCCTGTAGCCCCAGCTTCATTTATACAGCCTGCAGCCCCTAGCTTCATTTATGCAGCCACCAGCCCTGGCTTCATTTATGCAGCCTGCAGCCCCCAGCCTCAGATCAGATAAAATAAAAAAATCACTTTCCTCTCCTAATCCGGACGCCGCTGCTATACACCGCCTGTGCTTTTCATCCTTCTTCTCATTCGGCTGTACTGTGAACCGACGCGCACAGCGTGAGGTCACAGAGCGCCCTCACGCTGTGCACAGCCACTGCACAGCCGACAGCCGAGGACCAGGAAGCAGTGAGTACAGAGCCTTCACTGCCTCCCGGTCCTCCGGTATTAATGAGCGCTTCCATAATGGAGTGTGTCTTATGGGGCAAAAAAAACGGTAATTTAGAACTTGATGGCAGCAACACATCTGAAAAAAAGTTGGGGCAGGTCCATGTCTATCATTGTGTAGTATTCCTACTGCTCTTGTCTGATGTAGGATTCCAGCTGCTCAACAGTCCTGGGTCGTCTTTGCTGGATTAATTCAAATCTCAAAATATGTCCAAGATAAGTTCAGATGCTTCGATTTTGACACCTCTATGCCTTTCTACTATCTCAGCCCATATTTTAAAAACACCTTTGATGGAGTCTACTGCAGATGGGATTTGACATTTGAATAACAATTTATCCAGAACAGGTAAGCAGCTAATATCTACAATCCCTTCAGTGAGTGAACTTCAACCTGCAATACTTCAAGCTGAAACCACACTTGATCAAATCAATTTGTCCAGTGTAATTTTAACTGTTCAAGTAGGGCTGCTTTTTGATACAATAATACATATGGAAACTCCATTCTGCCTGTCCGTTAGGGTTTTTATAGAATTGTGCTAGCTATTTTACTGCTCTTACTGTGCCACAAATTTCAATTAATAGCCCTCTGAATATCCTTAACAATAGGCTTAAACAACAAAATTGATATACAACGAAAGTTATATAAAATAGGTAAAATATTAATTTTTACTACTGTATGTTAATTCTGGCTATCCATGAAAGAGGTACCCTTGATAACACCAAAATCTGTTCTCTAACCTATTTTAACAATTGATAGGAGTTTCTCATAATCATAGATTTTACCGAGAGAAAACCCTTCTCTGCTACAGTTAATGGAAAAAGCTTTCTTAAGGTTAACACAAGGCCCACATTTGAGTTTACAACAACCATCTGGGACATAGTCTGATATAGCATATAATAACATACCATTGAATACTTATATATAGTTTCAGATCAGAGAAACAGATTTTTACAAGTAATGATTATGTCATCTGCACAAAACTCAATTTTGTAAATATGCCTATCACATTCAATATATCTCCTCATCTTATGGCTTGGGCCAACAACTCCAAGAATAAAAGGAATAAGAAACAGCCCTGGTGGGTTCAATTAGTTTATATGAACTGTCCAGATCAAAATTCCATGTTCCAAATGCAGGCTGTTTGGCAAATGTACAATGAGCTGGAGAGGGTACAGAGAAGGGCAACCAAAGTAGTAACTGGAAAAAGGTGGACTACAGTACCCTGAAAGATGATAAAAATGAGGGTTATTCACTTTAGAAAAAGACGACTGAGGGGAGATCCAATAACTATGTATAAATATATCAGGGGTCAGAACAGAGATCTCTCCCATCATCTATTTATCCCCAAGACTGTGACTGTGACACGGGGACATCCTCTACAGTGATGGATGAACATCGGCCGGGACGATTCACAAACGCACGTTTGCGATCAAATATTTGCGAACCGCGGATTTGCGGCGGACCCCATTGACTTTAATGGCAAGTGAACCTGAAAAACCTTCAGGTCATATTTGCAGCCACCAAATACTTACTAGAAGTGCACAAATAGTCCCATGTACAGTGACATACCAGAGGGGGTTCAATGGCAAAAATTCCCACAAAAAATATATATTTTAATCATGGGCCCTGCTGGAGCCTAGAAAATATTAATTTTAGGCCACGGAAGTACAGGCCCCAAAAATTAGGCATTCACCTGACAGAAAAGAACAAGTGATTATGTTGCTGGAGGTAAATTAGGCGGTCACTGGATAACAATTTTACTGTAGGCCAGTAGAGTACAGCCCTTAAAAATCAGGCATTCACCTGGCAGAAAATAACTTGTGATTATGTGGCTGGAGGTACATTAAGCGGTCACTGAATAACAATTTTACTGAAGGCCAGTGGAGTACAGGCCCCAAAAATTAGGCATTCACCTGAAAGAAAAGAACAAGTGATTATGTGGCTGGAGGCACATTAGGCGGTCACTCAATAACAATTTTACTGTAGGCCACTGGAGTAGAGCCCCCAAAAATTAGGCATTTACATGACAGAAAAGGCCTTTTATGCCGCTGTATATACATAAGACAAGAACCATTCTTTGTTCTGGGTGGTGGCGGATATGTGTGGGCTGGCATGAGGAAATTCAATTACACGTGGTCGTCACAGGTGTTAAATTTCTCAGAGATCCATGCCTTATTTATTTTTGGAAATGTGAGGTAGTCCTCACTATCGTGAGCTAGGCGAATGCACTTATCAGTCACGATCCCCCCTCCTGCGCTGAACGTCCTTTTGGACAGGACACTAAACGAGGTCAAGTCTGCACACCCAGTAGTCCAGGGGTTCCTTGCTTCTCAGAGCTTCCACATCGGCCGTTAACCCGATGTAGTCCTCTGGATCTGGAGGCTGGATCTGGAGGGCGGCTGTCGATGGGTTGGCTGAAAGACTGATCTCATATCCAAAGTGACCAACACATCTTCAAACCTCCTTCTTATTGCCGGCGTGGTAGGATTGGTACACGCACCTGTTTCGCTGTGGGTAGAAATTCCTCTGCCAGTGCCCGCAACAGCAGAATGCAGCATCTCTCGCAGCAAGGCCTGGAAATGCTGCATTCTGACAGCCCTCTGTGATGCTAGTAGCATGTCAGCCATTTTGTGTTTGTACCGGGGGTCTAAGTACGTTGCCACCCAGTACTGGTTCTTGCCATTTATGTTTTTTATACGGGGGTCCCTCTTCAAACACTGGAGCATGAAGGCCCCCATTTATATTGGGAGCAGTGGAGCGCTCTGGCTCATGCTCATCGCCCAGGAGAATGTTGTCCTCAGTCTCCTCACCCCAGCCACAGACAACACCAGGGATCCCAGAAAAGTTTAAAGCCTGCTCTTCTTGCTCCTCCTCCTCCTACCCCCAGCCACCCTCCTCCTCTGACTTCTCTTCAGACTCCTGCTGACTTGTCTTAGATGGAGTAGCCCCCCCGGGAATTCATTCAGCATTGCGATTTCCTCTTCTTCCAGCTCCTCGACGGCTTGATCATTGACACAACACAATAAAAGTTCCAGAAGGAAGGCGTAAGGCTCGATGTCACTGATGGCGCCCTGGCTGCGACTGACTAGTTTGGAGATCTCATCAAATAGCTGCAGAAGTCTGCATGTGTCGTGCATAAGCAGCCACTGGCGCGGTGAAAAGAAACCAAGCTCCCCAGAACCTGTCCTGCCGCAGAGTTCCTACAGGTAGTCGTTAACAGCACGTTTCTGCTGGAGCAGCCTATCAAGAATATACAAGGTGGAGTTCCAGCGCGTCAGGCAGTCACAAATCAGACGTCTGACGGGCAAGTGGTGACGCCGCTGAACGTCAGCAAGGTGAGCCATGGCCGTGTAAGATCTTCTATAATGGCCAGAGATTTTCCTGGCCTGCAGCAAGACGTCCTGGACCGCGGGGTATTTGGCAACGAATCGCTAAGTTCAGGACGTGTGCCAGATACATTTGCAGTCTGCTATTTGCCTCCTGTGCACTGTGAGTTCCGCCTGCTTTTTCTCCTTCTCCTCCCTATCTGCAGCTCCTTCTCTCCCTCTGAACTCCCCTCCTCTTCCTCTCTTGTGGGCACCCAAGTGACATCCATCGACACGTCATCATTGTCACCTTCACCACCACTGACATTAGAGATCTTGGAGTAGGCAGCAACAGCAGTGACCACCCTCCTTGGGCTGATCTGGGTACTGTCATCAGACCGCTAGGTGGTGGTCGTTGCTTCCCCCTTTAAGAATGGCTGTGCATCGGTAAGGTCTGGGAATGCATGGAAAAATATTTCCTCTGACTCGAGTGGAGGGGCTATGGTGGTGGTGCTGGTGTCTTTGGGGGTGCACACAGCAGAGAGTGAGGAGGGTGCAGATACAGAGGATGAGGAGGGTGCAGAAGGTCATATGCACCCTAAAATAGTACCAATCAAATCATCATCTCATGCCACAAAAAAATTAGCCCCTATATAAAAAAATAGCACATGACCTAACCTGTCAGATAAACATTGTAAAAAACTAAAAATAAAAACGGTGCCAAAACATTTTTGTTACCTTGCCTCACAAAAAGTGTAATATATAGCAATCATATGTACCATAAAATAGTACCAACAAAACTGCCACCTTATCCCGTAGTTTCCAAAATGGGGTCACTTTTTTGGAGTTTCTACTGTAGGCGTGCATCAGCTTAAAATTATCCCAGTAAAATCTGCCCTCCAAAAACCATATGGTGCGCCTTTTCTTCTGTGCCATGTGCCCATACAACGGTTTACGATCACAAATGGGGTGTTTTTGTAAACTACACCATAAGAGTAATAAATATTGAGTTTTTTGGGGCTGTTAACCCTTGCTTTGTTATTGGGAAAAAAATGGATTTTCCTTTAATTCTTGTGGAATTAAATAGTTAACAAATTTAGTAAAATCAGTTTTGAATACCTTGAGGGGTGTAGTTTCTAAAATGGGGGCATTTATGGGTGGTTTCTATTCTGTAAGCCCAACAGTGACTTCATAACTGCACAGGTCCTTAAAAAAGTGGGTATTGGAAATTTTCTGAAAATTTTTAAGATTTGCTTCTAAACTTCTAAGCATTCTAACATTCCCAAAATATAACATGGCATCCCCCAAAATATAAAATGCGTCTTATGGGGTGAATACTAACGAGTGCTTCCATTATGGAAGCGGTGAAGGCTCTGTACTGAAGAGCACGGGCAGTGTGGAGTGGCGGCGTCCAGAGCAGGAGAGGTAAGTGATTTTTTTTATTTTATCTGATCTGAGGCTGGGGGCTGCAGGCTGCATAAATGAACCTGGGGGCTGCAGGCTGCATAAATGAATCTGGGGGGTGCAGGCTGCATAAATGAAGCTGGGGCTGGAGGCTGTAGGCTGCATAAATTAAGCTGGGGCTACAGGCTGCATACATGAGGCTGGGGGCTGCAAACATGAGACTGGGGGCTGCATGCATGAGGCTGGAGTCTGCATACATGAGGCTGGAGGCTTATATGAGGCATGGGGGTCTGGTCTAATTGAGGGTCTTATTAACATTTGGGGTCTGATTGGGGCTGTCAGCTCAGGTCTGATTAACATTGGGGGTCTGATTGGTGGTCTGATCCTCTAAAACATAGGTGCGTCTTATGGGCCAGTGCGTCTTATAGGGCAAAAAATACGGTAATAACAATTATATGAGGTATCACTATCTGTTTTAAAAGCAGAGAAATAGAAATTTGGAAAGTTGCAAATTTTTGAAATTTTTTGGTAAATTTGGGATTTTTTTAAAAATAAAAATGAAAAATATTGACAGAAATTTACCACTATCATGAAGTACAATGTGTCACGAGAAAACAGTCTCAGAATGGCTTGGATAAGTAAAAGCGTTCCAAAGATATTACCACATAAAATGACACATGTCAAATTTCCCAAAAATGCCCTGGTCCTTAGGGTGAAATATGGCAGGGTCCTGAAAGGGTTAATAGATCTTTAATAACACACAGGATGGCCAAGCTTGCAGTAACTCCCAATAAACTAATCCCCAGAAGGGGGACAGAGGGAGATAAAACTTAACATTTAATGATGTCTAGGTTTAAATAAAAAAAAAAAAAAAAAATAATAGATCTTTATTTCGTTTTGGGATTATTATTATTTTAGCCTCCAGGATTTCTATTGGAGGACCTTCACCTCCACAAAATCAATTGAATACAGATGTTAAAAAGGCATTAAGGTTTCAGAAGCGCATTTACAGTATAGTATTTAATCAGAAATGAATCTGAGCCAGGTGCCCTGCCCGATTTTAGTTAGTCAATAGTTGTCTGCACTTCAGAGGGTGACATTTTATAATTCAGCCTATTTCTTCGAGACTCTTCTAATGACAGTAAAGTGATAGAATCTAATCATTCATTTATACTATCTAAAGACAAATGGATTATGCTGTTATCTCTGCTCAAATAATACAGACTAGAATAATAATCTGCCAACGTCTCCATAATTTCTATTGGATCATAGGTGATCCTGTCATCCAATGTAGTTAGTTATCTTTCTTATACCTGGCTTAATTTTCTTTCTACTCAGCTGCTGGGTAAGCAATTCCCTGGCTTATCACCTAGTGCACAAAACCTTGATTTAGAATTATAAGATTTGCTGCATTTTCCTGATTCAAAGTATTACACAACTCCAAATGGACTTCTAATAATTGTGTACATACTGAATTTGTAGGATCGGCTTTATGCTGCTGTTCTTAAAGATTTAAGCAAATTAAAAAAAATACCATTCTTGAGCCTCTAATCTTTGAATCTTAGACTTAAGTTTCATACAAATACCGCTCAAAACAACCTGGTGAGAACACCGTGATAACTTAGGAGAGATATCATTACTGTTATTAAATTGAAAGTACTTATTCCGGGAACACTAAAGCTCCAGTTTACATTGATTGAATACTCTCAGGCCCCTTTCAGATGGGCGAGAATTCCACGCGGGTGCAATGCGTGAGGTGAGCGCATTGCACCCGCACTGAATGCGGACCCATACACTTTAATGGGGCTGTTCAGATGAGCGGTGATTTTCACACATCACTTGTGTGTTGCGTGAAAATCGCAGCATGTTCTATATTTAGCAGGCCCCTCAGAAATGAATTGGGATGCATGAAAATCGCAAGCATCTGCAAGCAAGTGCAGATGCGGTGCGATTTTCACGCATGGTTGATAAGGAGATGAGGGATGAGTTACCCGGGACCCCATTTACTTTATTATTTTCCATTATAACATGGTTATAATGGAAAATAATAGCATTCTTTAATACAGAATGCTAAGTAAAAGGTCCATTGTGGATTTAAAAAATAATAATAATGTAACTCACCTCACCCACATGATTACGCAGACGGGCTCGTCTTCTTTCTTCTTCTTCTTGCAGGACCTGGCTGTAAAAGGACCTTCGGTGACATCATCGCGCTCACCACGTGGTCCACTGAATGAAGATAGAAGAACATGCTGATGACAAGGTGGAGCATGAGGAGGCAGAGGAAGATATTGGTGCAGAAATCCCGCGATTAAAATGTGGAGGTGGCATTGCCATCACGTGGCCAAGTTGTTGGAGTGCTTAGGCCGGAACCACATTTACCCAGTGGGCTGCAAAGGATATATATTGTCCTTGGTCATAATTACAGCTCCACACGACAAGTTCAAGTACTGGCCCATCTTCTGCTCAACCAGGGGCGTAGCTAAAGGATCATGGGCCCTGGTGCAAGAGTTCAGATTACTGTTATTTATTTTTAATTGCCTCGGTGAACGATTGCTGGCGAAACACATGACGAGAATTAGGAGGAGGAGAAGCATCAGGGGCAATAGACAAAGGGAAGGAGACAGTTTGCTTCTGCTGAGGTTGTGGATCTCTGACTACTGGAAAAGGTAGGCGGGCCACTGGGAGATGCAGGGGTTGCTGCGTCAGGCTGTACCACTACATTAGTGCCACCGTTTTCCCAGGCCACTTTATGCTCCATGTGTTGACATAGGGTCATGGTGCCAACATTAGCACCCTGACCACACTTCAACTTCTGGCAACATATCCTGCATACCACCATGCTAACGTCCTCCAGTGACTTGATAAAAAAAAATCACACACTGCCAAGTATGGCATTTTAACCCAAAACTACGTGCTGAATGCCCACTGTTGCCTTTATGAACCCATGCACTATTAGTTGTTTCCTGACAGGCAGGGGCGTAACTAGAAGTGACTGGGCCCCACAGCAAATATTTGTAAGGGCCCCTCCAGCGCACTTCGCACCTCCCTCCTCCTGTGTAAACCCCACTCCTTTGGCACAGTGTAGCGGTATACTGTATATTGTGTGGCACAGTGGATGCTATATGTGTATAACATAAACATATTTTATATGAAAACTTACAGTTACTTGACCCTTGGGGATCTCGGACACCACTTCAACACTTGGCCGGGGGCTCGGCGGAGCTGATGTTGTTCTTTATCCTAATGAGAAAGATTTCATAATAAGGGTTTGGAGAAGGGGCAGAGGGATAGCAGAGCAGGGAGAGGCTGGTGCTGCTACTAGGGGGTCATACCATGGGGGAGTAATAAAGCCCACTATAATGCCCTCTCCAGTAGTAATAATTCTCCTTATAATGTGACAGTGCAAAAATAGCCCCTTGTAATGCCCCCAGTTGAGCTAATGTCCCCATAGTGCCCCCATATTGTCCCAGTATAAAATACCCCTATATAGTGCCCCCAGTAAATTCCCCCATAGTGCTCCTCTCCCCCCTTCCTGCTAGTGCCCCCCATAATGTACCAGTATAAAATGCCCCATATATAGTGCCCCAGTAGATGCCCCTCAGTGTCCGGCCTCTGATAGGCTGCCGGCCTAGTGTCCCCCATAATGCCCCCAAATAATGTGCCAGTAAGTGTCCCCATAGATGCCCCCCCATCATGTGCCAGTATCAAGTGCCTCTCTCCTCCCCCCCACATGTCCCAGTATCATAGTACCATCTCCCCCCCAATGTGCCAGTATCAAGTGCCTCTCTCCTTCCCACCCCCCATGTGCCAGTATCATAGTGCCAAACCCCCCATGTGCCAGTATCAAGTGCCTCTCTCTCCCCCCCATGTCCCAGTATCATAGTGCCATCTCCCCCCCAAAAAAGTGGCAGTATCAAGTGCCTCTCCCCCCCATGTGCCAGTATCATAGTGCCAAACCCACCCATGTGCCAGTATCAAGTGCCAACCCCCCCACATGCCAGTATCAAGTGCCTCTCTCCTCCCCCCATGTCCCAGTATCATAGTGCAATCTCCCCCCCACAAAAAAAGTGCCAGTATCAAGTGCCTCTCTCCCTCCTCCCATGTGCCAGTATCAGGTGCCAACCCCTCTCCCCCCCATGTGCCAGTATCAGGTGCCTCTCTCCCCCCCATGTGCCAGTATCAGGTGCCTCTCTCCCCCCCATGTGCCAGTATCAGGTGCCAACCCCCCCCCCCAGGTGTCAGTATCATAGTGCCATCTCCCCCCCCCACAAAAAAAGTGCCAGTATCAAGTGCCTATCTACCTCCCCCCCATGTGCCAGTATCAGGTGCCTCTCTCCCCCCCATGTGCCAGTATCAGGTGCCAACTCCTCTCCTTTCCCCCATGTGCCAGTATCAGGTGCAAAAACCCCCCTCCCCCCCAGGTGCCAGTATCAGGTGCCAACCCCCCTCCCCCTATGTGCCAGTATCAAGTGCCTCCTGCTCTCCCCATGGCAGTAACAGTCGTGTATTAAAAAAAATAAAAAATAAACACTTCTACTTACCTCCATGTCAGCGATGCATGCAGCCTCTTCCTGTGTCCCGCCCTGTATGTCCATATATGGAGTCAGTGCTTGTATTTCAGAAAAGTTTCTGCTGGGATTCGAACCCACGACCTTCTGTATCAGAGGCAAAGCACTTAACCACAAGACCATAAGAGCTGCCTTGCTGCTGACTGAAAAAATATGAGACTTCTACTGTTATAGCTGGCTAAGTGTACATCTATACACATGACAGCTGCTCATATATAGAGATATAGCAGAGCTGAGTGTGCTGGGACAGCTGTCATATAGAAATATAGCAGTGCTGGGTGTGTTGGGGCAGCTGTCATGTGTATAGATGTACACTTAGCCAGCTATAACAGTAGAAGTCAATCAGTTGTAATGCAGCCTTTATGGCTGTGTGGGTAAATGCTTTGCCACTGATACATTGGAGGTTGTGGGTTCGAATCCCAGACACATCAGGAGACTTTAGGAGACAGTAAGATTAGATCACATTAGCGAGGGGGCCTGGTTAGCCGCTGCTGCTGTGAAGGGGCCCTGAACATTAAGACAAGAATTGATATTTCACTAACTTGAAAATAAACTGTCACACACGCTGCCGGGGCGTCGGGCCCCGAAGCAGCTGCTTCCCCGGTAGTTACGCCACTTACTGACAGGTAGGGTCCTGAGTAGCAAACTGTCTACCCTGGGTGCTTTTGGCTCCAGATTTCCCACTGTTCTACCCTGCTGGCTCATTGGCATGCTGCCACCCTCACTCCTGATAATGATGATGCCCCCTCTTCACCCGACTCCCACGTGCGATCCGCTACATCATCATACACTAATGTCTGTTCGTCACTCTTATCAGTCTCATCTCACCAGTTTAATGGCCACGTCTCTGACCGCTCGCAACAAGTTCCCCAGCTGACTGTCATCATCGCTAGTTCAACGCCTAAGGGAGGATGCAGCAGACCTCTCCTCCATGACTGTGCTGGCCTGTGGCTGCTGACTATCCTCACTAAGCTTGTATTAGCTGAAAAGTGGAGCAGAACTTCCCGAGGGAAGGAGCAGCAAAATAAAGAGGCAGTTGCAGTACAGGTGAGGGCACAGATTAAGTATAAATGGCGCAGCAGATGAACTATATAAACATAACTTTATATTACACTGCCTGTTGACCATGAGTATGATGCACTCTATGTGTAACTGAACAGATTACTTATTAATGGTGCAGCAGATGAACTAGGTACATGTGCCTATATATTAGACCAGCTGTTGAGACTAAGTCTGATGCACAGTCAGTCTATGTGTAATAGAACAGATTAAGAATGAATGGCACAGCAGTGGAACAAGATCTCTCTGTATGATCTCTCTACACTGTCCCTGCACTGTCCCTATCAGCTCACAGTAAAATGGTGGAGGTCGGGTGAGATTAGGCTTTTTATAGGGCTTTGACATCACAGGGGATGGCTATCTGCTGATTAGGTGACTGCATGGAACTATGAGTGATATCTTGTTCCCGGGCTTCTTATTCGTTACCATAAAGCACGTGAAAATTCTGATTTGTGACGAATGAAAGTTTTCCTGAAATTCGGATCAAATTAAATTTGTTTCACTTCAAATTGTTCAACACTAGCAATCAAGAACCCTGCCTTCTTCCTTGGCACATTAGCATATCTGTGAATAATTTATGTAAACCTGAAGTTATCTTCATGTAACAAATTAGTTTATTGTATTAGGATGATTTGGCCATTATAGCTACATATGTCTTTCCAAACCTAATACCTCTTTTGTGGAGAATTCAAGCCTTTTAAATTAAGGCAAAAACTCCAACCCCACCTGTTATCTGTAACATGTATATCAAAGATCACTCCCTTTTCATACGGTAGAAACTCTCTTCTTGAATCAGCGCTAAGGCTACTGCAGTCCTAGCACATTGCCATGATTTCCTCTTTGTGTAAGATACTCTGTTATCCTGTTTCTCCAGCTGACAGCTGTAAAGATGTGAAGGGCTGCTGAAATTCAAATATCCTCCTACTCTATCCCATTTCGGAATGAATGAAGCATCCAAGTGAATGAGGCTACCAAACAACACAAAATACTCAAAGGCTATTTGTATTATTCAAGATAGGAAACTTAAATTTACCGACTGATCTTTATATTCTTATAGCTTTTTAAAAGCATCGATGGATGTACACGCTGTATAATATGAATCATTCATGCCCCAATAACTATCAATAAACAGATATGTGTTCACTAAATAATGTGAGGTGTCTTTAAAAATATGTTAAGAAATACTGTACGCTGAGATCAGCATATCTATAACCATCACATAAATCCTTATGTATTTTATATAAATATCATGCAAACATGGACCATTGACGTCACAGTAAGCTTGATTCTGGTCATGTATCTCTGCAGTAAGCTTGATTCTGGATGTGTACTGTAGGATGATGCAGTAAGATTTGTGTATTTTTTAACATTTTTAACACATAGGGGGACATTTATCATTTGAGGTTGTTTTTTGTCTTAACCACCTCAGCCCCCTTAGCTTAAACACCATTAATGACCAGGCCACTTTTTACACTTCTGACCTACCCTACTTTCACCGTTTATTGCTCGGTCATGCAACTTACCACCCAAATGAATTTTACCTCCTTTTCTTCTCACTAATAGAGCTTTCATTTGGTGTTATTTCATTGCTGCTGACATTTTAACTTTTTTTGTTATTAATCGAAAATTAACGATTTTTTTGCAAAAAAATGACATTTTTCACTTTTAGTTGTAAAATTTTGTAAAAAAAAACGACATCCATATATAAATTTTGCTCTAAATTTATTGTTCTACATGTCTTTGATAAAAAAAAATGTTTGGGTAAAAAAAAAAATGGTTTGGGTAAAAGTTATAGCGTTTACAAACTATGGTACAAAAATGTGAATTTCCGCTTTTTGAAGCAGCGCTGACTTTCTGAGCACCTGTCATGTTTCCTGAGGTTCTACAATGCCCAGACAGTACAAACACCCCACAAATGACCCCATTTCGGAAAGTAGACACCCTAAGGTATTCGCTGATGGGCATAGTGAGTTCATAGAACTTTTTATTTTTTGTCACAGTTAGTGGAATATGAGACTTTGTAAGAAAAAAAAAAAAAATCATCATTTTCCACTAACTTGTGACAAAAAATAAAAAATTCTAGGAACTCTCCATGACCCCTCACAGAATATCTTGGGGTGTCTTCTTTCCAAAATGGGGTCACTTGTGGGGTAGTTATACTGCCCTGGCATTTTCCAGGGGCCCTAATGTGTGGTAAGTAGGTAAATGAACTGTAAAATCCTAAAGGTGCTCTTTGGAATTTGGGCCCCTTTGCCCACCTAGGCTGCAAAAAACTGTCACACATCTGGTATCTCCGTATTCAGGAGAAGTTGGGGAAAGTTTTTTGGGGTGTCTTTTTACATATACTCATGCTGGGTGAGAGAAATATCTCGGCAAAAGACAACTTTTCCCATTTTTTTATACAAAGTTGGCATTTGACCAAGATATTTATCTCGCCCAGCATGGGTATATGTAAAATGACACCCTAAAACACATTGCCCAACTTCTCCTGAGTACAGCGATACCAGATATGTGACACTTTTTTGCAGCCTAGATGCGCAAAGGGGCCCACATTCCTTTTATGAGGGTATTTTTAGACATTTGGATCCCAGACTTCTTCTTACACTTTAGGGCCCCTAGAATGCCAGGGCAGTATAAATACCCCACATGTGACCCCATTTTGGAAAGAAGACACCCCAAGGTATTCAATGAGGGGCATGGCGAGTTCATCAAATTTTTTTTTTTTGGCACAAGTTAGCGGAAATTGATATTATTTTTTTTTTTCTCACAAAGTCTCCCTTTCCGCTAACTTGGGACAAAAATTTCAATCTTTCATGGACTCAATATGCCCCTCACGGAATACCTGGGGGTCTCTTCTTTACGAAATGGGGTCACATGTGGGGTATTTATACTGCCCTGGCATTCTAGGGGCCCTAAAGCGTGAGAAGAAGTCTGGAATATAAATGTCTAAAAAATTTTACGCATTTGGATTCCGTGAGAGGTATGGTGAGTTCATGTGAGATTTTATTTTTTTACACAAGTTAGTGGAATATGAGACTTTGTAAGAAAAAAAATATATAATTTCCGCTAACTTGGGCCAAAAAAATGTCTGAATGGAGCCTTACAGGGGGGTGATCAATGACAGGGGGGTGATCAATGACAGGGGGGTGATCAGGGAGTCTATATGGGGTGATCACCCCCCTGTCATTGATCACCCCCCTATAAGGCTCCATTCAGATGTCCGTATGTGTTTTGCGGATCCGATCCATGTATCCGTGGATCCGTAAAAATCATACGGACATCTGAATGCAGCCTTACAGGGGGGTGATCAATGACAGGGGGGTGATCAATGACAGGGGGGTGATCAGGGAGTCTATATGGGGTGATCACCCCCCCTGTAAGGCTCCATTCAGACGCCTGTATGTGTTTTGCGGATCCGATCCATTTATCAGTGGATCCGTAAAAATCATGCGGACGTCTGAATGGAGCTTTACAGGGGGGTGATCAATGACAGGGGGGTGATCAGGGAGTCTATATGGGGTGATCACCACAGTCATTGATCACGCCCCTGTAAGGCTCCATTCAGACGTCCGTATGCGTTTTGCGGATCCGATCCATCTATCAGTGGATCCGTAAAAATCATGCGGACGTCTGAATGGAGCTTTACAGGGGGGTAATCAATGACAGGGGGGTGATCAGGGAGTCTATATGGGGTGATCACCTCCGTCATTGATCACTCCCCTGTAAGGCTCCATTCAGACGTCCGTATGCGTTTTGCTGATCCGATCCATCTATCAGTGGATCCGTAAAAATCATGCGGACGTCTGAATGGAGCTTTACAGGGGGGTGATCAATGACAGGGGGGTGATCAGGAAGTCTATATGGGGTGATCAGGGGTGATCAGGGGCTAATAAGGGGTTAATAAGTGACAGGGGGGGTGTAGTGTAGTGTGGTGTAGTGTGGTGCTTGGTGCTACATATTGCTGAGCTATCTGTGTCCTCTGGTGGTCGATCCAAACAAAAAGGACCACCAGAGGACCAGGTAGCAGGTATATTAGACGCTGTTATCAAAACAGCGTCTAATATACCTGTTAGGGGTTAAAAAAATAACATCTCCAGCCTGCCAGCGAACGATCGCCGCTGGCAGGCTGGAGATCCACTCGCTTACCTTCCGATCCTGTGAACACGTGCGCCTGTGTGCGCGCGTTCACAGGAAATCTCGCGTCTCGCGAGAGGACGCGCCGGCGCGTCCAGGCGGAATGAATCAACCACCTCCAGGACGCGTCGCTGCGTTCGGCGGTCCGGAGGTGGTTAAAGAGGTTGTCCGGTCCCAAAATCAAAATTCTTTTTATGTGCTCCTAACACCCCTCACCATCCATACATATGCCCCCAATACCTGTTTTTCATGTCTGAGCTTTCCTTCCCCCTAGAAGACATCACATTATCCTGGCAGATCTGTTTACTTTCTCCCCTTCTTGTTTTGTTGAATACATAACTTTATTGATACACAAGCCTGGCTGCACTGCAGAGAGATGAGTCACAGGCTGGCCACGCCCCCCACTGCTCTGCCTGCAGCAGCCACTCCATCTACAACTCTTGTACCTATCTTTCTACACCCAGACATGAATCTGCTTCTCACTCAGTGTCTAAGGCTACTTTCACACTAGCGGCAGGACCGATCTGACAGTCTGTTCACCCTGTCGGATCTGTCCTGCCGCTATTTTGCCGTGCCGCCGGACTGCCGCTCCATCCTCATTGACTATAATGGGGGCGGGGGTGGCGCTTCCGGCGCAGCATGGCAGTGCGCGGTGAGAGGCCGCCGGACTAAAAAGTCGGACATGCAGTAGTTTTAGTCTGGCGGCATCTCGCCGTGCACTGCCGTGCTGCGCAGGAGCTCCACCGCCGTCCCCATTATAGTCAATAGGGAAAGAGCGGCAGGACGGATCCCACAGGGTGAAATAGCAGCAGGACGGATCCCACAGGGTGAACAGCCTAAATCCCATGACTGATCGTCCACAAGCTCTTCCCTCACCATCTCCAGAGTGTAATAAACAGCTGGAATCGGCAAGCACGTCCAAACACATCTGTATCTAATCCTAACATGTATGTGTGCGATACTGCCTGCTGAAGTGTGTATCTAATCCCATCTTCTATGATACAGCCTGCTGAGCTGTGTATCTAATCCTATCTTCTATGATGCAGCCTGCTGAGCTGTGTATCTAATCCCATTTTGCATGATACAGCCTGCTGAGCTGTGTATCTAATCCCATTTTGCATGATACAGCCTGCTGAGCTGTCTATCTAAACCCTTATGCTCACTACCGTATCCATTTATCAGCTAAATAAGTATACTGTCCGTGTGCGACCCGCTTTTTTTTTTGCAGTCCCATTGATTTCTATGAATTTCAGGTCTGCATTATGAGGACCAGAATAGGACATGTTCTTTTTTTTGCAGAAATGACACACGGATGTGGAAAACACATGGACTTCATCAGTGTGCTTTTCACATCCATATATCAGTACAGCAGAAGATAGAACATGTCTTAGGGTACTTTCACACTTGCGACAGAGGATTCCGGCAGGCAGTTCCATCGCCGGCAATACGGATGCAAACTGATGGCATTTGTCAGACAGATCCGGATGCGGATCCGTCTGACAAATGCATTGAATCCGTTTTGCCGAAACACTTAATGCCGGATCCGGCACTAATACACTTCAATGTAAATTGATTAATACAAGTGATTAGTATTTTTGGCCGGAGATAGAACTGCAGCATGCTGCAGTATTTTCTCCGTCCAAAGAACGTAAGAGGGACTGAACTGATGCATCCTGATGCAAACTAAACTGAATGCTCTCCATTCAGAATGCATTATCTTGGGCCAACATGTGTGATACACATGATATATGACCATGATCAGCCTGGGAAACACGATCCGCGTGTCGCCACATCTCCCAGGCCGACCGCACTCTCCTGACCGAACTGACGATATGAGAGTAATGTATGATACAGCCAGTCTCTTATCTGGTCAGGGAAGCCGAGGTTGGCCTGGAAATTGTGGCTGATACATGGACTGAGACATGGATTCTTGGGACGATTTTCTGTTCTTTGAACCATCAGAGGAACAGAAAAGAAAACAGGATCCTGGAAAAACGGATCCTATTGCATCAGTTATGCATGGTATCCATTTTTTTTTACATGATCCTGTTGCACATTTGGCATCCGCTTAAGCCATTTCCGCCTGTGATCCATTTTTTTAGATTGAAAAAAAAAAGGCCTGCATGCAGTACTTTTTTCCCATCTTAAAAAAGTCAGATGGAAGTGGATCAAATGGATTCCAAATGTCCATAACACATACAACAGGATCCGCTTTTTTACAGGATCCTGTTTTTTTTTTCTTTTTTTCTGTTCTTCTGACAGATCAGAAGATGGAAAATGAAACAGAGATCTGAACTCTCCCTAACTCTCTGTTATGCAGAACGGAATAAAAGTCCTGTCGACAGGACACTTTTTTACAGAGTGGCCCAGTGACATAGTGGTGAGCTGGCAGCAGCGTGAGGAGACCACAGAGTGGCCCAGTGACAGTGTTTACTTTTTGTTTGGCTCCACCTTCTTTCACCAGCTCAGGGGGACTGCGATGGGGAGCCCTTGTGCCCTCACGTATGCTAATCTCTTCCTTGGCTGGTGGGAGGACACAATGGTGCTTGTTGAGGGTTGTGCCTGGACACAGAGGATTGTATTCTGGGTGCGTTTCAAAGAAAATATCTTTGTCTTGTGGAACGGCCCCAGAAACCTCTTTTTGGAATCCATTGATGAACTAAATGTCAATCGAATTGGCATGCATTTCACCTATGAGGTCAGTAGTTAGAGTCTTGCCTTTCTGGATTTGCAAATTACTCTGACAGACGGTATCCTACAAACAAAGACATTTAGAAAACCCACAGCAACGAATAACCTATTGAGGTGGGAGAGTCACAAACCACTAAGATTGAAGCAGGGAATACCAAAAGGGCAGTACCTGCGTATACATAGAAACTGCTCTAATCAGGGTGACTTCTACCAAGCGCAAGATCTACAAAAATGATTCCTAGATCTCCCAAATCGGTGCTAAGCAGAGCCTTTAAATCTGCCCTTATTACGAACAGATTTGATTTATTAACCCCCAAAAATTGTGAGCAGAAAGAGGAAACCAAGGTAACTCAAATAATTGGAACTTATGATACCTACCATGCTGAGGTACGAAATATTATATCCAGATATTGTGGCCTTTTACGTTTGGACCCTGATGTTATAGAAATTGTGCCATAGCACCCGCAATAACCTATACGAAGGGAAGATCCTTAGGTGACCGTCTTGTTCATAGTCACTATAAACCACCCCCTGGACAGGGGACATGGCTACAAAGGAAACCACTAGGAACTTTTAGGTGTGGGACGTGTATAGCCTGCCCATTTATAAATCAGACAAGACCTTTGAGAGCCATTCCACCCATAAAACATACAGTATACCATTAGAGACTTTACAAATTGTAAAACCACCTGAGTTATTTATCTTTGTGCCTGTACATGCCCTCTACAGTATGTAGGCAAGACTAAGAGGGAATTGAGATGACGAATCGGTGACCACCTTGAGGACATTAGACATAGGAGAGATACCCCCATAGCTAGACACATACATGAATATCATGAGGGAAACCCAACCTCTTTACATTTCTGTGTCATTGAGGTGGTTTGTCCATCCCCAAGGGGTGGTGACCTGGACAAGCAAATACTCCAGAAGGAGACAAAATAGATTTTTAGACAGAGAACTGTGAATCCCAATGGCCTCAATGAAACACTATTGTTTACTTGTTTTTTGTGATTGAAACTCAATACTTGTAATTTCCTCCTTGAATCTCAAAAAGCCCTAGGCAGCCCTTGTTCTCTGTACTCCCAGTACATGTCAGAATTTGGTGTATCTGACCCAAATAGTCTAATACCCTTTTTTATGTATCCGTATAGACTGGGGAATATTCTTTTTTTGGAGTTAGTCTGAATCTGTTAACAGACTTACTATTTGTTGTACTCCTACCTGTCCCCTATCTATGTTCTTTGCCCATTTATATAGCCAGTGTGTTGTTTTCATAGTTTTTATTTCTATGAGCCATGAGTGACTATGTATCTTAATCATATGCGCTCTGCAATAGTGACACACATTAACTTAGGTAGATACTAGTGTTGATCGTGCATGCTCGGCACAAGGCGGTACTCGGCCGATTACCCCATCTGCTAGATCGCAATGCTCGAGTCTCCTCCCCGCACTTTTCTTGGCTGCTACGCACTTTAATGCCGTAGCAATGTTGGCTACTGGCATTACAGTGATTGGCTGGCCAAAACGCGTCATCGGGTGCTATAAAGCACCCGATGACACGTGTTCATCTCAGTCTTAGTCAGGGAGAGCTGACAGTGTAGGGAGTGTTATTGGAAGATTTTTATTACAAAAACTTTTCAGAAACCCAAAAGTCCTTTTAAGAACTATTGTGTGTGACAGCAGCAATATATGTTTGAACGCAACCTGTGCTAAATTGCTCAGTCTTAGGAAGAGCTGTGCATGCTGCAGTATTTTCTCCGTCCAAAGAACGTAAGAGGGACTGAACTGATGCATCCTGATGCAAACTAAACTGAATGCTCTCCATTAAGAATGCATTATCTTGGGCCAACATGTGTGATACACATGATATATGACCATGATCAGCCTGGGAAACACGATCCGCGTGTCGCCACATCTCCCAGGCCGACCGCACTCTCCTGACCGAACTGACGATATGAGAGTAATGTATGATACAGCCAGTCTCTTATCTGGTCAGGGAAGCCGAGGTTGGCCTGGAAATTGTGGCTGATACATGGACTGAGACATGGATTCTTGGGACGATTTTCTGTTCTTTGAACCATCAGAGGAACAGAAAAGAAAACAGGATCCTGGAAAAACGGATCCTATTGCATCAGTTATGCATGGTATCCATTTTTTTTTACATGATCCTGTTGCACATTTGGCATCCGCTTAAGCCATTTCCGCCTGTGATCCATTTTTTTAGATTGAAAAAAAAAAGGCCTGCATGCAGTACTTTTTTCCCATCTTAAAAAAGTCAGATGGAAGTGGATCAAATGGATTCCAAATGTCCATAACACATACAACAGGATCCGCTTTTTTACAGGATCCTGTTTTTTTTTTCTTTTTTTCTGTTCTTCTGACAGATCAGAAGATGGAAAATGAAACAGAGATCTGAACTCTCCCTAACTCTCTGTTATGCAGAACGGAATAAAAGTCCTGTCGACAGGACACTTTTTTACAGAGTGGCCCAGTGACATAGTGGTGAGCTGGCAGCAGCGTGAGGAGACCACAGAGTGGCCCAGTGACAGTGTTTACTTTTTGTTTGGCTCCACCTTCTTTCACCAGCTCAGGGGGACTGCGATGGGGAGCCCTTGTGCCCTCACGTATGCTAATCTCTTCCTTGGCTGGTGGGAGGACACAATGGTGCTTGTTGAGGGTTGTGCCTGGACACAGAGGATTGTATTCTGGGTGCGTTTCAAAGAAAATATCTTTGTCTTGTGGAACGGCCCCAGAAACCTCTTTTTGGAATCCATTGATGAACTAAATGTCAATCGAATTGGCATGCATTTCACCTATGAGGTCAGTAGTTAGAGTCTTGCCTTTCTGGATTTGCAAATTACTCTGACAGACGGTATCCTACAAACAAAGACATTTAGAAAACCCACAGCAACGAATAACCTATTGAGGTGGGAGAGTCACAAACCACTAAGATTGAAGCAGGGAATACCAAAAGGGCAGTACCTGCGTATACATAGAAACTGCTCTAATCAGGGTGACTTCTACCAAGCGCAAGATCTACAAAAATGATTCCTAGATCTCCCAAATCGGTGCTAAGCAGAGCCTTTAAATCTGCCCTTATTACGAACAGATTTGATTTATTAACCCCCAAAAATTGTGAGCAGAAAGAGGAAACCAAGGTAACTCAAATAATTGGAACTTATGATACCTACCATGCTGAGGTACGAAATATTATATCCAGATATTGTGGCCTTTTACGTTTGGACCCTGATGTTATAGAAATTGTGCCATAGCACCCGCAATAACCTATACGAAGGGAAGATCCTTAGGTGACCGTCTTGTTCATAGTCACTATAAACCACCCCCTGGACAGGGGACATGGCTACAAAGGAAACCACTAGGAACTTTTAGGTGTGGGACGTGTATAGCCTGCCCATTTATAAATCAGACAAGACCTTTGAGAGCCATTCCACCCATAAAACATACAGTATACCATTAGAGACTTTACAAATTGTAAAACCACCTGAGTTATTTATCTTTGTGCCTGTACATGCCCTCTACAGTATGTAGGCAAGACTAAGAGGGAATTGAGATGACGAATCGGTGACCACCTTGAGGACATTAGACATAGGAGAGATACCCCCATAGCTAGACACATACATGAATATCATGAGGGAAACCCAACCTCTTTACATTTCTGTGTCATTGAGGTGGTTTGTCCATCCCCAAGGGGTGGTGACCTGGACAAGCAAATACTCCAGAAGGAGACAAAATAGATTTTTAGACAGAGAACTGTGAATCCCAATGGCCTCAATGAAACACTATTGTTTACTTGTTTTTTGTGATTGAAACTCAATACTTGTAATTTCCTCCTTAAATCTCAAAAAGCCCTAGGCAGCCCTTGTTCTCTGTACTCCCAGTACATGTCAGAATTTGGTGTATCTGACCCAAATAGTCTAATACCCTTTTTTATGTATCCGTATAGACTGGGGAATATTCTTTTTTTGGAGTTAGTCTGAATCTGTTAACAGACTTACTATTTGTTGTACTCCTACCTGTCCCCTATCTATGTTCTTTGCCCATTTATATAGCCAGTGTGTTGTTTTCATAGTTTTTATTTCTATGAGCCATGAGTGACTATGTATCTTAATCATATGCGCTCTGCAATAGTGACACACATTAACTTAGGTAGATACTAGTGTTGATCGTGCATGCTCGGCACAAGGCGGTACTCGGCCGATTACCCCATCTGCTAGATCGCAATGCTCGAGTCTCCTCCCCGCACTTTTCTTGGCTGCTACGCACTTTAATGCCGTAGCAATGTTGGCTACTGGCATTACAGTGATTGGCTGGCCAAAACGCGTCATCGGGTGCTATAAAGCACCCGATGACACGTGTTCATCTCAGTCTTAGTCAGGGAGAGCTGACAGTGTAGGGAGTGTTATTGGAAGATTTTTATTACAAAAACTTTTCAGAAACCCAAAAGTCCTTTTAAGAACTATTGTGTGTGACAGCAGCAATATATGTTTGAACGCAACCTGTGCTAAATTGCTCAGTCTTAGGAAGAGCTGTGCATAGGAAGGGACAGAGTGTAGGGAGTGTTATTTGAAGATTTTTATTAGAAAAACTTTTCAGAGACCCAGAAGTCCTTTTGAGGACTATTGTGTGTGACAGCATCAATATATATTTTTAGCGCATCCTGCGCTAAATTGCGTTTAATAGGCCACTGCGGACACTTAAATTATCTACGCCACATCTCCTGTGTAAAGTGTGCGCATCCCTTAAATATCAGTGACATCCAGTGTACTTTTTCAATAGACAGTGTCCGCTGCGGACAGTGAGATAAGCTGTGCCACATCTCCTGTGTAAAGTGTGCTCATCCCAAAAATATCTGTGAAATGCAGTGTACTTTTTCAATAGACGGTGTCTGCTGAGGATAGTGACATTAGCTGCGCCACATCTCCAATGTAAAGTGTGCGCATCCGAAAAATACCTGTGACATCCAGTGTACTTTTTCAATAGACTGTGTCCGCTGCGGACCGTGACATTAACAGTGCCACATTTCCAGTGTAAAGTGTGCACCTAAAATTTTTATCTGTGACATACAGTGTACTTTACGTAGACGCTTTGGACAGTGACATTACCGGTGGTACCTCTCCTGTATAACGTTTCCTCATCCCAAATACCTGTGACATTCCCTGCAATTTTTTATTAGCCGCTGGTGACAGCATTGATATTATCTGCAGGATATCTCCTGTGTGACGTTTCCACATCCCAAATACCTTTTTCAATTTTTTTGCGCATACACTTCGAAATACTACGCTACTGTACATGTGACATACTTTCAAGCATATATGACATTTAAAATGAAGAAGGCGAACAGTAGGGATGGGGAAGTGGCCGCGATGCTGATGGTGCATGCAGAGGCCGTGACCCTGGGGCCGTTGAAACTGTGTCTGCTGCCAGAGCACAAGTAAAACAGTCATCCACGATACCTAGCTTCATGTCCCAGTTTACAGGGCAAATAAGGACATTTGTCCGAAACGCGTCAACAACCGCTTCGTGCCAGGACTTCTTTGTACATGGATGTTACATTCAATAAAGAGGAAGTTTTTACTGGATATCATTCCAGTGCCGGATATTTTTCCTTTCTTCTTAAGCATCACACAGCTCTGAACATGTAAAATATAAAATTTGATATTGCCATAATTGTAATTAGGCTTGAGCGAATCAAGCTTCGGATCATAGATCCAAAGTCGATTTGTTCAAACACTTCATTTTAATGCTGTTCGAAGACCTGTTTCTGTACTGCATTAAAATGTCTTGCCTCCGTGTAGGCAAAATTTGTTGCACCTGAACTCACCCACGACTTCATTGAGTGAATTTGGTATTCATTTCGGCATCTATAAAAACATTTTAAATTAGCAATCCAAAGTCGAATTTGGTACCGAGGTTCCAGCCGTTACCAAACCGGACTTCGGATTCCGAATTTTAAATACAGCTAATACATTTTAATGCTGTACAGAGACAGATAAAAAGAAACTGATGCTTCCTAATCAGTTTTTTACTTATTGACAATTAATAGGGACAAAACTAAAACTTTTTGGACCGGTTTTGCGATCTTTTGCCAGATCTCAAAACCGAAAAGCCAAAACACTGATGTGAAAATAGCCTTACTGCTACATGTCATGATTATTCAGCAAGCCAACTTCTTGTGGAATCAGCAGACAGGACGTTTAGGGCATAGAAGCTGCATCCAGAGCTAGTCCCAGGTAGGGTGACCACATTTCCAAACTGCCATTCAGGGACACCCGCCCCGGCCCCCCCGCACCCATGTCCACTCCCCAAAAAATATGATTTTTGATACTTTTTTTAAAAAATTAAGTCACTTAGTGACAGCGGCGTACTTTGTACTTACGCTGGCAAGTTCATTGCATCGAAGTTATGCTTGAGATTGCTATAAACATAACTGCCTGTGCATTGTTCAGTAATTTGTGATTGTGCCCTGCACACAATCACTGGCTACCTAAAACAGGTCATATTTTTAATGTGTTAGACATCTCTTAATCCCCTTTTATAGAGAGGGGGATCTGTGGATGACACTGCTATGGGGGGGATCTGTGGATGCCACATACCGTATATAGCATCTTATGCTATATGTGTCATCCCCAGATCCACCCCATGACAGTGTCATCCCCATTTCCCCCTCCATAACAGTGTCATCCACAGATCTCCCTCCCTATAACAGTGTCATCCACAGATCTCCCTCCCTATAACAGTGTCATCCACAGATCTCCCTCCCTATAACAGTGTCATCCACAGATCTCCCTCCCCGCCTCTCACAGGAGTGTACATATATAAAAAAAGCATATTTCACATGAACACTTACAGTTACTTGGCTTGGCCCTTGGGGATCTCGGACGCCACTTCAACACTTTGGCCGGGGGCTCGGCGGAGCTGATGTTGTGTTTTATCCTAATGAGAAAGATTTCATAATAAGGATTTGGAGAAGGGGCAGAGGGATAGCAGAGCAGGGAGAGGCTGGTGCTGCTACTAGGGGGTCATACCATGGGGGAGTAATAAAACCCACCATAATGCCCCCCAGTAGAAAGAATTCTCTTTATAATGTGCAAAACATACCCCCTTGTAATGCCCCCAGTTGAGCTAATGTCCCCCATAATGTGCCAGTATAAAATACCCCTATATAGTGCCCCAGTAAATGGCTCCATAGTGCTCCTCTCCCCCCTTCCTGCTAGTGCCCCCCATAATGTACCAGTATAAAATGCCCCATATATCGTGCCCCAGTAGATGCCCTCAGTGTCCCCCATAATTTGCAAGTATAAAATACCCCTTCTTAGTGCCCCCCGTAGATGACTCCATTGTACTCCTGTCTCCCCTTCTCCATAGTACCCACCATAATGTGTCCCAGTATAAAATGCTACTGTACAGAGCCCCCCATATAAAACACCCCTTCTTTGTGGCCTCAGTAGATGCCCCTATAGTGCCCACCAATAATGTGCCAGTAATAAGTGCCCTCAATAACGTGCCACTGCCAGTAACAAGAGCCCCCCAATGTGCCAGTAACAAGAGCCCCATCACGTGCCAGTAATAAGCCCCCCATCACGTGCCAGTAATAAGCCCCCCATCACGTGCCAGTAATAAGCCCCCCATCACGTGCCAGTAATAAGCCCCCCATCACGTGCCAGTAATAAGCCCCCCATCCTGTGCCAGTAATAAGCCCCCCATCACGTGCCAGTAATAAGCCCCCCATCACGTGCCAGTAATAAGCCCCCCATCACGTGCCAGTAATAAGCCCCCCATCACGTGCCAGTAATAAGCCCCCCATCACGTGCCAGTAATAAGCCCCCCATCACGTGCCAGTAATAGGCCCCCCCATTACGTGCCAGTAATAAGCCCCCCCATTACGTGCCAGTAATAAGCCCCCCATTACGTGCCAGTAATAAGCCCCCATTACGTGTCAGTAATAAGCCCCCCCATTACGTGCCAGCAATAAGCCCCCCATTACGTGCTTGTAATAAGCCCCCCATTACGTGCCAGTATTAAGCCCCCCCATCACTTGCCAGTATTAAGCCCCCCATGATGTGCCAGTATTAAGCCCCCCCATCATGTGCCAGTATTAAGCCCCCCCATTGTAATAAGCCCCCCCATTGTAATAAGCCCCCCCATTGTAATAAGCCCCCCCAATGCCAGTAACACTATTGTAAAAAAAAAAAACAACAAATAAAACACTTATACTTACCTCAGTGTCAGCGATGCGATGCAGACTCTTCCTGTGTCCCGCGCTGTAAGGCTCGGGCGGTGCGATGACGTCATCGCCCCGCCTTCGCCGGCCTCTGATAGGCTGCCGGCCTAGTGCCTGCAGCCTATCAGAGGAAGGGGAAGGGACACGCCTCTCCCTCCCCTGCACCTCCGCTGGCACAGGCAGATTACTAAGAAGATGAGCGCAATGGAAGCGCTCATCTCCCTGTGCCCGGCGGCGGCGGCTCACTTGGGGGGGCATTTTAGTTGGGGGGGCACATGGGGGGGCACAGCATGATGTAGGGGGGGCCGTGGCCCCCCCCTGGCGACGCCACTCAAATCCAGTCTGGCAGGCAGTTGATTCCGGAACTCTCTATTGTCCCGGTTTGAAGGCTCCCGGGACACGGGACAAAAACGTAAATTACGGGACGATCCCGGGCAAACCGGAACACGTGGTCACCCTAGTTCTCCCAGGTGCAAGAGAATACACATTCACAGAGCTGGGACTATACAGAGATCAGAGGAACTGAGCAGAATCGACCAGCAGCAGGAGAGAGCCGACAGGTCGTAACCAAAGGATGCAGAGGTGTAAACAAAGCAGAAAAAGGCTAAGAAGTAAAGATATTATAAGAGAACAGTGGAAAAACAACTTTTACAGTATATTAGACATATGTAAAACCTGCACAATGCTTTCAAAGCAGACCCAATTCAGGGAACCAGAATACTACTTTAATCATGTGTTAGGAAAATAAAGGTAAAGCACAAGCATTGGCTGTTTTACGGTCCATAAATTGAGGCTTCGCAAAGCACGGACACTGCATTTTGAGGAAAGGAACAGCTGATCCATAATAGAGCAGCCTTATCCTTGTCCGTAATACCGAAAATAAAAGGACATGTTCTATTTTTTTGCAGATCGGCCATGTGGACATATGGACACGGAATGCACAGTTTTTTTGTGGCCCCAATGAAGTGACTGGTTCCACATACGGGCCGCAATCAAACAGAATGGAAAATATATATGTTCATGTGCATGAGCCCTAAGGGCTACAGATTGATCTGTCAGAGCAGCTCTGTGACAGATTAATTGAGAAAGAGAAGTAACAGTCTGCAAAGGCAGTGAAACTGAAAGCTATGTAGAACACAAACAAACATTTTTAAGGTGTCCATAGTCTTTCAGGCCCAATAGGCCACACACAAGAGGATATGTCAAAATGAAATACCTGTTTTACTAAGGCCTCTTTCACACGGGTGTTGCGGGTGAAAGAGGTATTTTCACCCTATGTAGTTCTGTTTCTAAGTTATTGCTACTTAGGCTTAGGTCTACACGACGACATTTGTCGCGCAACATTTGGTCACACCAATGTCGCACGACAATTTTTATAATGATAGTCTATGGTGTCGCACTGCAACATGCGACATGCTGCGACTGCGACAGTCACAAAAAATCCATTCAAGATGGCTTTTTCCACGACTGTCGTGTCGCAGTCGCAGCATGTCGCATTGCAACACGATAGACTATCATTATAAAAATTGTCACGCGATATTGGTGCGAGGAAATGTCGCGCGACAAATGTTGCAGTGTAGTTGTGCCCTATCTGTCGCGGGACACATGTTGTTGTGTAGACCTAGCCTAAGGGGCACAATTATTTTAGACACTGGCCTTCAAGAAAAAGTCCTCTACATAACTTCGGACTCCACCAGTTCTAAATGTAAGACAGCTTCCTTGCTGTCTTACATTTAGACCTTTTTCTACGACTGTAACAGGCATAAAAAAATGAGATGGGCCTGCGGACCCGTCCCCTTACCCACCCACGCCATGCTCATTTTTTTAGACATGGAGTAAGCCAGGAGAAGTTGCAGATTGCGGCACAACTAACCGTTGCGCCGCCATCTGCGCCTGAAATACGCCTAATATAGGCGTTCAGCTTAATAAATGACCCCTAAATGTTTGTTAATGAATTGCCAGTTGGGGGTATATCTCAGCAAAGGCCTCACGCACGCCGCCGTTGTTTTGGTCCGCATCCGAGCCGCAGCTTTGGCGGCTCGAATGCGGACCCATTCACTTCAATGGGGCCGCAAAAGAGATCCGTTGCTCTGTTCCGTGGTCCGCAAAAAAAATATAGCATGTCCTATTCTTGTCCGCGCTTTGCGGACAAGAATAGGCAGTTATATTAAAGGCTGTCCGTGCTATTCGGCAAATTGCTGAAAGCACATGTACGCCATTCGTGTTTTGCGGATCCGCGGTTTGCGGACCGCAAAACACGCAACGGTCGTGTGCATGAGGCCAAAGTCTTATACTGGCAAGATTGATTGGGCTGGTAACATTCAGTTTGAGTAGCAATAACTGAAGAACAAAACAACATTAGAGGTAAATTCTCCAGAATTACCATTGCATTGAGAATATAATTATTTACTTAAAAAAATAAAATAAAAAAAACGTGAGTCGTGACAGATTCTATTTAAGGGGTTAAATACTGCTCTGTGAATGCAGCCTTTGGATTATTATGTGGTGATACTAAGTTCTTAGAACTGTTTTCTTTATGTAACAGAATGTTGAGAAGATGACGTTAATTAATGGTGGGCCGAATCCATTTTTAGAACAATAGTGTAATGAAACGGATCAACGCGAAGACCGAACTAATCCACGTGCCTTTCCTCTTTGAAATGAATTATATAAATCCCCCTGGTCTCAGAGATGTTCACCTCTTCTCCCAAGACATCACCTCACTTATAACAAGGAAGATTAAAAATCTTTACTCATCTGCCACAGTTGGATCTGGCTGTGAAATGAAGATAATTACATTTTTCTGTCTTTTTTTTTTCTTGATGCCCATAGACATGTTAGCAGTTTAATATATAAGATGTATGCTGTATGCTTCTGAAAACAACAGATCATATTCACTGACCGTATATGGAAAAACTGATGCCATAGTGCATAAAAAGACAGAACAAAATAATGACAAAACACCCGCTACTGTCTGTCCCATATACCCTCAATGCAAAAAGCTAATCGCAACATTTCTTCACCTATTCCTATATGCATAGCTATTCTAGGCACCATGTTATAATATAGCGCAATTAGACAATTCAACATCTTGATGTATGTTGGTCTTTTGTCTATAAGGTGTTGAATTATTGGCTGCCTCTCCATATGCAAAAATCTAGTTATGACCAACCTAACACCATTGTATATGGACATTTACCCAGAATTGATATTAATCCAATGCCATATTGTGTAAAGCAAAACATGTGGATCACTTTTGCAACAAAGGCACAAAGGAGAGTCCCACGGTCGTATCTTGTAAAGAAAAATTGCAGTTTGGTACACCTTATGCAATATTTGCAGTTAATGTGAGACATATTTGAGAGTTAAAGGGGTTATCCGAGTTATTTTTTTGTTCTTTCTATGTTCCTAACTAAGCAAATGTAACAGCTTTCCAATTCACTCACTTTATCTCCAGTGGCTGGTTTCTCAGATTTCACTGAGGGTCACATGACCTGTGATGTCAGCTTCTCTCCCTGCTCTGATAAAGGTCGTTTACAAGCCTGTAAACGAGACGTCACTGTGCTGGCCACGCCCCCTTCACTCTGCTCTCAGCTAGGATTCTTAACCCCTTCAGCTACACAGACTGGGCTGAAGTGTTTACTGTGTAGCTGCAGGCATTGAGGAGACAAATGCTGGGCACAGGATCTGAAAGAGAAGTTCTGCAGAGCATTTCAGGTAGGGGGAAGATCCTGTGTGTATTAGCAGTGTCATTATATAAGTGGAACTTGTAGTTCTACATTTACAAGTTGCTGTTTTCTCCCAGCACTCAGGGCAGCTCTTGTATTCACTCCCTTAGCAGTGTCATTATACAGCTGGGACTTGTAGTCCTACACATACAACATGCTGCAGAGTCTCCCAGCAGGCAGACATGTCACTCAGGGCAGCTCTTGTATTCACTCCCTTAGCAGTGTCATTATACAGCTGGGACTTGTAGTCCTACACACACAACATGCTGCAGAGTCTCCCAGCAGGCAGACATGTCACTCGGGGGAGCTCTTGTATTCACTCCCTTAGCAGTGTCATTATACAGCTGGGACTTGTAGTCCTACACACACAACATGCTGCAGAGTCTCCCAGCAGGCAGACATGTCACTCAGGGCAGCTCTTGTATTCACTCCCTTAGCAGTGTCATTATACAGCTGGGACTTGTAGTCCTACACATACAACATGCTGCAGAGTCTCCCAGCAGGCAGACATGTCACTCAGGGCAGCTCTTGTATTCACTCCCTTAGCAGTGTCATTATACAGCTGGGACTTGTAGTCCTACACACACAACATGCTGCAGAGTCTCCCAGCAGGCAGACATGTCACTCAGGGCAGCTCTTGTATTCACTCCCTTAGCAGTGTCATTATACAGCTGGGACTTGTAGTCCTACACACACAACATGCTGCAGAGTCTCCCAGCAGGCAGACATGTCACTCGGGGGAGCTCTTGTATTCACTCCCTTAGCAGTGTCATTATACAGCTGGGACTTGTAGTCCTACACACACAACATGCTGCAGAGTCTCCCAGCAGGCAGACATGTCACTCAGGGCAGCTCTTGTATCCACTCCCTTAGCAGTGCAGGGGGAGGGGCAGAGATTGTTTTTATTGCATGTAAACAAATGGCCAGAAAAGAACCAGGTAAATAAGGAAATATATATATATTTTTTGCATAAAACTTGCTTAGCTCAGTTATATATCAGATATTCAGTGCTATATTTTTTTTTTCATAACTCGGATAAACCCTTTAACTAAGGCTCCTTTCACACTGGCGTTTTGGTTTCCGTTTGTGAGATCCGTTCAGGGCTCTCACAAGCGGTCCAAAATGGATCAGTTTTGCCCTTAATGCATTCTGAATGGATAAGGATCTGCTCAGAATGCATCCGTTTGACTCAGTTTGGCTTCGTTCCGCCTCTATTCTGCTTTGGAGGTGGACACCAAAATGCTGCATGCAGCGTTTTGGTGTCCGTCTGACGAAACTGAGCCAAACGGATCCGTCCTGACACACAATGTAAGCCAATGGGGACGGATCTGTTTTTACTGGCACAATATGGCACAATAGAAAACTGATCCGTCCCCATTGACTTTCAATGGTGTTCAAGACGGATCCTTCTTGGCTATGTTAAAGATATTACAAACTGATCCGTTCTGCCATAACACCCTCTATTGTGCTCCAGGCAATAATCCCTGTATAGTGTCGCCAGAAATAATAGAATTGCCCCTACAGTGCCTCCCCAATAGCAACACCCCCATATAGTAATTTCCACCACACTGCCCCCACATAGTAATCCCCCCATAGTAATTTGCCCCCAAACTGCCCCCATATAGTAGTTTTCCCCCCACACAGTAATTTGCTCTACACTGCCCCCACACAGTAATTTGCTCTACACTGCCCCCACATAGTAATTTCCACCACACTGCCCCCACACAGTAATTTGCCCACACTGCCCCCACACAGTAATTTGCCCACACTGCCCCCACACAGTAATTTGCCCACACTGCCCCCACACAGTAATTTGCCCCACATAGTAATTTGCCCCCACATAGAAATAACCCCACACTGTCCCCACATGGCAATTTCCCCCACACTGCCCCCACATGGCAATTGCCCCAACATAGTAATTTGCCCCCACACTGCCCCATATAGTAATTTGTCCCCACATAGCAATTTCCCCACACACAATAGTTTCCCCCACACTGCCCCCATATAGAAATTTGCCCCCACACCGCCCCCACATAGCAATTTGCCCCCACACTGCCCTCATAGCAATTTGCTCCCACACTGCCCTCACATAGCAATTTGCCCCCACACTGCCCTCACATAGCAATTTGCCCCCACACTGCCCTCATAGCAATTTGCCCCCACACTGCCCTCATAGCAATTTGCCCCCACACCGCCCCCACATAGCAATTTGCCCCCACACTGCCCTCACATTGCAATTTGCCCCCACACTGCAATTTGCCCCCACACTGCAATTTGCCCCCACACTGCCCCCACATAGTAATTAGCCCCACACTGCCCCCACATAGTAATTAGCCCCCACACTGCCCCTACATAGCAATTAGCCCCCAAACAGCAATTTGCCCCCACACTGCCCTCACATTGCAATTTGCCCCCACACTGCCCCTACATAGTAATTAGCCCCCACATAGTAATTAGCCCCCACATAGTAATTAGCCCCCACACTGCCCCCACATAGTAATTAGCCCCCACACTGCCCCCACATAGTAATTAGCCCCCACACTGCCCCCACATAGTAATTAGCCCCCACACTGCCCCCACATAGCAATTAGCCCCCACACAGCAATTTGCCCCCACACTGCCCTCACATTGCTATTTGCCCCCACATAGTAATTAGCCCCCACATAGTAATTAGCCCCCACACTGCCCCCACATAGTAATTAGCCCCCACACTGCCCCCACATAGCAATTAGCCCCCACACAGCAATTTGCCCCCACACTGCCCTCACATTGCTATTTGCCCCCACATAGTAATTAGCCCCCACATAGTAATTAACCCCCACATAGTAATTAGCCCCCACACTGCCCCCAGTAGGCACATGAAATAAAAATAAATGAACAAAAAAAATAAAAGATAAATACTCACCTACTGTATGTCCAGGGCCAGGCGCTTGCTCGCAGAGTCAGGCGCGTCACAGTGCTGCGTCCCGGCACAGGCGCGCGATGACGTCATCACGCACGCCTGCGCCGGGATTTCTCTACCGCATAGGCCTCAGGCCTTTAAGGCCTGAAGCCTATGGCGGTGATCGCGGACGGGACAGGGAGCTATGCACTCCCGTGCCCCGCAGCAGTATGTGGGCGTTCGGGTCAGCGTTGGGCCCCCCAGCGGTGCTGGGCCCGGGGCTGCCGACCCGAACGTCCCTATTGTAATCCGCCACTGATAACTGATCCTCACCAAACGCGAGTGTGAAAGTAGCCTAAGCCCCCTTTCACACGGGCGAGTATTCCGCGCGGATGCGATGCGTGAGTTGAACGCATTGCACCCGCACTGAATACCGACCCATTCATTTCTAAGGGGCTGTTCACATGAGCGGTGATTTTCACGCATCACTTGTGCTTTGCGTGAAAATCGCAGCATGTTCTATATTCTGCGTTTTTCACCCAACGCAGGCCTTATAGAAGTGAATGGGGTTGCGTGAAAATTGCAAGCATCCGCAAGCAAGTGCGGATGCGGTGGATTTTCACGCACGGTTGCTAGGAGACGATCGGGATGGAGACCCGATCATTATTATTTTCCCTTATAACATGGTTATAAGGGAAAATAATAGCATTCTTAATACAGAATGCATAGTAAAATAGCGCTGGAGGGGTTTAAAAAAATAAATAAAAAATTAACTCACCTAATCCACTTGCTCGCGCAGCCTGGCATCTCCTTCTGTCTCTTTTGCTGAACAGGACCTGTGGTGACGTAACTCCGGTCATCACATGATCCATCACATGATCTTTTACCATGGTGATGGATCATGTGATGACCGGAGTGACGTCACCACAGGTCCTGTTCAGCAAAGAAGACAGAAGGAGATGCCGGGCTGCGCGATCAAGTGGATTAAGGTGAGTTACATTTTATTTATTTTTTTTTTAACCCCTCCAGCGCTATTGTACTATGCATTCTGTATTCAGAATGCTATTATGTTCCCTTATAACCATGTTATAAGGGAAAATAATACAATCTACCAAACACCGATCCCAAGCCCGAACTTCTGTGAAGAAGTTTGGGTTTGGGTACCAAACATGCGTGATTTTTCTCACGCGAGTGCAAAACGCATTACAATGTTTTGCACTCGCGCGGAAAAATCGCGGGTGTTCCCGTAACGCACCCGCACATTTTTTCTGCAACGCCCGTCTGAAAGAGGCCTAAGAGTTTTGGTAATCTCTAACACATCATAAAATCGTTTCACCACAATAAGACCAAATTCAGTTTACCCAACAAAGCCAAGAGAGAATTTATTAGCAATTGCAAATGCAATAGATCTAGATTCTGCAATGAAGGCATTGTGGAACTGGAGATATCTGTCATAACGGTGTTTCACTTGTGCCATTGTACCGTTCACTCAGACACCGGCTTATTGTGTCTTTACATTTGTGCCGATGTGTTCAGTGGCAGCTCATGGTGCCACAGTTCTGTTACTTGTGGTGTGAATTAGTGCCAATGGGCTTGTATCTCTCCTCAGTTCAGTATTGATGAGTTCATATTCCCTGGCCTTGTGTTTGCATCTCTTTGACTAATGAGTTTGTTATGCCTGTTACATATTTCCTGAGTGGTTACCTTGCTATGGTTCTCCTGAGTTTTGTGTTCTGTCTCTGGTTGTGTAACACTGATTCTGTTGGTTCTTTGTACGTTTTGTTAGTGCCTGGATTCTGTGAAGGAGCTCCTGATTCACTAGTCTGTTTGTCCTCTTGAACTGCTCTTGATCTGTTTCTTTGCCTGTTTGTAGCCTTAATTCTGCCCACGTTATGTTTAGAGAGCCAGAGTTGTGGCCACAACACTTGTCCAGATGTCTTTTGTGGGTGCACGTCCCCGGGTTGATCTCCAGTGGTACACAATATACATCAGTGCAACGTTTCCGGCCCTTTTCAGTAAGTGCCCTTTTTCAAGCTGATAAAAGTAAGAAAAAAATAATAATACAGCGCTGGAGTCCTAGGTTCGAATCTGACCTAAGACAAGATCTGCCTGGAGTTTGTATGTTCTCCCTGTGTTTGCCTGAGTTTCGTCCGAGTACTCCGGTTTCCTCCCACTCTCCAAAGGCATATATACTGATAGGGAACTTAAATTGTGAGCTCTATTGGAGATGGCTTGATGCTAATGTCTGTAAAGCGCTGCGGAATATAGTAGCGCTATATAAGTGAGTAAAATAAATAAATATTGATGCTTCAGAGTACTCAGATGTCAAGTGTCCACATGAGAGTGACAGGGAACTGTTAAGATATGACTTCTTTTGTTATTTTATAGCACTGCACTCATTTTATAACCCCTTAAAGGGGTTGTCTGGGAATCCATAGTTGCGGAACCTGCTTACCCGGCACACAGCAGTTTTCTCACTGCCAATTCTTGCGGGGCTGCAGCCAGATCTCCGCCAGTAGCCGTTGTAGTTAATGTGGCCGGACAGAGATGCTCAAGCTTCCTGCAATGCTAGAATCCTTGAACAGCCTACCGGATCCCTAGTGCTAGTGTGAAACTAACCTTAAGAGGTGGATGGCACAGTGTGAGGTATTATAGAGTAGGTTCCCATCCAAAATAAGGACAACTTGCTGTGGTGGATGGGCAAAGTTGTTAAGTACATCAAATTAATTTTATAATTGAATATAGTATGAGTTCATACAGGCTCAGACTGGCCCACAGGGGTACAGGTGAATCCCCAGGTTGGCCCCTGACAAAGTGGGCCCCTAGTCTCCCACCCCTGCATAAGTACAAAAGAAAAAGACAAGAGGAGGCAGCGCCTCATGTGTGTTGCTGTATAGAATCAGTTAACCGTATGAGATAAGTTGCACTTACCTTCTTGAGTTGTGAATAGTCACAACTGCTTTATATACTTTTGCTGGTATTTTTGTACTATTGTCCTGATGAAGGGGGCTGTTCGCCCTTGAAACACGTTGACCTGTACAATTAATAAAGAAAACTTTTATCTATATTCATCTGAGACCACGGTCCTGCTGACAGCGCCGACTTAGCGGTTCTAATCTTTTACCTATTTATCTACGAAACCCTGCACAAGTGGTACATAACACAGTAGACTTTGCAGTATGCATTTGGAAGTGTGGCTGTCTCCATTTTGGTTGTGCACTACTAACTAGCATATCCTTTCCACAGGCTGTTTTTAATTAATGCAGTATATATAGATATGCTGTGCTGTCCCTGATTTCAGAGGCCTGCTGGCTCAGAAACAAGTAACAAATGGAGCAGACACAGTATAGATATGGAACCTGCTTACCCTGAATTAAGAGGCCAGATGGCAGACAGAAAGGTATAGAATAGGTTTTTATCCAGACTGAGGTCACCTTGCCATGATGGATGGTCACAAATCATTTAAATCAAAATATATTTGCTAAGTACCTCATATTCATTTTATATAGTGAAAATATTATGCATTTGCAAAGTCCTGCTATATTGTGTTTGCATTTACTTTTGTAATTTCTAACAGGAGCAGGCAGCCTTCCCCCTAACTGAAAGCATCATACTTACCTGCTCCTCGCCTCTCTGGTCTTTCTTGCTTGCTCCCACATCTTCATAGTGGACAAAGCATTTTTTTATTTTTTTTATTTCACCAGACAAATATATTTTTTTCAATACAAGATATGTTAAATGGAATGGTGCCATTATACCACCATTTACCCCTGTCCTGCAAAAATTAAGACTTAATAGGGCTGAGTAAATGCAAAGATCAAAAGTTATGGGTCTTGAAAGAAAGAAAAAAATTGGAAAAAATAAAAACGTAAAAACAAAAAAATGTCCGGTCTTCAAAGCGGTTGTCTAGAAATACATAATTTATAACAGGTACTGGCAACCTGCCTTCCCTACTGAAAAGATCATGCTGCTCCCAACTGCTCAGGTCCTCCGCCCTGGCTCCCGCGTCTGTCTTCCTGTTTTCTACCTCCCTGGTGTGGTCATGGTCACCTGATCCTCTTCAGGCAACTGCTGACTTCAGTGGCGATGTGTCAACAAGAGAGACTCCACAGTGGAAGCCAGTGGTTAGCTGAAGAGGATCATGTGACCATTTCTATGTCAGGGAGGAAGAAAATAAACCCAAGACAGGAAGATGAATATGCGGGAGCCAGCGCAGAGCACCTGAGCAGCAAGGAGCAGGTAAGTATAATCTTTTCAGTAGGTAAGTAAGGCTACCGGAACCTACTATGGGGGTCATTTATTAACCCCGGCATCTAAAAAGACCCTGCTCTGGCAGTGGATCACTGAAGTTAGAGGTGCAGGTCTCTCCATAACTTTGGCACATCCAGCGCTGCTTCTAAATATAAGACAGCTTCCTACATTTAGTCCATTTTCTACAACAAAGCCAGATGTAGAAACACACCACACTATGCCCACTTTTTTAGACCTGGCGTGAGCGGTGATAATTCGCAGATTGCAGCACAACTAACAATTATATAGGCATATTTCAGGTTAATAAATGACTCCCTTTGTATTTCTTTTTAAGGACCAATTTTCATTTTTAACTTTTTCTTTTTTCTTTTCTTCCTTCCCAGACCGATGACTTTTAAATTTTTCCATTCACTCAGCGCTATTAAGGCTTAATTTTTGCCGGACAGTTTAATATGGTGGTATAATGGTACTTTGAAAAACTGGAAAATATTCTTTGTTGGTTGAAATAAAAAATACATTTCCTCCATGTCTTTTTGAGTAGTTTTTCCACTAAAAATGACATGATCAGCTTATTCTGAGGGTCAGTATAATTACAGTGATATAGTTTTTATTTTGTTTTACTACATAAAAAAATAAACTTTAAAAAAATTCAATGTTTCTTTTGTCGCCATATTCAGCCGCCCATAACTTTTTATTTTTTTAATATTATTATTTTCACCAAGGAGATACGACCTGCCATCGAGACATACAATCTTTTCCATACCTCTATTTTTTTCTTCATTTCCTTTATCTTTGGGGTCACGTTCAGTTGGATATAATCCTTGCGATTCGGGGTTATTTGAATACCTAAATATTTAACTGGTTCGTTAATCTTCTTAATTTCCAGTGCTTCTGGAATAAAATTGTTCAGAGGATCAATCGGGACGCATGCTGACTTAGACCAATTTATCCTGAGCCCAGAATATTCACCATATTGGTCAAACACATGAAAAATCTTTATCAAGGATCTATGTGAGCCTACAAACAGCATAATATCATCCGCATATAAAGAAATTTTTTCCTCGTGTTCACCAAACATGAAACCCTCAATTACTGCATCTTGCCTGATCATATCCGCTAACGGCTCCATAACTATAGCAAAAAGCAGGGGGGAGAGAGGGCATCCCTGTCTAACCCACCTACGGATATGTATATTATCAGAATATTCCCCGTTCAATATTGTTTACCGCAATTTTCGGGGTCAAGCTGGGTGTTCCCAAAATAGCGCATGACATTATCCTTTGTGGTCTTGCCTGACATGAAGCCCGTCTGATCCTCATATACCAGTCCCGACACCACACACACTTTGCGTTTTTATACTTACCTGCTGCCACCGCGCGTTCACTTCCTGGATTCTGGCTGGCGGCGGGCTTCATCTTGATTGAAGTCTTCTCCCGGCCGGGCCGCGCACTGGACTGAACGCGCACGCCGCTGCGCATGCGCCATGGTGATTTATTTCTGGCCAGTATAGTACAGAGCCGGCGTGCGCGTTCGCAGCTCTGTACTATTCTGGCCGGAAAGAAGTCACCGTCGTGCATGCGCGGCAGCGTGCGCGTTCAGGACAGCGAGTGGCCCGGCCGGGAGAAAAGAAGGAGTCTTCTGGGCAAGCGCGACCACCGGGATTTTGCAGAAGAGCGGTGGTCGTAACCAGGGGAGACCGAGTCACAACAATAAGGTAAGTGGGGATGAATTTTATCCTAATCGGTGGGAATTTGTTAATAAAGTATATTTACAAAAATGATCACTGTCAAATCATTAACAGATTTAACAGTGATCATTATGATGGGATAACCCCTTTAATTTCTGTGATACTAGATAATATTTTGTCCACTTCCAGGGCATTCAAGGGGGCCTCCAGTTTCTCACTTTGCTCTGATGTTAACGAAGAGATAGTTATTGTCTCCAGAAACTGTTGAATTTGCACTGGGTTCTTATTTATCTTAGTATTATATATATATTTAAAATATTCTTGAAGCAATTCTATTTTCGCCGCGTGTTTAGTGATTTTATTTCCTGATTTATCTAATAGGCAATGTATATAATTTAATTTTTTTTGTCTGCGTCGCTACTAGGGCCACTAACTTTTTGCCCGATATATGCGCGTAGATATTGTTGTCCCTCACGTAATTTTGCCATTAAGAATCGCTCATCTTCCCGTTTTGAACTTTTCTCTATCCAGGCCTCATAATTACTTTCTGTAGGATTTTTTATATAATTATCCTTATACTTTTCCACCTCTTGTTGCAAATTGATTATTTTTTCCCTTATCCCTTTCTTGTATATTGCCGTGTACTTTATAAAAATCCCTCTAATATAGACCTTCGCAGCCTTCCAGACTATATTAACTGACGCTGAATCATCATCCATCTCAAAAAATTCCCCTATCTCTTTAAAAATCTTATCATGTATCCCCATTATATTTATCCACCCTATATTTATGTGCATCCTCGTTAAGTTTTTTTTTGTGTTTTTATATTTATGATAATTGGGTTATGGTCCGAGATCCCACGTTGACCATATTTAACCCCTTCAATATCCGACACACCTGTGTTGTTTGTAAAGACTAAGTCAATCCGTGATAAACTCCTGTGTCTTTGAAAAACAACAATATTTTTTTAGTTTGGGATGTAGTACCCTCCAGATATCAATCCAGCCCATTTCCTCCGTGATATTTTTTAATTTAGATCCCATGCAGACGTTTTGAACCTTGCCTACCCTACGTCTATCTATTTTACTATCCATAATATTATTAAAGTCCCCCATAACTAAAAGTGGTTTTTCCCTACCTTGAGCGCAAAGTCATAAATTTTTAAAAGGACATCTATTTTGATAGGTGGTGGTATATATACATTAGCTATTATCCACGGTCTTCCTTCCAACAAACAATCAATCAGAACATATCGGCCCTCCTGATCTTTAAAGGGCTTCTGTCACCCCCAAAACGCATTTTTTGAGCTTGTTAAAATCCTTTTATAACGACTATTCCCTACATAGGGCTCTTACCTTTGGCTGTGGCTTCTTTTCCTTAAAAAAATGATCTTTTAAAATATGCAAATCACTTCACTACCAGCAAGTATGGCGTCTACTTGCTGGTAGCCGCCGCAAAAAAACGCCCCCTCGTCCTGTTGATTGACAGGGCCAGCGAGTGCTCTCCTCCTCCGGCTGGCCCTGTCATCATTTCAAATCCCGCGCCTGTCTTCATTCGGCGCAGGCGCTCTGAGAGAAGGAGGCTCGCCTCCTCAGCACTCCCTCAGTGCGCCTGCGCCAATGACGTCACCGAAAGAGAAGACGCTCGCTGGCCCTGTCAATCAACAGGACGAGGGGGCGTTTTTTTGCGGCGGCTACCAGCAAGTAGACGCCCTATTTGCTGGTAGTGAAGTGATTTGCATATTTTAAAAGATTGTTTTTTAAGGAAAAGAAGCCACAGCCAAAGGTAAGAGCCCTATGTAGTCGTTATAAAAGGATTTTAACAAGCCCAAAAAAATAAATGGGTTTTGGGGGTGACAGAAGCCCTTTAACTGTTTCCCTTATTTTAATATCAATATCACGATGTATCAAGATACTCACACCTCTTGCATATGATGAATAAACTGAGTGAAAAGAGTGCTGTATCCATGGTCTAGACAACCCCTTTATCGTTTCACTTGTCAGATGCGTATCTTGTAAGCAAATTATAGCAGGTAGAAATCTATGTATTACATCAAAAACCGCCACCCTCTTTGCTCCCCTGCTCAAACCCCTAATATTCCAAGAGATTATTCTCATAAAAACTTATGTAGTTGTCCACCCAATCTTCTAACGTAGCTAGATTCCCCAAGGAGGGGAGGAGAGAAGGCAGGGAAAGAAAAAAAAAAAGCACAGCAAATACCCTCCCCCATTCCCTCCTGAATGAGTCAGGTTAATTTCACTCCTGGTTCTCTCTCTTAGCATTTTCCCCTCCCTGCCGGCCCCCAGCCCAATTGCCCCTCAACTCCCTATATTTTCTTTAATCCATCTTTGTACCGCATCTGCTTTGTCAAAAACCCAGTTTTTACTTTCCCACTCAATCCTAAGTTTAGCCGGGAACATCATCGAATATTTGACATTATTTGAACGCAGAATTTTTTTCACCTCAATAAAGCAACTTCTTTCCTTTATCGTTTCTTTTGCATAGTCCGAAAATAGCATTACTGTTACGCCCAAATATTCTAATTTCCCTTTTTTCCTTGATCTGCGCAATATTGAGATAGTCAAAGAACGCGAATAGGATCTCACGTGGCCCCGCCCACACGCAAAAAATGTCGTCAATGAATCTTTTCCATGTTAAAACATTTTTCAAATAGTATTCTGTTTTGTAAATATGTGCTTCTTCAAAGGACGACATGAATGCGTTAGATTAAGGCGGGGCCACATTCGACCCCATCGTGGTCCCACGGCGCTGCAAATAATAAGTATAATTTTCAAATAATACCAAACGTAACAACTGAATGAAAAAATCTTGCTGAACATCAGAATAATCGCTGGTTTGCAATAAATCAGTCACTGCTGTTATCCCTAGTTCATGGTCTATTGATGTGTACAGACTTACAACATCAATAGTAACTAACCAGCTATCTGAAGGAATTGGGCCCAATTTTGCGATTGTCCTCAAAAAATCGGACGTGTCCAAAAGGAACGATCGTGTGTTCCTAATCAATGGGGTTAGGATTTTCTCCAACAAAATCGATAATGGGGATAAAATCGAATCCATCGAAGAGACTATGGGGCGTCCAGGTGGGTTAATAAAAGTTTTGTGTACTTTCGGTTATATATATAGGACCGGAGTCAGAGGTGATTGATTGATAAGAAAGCTTTGCAAACGTTCATCTAATATGCCAGTGTCTCTATATCGATCAAACAAAGCAATAATCTTCTCCTTAATGGAGAAGACAGGATCTCTTTGAAATACCTCATAGGCATTTGTATCAGACAATTGTCGCATCACTTCATCGATGTAATTCTTTCTATCCATTCGCGTTCTTTGACTATCTCAATGAGGCTTGTGAAGGCTTAAAATTCACTATTACGGTGGATGAGTCTAAAGTAAGCTTTTTGGATACAACTGTTATGAGAAACACAAATGGCCACCTCACCACAGATCTGTATAGGAAAGATACAGACAGGAACAGCATATTGCACTACACTAGTGCTCATCCTCCCTCATTAAAAAAGGCAATACCTAAGTCTCAGTTTCAGCGTATCAAGCGTATTGTCACTGATTCTGAGAAACTGACTGCAAGGATGGATGAAATGACTGATAGATTCATTGAGAGGGGATACCCCAGATCAGTTCTTGACAAAGTAAAATCAGATCTACAGTCAACTGCAATAGCAGGGGTTAAACAACAAAAAAGGATTCCATTTGTGCGGAAATTTCATCCATTCAATTCAGGTTTTGACAGAATAGTGAGGAAGCACTGGCATATATTGTCTGAAGCATTCCCGGGATTGGAGGAATTTAGAAATCCTCCCCTGATTTGCAAAAAAAAATAAAAAATGTTTTCGTGACAAATTGGTACGTGCAGACTTGGGTAGCCCTAGAACTATCATCAGACAGAGCAGATTGGGAACAGTGAAGAGGGGTACATTTCCCTGTCTCCACTGTTTCCAATGTTCCAATATTATCAAGGGCACTGAGTTTTTTCATCTACACACGGGACAAGCATTTAAAGCCAGGGGCTTTTTTACATGTGAATCAACCAATGTTATCTACATGATAAAATGCCCTTGTGGTTTAGCCTACATAGCCAAACCATACAGGCGGTTAGGGATAGGATAGGGAAACATAAGTCCACAATTAGAACGAAGAATCTATTGTTACCATTACTTTATCATTTTGATAAATGTGGACACACAATATCACAATTGAGGTTTCAGGTTCTAGAACAGATTAAAAGACCTAGGAGAGGTGGTGACAATAAAAAACTCCTTTTACGGAGAGAAGCTTACTGGATTCACACTTTAGACACCTTACAACAACCTAGAGGTTTGAATCGTGATTATGAAGTCATCCGCTTATGATTTTTTGTTCCGATCACTGATTCTTATCACTGTATTATATTATTTTATAGACATCTTCTCGTTGATGCTGCGGATGGATACGGTATCCTCCTCTATTTGAAAAAGATTCTGTTCACTTGTTTGAATTATTCATTGAATTGTCAGGGTTTGTGTTTCTTGATTTGCACATTGTGAAATTGAGCTTTTGATTGGTGCAATCTCAGCTGCTTTTGATTTGGGCGTTTGACGTCACCAGTGAATCACCTGTATTCTTGCTATATAAGATGGTATTGAACACTTGTATGTAACCTTTGTTGATGAAGGCTGCTATAGCCGAAACGCGTCATAAGACATACTATTATGACTGAATAATAAAAAGAATATCCTTATTTACAATTGACAACTGCTGGGATTTCCTTTTGAATTAATCGTGGAGTTTTGTTCTATCCCGCTGCAGCGCATACACAAGGTCGAGTGTCGGCTGATTCATAATATAAAATGCTGGTACATCCCAGGCGGGTTTTATCGGCTTAAATCTCCGGGCCTGGGGTAGAGATTTCCGGGGTTTGCCGACCCTTCTCCCGACAGAACCCTCCTTTAGATTCCTGGTAGCTTCATAGTGTTCCTGACTGACTGACCTTCATTTCTTAAAGTAATGATGGCCACTCGTTTTTCTTTACTTAGCTGCTTTTTTCTTGCCTAATACAAATTCTAACAGTCTATTCAGTAGGACTATCAGCTGTGTATCCACCTGACTTCTCCTCAATGCAACTGATGGTCCCAACCCCATTTATAAGGCAAGAAATCCCACCTATTAAACCTGACAGGGCACACCTGTGAAGTGAAAACCATTTCAGGGGACTACCTCTTGAAGCTCATCAAGAGAATGCCAAGAGTGTGCAAAGCAGTAATCAAAGCAAAAGGTGGCTACTTTGAAGAACCTAGAATATGACATATTTCCAGTTGTTTCACACTTGTTTGTTATGTATATAATTCCACATGTGTTAATTCATAGTTTTGATGTCTTCAGTGTGAATCTACAATTTTCATAGTCATGAAAATAAAGAAAACTCTTTAAATGAGAAGGTGTGTCCAAACTTTTGGTCTGTACTGTATATATATATATATAGCAAGTGTTCAGCAATTGTGAACAGCACAACACTAGTCTGTGATGGCAGGTGCCAGCGGCTGATGAAGCAATCCAGGCTTCAAAAACAATATAAATCCAGGAAATCCACGGCACTTCCTTCAGCAAAAACGTAAATGTTTATTCACCAGAAATACAATGTTTCGGTTCGCACACTGGAACCTTTTTCAAGCAGTGATGTGAAAGGGGAGTGAACATAACATATTTATAGCATGTTTCATATCAATCAATCAGTAACATAATTAAGTGCAATAAATAATACAATTCATCAAAGTACATATCACGATCCAGAAATACATGATTAAAAAGCAAGTGAAATTCATAATACATATTTAAATGACTTGGATATATGTATCCAAAAGTCTGTGTTAGTTTAAGTGACTGTGAATCATATTTCATATAATTACAACAATCAACAGTGCTCAGGTGATATACATGATTAACTTGATTAAAAACAATAGCTGAGCGTTAGTGACCTGATCGGGATCCAAGCGGCACACAAGGGTCTGGCGTGGTGCAAGCACAACTGCGCCTGCGCGGCTTCTCCTAGTAACGGCAGTCTTCTGTGACCAGCAAGTCAGCTGATCGGAAGTTAGGAAGTCAGGTGATCGGGATCCTCAAGTCATGTGAGGCATATTAATACACGTTGTTACAGCAACCATCACATGACTAAGGTCATGCATTCTAAAGATCAAACATATGTTTCTGTATCTGACTGTTTCACTCTGGTAGCTATGATCTTCCCAAAGTGTAAATGTCATCTGAAGTTCCGGATAGTGGAGACACCATCTCTCTTTGAACTATCATTATTAAACAGACAGCAGGTGCAGATATAATTGCTCTACCTACGGGGTCATCAACAACTATTGAGATCGATCAATCCCACCAGCTGTATCCGTGGGTCGCACAGGCAACAGTGCACTTGTCCCCAAGTGCAGGGTCAAGCCCTGCTCGCCCCTCCCCCAATACAGTAGAATAAAGGCATCCTGGCAGGGAGGATCAACCACCAAAAACAGCAGCCCGAGCGGAATAAATGCTAGGTGGTCCCATCACACACTGTCATCATGGGTTTCCGTGGACAAGCATCAGGCTCCCATAATACGGGGCTCCAGCGTATCTAATCCACATCCCCTTTGTTAATCTAGTGATTATCTGCAGCTCACCCCTGTCAAAAAAGTGCAATAGGTACACAAGGCTAAATCCCAGAACTTCAGATGAAATAAACAAACGAACAGAAGAAGGCAGCGACCTCATATTAGTGATCAGTTCTCATCACCATATCCCATCTTGTATAAATTCAATAGTTGTCCAGCATCATCATGTGTGGCGAGGATTCCAATTCCTATTATGTCCACCGAACGCTCAGCTTTACATAATCTGCAAGTAAAAATAATCATAATCAGGGAAAGCATTAGAAACAAAATATTCTTTCCAAGCACTCCACATATAACTAGCAGGTCGACAAAACAGGATTTGGGGCCACAACCAGATAGAGCGCCATCTCAGTACATATCCAAGGTCTGAACTCAACATTTAATCCCATTGGTTTTAAAGTATTTATGTCACCGCCAGCTCTCTGAGAAGCTCTAGTAGATGTTATTCTGTACCTCTTGCATGATGTTCTTTGTTTTGGTTTCACTTTGTCATCTCTTTTCCTTCTCCCAGCTGTCATCTATTTGCACTGATTGCCTCCCTTTATATTCCCTCCCATACTGCCTCACTTTGCGGTTTATACTACTTCCTGGATTGTGTTCACTGCTAGATGCTGCAACTGCTGGTTCCTCAGATAAGTCTTTTCCTTTATTTGTGTTTCCTTACTGGCTTGATTCTAGATGACCCTGACTCCCTCCATATTAAGTGCAGGGAGCCGGTGGTCGTGTCCCCTCAATATTATAGGGTTTTCAGGTGTCACACAGTCTAGGTACGAGGGCATGCAATTATCTATCATAAAGATCTTTGCATGGGCAGAGCAGTCAGGGAGAGCTCTAGGGGTTTTAAAGGGCTCACCCATATGTTCCTTAGTTTGGGATCAAGTCAGTCGGATGTTTATTTATAACTTCCAGTTTTCTGCAACACCATCCGTGACATTTTAATTTCATGATCCAAAAGATCTCTCTTTTCTTTAACAGTAATACTCTATTTCCACCACGCCGTGATAATGGGACATGGTCCACGAGCATCTACTTTATGTCTCGTTCACCATGTTCCATTTCTGTACAGTGCTTTGACACCGGTAAATCCAGTCACTTTTTACGGATGGCATAGCGATGGTAATTAAAACGTGTCTTGAAATCCAGTGTAGTTTCTCCTACATACAATAATGAGCAGGGGCACCACAACACATATATCACAAAAGACGAATCACATGTCAAATAATAATTTATTTTATGTGTGACCTCAGTTTTTGGATGTATGAAACTTCCTCCCTTCTGTATCTATTTACAGTTAATGCAATTCAAGCATGTTAAACATCCCTTCCTAGGAGTTTTTAAACAAAACAATAGCTGATCTTAGGGAGACCAGCTACAGAAAACACTGTGAAGCCTCATTTAAGAGTCTCGACACAGCAATGCAAAGCTCCCTGGGAAACAGTGATATGCAAAATAACCGTGGAGCCCCAGTTATATGTCTTCAACACAGTGAAAGCCAGATATCCCTCAAAGGAAGGAAAACCGAGCAAAGGGGTGTCCCCATTACAGAGATCACCAAATCCACCATATTAAGTGGCCCCTATGTCAAGATCTCGCTCTTTTACAAGCTTTAAGGAGTTTTTAAGAAGGTTTGTCCCACTTTTTTAATTGGGCCTATGTCAGCATGGACCAATTTATCCTTCAAATTCCTGGGTCGCCTGTAAGACATCAAGGGTGCATTCCTAAATTCATCAACCTCACTGAGACCATGTTTTAAAATGGGCCAGTGCTTGTTGATGATATTTCGGACTTGGTAGCTGTCTTCTGTATACGTGGTCACTAGAGGAATTCTATTGGTTTTCTGAACCTTATTTCTACTGGTAGTAAGTAATTGCTCTGTATTCACTTCCTCCACCTTTTTAATCTCAAGACTCCTCACTGGATATCCACATTATATATATATATATATATATATATATATATATATATATAAAAATTAAAGAATATAGGGGATATTTACACAAAGAGGGTTTTGTGTCAGGTGACACAATGCGTGACAAGGCAGCCCGGTGCCGTGCAGAGGCTGCCCAATGCGTTGCACGGCATCGGGACCTGCCTCAGGCTGAGTCTCCTAGGGCAGTGTTTCCCAACCAGTGTGCCTCCAGCTGTTGCAAAACTACAACTCCCAGCATGCCCGGACAGCCTTTGGCTGTGCGGGCATGCTGGGAGGTGTAGTTTTGCAACAGCTGGAGGCACACTGGTTGGGAAACACTGTCCTAGGGAACCTGTTAGTGTATGACTCAGTGTCATACACTAACAGGCAATGCATTTCAATACAGATGTATTATAATGCATTGCAGAGGGGATCAGACCCCCAAAAGTGAACATCAGAAATAAAGTAAAGAAAAAAAAGTTTTAATAAAATTAATAAAGTATTAAATAAAAAAACTGAAAAAAAGCCCACACATATTAGGTATTGCCGAGTCCATAATGACCAGCTTTATAAATATATCACATGATCCACCCTGTCCGATAAACACCATATAAAATAAAAATAAAAACGGTATAAAAAAGCCATTTTTGTCACCTTACATCACAAAAAGTGCAACACCAAGCGATCAAAAGGCGTATGTCCCACAAAATTGTATCAATAAAAGCATCACCTCATCCCGCAAAAAAATTAGCCCCTACCTAAGACAATCACCCAAAAAAAAAAATATATAGCTCTCAGAACATGGAGACACTAAAACATAATTTTTTTGTTTCAAAACTGCTATTATTGTGCTAAAGTGAAATACATAAAAAAAAAATATACATATTAGGTATCGCCACATCCGTAACAACCAGCTCTATAAAAAATATCACGTGACCTAACATCTCAGATGAACACCGTAAAAAAAAAAAAGTGTTAAAATAGCCATTTTTTGTCACATTACATCACAAAAATTGCAACAGCAAGAGAATCGGTCAAAAAATAAAGCTATGGCTCTCAGACTATGGATACACTAAAATATCATTATTTCGGTTTCAAAAATGCTATTATTGTGTAAAAATTGAATAAATAAGAAAAAGTTGACATATTAGGTATTTCCACTTCCGTAACGATCTGCTCTATAAAAAAGTCACATTACCTAATCCTTCAGGTAAACGCTGTAAAAATAAATAAATAAAAACTGTGCCAAAACAACCAATTTTCTGGTCACCTTTCCCCATAAAGTGTAATAATGAATGATCAAAAAATCATATGTACCCAAAAATCATACCAATAAAAACATCAACTCTTCCTGCAAAAAAAGAGCCCCTGCACAAGACGATTGGCAGACAAATTAAAAAAATAGGGCGTTCAGAAAATGGAGATACAGAAACCAAATTTTTGTTTTCAAAAATGCTTTATTATATAAAATTGAAACAAACATCATAGTAAGTAGACATATTTGATATAATTGCATCCGTAACAACCTGCTCTCGGAAATAGCGCATGATTTAACCTGTCAGATGACTGCTGTTAAAAATAAAAAATAAAAACAGTGCCAAAACATTATTTTTTTTGTTACCTTGCCTCACAAAAAACATAATATAAAGCAATTAAAAATCATATGTAAAGAAAAAGACACAAATGCAATAGCACTCTGCAATCAGCATTCTGCCCTGCCTCTATGCTGGATGAGGCATTGGTGTACATTTTGGCCAAAATGTACACCAATGCCTCATTGAGCATAGAGGCAGGGCAGAATGCTGGTTGCAGAGTGCTATTGCATTTGTGTCTTTTTCTTTGTATATGTATTTCGCTATAGCGATGTGCACCTGCATATAGGGTTGTGCTGATTGAATCCCCCACATAAAAATCATATGTACCCGAAAATAGTACCAATAAAACTGGCATCTTATCCTATAGTTTCCAAAATGTGGTCACTTTTTTGAGTTTCTACTGTAGGGGTGCATCTACTGTAGGGGTGCTTCAAATGGGATATGGCATTTAAAAACCAGTTCAGCTAAATCTGCCTTCCAAAAACCATATGGTGTTCCATTCCTACTGCGCCCTGCCGTGTGCCCGTACAGCAGTTTACGATCGCATATGGGGTGTTTCTGTAAACTACAGAATCAGGGTAATAAATATTGAGTTTTATTTGTAAGTTAACCCTTGCTTTGCTACTGAAAAAATGGCTTAAAATGTAAAATCTGCCGAAAAAGTGAAATTCTGATATTTCATCTCCATTTTCTATTAATTCTGGTGGAACACTTAAAGGGTTAACAAAGTTAGTAAAATCAGTTTTGTATACCTTGAGGGGGTGTAGTTTCTAAAATGGGGTAATTTTTGGGTGGTTTCTATTATGTAAGCCTCACAAAGTGACTGGTCCTTAAAAAGTGGGTTTTGGAAATTTTCCGAAAAATTTCAAGATTTGCTTCCAAACTTCTAAGCCTTCTAACGTCCCCAAAAAATAAAATGTAATTTTTAAAATGATCCAAACATGAAGTAGACATATGGAAATGTAAAGTAATAACTATTATATGAGGTATCACTATCTATTATAAGAGTAGAGAAATTGAAATTTTAAAATTTGGGAATTTTTCAACATTTTTGGTAAATTTGGGATTTTTTCACAAATAAAGGTGGAATATATTGACTCAAGTTTATGACTATCATGAAGTACAATGTGTCACGAGAAAACAATCTCAGAATGGTTTGGATAAGTAAAAGTGTTCCAAAGCTATTACCACCTAAAGTAACACATGTCGGATTCGCAAAAAATGGCCTGGGCAGGAAGGTGAAAACGGGCCTGGGGTTGAAGGGGTTAAGATTGTCTTTGAGTCTTACTATCAGACATAGATTATTTGTTCTTATAGGGGCTAAGAGGGGTTAATGCTCAACCTGTATAACCTGATTAGAAAGAGAATGCTGTACAGGAAACCCTAGTTAAAGGAGACTATGAAATCCCCATTTACCTATGCTTTTAAACAGTGTAGCTTTTATTATTAGGTAACAAAAGATCAAGATTTGTGTTCACACTAATGTCAGTCTCATTTCCATTTATATTAAACTAGTATTTGTTTTAAAAAGAAGCATACGAATGAAAGGAAACTTTCCAAATCTCTGTTTGTTCAGCTTGTAACATGCACAACAGCAAATTCAATCTTATTAAGGGGCTCATTCTTCCATTGTGTTATTCAGCTGAATTGCAAGAAAGTTCAATTGGGTTCTCATTTATGTACTGAAAAGAACATTTAGGTAGGTGAAAGAGGTTGGCAGCAATGACCAGATAATTTAAAATTCATTTTAAGGATCGGAATTGGGTGTTTTATGTAAAAATATTTTTAGCTTTTTTTTAATATACTATATTTAATTGCATAGATCAAGTGGAGCAAGAGGTACACTTGTGAAACATGAAATCTACGGGTTCATGTTTGCCACATAAGGTATGATTCTTTCAGTGTGAATTGTTTACATTTGAAAATCTGATGCCTGAGTTGGGGTCTTATTATTCATATATGCAAAAAAAAAATAATGTGATATAAATTTCATCTTTAATAATGATAAAAAAAATATGTATATTTAGAAAGACATGGACCAATTGCCGAAGATTATCCACTAGGTTCTAAAACAGCAATTCAAAACACAACCACTGGTTGAACACATATACACATAAAGGATAGACACCTTGTGACTAGAGTTGAGCAAACACCTGGATGTTCGGGTTCGAGAAGTTCGGCCGAACTTCCCGGAAATGTTCGGGTTCTGGATCCGAACCCGACCCGAACTTCGTCCCGAACCCGAGCCCCATTGAAGTCAATGGGGACCCGAACTTTCCGGCACTAAAAAGGCTGTAAAACAGCCCAGGAAAGAGCTAGAGGGCTGCAAAAGGCAGCAACATGTAGGTAAATCCCTTGCAAACAAATGTGGATAGGGAAATGAATTAAAATAAAAATAAAAAAAATAAAAATTAACCAATATCAATTGGACAGAGGTCCCATAGCAGAGAATCTGGCTTCATGTCAGCAGAGAATCAGTCTCTTCATGCCATAGCAAAGAATCTGGCTTCATGTCAGCAGAGAATCAGTCTCTTCATGCCATAGCAGAGAATCTGGCTTCATGTCAGCACCGAATCAGTCTTCATGTCATAGCAGAGAATCAGGCTTCACGTCACCCACCACTGGAACAGGCCACTGTCACACATTTAGGCCCCGGCACCCAGACAGAGGAGAGAGGTCCCGTAACAGAGAATCTGGCCTTATGTCAGCGCAGAATAAGTCTTCATGTCATAGCAGAAAATCAGGCTTCACGTCACCCACCACTGGAACAGGCCACTGTCACACATTTAGGCCCCGGCACCCAGACAGAGGAGAGAGGTCCCGTAACAGAGAATCTGGCCTTATGTCAGCGCAGAATCAGTCTTCATGTCATAGCAGAGAATCAGGCTTCACGTCACCCATCACTGGAACAGGCCACTGTCACATATTTAGGCCCTGGCACCCAGACAGAGGTGATAGGTCCCGTAACAGAGAATCTGGCCTTATGTCAGCGCAGAATCAGTCTTCATGTCATAGCAGAGAATCAGGCTTCACGTCACCCACCACTGGAACAGGCCACTGTCACATATTTAGGCCCCGGCACCCAGACAGAGGAGAGAGGTCCCGTAACCGAGAATCTGGCCTTATGTCAGCGCAGAATCAGTCTTCATGTCATAGCAGAGAATCAGGCTTCACGTCACCCACCACTGGAACAGGCCACTGTCACACATTTAGGCCCCGGCACCCAGACAGAGGAGAGCGGTCCCGTAACAGAGAATCTGGCCTTATGTCAGCGCAGAATCTGTCTTCATGTCATAGCAGAGAATCAGGCTTCACGTCAGCCACCACTGGAACAGGCCACTGTCACACATTTAGGCCCAGGCACCCAGGCAGCGGAGAGAGGTCCCGTAACAGAGAATCTGGCCTTATGTCAGCGCAGAATCTGTATTCATGTCATAGCAGAGAATCAGGCTTCACGTCACCCACCACTAGAACAGGCCACTGTCACACATTTAGGCCACGGCACCCAGACAGAGGAGAGCGGTCCCGTAACAGAGAATCTGGCCTTATGTCAGCGCAGAATCTGTATTCATGTCATAGCAGAGAATCAGGCTTCACGTCACCCACCACTAGAACAGGCCACTGTCACACATTTTGGCCCCGGCACCCAGACAGAGGAGAGGTTCATTCAACTTTGGGTTGCCCCGCAATATAATGGTAAAATGAAATTAAAAATAGTATTGAATGAGGAAGTGCCCTGGAGTAGAATAATATATTGTTAAGGGGAGGTAGTTAATATCTAATCTGCACAAGGGATGGACAGGTCCTGTGGGATCAATGCCTGGTTCATTTTTATGAACGTCAGCTTGTCCACATTGGCTGTAGACAGGCGGCTGCGTTTGTCTGTAATGACGCCCCCTGCCGTGCTGAATACACGTTCAGACAAAACGCTGGCCGCCGGGCAGGCCAGCACCTCCAAGGCATAAAAGGCTAGCTCTGGCCACGTGGACAATTTGGAGACCCAGAAGTTGAATGGGGCCGAACCATCAGTCAGTACGTGGAGGGGTGTGCACAGGTACTGTTCCACCATGTTAGTGAAATGTTGCCTCCTGCTAACACGTTCCGTATCAGGTGGTGGTGCACTTAGCTGTGGCGTGTTGACAAAACTTTTCTACATCTCTACCATGCTAACCCTGCCCTCAGAGGAGCTGGGCGTGACACAGCTGCGTTGGCGACCTCTTGCTCCTCCTCTGCCTTCGCCTTGGGCTTCCACTGGTTCCCCTGTGACATTTGGGAATGCTCTCAGTAGCGCGTCTACCAACGTGCGCTTGTACTCGCGCATCTTCCTATCACGATCCAGTGTAGGAAGTAAGGTGGGCACATTGTCTTTGTACCGGGGATCCAGCAGGGTGGCAACCCAGTAGTCTGCACACGTTAAAATGTGGGCAACTCTGCTGTCGTTGCGCAGGCACTGCAGCATGTAGTCGCTCATGTGTGCCAGGCTGCCCAGAGGTAAGGACAAGCTGTCCTCTGTGGGAGGCGTATCGTCATCGTCCTGTGTTTCCCCCCAGCCACGCACTAGTGATGGGCCCGAGCTGCTTTGGGTGCCACCCCGCTGTGAACATGCTTCATCCTCATCCTCCTCCACCTCCTCCTCATCCTCGTCCTCCTCGTCCTCCAGTAGTGGGCCCTGTCTGGCCACATTTGTACCTGGCCTCTGGTGTTGCAAAAAACCTCCCTCTGAGTCACTTTGAAGAGACTGGCCTGAAAGTGCTAAAAATGACCCCTCTTCCTCCTCTTCCTCCTGGGCCACCTCCTCTTCCATCATCGCCCTAAGTGTTTTCTCAAGGAGACATAGAAGTGGTATTGTAACGCTGATAACGGCGTCATCGCCACTGGCCATGTTGGTGGAGTACTCGAAACAGCGCAACAGGGCACACAGGTCTCGCATGGAGGCCCAGTCATTGGTGGTGAAGTGGGTCTGATCCGCAGTGCGACTGACCCGTGCGTGCTGCAGCTGAAACTCCACTATGGCCTGCTGCTGCTCGCACAGTCAGTCCAGCATATGCAAGGTGGAGTTCCACCTGGTGGGCACGTCGCATATGAGGCGGTGAGCGGGACGGCCGAAGTTACGCTGTAGCGCAGACAGGCGAGCAGCGGCAGGGTGTGAACGCCGGAAGCGCGAACAGACGGCCCGCACTTTATGCAGCAGCTCTGACATGTCGGGGTAGTTGCGAATGAACTTCTGCACCACCAAATTCAGCACAGGCGCCAGGCAAGGGATGTGCGTCAAATCGGCTAGTCCCAGAGATGCAACGAGATTTCGCCCATTATCGCACACCACCAGGCCGGGCTTGAGGCTCACCGGCAGCAACCACTCGTCGGTCTGTTGTTCTATACCCCGCCACAACTCCTGTGCGGTGTGGGGCCTGTCCCCCAAACATATGAGTTTCAGAATGGCCTGCTGACGTTTACCCCGTGCTGTGCTGAAGTTGGTGGTGAAGGTGTGTGGCTGACTGGATGAGCAGGTGGAAGAAGAGGAGGAGGAAGCTGAGTAGGAGGAGGAGGAGACAGGAGGCAAAGAATGTTGCCCTGCGATCCTTGGCGGCGGAAGGACGTGCGCCAAATAGCTCTCCGTCTGGGGCCCAGCCGCCACTACATTTACCCAGTGTGCAGTTAGGGAGATATAGCGTCCCTGGCCGTGCTTACTGGTCCACGTATCTGTGGTTAGGTGGACCTTGCCACAGATGGCGTTGCGCAGTGCACACTTGATTTTATCGGACACTTGTTTGTGCAGGGAAGGCACGGCTCTCTTAGAGAAGTAGTGGCGGCTGGGAACAACATACTGTGGGACAGCAAGTGACATGAGCTGTTTGAAGCTGTGTGTGTCCACCAGCCTAAATGACAGCATTTCATAGGCCAGTAGTTTAGAAATGCTGGCATTCAGGGCCAGGGATCGAGGGTGGCTAGGTGAGAATTTACGCTTTCTCTCAAATGTTTGTGAGATGGAGAGCTGAACGCTGCCGTGTGACATGGTTGAGATGCTTGGTGACGCAGGTGGTGGTGTTGGTGGTACATCCCATGTTTGCTGGGCGGCAGGTGCCAACGTTCCTCCAGAGGCGGAGGAAGAGGCCGAGGCGGCGGCAGCAGCAGCAGAAGAGGCAGAGGCGGCAGCAGCAGAAGATGTAGCAGGGGGAGCCTGAGTGACTTCCTTGTTTTTAAGGTGTTTACTCCACTGCAGTTCATGCTTTGCATGCAGGTGCCTGGTCATGCAGGTTGTGCTAAGGTTCAGAACGTTAATGCCTCGCTTCAGGCTCTGATGGCACAGCGTGCAAACCACTCGGGTCTTGTCGTCAGCACATTGTTTGAAGAAGTGCCATGCCAGGGAACTCCTTGAAGCTGCCTTTGGGGTGCTCGGTCCCAGATGGCGGCGGTCAGTAGCAGGCAGAGTCTCTTGGCGGCGGGTGTTCTGATTTTTCCCACTGCTCCCTCTTTTGCTACGCTGTTGGCTCGGTCTCACCACTGCCTCTTCCTCCGAACTGTGAAAGTCAGTGGCACGACCTTCATTCCATGTGGGGTCTAGGACCTCATCGTCCCCTGCATCGTCTTCCACCCAGTCTTGATCCCTGACCTCCTGTTCAGTCTGCACACATCAGAAAGACGCAGCAGTTGGCACCTGTGTTTCGTCATCATCAGAGACGTGCTGAGGTGGTATTCCCATGTCCTCATCATCAGGAAAAATAAGTGGTTGTGCGTTAGTGCATTCTATCTCTTCCACCCCTGGGGAAGGGCTAGGTGGATGCCCTTGGGAAACCCTGGCAGCAGAGTCTTCAAACAGCATAAGAGACTGCTGCATAACTTGAGGCTCAGACAGTTTCCCTGATATGCATGGGGTTGATGTGACAGACCGATGGGCTTGGTTTTCATGCGCCATCTGTGCGCTTTCTGCAGAAGACTGGGTGGGAGATAATGTGAACGTGCTGGATCCACTGTCGGCCACCCAATTGACTAATGCCTGTACCTGCTCAGGCCTTACCATCCTTAGAACGGCATTGGGCCCCACCAAATATCGCTGTAAATTCTGCTGGCTACTGGGACCTGAGGTAGTTGGTTCACTAGGACGTGTGGCTGTGGCAGAACGGCCACGTCCTCTCCCAGCACCAGAGGGTCCACTAACAACACCACGACCATGTCCACGTCCGCGTCCCTTATTAGATGTTTTCCTCATTGTTCCCGTTCACCACAATTTTGAGAATGGCAAATTTGGGAATGCTTTTTCAACCCAGAACAAAAAGTCTGCTTTTACGGTCACTACAAATAACTTGACCAGTAAAACTGTGCAGATTTGATTGAATAGAGATGTGAGACCTGTTTTTTTTTGCGCTGTGTGACAGTTATAGGTTTAATCACAGAATGACACTTCTATCAGCACGCTAGCGTGTGTCTTAGGTTTTTCTGAATGACACTATCAATACTTTCAATGTAAGTGTTTCTTTTTGGGATAGATTTCAAGTAGGCCTCAAATACCACAAACTAGTTATTTTCAGAATGGCAAATTTGGGAATGCTTTTTCAACCCAGAACAAAAAGTCTGCTTTTACGGTCACTACAAATAACTTGACCAGCTAAAACTGTGCAGATTTGGTTGAATAGAGATGTGAGACCTGTTTTTTTTTGCGCTGTGTGACAGTTATAGGTTTAATCACAGAATGACACTTCTATCAGCACGCTAGCGTGTGTCTTAGGTTTTTCTGAATGACACTATCAATACCTTCAATGTAAGATTTTCTTTTTGGGATAGATTTCAAGTAGGCCTCAAATACCACAAACTAGTTATTTTCAGAATGGCAAATTTGGGAATGCTTTTTCAACCCAGAACAAAAAGTCTGCTTTTACGGTCACTACAAATAACTTGACCAGCTAAAACTGTGCAGATTTGGTTGAATAGAGATGTGAGACCTGTTTTTTTTTGCGCTGTGTGACAGTTATAGGTTTAATCACAGAATGACACTTCTATCAGGACGCTAGCGTGTGTCTTATGTTTTTCTGAATGACACTATCAATACCTTCAATGTAAGTGTTTCTTTTTGGGATAGATTTCAAGTAGGCCTCAAATACCACAAACTAGTTATTTTCAGAATGGCAAATTTGGGAATGCTTTTTCAACCCAGAACAAAAAGTCTGCTTTTACGGTCACTACAAATAACTTGACCAGCTAAAACTGTGCAGATTTGGTTGAATAGAGATGTGAGACCTGTTTTTTTTTGCGCTGTGTGACAGTTATAGGTTTAATCACAGAATGACACTTCTATCAGCACGCTAGCGTGTGTCTTAGGTTTTTCTGAATGACACTATCAATACCTTCAATGTAAGATTTTCTTTTTGGGATAGATTTCAAGTAGGCCTCAAATACCACAAACTAGTTATTTTGAGAATGGCAAATTTGGGAATGCTTTTTCAACCCAGAACAAAAAGTCTGCTTTTACGGTCACTACAAATAACTTGACCAGCTAAAACTGTGCAGATTTGGTTGAATAGAGATGTGAGAACTGTTTTTTTTTTGCACTGTGTGACAGTTATAGGTTTAATCACAGAATGACACTTCTATCAGCACGCTAGCGTGTGTCTTAGGTTTTTCTGAATGACACTATCAATACCTTCAATGTAAGTTTTTCTTTTTGGGATAGATTTCAAGTAGGCCTCAAATACCACAAACTAGTTATTTTCAGTATGGCAAATTTGGGAATGCTTTTTCAACCCAGAACAAAAAGTCTGCTTTTACGGTCACTACAAATAACTTGACCAGCTAAAACTGTGCAGATTTGGTTGAATAGAGATGTGAGATCTGTTTTTTTTTTGCGCTGTGTGACAGTTATAGGTTTAATCACAGAATGACACTTCTATCAGCACGCTAGCGTGTGTCTTAGGTTTTTCTGAATGACACTATCAATACCTTCAATGTAAGATTTTCTTTTTGGGATAGATTTCAAGTAGGCCTCAAATACCACAAACTAGTTATTTTGAGAATGGCAAATTTGGGAATGCTTTTTCAACCTAGAACAAAAAGTCTGCTTTTATGGTCACTACAAATAACTTGACCAGCTAAAACTGTGCAGATTTGGTTGAATAGAGATGTGAGACCTGTTTTTTTTTGCGCTGTGTGACAGTTATAGGTTTAATCACAGAATGACACTTCTATCAGCACGCTAGCGTGTGTCTTAGGTTTTTCTGAATGACACTATCAATACCTTCAATGTAAGATTTTCTTTTTGGGATAGATTTCAAGTAGGCCTCAAATACCACAAACTAGTTATTTTCAGAATGGCAAATTTGGGAATGCTTTTTCAACCCAGAACAAAAAGTCTGCTTTTACGGTCACTACAAATAACTTGACCAGCTAAAACTGTGCAGATTTGGTTGAATAGAGATGTGAGACCTGTTTTTTTTTGCGCTGTGTGACAGTTATAGGTTTAATCACAGAATGACACTTCTATCAGGACGCTAGCGTGTGTCTTATGTTTTTCTGAATGACACTATCAATACCTTCAATGTAAGTGTTTCTTTTTGGAATAGATTTCAAGTAGGCCTCAAATACCACAAACTAGTTATTTTCAGAATGGCAAATTTGGGAATGCTTTTTCAACCCAGAACAAAAAGTCTGCTTTTACGGTCACTACAAATAACTTGACCAGCTAAAACTGTGCAGATTTGGTTGAATAGAGATGTGAGACCTGTTTTTTTTTGCGCTGTGTGACAGTTATAGGTTTAATCACAGAATGACACTTCTATCAGCACGCTAGCGTGTGTCTTAGGTTTTTCTGAATGACACTATCAATACCTTCAATGTAAGATTTTCTTTTTGGGATAGATTTCAAGTAGGCCTCAAATACCACAAACTAGTTATTTTCAGAATGGCAAATTTGGGAATGCTTTTTCAACCCAGAACAAAAAGTCTGCTTTTACGGTCACTACAAATAACTTGACCAGCTAAAACTGTGCAGATTTGGTTGAATAGAGATGTGAGACCTGTTTTTTTTTTTGCGCTGTGTGACAGTTATAGGTTTAATCACAGAATGACACTTCTATCAGCACGCTAGCGTGTGTCTTGGGTTTTACTGAATGACACTATCAATACCTTCAATGTAAGATTTTCTTTTTGGGATAGATTTCAAGTAGGCCTCAAATACCACAAACTAGTTATTTTGAGAATAGCAAATTTGGGAATGCTTTTTCAACCCAGAACAAAAAGTCTGCTTTTACGGTCACTACAAATAACTTGACCAGCTAAAACTGTGCAGATTTGGTTGAATAGAGATGTAAGACCTGTTTTTTTTTTGCGCTGTGTGACAGTTATAGGTTTAATCATAGAATGACACTTCTATCAGCACGCTAGCGTGTGTCTTAGGTTTTTCTGAATGACACTATCAATACCTTCAATGTAAGTTTTTCTTTTTGGGATAGATTTCAAGTAGGCCTCAAATACCACAAACTAGTTATTTTCAGAATGGCAAATTTGGGAATGCTTTTTCAACCCAGAACAAAAAGTCTGCTTTTACGGTCACTACAAATAACTTGACCAGCTAAAACTGTGCAGATTTGGTTGAATAGAGATGTGAGACCTGTTTTTTTTTGCGCTGTGTGACAGTTATAGGTTTAATCACAGAATGACACTTCTATCAGCACGCTAGCGTGTGTCTTAGGTTTTTCTGAATGACACTATCAATACCTTCAATGTAAGCCTTTCTTTTTGGGATAGATTTCAAGTAGGCCTCAAATACCACAAACTAGTTATTTTGAGAATGGCAAATTTGGGAATGCTTTTTCAACCCAGAACAAAAAGTCTGCTTTTACGTTCACTACAAATAACTTGACCAGCTAAAACTGTGCAGATTTGGTTGAATAGAAATGTCAGGTCTATTTTTTAGGCACTGGGTGACAGGCTCAACTTGCCCCTGATGTAATATATGGCCAAAAAATAACCACACTGTTGATGGTTAAATGCACTTAGGTGACACAGGCTCAGCCTGCACCAGATGTAGTCTACGGCCAAAAAATAACCAGACTGTTGATGGTTAAATGCACTTCTTTGACACAGGCTCAGCCTGCAGCTAATGTAGTCTATGGCCAAAAAATAACCAGACTGTTGATGGTTAAATGCACTTCGGTGACACAGGCTCAGCCTGCAGCTGATGTAGGATATAGCACAAAATAACCACACTATCGATGGTTAAATACACTTGGTGATAGCTCGTGCTGGCGCACCACAAGTCACAAAATGGCCTCCGATCACCCCAGAAAAAAAGTGATCTAAAAACGCTCTGGGCAGCCTCAAAAAAGTGAGCAAGTCAATAATAGCACTTCAATGATCCACAGCTGCAGATCGATCACAGAATGAAGTCTTTTGGAGGAGTTAATCTGCCTAATCTCGCCCTAACGTCGCAGCTGCAAGCTCTCCCTAAATTGATCATAGCAGAGTGACGTGCGGCGCTACGTGACTCCAGCTTAAATAGAGGCTGGGTCACATGGTGCACTGGCCAATCACAGCCATGCCAATAGTAGGCATGGCTGTGATGGCCTCTTGGGCCAAGTAGTATGACGCTTGTTGATTGGCTGCTTTGCAGCCTTTCAAAAAGCGCCAAGAAAGCGCCGAACACCGAACCTGAACCCGGACTTTCGCTCATCCCTACTTGTGACACAATATCACAAAATCACGTTTTGAGAAGCTGGTCATCTCAACACACACACACACACATCTGGACATGTCCAAACAAGAGAAAAGAAAAGGAAGGACACATGTGTACAGTAAAAGGTAGTGCAGGTAATTTTATTGCCAAATTTTCTGCTCCAATCTCTTACTAACCGAATCTTGTAGAGTCTTAAAGGGAACCTGTCATCAACTTTATGCTGCCCATACTAACGGCAGACTAAAGTATTGACAGGTGAGTTGATTTCAGAGGTCTGTCATTTATAAGTTAAAAGTAAGTGGTTGCTGAGAACCAACATCACAATCATTGTAGACTAGGCTTGGAAAATAGTCTCGGCCACCTGACAAGAGTCATGGTTATTCATGAATTCCTGCTCTCCCTGCCCACCTGCTGATGATTGACAGCCTTCTACCTAGTTTTCTCCCTTTCTCTCTAGGAGACAACTGCCAATCATCAGCAGATGGGAGGTAGAGCAGGAGATTATGAATAACCAGGACTCTTCTCAGGTAGATTTGACTCTTTTCAAGGCCTGTGCTGCAATGATTATGATGCTGGTTCTCAGAAACCACAAACTTTTAGCTCATGAGTGACACACTGTTGAAATCAGCATTGATGTCACTAATTTATGCTTCCCTTAGCGAGGTCAGCATAAAGTTGATGACAGGTTCCCTTTAACAAACGCTGGCCACATGGCCCAAGAAAACCCCAAGAAAATGCACATTCACTGAATATAAAAGAATTTAATTTTTTTTTTAATTAGGCTACAAAAGACACGACCATGATTAAAAATGGTATACAATATGATATAACAAATGCTGGTACAAAATGAGACTAGGCATCTACCCAGTTCCCACCAAAAAAACATAAATATAGGCAAAATGTATGTAGCCCAAAATAGCAGCATAGGATGGTATACAGCAAACGGGTGCTAACAATTGCACAATAAATGCATGATCAAAAATTATGTGGCATAAAAATATCTTATACCTGGACAAAGTTGGGCATACAAGGACTACCAAGGTGGGACTGGGTAAAGAGAACAATGCCCATGGTTCTCTTTACCCAGGACCACCTTGGTAGTCCTTGTATGCTCAACTTTGTTTAGGTATAAGATTCTTTGATGTCACATCATTATTGATCATGCATTTATTGTGCAATTGTTAGCAACTGTTTGCTGTATACTATCCTATGCTGCTATTTTGGACTACATACATTTTGCCCATACTTGTGATTTTTTGGTGGGAGCTGGGTAGATGCTGAAAGGATTTGGACCTTTCTGGACCTCTACGACAACCTTGGTTTGAGACACTGACGTCAGGAGAGATGTTTCTCAGTTGGCAATAATAGACACACACATCACTGAGAAACACTCTGATTTTATTATGCTATTGCTTGGCCTCATATAGGCAGCAGAAAAGTTTGCACAACAACAGCGTTAAACTAATCATAAAATGATAAACATTGACGCCCATACAGATACTACTGGAACATCCCTTTTATGGGTATGTAATACGTCACATATAAGAACGTACACAGTTGTGCCGAATTACCCTGAGTGAATTAGAACATTTGTTCTAATTCTGGGAGATTCCCAGAATCTGTCCTGAGACAGATAAGTGAACCTAACTCACAGCGGGGGGGGGATGTGAAGTGCGTAGGTGAGATATTATAACAATTCTGTACATCATAGAGAAGACAACATGGAGTCACATTTGCCTTCAGATGCTTGGTCTCATTTTGTACCAGCATTTGTTATATCATATTGTATACAATTTTTAATCATGTTTGTGTCTTTTGTAGCCTAATAAAAAAATGTTGTATTGCTTTTATATTCAGTGGATGTGCATTTTCTCATGGTTTTCTTGGGCCATGTGGCCAGTGTTTGTTAATATAGTTGTCCAAACCGCCATTGCAATCCATCTTCATTGTAGTGTGCCCCCCACCCCACTCTTTTTACAGCGTCTACTGCGTGGTCCGAAACTCGTTATGCATTCCTATGGGAGTCATATTAGGGCTGGTCCAAAAAGCAGAGAATATAGGATTTGACTAGTCATAATGGGGATCATGTGGTCTAACAATGCACCAAATTGGAGCAGATGATTTGGAGAAAAATTATCTGCACTACCTTTTACAGTACAGATATGTCCTTCCTTATCTTTCCTCTTGTTTGAACATGTTCTGGTGTGTGTGTGTGTGTGTGTGTGTGTTTCATGAGATTACCAGCTTTTAATTTTTTTGATATTGTGTCACAGTCTGATAAGGGTTTGCTAGTATGTCACGATATTGTATTGAATTGGTTTCATGGTAAATTTGAGTACTTAACCAATTAGAGTTTAAATAAGGATGGGCACATCTGTATGGTACATTACAAATGAGATTAGAAAATGCTGCTTTGATATGTATTTCACAACACATTATGATTAAAAATGCAAATGATATGTTATGCAATGTAATTTGACACTAAACCTCGTTAAAGAGGATCTGTCACCACTCATAACATGTCTGTTTCATTAGTTACTTGAATTCCCTGTGTAATAATTACATGTAACATTTATTCTTATGGCTCTGTCTTATTATTCCTTCTTGAAGAAGAATAAATTGTCAATCGTTTTCAACAAAGGTTCATCTAGGTGTTACCAGCTGGAGGGGAGTCCATGAACAGCCTTACACTACCCAATATTTGCTGTCAGTGTCACACTGTGCAGAGACACATACCCAGTTGGTAACACCTAAATGGACTAGCCAGCTGCTAGCAATTCATAATCTCCTGGTAGGAATAACAAAGCTATTGTACAACATAGTATCATAACAATAGATGCACCAGAATTGTCATTACTTGGGAAATGCAAGTACTTACTAAAACAGACATTTCTATAGAGGTGACAGGTTCACTTTAAGCCTTTTTCTCACATTTGTGGTGATCTTAATGCAAGATGCTTGTTATTTTACAAGTTACATAGCAATTAGTAGAAGTCCTGAACACAAGACTCTGAATTTTAGAGGCAGTTACCAGGAAAAGTTATAATAATATCATTGATTTAGACACAGGGATTTCAGGTGGGGGAAAGGTAGAGTAGACAAAATCTGTATCTTCTCTGCATTGCTTGAATCTCCTATTTTCATTAGATAATTCTCAAGTAATCTCTATATTAGGACAGCACGGAACACATGATTATGAGCTCCTTGTTAACTGGAGGTGCAATGCTATGATACATTAATGAATATATGAATATAATAACTAGAGATAAGTCAATTGAAGTCAAATGAATTGACTTTGATCCGAATATCAGGAAAAATTAGATTTGCAATGAAGCCAAATTTCCTTGTGCTTCGTGGTAACAAATCAATTTTTCCTGAAATGGCAGTAAAAAAAATTAACATACTCACCTCATCCGTTTGCTCACAGACAGGCCGTGACGGCCATCTTGATTGAAGAAACCCTGCAAAATCTCACTCGTGGTGATGTGTGGTGTCATCACATCACCATGCTCGCCAGGTACGGTGACATCATCAGTGCCGACCATTGCATCTGGCCAGCGTGATGACGTCATCATGTCACAGTTCGAGATTTTGTGCGATATCTTCAATCGAGTTGGCCGTGACGGCCTCTCTGCCAGCAAATGGCAGTATGTTTTCATTTTTTTTTACCCTGATTAACCTGATTAACCCCTGAAAGGCCTCAATTTTAAAGTCAGATGCTGCATTCAGCAATGAACGCGGCATATAAGGGGTTTAAAGATTGGGGTGGCGCAATCATTGTTGCCTGACATTTCGCCTGCCACATACGATGGAATGCAATTCATGACGAAGCAATTCTTAACTAATCAAATTCCTTTGTGAAATTCAGCCAAGCAGCCAAATCAAATTTTTGATAACTTCACTCATCACTAATAACTATGGGGATCATTTATTAAGACTGTTTTTTTAGACACTGGTCTTAATAATCTTTATAGCTTGCAGTGGATCTACAGAAGTTATGGCAATGGAGCAGACCTTTACATAACTTCGGCGTATCCAGTGCCAGTCTAAATCTAAGCCAGCTTCTTTGCTGGCTTACATTTAGACCATTTTCTATGTAGAAAAAAATTGAAAGAGACGGGCCTGCCGGCCCACCCCTTACCCACCCACTTTTTGGGGGAAAACTCACCATAGCCGTATTTTTGAATAGTAAATTATCCCCTATATGTTTAAAGTGCTACAAATATTAGACTGTTAAAGGCTACTTTTGGGAGCCATTTTCTATGATTTCATTTTGAGCAGCTCCTAAAGACTCATTATAGCCAAATTATTATCATACTTAAGAATATGGTTTAAACAACTGTTTATGAGCTATCAGGAGTTTAGAAATAAGGGCTGTGCAGCAGCTATCAGAACAACAACATGATAGGTTCAGTATTAAACTGAAAGCGAGATACTAGATAGACTGAAACTTAACACTGTAGGTTAAACTTTAGGCAAAAACTTTTTTAATAAAGACTAGAAACGAGCAAATTTTTAAAAAATTCGATTTGCTGGTTCGCCAATATTCTTTTTTAAAATATGGTACAATCCGAATAAATTTGTGGCAATTTACATTAAAAAAAGCTATTTCCTGGCTGCAGAGAGCCTTTATAATGGTGTAGAACACTGTGCCTTGCAGTAACACGCATAGGGAGTCTGCTCTGGTAGCGAAATAATACTGTGAGTCCGTATGACATGCACATGACAGGCGTCACTCTTAGAATCACTGCAAACTTCACTTATTTGGGCACTCAAGTATGAACTCAGCCTTACAGGTCGATGTTAGCGCCAAGAAGAAGTGCAGTCCTTTTACACTGTGGTCAGCTGATTCCATATAGATGTCAACAGAACCTGTTCTATTAAACAATTATACAAGTAGAGCCCCCTGACTGAGTGGAGAGGGTGACAGAATCCGGAGCTGGCGGCAGCATCAAGAGGCCACAGAGTGGCACAATGACAGAGTCTGGAGGTTGCGGCAGCATAAGGGGAGACCAAAGAGTGGCTCAATGACAGAGTGTGGAGGTGACAGCAGCATGAGGATGCCACAGAGTGGCAAGACAACGAGAGATTGTAGAGGTGGCAACAGCATCAGGAGGCCAAAGAGTACCACAACTACGAGAGATTGTGGAGGTGGCAGCAGCATGAGAAGGCCACAGAGTGGCACGGCGACAAGAGATTGTGCAGGCGTCAGCAGCATGAGGAGGCCATAGAATAGCACGATAACAGAAGATTGTGGAGGTGGCAGCAGCATGAGGAGACCACAGAGTAGCATGAAGAAGAAAGATTGTGGAGGTGGCAGCAGCATGAGGAGGCCACTTTGGCTCTGCACAGTTTAATAATACACGTTCTCCAGCACAAAAGGCTTGGCAAATTGATTGTCCATCGTAGATTGGGATAATATATTGGCAAATTAAAGTTTAGTTTCTTATAATTTTAATCAAGTTTTGGTTCCATTAAATATTTAATTTCATAAAAAAAAATTAAGTCAAGGAGAGGGCGGGAGAGAATCGGCCAGTCTTCTGGTTATTCGAGAACGTGGTTGCAATGGAGAAAGCATTCCAAAAAACAATTTGTCTCCACCTGGAGATAAATCCTGTCAAGATTGATGCAAGCACGGTATTAAACAGGCCTCTAGTAGCTACAGACAATGAGAAAACAAATCTTCAAGATGGAGCCCGGAAGAGTCGCAAACTTTATCAAGATTCAAACCATAACTACTTCTCTTCATCAGGGAAAACAGCACGAATTCCCAGTCATCATGGAAAAAGCTTAGAATCAATGTTGAAAAATATATGGCATCAGAGGTGTGTGAGGACGCCATCACGATAGGACAGGTACGCCATCCAGGGAGGATTGTATATGTGGGCGACATACAGAATATAACCAGGAAACAGATTGAATAATGGGGACAATTCTGATATTTGGCGGCAGTCCTTGTAGTGAATTATCTGTGGTTAACCGGCACTGGAAAGGCCTTTATGGGGGCAGTGGACAACAGTTTTTTTACTTTTCAGGATTACTCAATAAAGTGTTGCCTAAGACAGGAGAGAATCTATCAGTCTTCTGGTAATTCGAGAATGTGGTTGCGATGGAGAAAGCATTCCAAAAAACAATTTCTCTCTACCTGGAGACAAATCCTGTCAAGATTGATGCAAGTGAGGTATCGGCTGCTCATCGTGCAAGATACTTCTGGGGGAACCTGCCTGGCATGAACAGGCCTCTAGTAGCTGCAGGCAATGAGAAGACAAAGCTTCAAGATTTCTTGGAGCCCGGACGAGTCGCAAAGTTCATCAAGATTCAAACCATAACTACCAGCCCCTGGTCTCTTTGTCACAGAAAACATCACGAGTTCCCAGTCATCATGGATGGGAAGGAGGACATCCTGTGGTGCACAGAGATGGAGAGGGTCTTTGTATTCCCCCCGCACTATATGGACATCTCAGAAATAAACCGCTGCTTTCGACAGAAGCTCCTGGGAAGGTCATGGAGCGTCCCGGTCATCTATTTGCCCCGCTGAAAGATTATTTTGAAAGTGTGTAGAAGCCACAAGGGGGCCCCCACACTGCAGATTTATCATGGAGACACCAGATTTTTTAATATGACATTACTATATAAAGAAAAAAAATTAAAATGAAGCCCCTTCATCACCCGGATCCCAAGTGCGATCAGCTACATAATCATCACCGAGTACTGTCGTCATTGATGTCCTCCTCAACTGTCTCTGGTTCAGGAGCCTGACTGCTCGCAACACCAGCTCAATGCCACTCTCCTCATCACTACTTGCCCGCCTAGAGGAGGAAAGTACAGAGGCAGTTTGAGGACAGGTGAAGGCACAGGGCCTGCTCCCGGGCCATGCGAACTAAGGGTTGTGTCTGATAAACCCACCGACTGTTGGCTGGGGGTGTCTGATCTCATTTGGGATGAAATGAATGACCAATTTAACCAATCAATAACTGCTGGGTTGCTGGTCAAGACACAACCGCTAGATGAGACCGGAAGCTTCCCTTGCTCTGTTGCGACCTCTGCCTGCGCCAGAAACATTTATATCTCTGCCACTTGAGTGGGTAAATGCTCACATTTGATCGCGTCTGGCATGTAGGAGAGTCGTTCTGTTCACGGATGAGTCCCGGTTTTCACTATTCAGGGCAGATGGCAGACAGTGTGTGTGGCGTCGTGTGGGTGAGAGGTTTGCTGACGTCAACGTTGTGGATCGAGTGACTCATGGTGGTGATGGGGTTATGGTATGGGCAGTCGTATGTTATGGACAACGAACACAGGTGCATTTTATTGATGGCATTTTGAATGCAGAGAGATACAGTGACGAGATCCTGAGGCCTATTGTTGTGCCATTCATCCACGACCATCACCTCATGTTGCAGCATGATAATGCACAGCTCCATATTGCAAGGATATGTACACAATTCCTGGAAGCTGAAAACATCCAGGTTTGGGATGCTTTGGATTGGTGTATTCGACAGCGTGTTCCAGTTCCTGCCAATATTCTGAAACTTCGCACAGCTATTGAAGAGGAGTGGACTAACATTCCACAGGCCACAATCAACAACCTGATCAACTCTATGTGACACAGATATGTTGCACTGCATGAGGCAAATGGTGGCCACACCAGATACTGACTGGTTTTCTGACCCCCCCTCCCCCCAGTAAGGCAAAACTGTTCACATTTCAGAGTGGACTTTTATTGTGGGAAGTCTAAGGCACACCTGTGCAATATTCATGCTGTCTAATCAGTACCTTGATATGCCACACCTGTGAGGTGGGATGATTATCTCGGCAAAGGAGAAGTGCTCACTAAGATTTAGACAGATTTGTGAACAATATTTGAGAGTAATGGGTCTTTTGTGTATGTAGAAAATGTTTCAGATCTTTGAGTTCAGCTCATGCAAAATAGGAGCAAAACCGAAAGTGTTGCATTTATATTTTTGGTCAGTGCAAATTAAAAGTAAATTAAAACACCCCTAAAAGAGACAAATATATTTGTCCTTTTGTACTGAAATAGGGCACTAAACGCTTTCACCACTAGAGATGGCCTTGCGAATCGCCCAGAGGTCGTTTCGCGGCAAACTTTGCCCGTTCGCGATTCGCCGAACATTCGAACATATGCCGATATTCGCGCCTGCCATATTCTTTCACATTGTGAAGAACTTTGACCCAGGATACATCCATCAGGTGTTACAGGACAGCCAATTGAGACGTTTCAGTAAATGGACATACCCCCTTACCTTATAATTAAACCTGATCTGGCCACCATTTTACATTCAGTCTTTTGCCAGTGTAGGGAGAGGTTGCTGTGTGGAGCAGGGACATGCGGTTAGGGACACCAAACGCTAGCTAATAGGGCCATAAAAGTACTTTTAAGGACTGGTATAGGTGTGCTATCGATAGGTGTGACTTACTGAGGAGTGTAATACGTATACTTATAATATATTTTCTAACATAGAAAGTATATTATAGTTCAATTGTATTGTGCAGCAGTTGTGTGCGGTTTTGCTGCGATACTGCAGCTACACAGAGTGCCAAACGCTATTGGAACAAATAATTTCTACTGGTGTGATATACCAGTTGTCCCCCGAAAAAAGTGATTGAAGCAGGGGTGTTACATACCAATTATATACTTTCTATATAGTGCATTTAGGTAGTGCAGCATTTATTTGAGGTTTTGCTGCGTTACCGCATCTACACAGTGATAAACGCTATTGGAACAAATAATTTCTACTGGTGTGATATACCAGTTGTCCCCCCCAAAAAAACTTATTGAAGCAGGGGTGTGATATACACATAATATATTTTCTATATAGTGCATTTAGGTAGTGCAGCATTTGTTTGCGGTTTTGCTGCGTTACCTCTGCTACGCAGAGTGACAAACGCTATTGGAACAAATAATTTCTACTGGTGTGATTTACCAGTTGCCCCTGCCTATTTTGCGCATTCGCATACGTGAAAATTACATTGCTGATATTTTGCATTGAAAAAAATGATGAATGGAGATCGCAAATAATACATCTGGTATGTCACTGTCCATGTTGTGGGACTATTTGTGCACTTCTAGTAAGTATTTGGTGGCTGCAAATATGACCTGAAGGTTTTTCATGTTCACCTGCCATTCAAGTCTATGGGGCCAGCTGCGAACAAACGGTTTGCGAACATTTGAGCGCGAACGCACATTCACGTTTGCGAACCGTCCCGGCCAATGTTCGTCCATCACTATTCACCACAAATAACTGCAACAGTGAAATGCTTATATATTTTTCTTTTTGTACTGAAATAGGCCACTAAACGCTTTCAACACATTTAACAGCTGAAGTGAACTGAGAATATATTTATATTTTTGTACTAAAATAGGCCAATAAAGGCTTTTCAACATAGAACAAGAACAAATTGCTGGAATGACAAAGCTGTATAATGGCTATTTGGATCCCCAAATAATCTTTCCCTGCACTTGTCAATTGTTTTTCTAGCACTGTCCCTACACTATGAAATGATTCCTCCCTATCCTATCCCTTCACTTGTAAATCGCTTTTCTGGCACTGTCCCTAGCGCCTTCTGACGACTCTCCCTGCACTAAGGTGCTGTGAAAAGATTCCTCCCTATCCTTTCCCTGTACTTATAAGGGTCCATTCACATGTCCGTAGTGTATTGCAGATCCGCAAATTGCGGATCCGCAATACACTGCGCCCGCACCCATAAAGAAATGCCTATTCTGGTCCGCTATTGCGGACAAGAATAGGACATGTTCTATTTAGAGGGCTGTGACATCACAGGGATGGCTGGCTGCTGATTGACTGCATGCATGGCATTATGAGTCATCCCGCCTTCCCACAGTTCCTTGCCCCATGTCCTCACACGTGTAGCCACCATTTTAGCCGCCATTTTAGGAAAAATTGCGATTTGTTACTAGTGTTGAGCGTGAATAGCAAATTTTAATCGCAAATATAGGCACTTCAAGAATTAATGAATATTTTGAATATAGTGCTACATATTTGTAATGACGAATATTCATAATTTTATTCCATCTGAACACATGATTCCTCCCTGCTTCTTGCTTGCGGGCCAATGATGTCATTGGCCCACAAGCAAGAAGCAGAGAGGAATCATGTGTTCACTTCAGATGGAAAAAAATGACAAATATTCTAAAAAACAAACATATAGCACTATATGCTATATATTTGTTTTTTAGAATATTTGTCATTTTTTTCCATCTGAAGTCATGATTCCTCCCTGCTTAAGTTGATTGTGGGCCAAATCAAAAAGCATTGAGGAATCATTTGTTCAGATGGAAAAAATGACGAATATTCTAAAAACGAATATATAGCACTATATTCTATAGTGCTATATATTTGTTTTTGACCCACGCCTGTATTGAGCGTGCAATATTCGCATATTACGCTATCATTACCTTGCCGATTTTCGTGGAGAAAAAAGAAGAATGTAGAATATAACGAATATAGGAATTTGCGAATAGATGACGAATATTCTACAAAATATTTGCGAAATATCACAAATTCGAAAATGACCCCTGCCGCTCATTACTATTTGTTACCACTTTGAGTTCCACTTTGTCAGCTTTGATTCGCTCATCTCTAATAAAGACCAATAGAAAACAGGATTTTAGCCCAAAATGAGTAACATGCAATCTAAAAAAATGTAAAAATCCCCCCCGAAAAAAACTGCTCCCAAAAATAGCCTTTAATGCATGATGACATTTTAATGGTTAGTAAAAAGTTTTTTAGGTGCATGAAAACTTCCTACTTGTTCACCTTTTTATGGAGGAACTTTCATCAGGATAGGACTCCTGGAACCCCTGCTGATCAGCTGTTTGAAGAGAACACTTGCCAAGTGAACGGGATGGGGGAGCTGTAATTAAACTGCTTGCTGCTGCAATGTAAAACAGTGAAGAGAATGCAGTGCTTACAAGAGCGCTACATTCTCTTCAAACAGTTGATTGGCAGGATTGCTGGGAGTTAGACCCCGGCTGATCTAACAGGATTGCCAGGATAGGTCATCACTAGGGGTGAGCGAATCGTGCTTTGGATACAAGATCCAAAGTCGATTCATTCCCCAACTTCATTTTAATGCTGTATGGTGACCTGTCCCTGTACAGCATTAAAATGTATGCGCTGCACGGAGACAAAATTTGTTAAATTCGACTTTGGTGAAGAACCTTGGCCTTTGATTCTACAACTTTAAAAACATTTTGAAACAGCAATCCGAACTTAGCTTCCGTACTGAGGTAGCAAATGGTACTGAAGCCCGAATTCAGATTCCTGTTTCGAAGGTCGAAGTTATTCACTGAACTTAACAAATTTTGCCTACACGCAGCACATCAATTTTAATGATGTTGAAGTCATGTCTCCATACAGCAATAAAACAAAGTTGAGGAATGAATCGACTTCGGATCTTAGATCCGAAGTGCGATTCGCTCACCCCTAGTCATTAGTGTAGGAAACTGAACAACCCCTTTGAGTGTTTATCAAGTAAGGGATCAAGTAATCAATAAGATCACTATCATAAAATTGGTTTATCATAAAATTTCTTTATTGTCCTACCATTTTTTTATAAAAGAAAAGGCAATAACGGGTTCACTAGACATAAAAAAACGACTGCTGAAAATAAGGAACATTCGGTCTCCCTGTTATAGTAAGATGCTGCACATTTTGCATTATGCCTCAGGCAGAAAGATGTAGCTTACAAAGTCATATCACTATGTGTACAGGCAATCACTCATAAATTTCAGTGACAACAAAAGTTTCAGTCATGTTCTCCCTGTGAGAGGCAATAGTTCGGTCAAATATGCTGTCACTTGTCAGTACTAATACCGAGGGGTGGTGTTTGTGCTCCGAGTCAAATAAGAGTGAGCAAATCCTTAATGATTTGTTAGTGCTGGATCTCTGAAATGATTTTTCATGATGCATGCTATAATATGTGCCTATTTTTTCTTTTGCTCTGCATACCCTAAAGCAGAAACAAATCCTATGTCTACCCGGTATGCTTGTATGCCATAAACATTCAATTATAGCTTTCTGACAAGGTCACCTTGGAGTTGCGTCTGTCATTTTATTTCCTAACCACAAAATAAACAAGGACCTTCATGAAATAGATTATGGCGCCACAGGCCATATGAATAACAAATGATTTCATATATAAGCAAAGTATATGTGGTTACAGAAAATAATGAACGAGGAAGAGTTGCAGTTGCTGCTTCCAAGTTTGATCTTTTGTTCAAGGAAGAGAAGTTTTCAGAGTATTGAGCCAAACTTAGAATTTTATTATGTGCGTCAGTAAATCTCTCCTTTTCTGTCAATTCTTGCTGTTATATTATAGAGGGGCCTGGATACATTGGGTCCAGAAGCGTTATAAAATGAAAGGAAATCTGTCACCAGGATTATTGCTATTGAAGTAAAGCCATAGCTAGAGATGAGCGAATTAAAAAAAAAATTGATTCGCCGGTTCGCCAGTTTTTTGGGGAAAAATTTGGTTCGATTCGAATATATTTGCTGCAAATTTTGTTAAAAAAATGCTTTTTCCTAGCTGCAGAGAGCCTTTACAGTGGTGTAGAATACTATGCCTGCAGTAACACGCATAAGGAGTCTGCTTTGGTAGTGAAACAATACTGTAAGTCAGTATGACATGCAGATGACAGACGTCGCTCTTAGAATCACTGCACACTTCACTTATTAGGGCAGTCACCGGGCAAAAACTGACCAAATAACTCAAATATGAACTCAGGCTTACAGGTCAATATTAGCGCCAAGAAGAAGTGCACTCCTTTTACACCATCTTCAGTTGATTCCACATAGATGTCTAAAGAACCTGATCTATTAAACGCTTATAAAAGTAGAGCGGAGTAGAGCGGAGAGGGTGTCAGTAGTAAGTTTGTGTTGACGTCACTGATTATTTTGCCCTGCTTCTGATCCGTCAGAATAATAACCCCCAAAAAACGGATCCTGTCTGTTGAGCATCCGACTTCAGCATTTGGTCAGTAATCCATCAGTATTGCTAATGCCAAAAAAAAAACAGGAGTAGATCCAAAACAGAGATTACACGTGAACAGAATATTTGCATGTCTTCTATGTTTTGTATGCACTCCTGCTTTTGGCTACCAAATCATAAGCCAATTCTGATGGTACCATACAGGCCTTACATCTGGTACACAGAGAGGATTCGTTGTGCGTCTCATTTTTCCTTCGTTCTGACAGATCAGAAGAAGGGTCAAATAAATGATGATGTCAGCCAAGCCAAAAAGGCTAAATAGTGACCCAGCAAGGAAGTGGGGAGGGTGGGAACAGCATAATAAGTCCACAGAGTGGCCCATACAGCAAAAAGGGCTGTACAATCACCAATCAATATTCCCCAAAAAACTGTTTCCCATAAAAAATTTCACCACTACAGAATTCGGCCCATACAGAAAAAGGTATACAATTACCCATCAATTTTCCTGAAAAAAAAAACATGTTTGAAATTAAAAATTTTACCACTACGTAATTCAGCCCATACAGCAAAATGAGGTGTACAATCACCCATCAATTTTCCCCAAAAACCATGATTGAAATGATAAATTTCACCACTACATAATTCGGACCATATAGCAAAAGGAGGTGTACAAATAGGCCCTTATTTTTTTCCACTTTTCCACTACACAAGGCTTTTAAACATATAAGTGCAGGCTGAACGGCAAATATATTTTTCTTTTGCCTACGGAGTCCTTTTGTTATTTCTTTGCACAGGGAGCAAGAATGTTACGCACAATTCTGATGGAACTCCTGATCTTAAGAAACTGGACTTGACCTCCAAAGCAGAGGCTCTCCTGTCATGTCTTGTGTGCTGTAGAGATCGAATGCAGACGGAGCAGATAAAAACACATAAATATTTTCAATTTACTGAAGCTGCTTGATTTAATTGTGAATAGATAGTAAAGGCAAAGTCTGCTGGTGTGTTGTCATCAGTGTCTTCATTATGTTTATTGCAGGACATACGACAAGGTAATTCGGTCCATACAGCAAAAGGAGGTCTACAATCACCCATCAAATGTTCCCGAAAAAAGCCTGTTTCACATTAAAAAACTCACCACTACATAATTCGGTCCATAACGCAAAAAGGGCTGTACCACATATAACTGCACCGCTAAAGTACAACGCTGAACGGCAAATATATTTTTCTTTTGCCAATAATACACGGCAGACAGGGCTTTAGAATATATAACTGCACAGCTGAACGGCTATTAGGCCCTAATTGTTTTCCACTTTTCCACTACTCAATGCTTTTCAACATATAAGTGCAACGCTGAACGGCAAATATTTTTTTCTTTTGCCACTAATACAGGGCAAAAGGGGCTTTAGAATGTATAACTGCACTGCTGAACGGCAAATATATATTTTTCTTTTTCCGCAAATACACATCACAAAAGGCTTTAGAACAGATAACTGCACCACTGAGCGGCAAATATATTTTTTCTTTTTCCACTAATACACATCACAAAAGGCTTTACAACAAATAACTGCACCACTGAGCGGCAAACATACAGTGGGATGCGAAAGTTTGGGCAACCTTGTTAATCGTCATGATTTTCCTGTATAAATCGTTGGTTGTTACGATAAAAAATGTCAGTTAAATATATCATATAGGAGACACACACAGTGATATTTGAGAAGTGAAATGAAGTTTATTGGATTTACAGAAAGTGTGCTATAATTATTTAAACAAAATTAGGCAGGTGCATAAATTTGGGCACTGTTGTCATTTTATTGATTCCAAAACCTTTAGAACTAATTATTGGAACTCAAATTGGCTTAGTAAGCTCAGTGACCACTGACCTACATACACAGGTGAATCCAATTATGAGAAAGAGTATTTAAGGGGGTAAATTGTAAGTTTCCCTCCTCTTTTTATTTTCTCTGAAGAGTAGCAACATGGGGGTCTCAAAACAACTCTCAAATGACCTGAAGACAAAGATTGTTCACCATCATGGTTTAGGGGAAGGATACAGAAAGCTGTCTCAGAGATTTCAGCTATCTGTTTCCAGAGTTAGGAACATATTGAGGAAATGGAAGACCACAGGCTCAGTTCAAGTTAACGCTCGAAGTGGCAGACCAAGAAAAATCTCGGATAGACAGAAGCGACGAATGGTGAGAACAGTCAGAGTCAACTCACAGACCAGCACCAAAGACCTAAAACATCATTTTGCTGCAGATGGAGTCACTGTGCATTGTTCAACCATTCGGCGCACTTTACACAAGGAGATGCTGTATGCGAGAGTGATGCAGAGGAAGCCTTTTCTCCGCCCACAGCACAAAAAGTGCTGCTTGAGGTAGGCTAAAGCACATTTGGACAAGCCAGCTTCATTTTGGAATAAGGTGCTGTGGACTGATGAAACTAAAATTGAGTTATTTGGCCATAACAAGGGGCGTTATGCATGGAGGAAAAAGAACACAGCATTCCAAGAAAAACACCTGCTACCTACAGTAAAATATGGTGGTGGTTCCATCATGCTGTGGGGCTGTGTGGCCAGTGCAGGGACTGGGAATCTTGTCAAAGTTGAGGGACGCATGGATTCCACTCAGTATCAGCAGATTCTGGAGACCAATGTCCAGGAATCAGTGACAAAGCTGAAGCTGCGCCGGGGCTGGATCTTTCAACAAGACAACGACCCTAAACACTGCTCAAAATCCACTAAGGCATTTATGCAGAGGAACAAGTACAACGTTCTGGAATGGCCATCTCAGTCCCCAGACCTGAATATAATTGAAAATCTGTGGTGTGACTTAAAGAGAGCTGTCCATGCTCGGAAGCCATCAAACCTGAATGAACTAAAGATGTTTTGTAAAGAGGAATGGTCCAAAATACCTTCAACCAGAATCCAGACTCTCATTGGAACCTACAGGAAGCGTTTAGAGGCTGTAATTTCTGCAAAAGGAGGATCTACTAAATAATGATTTCATTTCTTTTTTGTGGTGCCCAAATTTATGCACCTGCCTAATTTTGTTTAAACAATTATAGCACACTTTCTGTAAATCCAATAAACTTCATTTCACTTCTCAAATATCACTGTGTTTGTCTCCTATATGATATATTTAAATGACATTTTTAATCGTAACAACCAACGATTTATACAGGAAAATCATGACGATTAACAAGGTTGCCCAAACTTTCGCATCCCACTGTATATATTTTTTTCCGCTAAAAAAAGGTCACAAAAGGCTTTAGAACAGATAACTGCACAGTTGAGCGGCAAATATATTTTTTCTTTTTCCGTTAATACATGTCACAAAAGGCTTTAGAACAGATAACTAGAGTTGAGCGGACACCTGGATGTTTGGGTTTGGCAGGTTCGGCCGAACTTTAAAAAAAAGTTCGGGTTCGGGACCCGAACTTGATCCCGAACCCGAACCCCATTGAAGTCAATGGGGACCCGAACTTTTGGCCACTAAAATGGCTCTAAAATAGTCCTGAAAGGGGCTAGAGGGCTGCAAAAGGCATCAAAATGTGCTTCAGAGCATGGCAATTGTTCTACAAACAAATGTGGATAGGGAAATGACTTAAAATAACAAAATACAGAAAAAATAAATAAAAAATCTGGATCTAGGAGTAGGAGGTTGAGGAGGCGGTGGATGGGTGGATGTGGCGCTGTAGGTTGACGTGGCGGTGTAGGTGGAAGTGTAACATCCCAGAGTTATGTTACTAAACTCTTTCTCCCCGCTAATATTTGTTGGTAACATGTGCCTTGTCATCTAATGTAATTTAACATCACATCCTCACAAATGTGCATATTCTAATCCTTGTTAAATGTATTTGCTGTAATTTCCATGTACACCAGCAGGTGGCAGCAATGTGTTACCAGGGCTTTAGTAACAGTTTAGCATATCTAGACTGGAATAGTACATTCCAGTTTAGCTCCCCCCTCTTTGAGGAGGTGTGGAATGTTCCGACATCCTACCTCATGGGGAGGAAAGGAAGTTACAATTAGTGTGCCAGCCACCCCGGCTAGGGGAAAGCTGTGCTGGTAGGAGCTCCCAGTTCTAGGGATCCCAACCCAGGATCGTGTCTTGGCTGAGACCAAAGATCTTCATCCCCAGCCTGAGCCTTAACTGGTGACAAGCAAGCAGCCACCTCCAGATCTTCAGGACGAACCATTCCCTGTGAGCATAACTGTGAGTAACATCCAGAGACCAGGAGAAGCCAAAGTCCTCCTCAGCTAGGCAGTCCCATATACAGCAGAAGATAGACAAATCAGAAGATAAATTCCTGCCACATATTACAGAGCCATAAGCAGATGACTAATCCTGCAAGAGAGCTCCAGGCACATGATAGAAGCAGAAGAGATATTGATCCCTGCCATACATTGCCATCACCTGCTGGGACCCAAGACTATTGCTTTAACTCATATGGATTAATGCTGCCTCCAGTAAAGACAAGTTGAATTATATTCCAAGTCTGCATCTCAATTATTGCAACCAAAACCCTCAATTACTCCTACTAGCAACACACTCATTTATTGCAAGTGAGCCAGGATCCAGAAGTCCAGCCGTACCAAGGTAGGAGACACCGTTGACACTATACCTACTACTACACAGAGATATTACACCACTCTGGCATTCCTCACCTGGTACGTAAGTTGCAACACCTTAAAGGGCCCTGAGACTGTACCATGCGCACGCTGCAATTGGCGTCACGAACAAAAAACATTGACTATTATACCCATATTGCATATTTTGGTGTCCGTGTAACCGTACCACGGTCCTGCTCATTGCAGAAGCGGCGGTGAAGGAGGAATAGGTAGCCAACACTGATTTGTGTTATTTTTTTAGTTTTAAATTGGGGTATCCCCAAAAATATTGGGACATATAACAAAATAAAACAAAGAATAAGTGCACTTGAGTACAAGAATGGATGCTGAGGCTGGTATAAATGTCTATTCTGCACAAGGTACGGACAAGTCCTATGGGATCCATGCCTGGTTCATTTTAATAAACGTAAGCTTGTCCACATTGGCTGCTGCCTGTGATAATGGTCTCTGCCGTGCTAAACACACGTTCACACTATACACTGGCTGCAGGGCAGGTCAGCATCTCCAAGGCTGACAAAGCTTTTCCACATTTTGGCCATGCTAACCCTGCCTTCTCAGCTGCGTTGGCGACCTATTCCTTCTCCTATGCCCTCGCCTTGTGCTTCAACTGTGCCCCCGCTGTCAGGTGGGAATGCCATCAGCAGCGTGCGCTTGTAGTCGTTCATCTTCCGATCAGTAACAGATGTTTTCACTAAATTTAGTTCCCTGTCAGCAATGCAGAGCAGGGGTTCATTCACGGCAAAAGGGGGTTCATGTCACCCAGCAATAGAACAGAGGATTTTGAGAGAACGAGGCCCATGTCACCCAGGCACAGCAGGGGTTCATTCACGGCAAAAGGGGGTTCATGTCACCCAGCAATAGAACAGACGATTTTGAGAGATTTAGGCCCCTGTCACCCAGGCACAGCAGGGGTTCATTCACGACAAAAGGGGGTTCATGTCACCCAGCAATAAAACTGACGATTTTTAAGAGATTTAGGCCCCTGTCACCCAGGCACAGCAGGGGTTCATTCACGGCAAAAGGGGGTTCATGTCACCCAGCAATAAAACAGACGATTTTGAGAGATTTAGGCCCCTGTCACCCAGTCACATCAGGGGTTCATTCACGGCAAAAGGGGGTTCATTTCACCCAGCAATAGAACAGACGATTTTGAGAGATTTAGGCCCCTGTCACCCAGGCACAGCAGGGGTTCATTCACGACAAAAGGGGGCTCATGTCACCCAGCAATAAAACAGACGATTTTGAGAGATTTAGGCCCCTGTCACCCAGGCACAGCAGGGGTTCATTCACGGCAAAAGGGGGTTCATGTCACCCAGCAATAAAACAGACGATTTTGAGAGATTTAGGCCCCTGTCACCCAGTCACAGCAGGGGTTCATTCACGGCAAAAGGGGGTTCATTTCACCCAGCAATAGAACAGACGATTTTGAGAGATTTAGGCCCTGTCACCCAGGCATAGCAGGGGTTCATTCACGGCAAAAGGGGATTCATTTCACCCAGCAATAGAACAGAAGCTTTTGAGAGATTTAGGCCCCTGTCACCCAGGCACAGCAGGGGTTCATTCACGGCAAAAGAGGGTTCATGTCACCCAGCAATAGAACAGAGGATTTTGAGAGATTTAGGCCCCTGTCACCCAGGCACAGCAGGGGTTTGCATACGCCAAAAATGGTTAAATGTCACCCGACAATTGAAAATAAGATTTTTTTCAATTTCTGGCACTAAAATTGGCACTTTTTTTGCATTAAAATGGCTCTAAAATAGTCCTTGAAAAGGCTAGAGGGATGTAAAAGGCAGTAAAATGTGATTAAGAGCACGGCAACTGCTCTGCAAACAAATGTGGATAGGGAAATAACTTAAAATAAAATAAAATATTATTAACCTGCAACTCAGAGAAGAAGGTGGATATGGAGTCGGAGGTTGAGGAGGCGGTGAATGTGGTGTTGTAGGTGGAGGCAGCAATAAAGGAGGAGGAGGAGGTAGCCAACAATGTTTTTTTTGTTTTTTTTATTGGGGTAGGTAGCCCCCAAAATATTGGGACAAATAAAAGAAAAGAAAACAAAGAATCATTGCACTTGACTTGAGTAAAAGAATGTATGTTTGATGGTGGTATAAATGTCTATTCTGCACAAGGTACAGACAAGTCTTGTGGGATCCAAGCCTGGTTCATTTTTTTTAATGAATAAAAATTGACACATAACATTATGCGAAATATAGCACAGTGATCGAACAAAGTCGAACAGGAACCAGTACAGTATGTAGGTAGATGTCACAACCAGTTGATTACATTTAAGCGTTTACGGACATAATAAAAATTGATGAGAAATTGATAAGTGAATGATAGGGAACAACTCTATTTAAAGTTTCTGTATCTTTGCCAATCTAACCAATTATTCTTGAACCTAGAATGGGATCTATTTTCCCATGCAGCGATCTCTTCAAATCGATAGATAGTATCTATTTTGTATATATAGATCCTCAGGGGGAATGTCTGGAGATAGCCAAAACCGCGGAACCAGCAGGCGTGCAGCCATAATTAGTTTATTAAATAGAAAAGGGATCTTGATTGGCTTGTCGCCTTTAGGACTACCCAGGAGGGCAATTTGGGGAGACATCGGGACTTTTGAATTGCATATTTTATTGCTTTTCGAGAATATCTTCTCCCACCAATTGTGGATAGTTGGGCATGTCCACCAGATATGATAGAAGGTACCCCTTTCTTGACTACAATGCCAACAGGTATCCGTGTTTTCCTCTCCATATCTGCATGTTATGTCGGGAGTCTTATACCACCTAGTTAAAACTTAATAGCCATTTTCTTGAATCCTCACGCAGCGAGAGGAAGAGTGGGGAGTCATAAGTATGCGGGATTGTTCTCTGGGGGAGAAGCTATATTCAAGATCTCTCTCCCATAGACTGAAGAAAGCTGGTTTAGGTTAGGTGGCAAAATTGGTGAGTTGAGCTTTTTATATATTTGCGAAATAGGTTTGACTGGGGGGGATTGAATCTGAATCATATGTTCAAACCACGTGAGAGGTCTGATTAGTGAGTGGTAAGGGATAGCTTGGTTCATTTTAATGAACGTGAGATTGTCCATGTTGGCTGTTGACAGGCGGTTGCGTTTGTCTGTAATGACGCCTCCTGCCGTGCTAAATACACGTTCAGAGAGTACACTGGCTGCAGGGCAGGCCAGCACCTCCAAGGCATACAGGGCAAGCTCTGGCCATGTGGACAATTTGGAGACCCAGAAGTTGAATGGGGCAAAACCATAAGTCAGTATGTGTAGGCGAGTGCACAGGTACTGTTCCACCATGTTGTTCAAATGCTGCCTCCTGCTAACACGCTCCATATCAGCAGTTGGGGCTGGTTGTTGCGATGAGGTGACAAAGCTTTTCCACATGTCGGCCATGCTAACCCTGCCTTCTTAGGTGCTGGCGCTGACACAGCTGCGTTGGCGACCTCTTCCTCCTCCCCTGCCTTCGCCTTGTGCTTCCACTTGTCCCCCGGCGTCAGTTGGGAATGCTCTCAGGAGCGTGTCTACCAGCGTGCGCCTGTAGTCGCGCATCTTCCGATCACGTTCCAGTGAGGGAATTAAGGACGGCACATTGTCTTTGTAACAGGGATCCAGCAGGGTGGCCACCCAGTAGTCAGCACACGTTAAAATGTGGGAAACTCTGCTGTCGTTGCGCAGGCACTGCAGCATGTACAGGGAGTGCAGAATTATTAGGCAAGTTGTATTTTTGAGGATTAATTTTATTATTGAACAACAACCATGTTCTCAATGAACCCAAAAAACTCATTAATATCAAAGCTGAATATTTTTGGAAGTAGTTTTTAGTTTGTTTTTAGTTTTAGCTATTTTAGGGGGATATCTGTGTGTGCAGGTGACTATTACTGTGCATAATTATTAGGCAACTTAAGAAAAAACAAATATATACCCATTTCAATTATTTATTTTTACCAGTGAAACCAATATAACATCTCAAGATTCACAAATATACATTTCTGACATTCAAAAACAAAACAAAAACAAATCAGTGACCAATATAGCCACCTTTCTTTGCAAGGACACTCAAAAGCCTGCCATCCATGGATTCTGTCAGTGTTTTGATCTGTTCACCATCAACATTGCGTGCAGCAGCAACCACAGCCTCCCAGACACTGTTCAGAGAGGTGTACTGTTTTCCCTCCTTGTAAATCTCACATTTGATGATGGACCACAGGTTCTCAATGGGGTTCAGATCAGGTGAACATGGAGGCCATGTCATTAGATTTTCTTCTTTTATACCCTTTCTTGCCAGCCACGCTGTGGAGTACTTGGACGCGTGTGATGGAGCATTGTCCTGCATGAAAATCATGTTTTTCTTGAAGGATGCAGACTTCTTCCTGTACCACTGCTTGAAGAAGGTGTCTTCCAGAAACTGGCAGTAGGACTGGGAGTTGAGCTTGACTCCATCCTCAACCCGAAAAGGCCCCACAAGCTCATCTTTGATAATACCAGCCCAAACCAGTACTCCACCTCCACCTTGCTGGCGTCTGAGTCGGACTGGAGCTCTCTGCCCTTTACCAATCCAGCCACGGGCCCATCCATATGGCCCATCAAGACTCACTCTCATTTCATCAGTCCATAAAACCTTAGAAAAATCAGTCTTGAGATATTTCTTGGCCCAGTCTTGACGTTTCAGCTTGTGTGTCTTGTTCAGTGGTGGTCGTCTTTCAGCCTTTCTTACCTTGGCCATGTCTCTGAGTATTGCACACCTTGTGCTTTTGGGCACTCCAGTGATGTTGCAGCTCTGAAATATGGCCAAACTGGTGGCAAGTGGCATCTTGGCAGCTGCACGCTTGACTTTTCTCAGTTCATGGGCAGTTATTTTGCGCCTTGGTTTTTCCACACGCTTCTTGCGACCCTGTTGACTATTTTGAATGAAACGCTTGATTGTTCGATGATCACGCTTCAGAAGCTTTGCAATTTTAAGAGTGCTGCATCCCTCTGCAAGATATCTCACTATTTTTGACTTTTCTGAGCCTGTCAAGTCCTTCTTTTGACCCATTTTGCCAAAGGAAAGGAAGTTGCCTAATAATTATGCACACCTAATATAGGGTGTTGATGTCATTAGACCACACCTCTTCTCATTACAGAGATGCACATCACCTAATATGCTTAATTGGTAGTAGGCTTTCGAGCCTATACAGCTTGGAGTAAGACAACATGCATAAAGAGGATGATGTGGTCAAAATACTCATTTGCCTAATAATTCTGCACGCAGTGTAGTTGCTCATGTGTGCCAGGTTGCCCAGAGGTAAGGACAAGCTGTCCTCTGTGGGAGGCGTATCATCTGTGTCCTCCGTATCCCCCCAGCCACGCACCAGTGATGGGCCTGAGCTGCGTTGGGTGCCACCCCGCTGTGAAGATGCTTCATCCCCATCCTCCTCCTCCTCATCCTCATCCTCTAGTAGTGGGCCCTGGCTGGCCAAATTTGAACCTTGCCTCTGCTGTTGCAAAAAACCTCCCACTTCTAAAAGACTGGCCTGAAAGTGTTAGAGATGACCCCTCTTCCTCCTCCTCGTCCTGGGCCACCTCCTCTTCCATCATCGCCCTAAGTGTTTTCTCAAGGAGTCATAGAAGTGGTATTGTAACGCTGATAACAGCGTCATCGCCACTGGCCATGTTGGTGGAGTACTCGAAACAGCGCAACAGGGCACACAGGTCTCGCATGGAGGCCCAGTCATTGGTGGTGAAGTGGTGCTGTTCCGCAGTGCGACTCACCCGTGCATGCTGCAGCTGAAACTCCACTATGGCCTGCTGCTGCTCGCACAGTCTCTCCAGCATGTGCAAAGTGGAGTTCCACCTGGTGGGCACATAGCATATGAGGCGGTGAGAGGGAAGGCCGAAGTTACGCTGTAGAGCAGACAGCCGAGCGGCGGCAGGATGAGAATGCCGGAAGTGCGCACAGACGGCCCGCACTTTGCACAGCACCTCCGACATGTCGGGGTAGTTGTGAATGAATTTCTGCACCACCAAATTCAGCACATGCGCCAGGCAAGGGATGTGCATCAAACCAGCTGGTCCCAGAGCTGCAACGAGATTTCGCCCATTATTGCACACCACCAGGCCGGGCTTGAGGCTCACTGGCAGCAACCACTCGTCGGTCTGTTGTTCTATACCCCGCCACAACTACTGCACGGTGTGGGGCCTGTCCCCCAAACACATCATTTTCAGAAAGGCCTGCTGACGTTTACCCCTGGCTGTGCTGAAGTTGGTGGTGAAGGTCTGTCGCTGACCGGATGAGGAGGTGGTAGAAGAGGAGGAGGAAGCCGAGTAGAAAGAGGAGGCAACAGGAGGCAAAGAATGATGCCCTGCGATCCTTGGCGGCGGAAGGACGTGCGCCAAACAGCTCTCCGCCTGGGGCCCAGCCGCCACTACATTTACCCAGTGTGCAGTTAGGGAGATATAGCATCCCTGGCCATGCTTACTGGTCCACGTATCTGTGGTTAGGTGGACCTTGCCACAGATGGCGTTGCGCAGTGCACACTTTATTTTATCTGATACATCGTTGTGCAGGGAGGGCACGGCTCTCCTGGAGAAGTAGTGGCGGCTGGGAACGACTTACTGTGGGACAGCAAGCGACATGAGCTGTTTGAAGCTGTCCGTCTCCACCAGCCTGAATGACAGCATTTCAAAGGCCAGTAGTTTAGAAATACTGGCATTCAGGGCCAGGGATCGAGGGTGGCTAGGTGGGAATTTACGCTTTCTCTCAAAGGTTTGTGAGATGGAGAGCTGAACGCTTCCATGTGACATGGTGGAGATGCTTGGTGACGGAGGTGGTGCTGTTGGTGGCACATCCTCGGTTTGCTGGGCGGCAGGTGCCAACGTTACTCCACAGGCAGAGGAAGAGGCCGAGGCAGCAGCAGAAGAGGGAGCAGGAGGGGCCTTAGCCCTTTCTTGGTTTTGAAGGTGCTTACTCTACTGCAGCCCGTGTCTCGCATGTAGATGCCTGGTCAAGCAGGTTGTGCTAAGGTTCAGAACGTTTAATGCCTCGCTTCAGGCTCTGATGGCACAGCATGCAAACCACTTGGGTCTTGTCGTCAGCACATTGTGTGAAGAAGTGCCATGCCAGGGAACTCCTTAAAGGTGCCTTTGGTGTGCTCGGTCCCTGTTGATGGTGGCCAGTAGCAGGTGAACTGTTTTGGCGACGGCTGCTCTGCTTTTGCACCCTGCTCCCGCTTTTGCTACGCTGTTGGCTCGGTCTCACCACTGCCTCTTCCTCCGAACTCTGAAAGTCAGTGGCACGACCTTCATTCCATGTGGGGTCTAGGACCTCATCGTCCCCTGCATCGTCTTCCACCCAGTCTTCCTCCCTGACCTCCTTTTCTGTCTGCACACTGCAGAAAGACGCAGCAGTTGGCACCTGTGTTTCATCATCAGAGACGTGCTGAGGTGGTATTCCCATGTCCTCATCAGGAAACATAAGTGGTTGTGCGTCAGTGCTTTCTATGTCTTCCACCCCTGGGGAAGGGCTAGGTGGATGCCCTTGGGAAACCCTGCCAGCAGAGTCTTCAAACAGCATAAGAGACTGCTGCTTGACTTGAGGCTCAGACAGGTTCCCCGATATGCACGGGGGTGATGTGACAGACTGATGGGCATGGGTTTCAGGCGCCACCTGTGCGCTTTCTGCAGAAGACTGGGTGGGAGATAATGTGAACGTGCTGGATCCACTGTCGGCCACCCAATTGACTAGCGCCTGTACTTGCTCAGGCCTTACCATCCTTAGAACGGCATTAGGCCCGACCAAATATCGCTGTAGATTCTGGCGGCTACTGAGACCTGAGTTAGTCGGTTCAGTGGGACGTGTAGCTGTGGCAGAACGGCCACGTCCTTTCCCTGCACCAGAGGCTCCACCAACACCACCACCACGACCATGACCACGTCCCTTATTAGATGTTTGCCTCATAGTTAGCATTCACAAAGCAAAGTAAAAAGTGGTTAAGTCTGTTAAAAATAATTAACCGCCAATATAAACCCTGATAAAGGGTATTGCACTCTATTTTTTTTAAAAACTCTATATTACAGCGGTATTTGTGGCCTAAATGTGACAGTCACCTATGCACGTGTAATCACAGATGTGCAGTATATGAAAAAAAGTTTTTTTTTTAACAACAGTAACCTAATTGCCGAATTTGTGCCCTAAATGTGACAGTCACCTATGCACGTGTAATCACAGATGTGCACTATATCAGAGGGTTTTTTCACCACAGTATCCTAAAAGCATTATTTGTGGCATAAATGTGACAGTCACTTATGCACGTGTAATCACAGATGTGCAGTATATGAAAAAAAGGGTTTTTTTTCACCACAGTATCCTAATAGCCGTATTTGTGGCCTAAATGTGACAGTCACCTATGCAAGTGTAATCACAGATGTGCAGTATATGAAAAAAAGTATTTTTTTTCACCACAGTATCCTAAAAGCCTTATTTGTGGCCTAAATGTGACAGTCACCTATGCACGTGTAATCACAGATGTGCAATATATGAAAAAAAGGCTTAAAAAAATTGTGCACTGAACCCACAAAACACATTTGATGTAGATCGCTGAGTAAAAAGGCAGTTCTTGATAATATTTCTCCCTGATCTCTCCCTGACAGCAGCTGCAGCCTCTCCCTACACTAATCCGAGCAGAGTGACGGGCGGCGCTACGTGACTCCAGCTTAAATAGAGGCTGGGTCACATGCTGCAGTTGGCCAATCACAGCCATGCCAATAGTAGGCATGGCTGTGATGGCCTTTTGGGGCAAGTAGTATGACGCTTGTTGATTGGCTGCTTTGCAGCCTTTCAAAAAGCGCTAAGAAAGCGCCGAACACCGAACACGAACCTTTACGGAAATGTTCGGGTTCAGGTCCAGGTGCCGAAAAACCTGATGTTCGGTACGAACCTAAACTTTACAGTTCGGGTTCGCTCAACTCTACAGATAACTGCACTGCTGAGCGGCAAATATATATTTTCATTTTCCGCTATTACACGTCACAAAATACTTTACAACCAATAACTACACCGCTGAGCAGAAAATAATTTTTTTCTTTTTCCGCTAATACATGTCACAAAAGGCTTTAGAACAGATAACTGCACTGCTGAGCGGCAAATATATTTTTTCTTTTTCCGCTAGTTCACGTCACAAAAGGCTTTACAACAGATAACTGCACCGTTGAACGGCAAATATATTTTACTTTTGCCACTAATACATGACAAAAAGGGCTGTAATTTTAGCACTACACCACACAACGGTTAATAAGCCCTTTTTTCCCACTATTACAACCCAAAAAAAAGGCTTTAGAACATATAACTGCACCGCATAAGGGCAAATAAGATGTAGAAATATTGCCTTTTAATAAACCCTGTTAAACACTTCCCGCAAAATCACGTACATGTATGTATGTACGTGCATGTACGTGACGTGATCGGGTGGGTGCAGGAGCTGAAATCGCCTGATCCGCAGCATGGGCCCGGTTGTTAATGATAGTCAGGCCTTCACTTGCATCCAACGGCATCGATGTATGCGGTGATGCCAGCATATTAACCCTTTCAAATGCCGTGGCACATGCAGGGTTTACAGAGGGAGGGAGCTCCCTCTGACTCCATTGGCTCTCAGCGCTGCCCTGGCAGGTGGCCGATAGTTGCCATGGCAGCCCCGATGCCTTACACAGGCATTGGAGTCTGCCAGCTATGGAAGCTATGGAAGCCTGAGGGCTAGGTCTCGTAGGCAACTGTCAGCGTCTTACTGTGTAAGACGCTGACAGTTCAATTCAGTACAATACATAATGTATTGTACTGAATTGAAACAGGTATCAAACCCTGAAAAAGTGGGACAAATATAAAAAGTAAAAAAAGTTTACAAAAAAAAGTGTTTTTTTATAATAAAAAACCTAAAGTTTCAAATAAAAAAGCGTTCTTTGCCCAAAATAAAGTAAAAAAAGGTAAAAAAAAATATGGAAAATAAGAAAAGTAGACATATTAGGTATTGCTGTGTCCGTATCGACTGGCTCTATAAAAATATCACATGACCTAACCCCTCAGGTGAACACCGTAAAGAAAATTAAATAAAAACTGCTAAAAAAACTTTTTTTTGTCACCTTACATGACTAAAAGTGCGCCACCAAGCGATCAAAAAGGCTTATGACCCCCAGAATAGTACCAATCTAACCGCCACCTCATCCCGCAAAAAATGAGCCCCTAGCTACGACAATCGTCAAAAAAAAATAAAAAACTATGGCTCTCAGACCATGGAGACACTAAAACATGACTTTTTTTGTTTCAAAAATGCTTTTATTGTGTTAAGTGTAAGAAAAATAGGAAAATAAGAAAAGTAGTTTCCAAAATGCGGTCTTTTTTTGGAGTTTCTACTCTACCCTATGCACCATCAGGCGGTCTTCAAATTTGACATGGCAACTTAAAATTATCCAAGTGAAATCTGACTTGCAAAAACCATATGGCATTCCTTTCCTTCTGCGCCCTGCCGTGTGCCCGTACAGCAGTTTACGACCACATATGGGGTGTTTCCGTAAACTACAGAATCAGGGTAATAAAAATTGAGTTTTGCTTGGCTGTTAGCCCTTGCTTTGTTAGCGGAAAAAAATTATTAAAATGGAAAATCTGTCAAAAAAGTGAAATTCTTGTGAAAACACCTAAAGTGTTAAAAAAGTTTTAAAATAAGTTTTAAAATAAGTTTTGAATACCTTGGGGGGTGTTGTTTCTAAAATTGGGTGATTTATGGGTGGTTTCTAATATGTAAGCCACAGAAAGTGAAAAATGGGTTTTGAAAATTTTCTGAAAAATTTAAAGATTTGCCTCTAAACTTCTAAGCCTTCTAACGTCCCAAAAAAATAAAATGTCATTTTCTAAATGATCCAAACATGAAGTAGACATATGGGGATTGTAAAGTAATGACTATTTTTGGAGGTATTACTATCTATTATAAAAGTAGAGAAATTGAAATTTGCAAATTTGCTAATTTTTCAAATTTTTGGGTAAATTTGGTATTTTTTTTATAAATAAAAATGAAATATTTTGACTCAATTTTGCCACTGTCATGAAGTACAATATGTGATGAGAAAACAGTCTCAGAATGGCCTGGATAAGTAAAAGCGCTTTAACCACCTCAGCCCCCAGTGCTTAAACACCCTGAAAGACCAGGCCACTTTTTACACTTCTGACCTACACTACTTTCACCGTTTATTGCTCGGTCATGCAACTTACCACCCAAATGAATTTTACCTCCTTTTCTTCTCACTAATAGAGCTTTCATTTGGTGGTATTTCATTGCTGCTGACATTTTTACTTTTTTTGTTATTAATCGAAATTTAACGATTTTTTTGCAAAAAAATGACATTTTTCACTTTCAGTTGTAAAATTTTGCAAAAAAAACGAGATCCATATATAAATTTTGCTCTAAATTTATTGTTCTACATGTCTTTGATAAAAAAAAAATGTTTGGGTAAAAAAAAAATGCTTTGGGTAAAAGTTATAGCGTTTACAAACTATGGTACAAAAATGTGAATTTCCGCTTTTTGAAGCAGCTCTGACTTTCTGAGCACCTGTCATGTTTCCTGAGGTTCTACAATGGCCAGACAGTACAAACACCCCACAAATGACCCCATTTCGGAAAGTACACACCCTAAGGTATTCGCTGATGGGCATAGTGAGTTCATAGAACTTTTTATTTTTTGTCACAAGTTAGCGGAAAATGATGATATTTTTATTTATTTTTTTCTTACAAAGTCTCATATTCCACTAACTTGTGACAAAAAATAAAAACTTCTATGAACTCACTATGCCCATCACGAAATACCTTGGGGTCTCTTCTTTCAAAAATGGGGTCACTTGTGGGGTAGTTATACTGCCCTGGCATTCTAGGGGCCCAAATGTGTGGTAAGGAGTTTGAAATCAAATTCTGTAAAAAATGACCTGTGAAAACCGAAAGGTGCTCTTTGGAATATGGGCCCCTTTGCCCACCTAGGCTGCAAAAAAGTGTCACACATCTGGTATCTCTGTATTCAGGAGAAGTTGAGGAATGTGTTTTGGGGTGTCATTTTACATATACCCATGCTGGGTGAGATAAATATCTTGGTCAAATGCCAACTTTGTATAAAAAAATGGGAAAAGTTGTCTTTTGCCAAGATATTTCTCTCACCCAGCATGGGTATATGTAAAATGACACCCCAAAACACATTCCCCAACTTCTCCTGAGTACGGAGATACCAGATGTGTGACACTTTTTTGCAGCCTAGGTGGGCAAAGGGGCCCACATTCCAAAGAGCACCTTTCGGATTTCACTGGTCATTTTTTACAGAATTTTATTTCAAACTCCTTACCACACATTTGGGCCCCTAGAATGCCAGGGCAGTATAACTACCCCACAAGTGACCCCATTTTGGAAAGAAGACACCCCAAGGTATTCCGTGAGGGGCATGGCAAGTTCCTAGAATTTTTTATTTTTTGTCACAAGTTAGTGGAAAATGATGATTTTTTTTTTTGATTTTTTTTTTTCATACAAAGTCTCATATTCCACTAACTTGTGACAAAAAATAAAAACTTCCATGAACTCACTATGCCCATCAGCGAATACCTTGGGGTCTCTTCTTTCCAAAATGGGGTCACTTGTGGGGTAGTTATACTGCCCTGGCATTCTAGGGGCCCAAATGTGTGGTAAGGAGTTTGAAATCAAATTCTGTAAAAAATGACCTGTGAAATCCGAAAGGTGCTCTTTAGAATATGGGCCCCTTTGCCCACCTAGGCTGCAAAAAAGTGTCACACATCTGGTATCTCTGTATTCAGGAGAAGTTGAGGAATGTGTTTTGGGGTGTCTTTTTACATATACCCATGCTGGGTGAGATAAATATCTTGGTCAAATGCCAACTTTGTATAAAAAAATGGGAAAAGTTGTCTTTTGCCAAGATATTTCTCTCACCCAGCATGGGTATATGTAAAATTACACCACAAAACACATTGCCCAACTTCTCCTGAGTACGGAGATACCAGATGTGTGACACTTTTTTGCAGCCTAGGTGGGCAAAGGGGCCCATATTCCAAAGAGCACCTTTCGGATTTCACTGGTCATTTTTTACAGAATTTGATTTCAAACTCCTTACCACACATTTGGGCCCCTAGAATGCCAGGGCAGTATAACTACCCCACAAGTGACCCCATTTTGGAAAGAAGAGACCCCAAGGTATTCGCTGATGGGCATAGTGAGTTCATTGAAGTTTTTATTTTTTGTCAAAAGTTAGTGGAATATGAGACTTTGTATGAAAAAAAAAAAATCAGCATTTTCCACTAACTTGTGACAAAAAATAAAAAATTCTAGGAACTCGCCATGCCCCTCACGGAATACCTTGGGGTGTCTTCTTTCCAAAATGGGGTCACTTGTGGGGTAGTTATACTGCCCTGGCATTTTCCAGGGGCCCTAATGTGTGGTAAGTAGGTAAATGACCTGTGAAATCCTAAAGGTGCTCTTTGGAATATGGGCCCCTTTGCCCACCTAGGCTGCAAAAAAGTGTCACACATCTGGTATCTCCGTACTCAGGAGAAGGTGGGGAATGTGTTTTGGGGTGTCATTTTACATATACCCTTGCTGGGTGAGAGAAATATCTTGGCAAAAGACAACTTTTCCCATTTTTTTATACAAAGTTGGCATTTGACCAAGATATTTCTCTCACCCAGCATGGGTATATGTAAAATGACACCCCAAAACCCATTCCCCAACTTCTCCTGAGTACGGCGATACCAGATGTGTGACACTTTTTTGCAGCCTAGATGCGCAAAGGTGCCCAAATTCCTTTTAGGAGGGCATTTTTAGACATTTGGATACCAGACTTCTTCTCACGCTTTGGGGCCCCTAGAATGCCAGGGCAGTATAAATACCCCACATGTGACCCCATTTTGGAAAGAAGACACCCCAAGGTATTCAATGAGGGGCATGGCGAGTTCATAGAAATTTTTTTTTTTTGGCACAAGTTAGCGGAAATTGATATTTTTAATTTTTTTCTCACAAAGTCTCCCGTTCCGCTAACTTGGGACAAAAATTTCAATCTTTCATGGACTCAATATGCCCCTCACGGAATACCTGGGGGTGTCTTCTTTCCGAAATGGGGTCACATGTGGGGTATTTATACTGCCCTGGTATTCTAGGGGCCCTAAAGCGTGAGAAGAAGTCTGGAATATAAATGTCTAAAAAATTTTACGCATTTGGATTCCGTGAGGGGTATGGTGAGTTCATGTGAGATTTTATTTTTTTACACAAATTAGTGGAATATGAGACTATGTAAAAAAAAAAAAAAAAATTCCGCTAACTTGGGCCAAAAAAATGTCTGAATGGAGCCTTACAGAGGGTGATCAATGACAGAAGGGTGATCAATGACAGGGGGGTGATCAGGGAGTCTATATGGGGTGATCACCACAGTCATTGATCACCGCCCCTGGAAGGCTCCAGGGAGACGCCTGTATGTGTTTTGCGGATCCGATCCATCTATCAGTGGATCCGTAAAAATCATGCGGACATCTGAATGGAGCTTTACAGGGGGTTGATCAATGACAGGGGTGTAATCAATGACAGGGGGGTGATCAGGGAGTCTATATGGGGTGATAACCACAGTCATTAATCACGCCCCTGTAAGGCTTCATTCAGACGTCCGGATGCGTTTTGCGGATCCGATCCATCTATCAGTGGATCCGTAAAAATCATGCAAACATCTGAATGGAGCTTTACAGGGGGTTGATCAATGACAGGGGTGTAATCAATGACAGGGGGGTGATCAGGGAGTCTATATGGGGTGATAACCACAGTCATTGATCACGCCCCTGTAAGGCTTCATTCAGACGTCCGTATGCGTTTTGCGGATCCGATCCATCTATCAGTGGATCCGTAAAAATCATGCAAACATCTGAATGGAGCTTTACAGGGGGTTGATCAATGACAGGGGTGTAATCAATGACAGGGGGGTGATCAGGGAGTCTATATGGGGTGATAACCACAGTCATTGATCACGCCCCTGTAAGGCTTCATTCAGACGTCCGGATGCGTTTTGCGGATCCGATCCATCTATCAGTGGATCCGTAAAAATCATGCGGACATCTGAATGGAGCTTTACAGGGGGTTGATCAATGACAGGGGTGTAATCAATGACAGGGGGGTGATCAGGGAGTCTATATGGGGTGATAACCACAGTCATTGATCACGCCCCTGTAAGGCTTCATTCAGACGTCCGGATGCGTTTTGCGGATCCGATCCATCTATCAGTGGATCCGTAAAAATCATGCGGACATCTGAATGGAGCTTTACAGGGGGTTGATCAATGACAGGGGTGTAATCAATGACAGGGGGGTGATCAGGGAGTCTATATGGGGTGATAACCACAGTCATTGATCACGCCCCTGTAAGGCTTCATTCAGACGTCCGGATGCGTTTTGCGGATCCGATCCATCTATCAGTGGATCCGTAAAAATCATGCGGACATCTGAATGGCGCTTTACAGGGGGTTGATCAATGACAGGGGTGTAATCAATGACAGGGGGGTGATCAGGGAGTCTATATGGGGTGATAACCACAGTCATTGATCACGCCCCTGTAAGGCTTCATTCAGACGTCCGTATGCGTTTTGCGGATCCGATCCATCTATCAGTGGATCCGTAAAAATCATGCGGACATCTGAATGGAGCTTTACAGGGGGTTAATCAATGACAGGGGTGTAATCAATGACAGGGGGGTGATCAGGGAGTCTATATGGGGTGATAACCACAGTCATTGATCACGCCCCTGTAAGGCTTCATTCAGACGTCCGTATGCGTTTTGCGGATCCGATCCATCTATCAGTGGATCCGTAAAAATCATGCGGACATCTGAATGGAGCTTTACAGGGGGGTAATCAATGACAGGGGGGTGATCAGGGAGTCTATATGGGGTGATAACCACAGTCATTGATCATGCCCCTGTAAGGCTTCATTCAGACGTCCGGATGCGTTTTGCGGATCCAATCCATCTATCAGTGCATCCGTAAAAATCATGCGGACATCTGAATGGAGCTTTACAGGGGGGTAATCAATGACAGGGGGGTGATCAGGGAGTCTATATGGGGTGATAACCACAGTCATTGATCATGCCCCTGTAAGGCTTCATTCAGATGTCCGTATGCGTTTTGCGGATCCGATCCATCTATCAGTGCATCCGTAAAAATCATGCGGACATCTGAATGGAGCTTTACAGGGGGGTAATCAATGACAGGGGGGTGATCAGGGAGTCTATATGGGGTGATAACCACAGTCATTGATCATGCCCCTGTAAGGCTTCATTCAGATGTCCGTATGCGTTTTGCGGATCCGATCCATCTATCAGTGCATCCGTAAAAATCATGCGGACATCTGAATGGAGCTTTACAGGGGGTAATCAATGACAGGGGGGTGTTCAGGGAGTCTATATGGGGTGATAACCACAGTCATTGATCATGCCCCTGTAAGGCTTCATTCAGACGTCCGGATGCGTTTTGCGGATCCGATCCATCTATCAGTGGATCCGTAAAAATCATGCGGACGTCTGAATGGAGCTTTACAGGGGGGTAATCAATGACAGGGGGGTAATCAATGACAGGGGGGTGATCAGGGAGTCTATATGGGGTGATCACCATAGTCATTGATCACGCCCCTGTAAGGCTTCATTCAGACGTCCGGATGCGTTTTGCGGATCTGATCCATCTATCATTGCATCCGTAAAAATCATGCGGACATCTGAATGGAGCTTTATAGGGGGTTGATCAATGACAGGGGGGTAATCAATGACAGGGGAGTGATCAGGGAGTCTATATGGGGTGATCAGGGGTGATCAGGGGCTAATAAGGGGTTAATAAGTGACGGGGGGGGGGGGTGTAGTGTAGTGTAGTGGTGCTTGGTGCTACTTTACTGAGCTACCTGTGTCCTCTGGTGGTCGATCCAAACAAAGGGCACCACCAGAGGACCAGGTAGCAGGTCTATTAGACGCTGTTATCAAAACAGCGTCTAATATACCTGTTAGGGGTTAAAAAAAACACATCTCCAGCCTGCCAGCGAACGATCGCCGCTGGCAGGCTGGAGATCCACTCTCTTACCTTCCGTTCCTGTGAGCGCGCGCGCCTGTGTGCGCGCGTTCACAGGAAGTCTCGCGTCTCGCGAGATGACGCATATATGCGTGACTGTGCGCAGCGCTGCCACCTCCGGAACGCGATCCTGCATTAGGCGGTCCGGAGGTGGTTAAAGTTATTACCACATAAAGCAACACATCCCCAGTCAGTGCTGCAAGGTGTAATAGGAATGTTCTTATTACCCAGGCTGTAACCTCGCCTACTGAACCCTGTTTAGCATAAATGCTGTGGAATGATTCCTCCATATCCTTTCCCTACACCTTGAATAATCTTTCCCTGCACTTGTAAATAATTTTTTATCTCAAAGAAGTTTTTTCTAACATTGTCCCTAGCGTCTGCAGACGTCTCTCCCTGCACTAAGTACACTGGTAAATGGAAGAATCTAAGATGGCTGACGCTATTTCTAGGACTGTGACATCACAGGGCTGGCTGGCTGCTGATTGGATGCATTCATGGCATTATGGGTGATCCTGCATTCCCAGAGTTCTTTTCTCCATGTCCTCACACGTGCAGCAGCCATTTTAGGAAAAAATGTGATTTGTTACCACGAAGCGCAAGGAAATTCGGCTTTGGAGCGAATCTCATTTTTCATAAAATTCGGATCGAATTCCACTTTGTCTGCTTCAATTCTCTCATCTCTAGCCATAGCCTAATAGCACTTAGTACCTTATTTCCAGATGTGCCTTTGTTTCAGCAATAGATGTTTTCTATCTTCTGAAAATCCTGTTTATTTGGTAGCGCAAATGAGCCAGTAAGGTCACCAGAGGGGTGTCACTCTTGCAGGAAGGAGTCCAGACACTCCTCCTTCCACAATGTGTCCACCCACCCGTCCTACGTCCTTAGGTCCTAAGTGCTATTAGGCTAAGGCTTTACTTCAATAGTGATTATCCTGGTGACAGATTTCCTTTACAGGTTACAGTTACTAGATTTCTGGAGATATGGTTGACCCAGGGAGTTATTCCGATTGCCTGATTGGAGTATGGAAGGGATTTTTTTTCTCCTAAAATGAGGAAAATTAGCTTCTACTTCATGAGGATTTTTGCTTTCTGCTGGATCAACTTGGACAGATGTCTTTTTTCAGCATTACCAAGTATGTTACCAAGTTACTATGAGTCAGAGTCATTAAAGGTAACCTATATTGTCTTGGAAGTATTCAAGTGAGATATAGTATGAGGGTCATTTATCAAGCTGTGCAGAAATATGTGACATCTCCCCACTCACACCAGGTCTAAAAAAGTTGGCGTGGCATGAGCATGGAAGAAGATAGACCGGCAGATCTGTCTCATTTACCATTTCCTGTGCCTGGCCGGCGCCTCTTCACAAGTATGGCAGAACCACCACCAGCTTAGGGCTTTATTAAGACCGGTGTCTAAAACGCTGCTCTTAATAAATGTGCCCCTATATCTTTTACAGTATATCTGTAGAGAATTTAACTACAATCATCAAAATAGCCCTCCTCCAGAAAGAAGAACACTGCTAGAGACCATTGCTTTAACCCCTTAATGACCACCAATATGCCTTTTTGCGGAGGTCACTAAAGAGCCTTAGGCTGGGACACCTCTTTTTTATGGTGACCCAGTCTAAGCACTTCATGGGTCTTCCATGCAACGGGAAGCAGGAACTCCTGCTTTAATGGACTGGTCAGGCAGAAGCACTGATCAAGGCAGTTTAACCCTTTAAATGCTGCTGGCAATAGCACCTCTGCTGGTGAATGTCAGTATAGCACTGAGAGTAAACTGCACTAGCACTACATGAACAGTGCAATGTGTTTTAGAAGCGATCAAAAGATCACATAGTGGCTCTCCATCAGAAGGAACAACATTGCTAGGTAGCATTGCTTTAATCCCTTAGTAACCACCAATATTCCTTTTTACAAAGGTTACTAAGAGGCTTTAGGATAGGTCACCGCCTTTTTTTGGTGACACAGTCTAAGTGCTGCACAGGTCTACCATGCAGCAGAGAGCAGGTGCTCCTGCTCTAATGAACCAGACTGGCAGAAGCACCGATCTGGGCCATTTAACCCCTTAAATCCTGTGGTCATTAATGCCGTTAAAAAAAAATGCTAGAATTGCTGCTTTTTGCTTATTTGCAATCAAAAAAGCGACCAAAACATAGTTAGATATCCCCAAATTGTACCAATAAAAACTACAAGGTGTCCCACAAGAATCAAGCCCTCACATTGCTCCATAATAAAAAATAAAAAAATAAATTAATGGGTCATGGAATGCGGCGATGCATGAACTTTTTCTTTAAAAAAAAATAATATTTTTTATTGTGCAAAAGTAGTAAACTGTAAAAATAAAACTGTATGTATTTGTTATTGCTGTAATCGTACAAAATAAAGTTATCATGTTATTTATGCCAAAAAATGAATGCCGCAAAATTTAGAACATTAAAACTCAGTGGCAGTATTGCTGTTTTTTCGCATCTCCTTTCGAGAAAGAGTAGTTAAAAGTTAAAGTTAATGGCACAATTAAAAACTACAATTTGTCCCTTAAAAACAAGCCCTCATAGGACTACATTGATTGAAAAATGAAAATGTTATATGTAGCTCTTGGAAGGCAACAACGAAAAAAATAATAATAATCACTTGGTCATTAAAGGAAATGCGTCATTAAAATTGTATCTGTCAGTTAAAACCAGATAGCAACAAATCATTTTTTTTAAATTCTATTCCTGAACATGATTATGGGGGCGGCCATCTTGCCTGAGCCATTCTTAACAGCATTTAGAAAGCATTAAGAAAATTGCTTTAGGGCATCCCTATGGTCTATAGACATAATGGTCAGGAGGGGACCTCATTATGGGAGAATTTTCTAGACATGTTCTGTGACCTGTGCAGAGGCCAGGTTTTGAGCATTTGCATGACTGACATGAGGTGCGTTTAAACTGCCTCAGGACTAGAGTTGCATTGCAAGTGGCAAACAATAGGTGTGGAACTCCTCAACCTCTATTCAAGCTTGATTTCTCCAACCTAACTTGAATAGCTTCTTTCACACCTCTATTGAACCAGTCCTCCTCTGTATCTAACGTCAGTTGAAGCCAGATAGCAGCACATATCCTTTTTTCAATCTGTTTTTATTTTCTTATTACAGATTTTTTATTCTATTTCCTGAACATTATTATGGGGTCTGATATCTTGACTGAGCTGTTCTTAATGACATTTAAAAAGCATAAAGAAAATTGCTTTACAGTAGCCCCATGGGCCATAGACACAATGGTCAGAAGGGGACCTCTTTGACTTCTATGAGAGAGTTTTCTGGGCATGCTCTGTGACCTGTGCAGAGGTCATTGTACAAGGAAAGAGTAGATAAGCTCTGACAATCACCTATTGTGAATGGTGGATCCTGTCTTATCTATACACAGAGGTGATATCATTATAGGCAGGATTATAATGGGATAACGGCAGTAAAGTGTTCTGTACAAACCAAGAAGTGGCGCCTATTTTTAGGCTTAGCAGCCAGTGGGAAAACTGCAGGGATTTATGGTTTTTGTTTGAATAGAAATTTTGATGTGAAAAAATTAAAAATAAAATCATCTAAAATTATTTAAAATATGTTAAACATAAAAGCATGATTTAAAAAATAGGTGATTTTCTGATGACACATTCCCTTTAGAGGGAATCTGTCACCAGAAAATGTAGTGCAATCTGCAGGCAGCATGATATAAAGCATTAGATGCTGGTCATATTAATATATAGTTTTGTGAGAAAGAATTCAGTAAAATTTGTAATGTATTCATTTAAATCTCAGTTCTATTTGTCATTAGCAGTCATGCGGGCAGTGCCACTCAGTGATTGATAGCAAACTCTGCATGAATAAGCTTAGAGGGAAGGCAGCCAATCATTCAGTAGGGCCACCCACATGACTTCAATACGTAAAAAGACCAGAGGCTTAAATACATAAATGACAAGTTTTACTGAATCTTCTCCTGAAAAACTATATATCAGTATGTTCTACATCTTCTGCTCGATAATATGCTGCCTGATCCCTGCAGATGTTTGCCATCATTTCATGATGACAGATTCCCTTTAAGATATAAGCACTCAGCTAAGTCCTGACCACAAATGGTGGCTCTTCTTTGCTGGGCCATACAATATAATTCTTGGCACTTAAAATGTGGCTCTAACACCTCTTCTGTGGCAGTTTAATCAGACCTAATAGCGTCAGTCATACAAATGCAAACCTCTTACGTGTATGACTGAAGCATAAGTCACTAGCATTTAATGCAGGAAAATTCTCGTACTAGCGATTCGAATTAAGAAGGCCAGTTGGATGACTTGTAAAATATCATTAAGAAGTCTAGCTGCTCTTACTTATAATAAAAAAAAACTCCACCGCACGCTGCACCATAGCTTCTAGCCCAGGCTCCAGCATCCATCACCCATAGACCCCATTTATTAAAACAACCATTATAGAAAGGGGACATACATTTTTTTATTGCACTTTGTGCTATTAACAAGGAAAAATACAAAACAAATTGAAAAACTGACAATTTTCCCCCTTTTTAACATTTTCTGATTATGAAAAAAAATAAAAAATATATAAATTAAAGATTACATATAAATAAATCCCCATGTATCCCCAAAAAAATTACATAACTGATTGGGGAAAAAGTTATGTGTCACGGGGTTCCGAAGGTGCACTCGGTCCCCCATTGCCCGCTGAACTGTTGCTTAGCTTTTGGAATGAGGTTCTGTGTTTGACCTCATTCCCAGGGTGGCTTTACTAGCTGGGTGGCTCCTTGCTCCTAAGTCTGCCTTGAGCGCCGAGCTGATCACTCAGTGCTCGACTGGTTGGTCTGTCGGTCATGTGACGCTGGCCACGTCACATGACCCTCACTCCCCACTATAAATACAGGCAGCCTGCTGGCTACAGGTTGCCTGTTAATTTCTAGGTTCCTGGCTATTTGTTGGACTGCAGAATACTTACCTGATCCTGTTCCTTGACCATCCTTTTGCCTGATCCTCCTGTACTGCGCTTCCGTCCTGGTATTGTGACCTCGGCTCCCACCTGACTACTCTCTTAGGACTCCTCTTGTACTTCTCTGCTCTCCTGGTATTTATGACCCCGGCTTCTCCTGACAATTCTTTGCTTGCTCCATTTGTACTTTGCAGCTTTCCTGGTATTGACTCGGTTCGTTCACGTCCTGTTGTTTGTCTGTCTGTCATCCCTGCACTTATTCCAAGTTAGGGATTGCCGTCCAGTTGTCCCCTGTCATTAGGACTCGCGAGGCAAGTAGGCAGGGCTAGGGGTAAGGGTGGAGCGCAGTGGTCACTTCCCTCCCCCCTGTGTGTGTGTGTACGCGACCGTTACATTATGACTTTCAAAGATGCATGTACTAAGTAAAGGAAAATCTTCCTGGTCAAGAAGGGGGATTAATGGCCCATACTTGAGCTGGCTAAATAATCCCTATGTTTTGCTTGAAAAAAAATGTCTGCACTGTACATTACATGAAGAAGTAAGATTAAAAATCCTTAGGTTTCACAATGACAATTAATCAACACCTGAAGGATTGCAAACATTGCATTAAGTCACATGAAAGATTTGTAAAGAATCCAAATGTTTACAATTAAGGATTACCCAGTATTTCAAGCCTATGCAATTTGCAGACCTACTAGGCCCTCCAAAAAGAAAGAGATACCTTTTGTAGTAACTCACAGTTCTGTCTTATAGATGAGAGACTTGAATGGGCCACCATCTATTAATCCCTTTTCGACTTCTGCCGTACATGTACGGAGGAATTTATGTTTTTAAATATGGCTCACGCTCAATAGCTGTTTTACACAGCTGACACCCGGAAGAAATGTCAAAGGTAACATTGATCGCAAACATTTAACCCCTTAGATGCCATAATCAATTGCAGCCAAGACATTTGAGAGGGGTTTCCCCAGGACCCCCTGCACCAAGATCAGGTCTGCTGTTTGGTTGCTGTGGTAGCTTCGTGCCTTCTAAATGCTCTGAGGCCTTCCACAGCGATGTTCCTAAGGAGCCCTGTCTGTGGCAGGGTTTCTTAAGATCATAGTGAATCTCCCAAAGAATGGAATGGTAATTCATTGCAGTCTATGAAACAAGTGATCTGACAATTGCATGTTAAAGCACTTAGGGACTTAAAAATAAAGTGCAAAAAACAATATAAGAATTCAAATCATCTCCTTTTACCCATAAAAAAATAAATAAAATAATAATAATAAACATCATTAGCATTGCTGTGTCCCAAAGCGGTCATACATATTAAAATATAGATTTATTTATCTTAAATCTGAACCCTGTAATGGAAAAAACAAAATGACTGATTCACAGTTTTTTTAGTTGCTTCACCTCGCCAAAATAATTGAACAAACTGTGATCAAGTTAAACATACTCCAATAATATCAATAAAACTACAGATTGCCCCTCAAAAAATGAGCCCCCAGACACCTCTGTAGAAGTAAATATAAAATGTTATGGGTGTCAGAATTTGGTGATGCAAAGAAACAGAAGTATTAAAATACTTGAAAAACTATATGAATGTGGTAATGTAATCATACTGACCCAGAGAATAAAGGAAACAGGTTAGTTTTACTGCAGCATAGGAAAAGCCGTAAAAACGAAACCCATAAAACTATGGCAGAATTGCATCGCTATGTGTTTCAAACGGTCACTTCTGCTCTATATAGTTACACAGTTACATAGTTGTTAAGGATGGAAAAAGACAAAAGTCCATAAAGTCCATCCTGTAATCCTGCTATATCAAAAAGGGAAAGGGTGTGTAGAACAAGATTTCTATACATTGTCTTAAGCCTCAATGTTATTTTGAATTAAAAAGTCATCTAAACCTTTTTTGAAGCCATCTACTGTATTTGATGTGACCAGCTCCTGTGGCAGGCTATTCCAGAGATTCCCAGATCTTACTGTAAAGAATGCTTGTCGCTTCTTATGACTGAATATTTTTTTCTCCAGTCTTAGGGAGTGGTCTCTTGTTTTTTGAGAGGGTTTAACACAGAATAGCTTCCCTTGATATTTTTTTTTTTTTAAGGTCCGTTTATATATTTGTGCATGTTAACCCTTTCATGACCAAGGGTCATTGATGCCCCAGTGTCCAGGTCAAAATTTACAAATCTGACATGCGTCACTTTATGTGGTAATTGCTTTGGAACACTTTTATTTATCCAAGCCATTCTGAGATTGTTTTCTTGTGACATATTGTACTTCATGATAGTCATAAATTTGAGTCAATATAATTCACCTTTATTTATGAAAAAATCCCAAATTTATGAGAAAAAATTGAAAAATTCTCAATTTTTCAAAATTTCAATTTCTCTGTTCTAAAACAGAAAGTCATACCTAATAAAATATTTACAACTTAACATTGCCCATATGTCTACTTTATGTTGGCATCGTTTTGGAAATGTCATTTTATTTTTTAGGACGTTATAAGGCTTAGAAGTTTAGAAGTAATTTTTCAAATTTTTAAGAAAATTTCCAAAACCCACTTTTTAAGGACCAGGTTCAGGTCTGAAGTCACTTTGTGGGGCTTACATAATGGAAACCCTCCATAAATGACCCCATTGTAGAAACTACACCCTTCAAGTTACTCAAAACTGATTTTACAAACTTTGTTAACCCTTTAGGTGTTCCACAAGAATTAAAGGAAAATGGAGATGAAATTTCAAAATTTCACTTTTTTGGCAGATTTTCCATTTTATTAAAAAATTTTCTTTAACACATTGATGGTTAACAGCCAAACAAAACTCAACATTTATTATCCTGATTCTGCGGTTTACAGAAACACCCCACATGTGGTCGTAAACTGATGTAAGGGCGCATGGCAGGGCGCAGAAGGAAAGGAACGGCGTATGATTTTTGGAAGGCAGATTTTGCTAAACTGGTTTTAGATGCCATGTCCCATTTAATGCCTCCCTGATGCACCCATACAGTAGAAACTCACAAAAAGTGACCCTATTTTGGTAACTAGGGGATAAGGTGCCAGTTTTATTAGTACTATTTTGGGGTACATATGATTTTTAATTGCTCTATATTAAGTTTTTTGTGAGGCAAGGTAACTGAAAAATGGCTGTTTTGGCACAGTTTTTTTTTTTTACAAGATTCATCTGACAGGGTAGATCATGTGCTATTTTTATAGCGCAGGTTGTTACGGACGCAATGATATCAAATATGTCTACTTTGTTTGTTTGTTTGTTTCAGTTTTACATAATAAAGCAATTTTGAAAAAAAAATTATGTTTTTGTGTGTCCATTTTCTGAACGCCATATGTTTTTTATTTTTCTGCCGATCGTCTTGTGCAGGAGCTCGTTGTTTGCAGAAAGAGTTGAGGTTTTTATTAATACCATTTTTGGGTACATAGGATTTTTTGATCATTCATTATTACACTTTATGGGGCAAGGTGACAAAAAAAAATGGCTGTTTTGGAACAGTTTTTATTTATTTATTTTTACAGCGTTTATCTGAGGGGTTAGGTCATGTGACAATTTTTTAGAGCAGATCTTTACAGACGTGGCAATACCTAATATGTATACTTTTTCTTATTTATTTAAGTTTTACACAATAATAGCATTTCTGAAACCAAAAAAATGATGTTTTAGTGTCTCCATAGTCTGAGAGCCATAGCTTTTTTCTTTTTTGGGTGATTGTCTTAAATAGGGTATCATTTTTTGCGGGATGGGGTAATGGTTTGATTGGTACTATTTTGGGGGTCATAAGCCTTTTTGATCACTTGCTGTTGCACTTTTTGTGATGTAAGGTGACAAAAATGGCTTTTTTTACACAGTTTTAAAAAATAAAAATTTATGGTGTTTATCGGACAGGGTCTATCATTTGATATATTTATAGAGACGGTCATTACGGACGCGGTGATACCTAATATGTGTAGTTTTTTTTTTTTCATTTTTTATAGGAAAAAGCAATTTCTTTTTTTAATTTTACATTTTTATTTATTTATTTTTACTTTTATTATTTTCACTTTTTTTTTTTATCAAGTCCCTCTTGGATCTTGAAGATCCAGTGGGGATGATGGCTGTACTATACTTTGCAATGCTCTTGCATTGCAAAGTATAATACAATCAGATGCCCTGTAGGTGGCAACAGCGGACGCTGCAATCGCAGCGCAGCAGCCCCGATGGTGGAGAGAGGGAGCCCCCTCCCTCTATTAACCCCATGGATGCCGCTGCCACGGCATCTATGGGGTTACAGCAGAGGGTCAGCATAGAGCTAACACTCTCTGCTGATGGCGGCGGCTCAGGAATGGAGCCGCCACCATCACACACAGCAGGGGGACCGCACTGCATGGGGGCAGCGCTGGAAAGGGGGGGGTGTCACGGCCAGCATTGAGGGGGCAGGAGGAATGTATGGGGCGGGGAGGGGGCGGACCACAGGAGGCAGGAGATAAGCGCTTCAGCGGCAGGCGGACACAAGGGGGGACTTGGAGGGGCACAGATGGGGGCACAGATCGGGGGGGCACGAGGACACATTACCTGATTTCAGGCTCTGATCTGCAGAGCGCAGATCAGAGCCTGAAACCAGCATTTTTTCACTGCCGCGATCCGATTGGTTAGTCTGCACAGACTAACCAATCGGATCGATTGTCGGCAAGGGGCCACTCTGATTGGTCCCTTGCCGGCATTACTGAACTGTATGCTGTCCGTGACAGCAGCAGTGCAGGGGCAGAAGCTTTAATCCAAGCTCTTTGCAGCACTTGGATTAAAGAGCTGCCATGACTTCTATACACGTGGTAGCTGCACGGGGTATGTGCAGCTATCACGTATATATACAGATTGCGGTCGTGAAGGGGTTAATCATGTCACTCCTTAGACGTCTTTTTTCAAGGCTAAAAAAATTCAGTTTATTTAATCTTTGCTCATAACTAAGATCTTCCAGGCCCTTTATGAGTTTAGTTGCTCTCCTCTGTACTTTTTATAACTCCAGGGCATCCTTTTTATGGACTGGTGCCAAAAACTGAACTTTCTATTCCAGTTGAGGCTGTACTAACGCTTTGTATAGTGCCAATATTACATACCTGTCCCCCGAGTCCATACCTCTTTTAATACAAGACAAAATTTTGTTGGCCTTAGAGGCAGCTAACTGGCATTGCATGCTGTTGTTTAGTCTATGATCTACTAATACACCCAGTGACTCTCCCATTTTTACTCCCCTAGGACATATACTGCATACAGATTATTAACCCTGCAAAAGCTGTCCTGCCTAGCCAGCAGTGTGGCATCAGGATGGATGTTTAGTGCAGCTGGGGCCATAAGTTACCCCAAGGAGAACTCGCCTGTCTACCCAAAATGTGGAGAAAATGACCTTTGTCAAGATGGATCAGGCGTGGATCAGCCAGGATTTCCACCCACCCATTCCTGATGCATTAGACTAGATCATCCATGGTGCCACACCAACACTTTGACAAAAGAGACTGGTTTCTTCTGGCTACCTGCATCAGTTACTATTCTGATGCTGCCACCTGTCTGATGCCACACATCTGATGCCAAGTGCTTCTTCTTTCACCCACCATCTTCAGTGTGTACTGGTATTGCCACCCTCCTCCACACTATGTCCCCTTGCCACTCTGTTGTCTCCTGATGCTGCTCCTACCTCCACTCTATGTCACCTTGCCACTTTGTGGCCTCCTGATGCTGCTGCCACCTCCACACTCTGTCATTGTGCCACTCTGTGGCCTCCTGATGCTGCAGCCACCTCCAAACTCTGTCACCTTGCCACTCTGGTCTCCTGATGCTGCTCCTATCTCCACTCTATCTCACCTAGCCACTCTGTGGCCTCCTGATGCTGCCGCCACCTCTACTCTATGTCACCTTGCCATTCTGTGGCCTCCTGTTGCTGCCACCACTACACACTATGTCACCTAGACACTCTGTGGGCTCCTGATGCTGCCACCACCTCCAAACTATGTCATTGTGCCCCTCTGTGGCCGCCTGATGTCACACATCTGATGCCAAGTGCTTTTTCTTTCACCCACCATCTTCAGCGTGTACTGGTATTTCCACCCACCTCCACACTATGTAACTTTTCCCCTCTGTGGTCTCCTGATGCTGCTCCTACCTCCACTCTATGTCACCTTGCCACTCTGTGGCCTCCTGATGCTGCTTCCACTTCCACACCCTGTAATTGTGCCACTCTGTGGCCTCCTGATGCTGCCGCCACCTCCACACTATGTCATCTTGCCACTCTGTAGACTCCTGATGCTGCTGCCACCTCCAAACTATGACACGTTGCCACTCTGTGGTCTCCTCATGCTGCTCCTACCTCTACTCTATGTCACCTTGCCACTCTGTGGCCTCCTGATACTGCCACCACCTACATACTATGTCACCTAGACACTCTGTGACCTCCTGATGCTGCTGCCACCTCCACAGTCTGTCATTGTGCCACTCTGTGGCCTCCTGATGCTACCATCAACTACAGACTCTGTCATTGGCCCACTCTGTGGTCTCCTCCTGCTGCTTCCCCCTCATTACTATGTCATAGGGCCACCATGTGGACTTCTCATGCTGTTCCCACCCTGCCCACTTCATGACTGGGCCACTATTTAGCCTTTTTGGCTTGGATGACATCATTATTTATTTGACCCTTCTACTGATCTGTCAGAAGGAAGGTAAAATGAGACACACAATAGATCCTCTCTGTTTAGCAGCTGTAAGGCCTGTATGGTCCCATCTGAATTGGTTTATGATTTGGTAGCCAAAAGCAGGAGTGGGTACAAAACACAGAAGACTTGCAAACATTCAGTTCCCCTTTCTTCTCTGTTTTGGAGCCACTCCTTTTTTTTTGGGCATTAGCAATACTGATGGATTACTGACCAAATGCTGATCAAGTTGAGGTGGATGCTCAACAGACAGGATCCGTTTTTTGTGGGTTATTGTTATGACGGATCAGAGGAAGGGCAAAATTATTAGTGACTAGAGTTGAGCGGACACCTGGATGTTCGGGTTCGGCAGGTTCGGCCAAACTTGAAAAAAAAATTCTGGTTCGGGACCCGAACTTGACCCCGAACCCGAACCCCATTGAAGTCAATGGGGACCCGAACTTTTGAGCACTAAAATAGCTGTAAAAATGTAATGGAAAGAGCTAGAGGGCTGCAAAAGGAAGCAAAATGTGCTTAACCACTTCAGCCCCCCTAGCTTAAACACCCTTATTGACCAGGCCACTTTTTACACTTCTGACCTACCCTACTTTCACCGTTTATTGCTCGGTCATGCAACTTACCACCCAAATGAATTTTACCTCCTTTTCTTCTCACTAATAGAGCTTTCATTTGGTGGTTTTTCATTGCTGCTGACATTTTTACTTTTTTTGTTATTAATCGAAATTTAACGATTTGTTTGCAAAAAAATGAAATTTTTCACTTTCAGTTGTAAAATTTTGCAAAAAAAACAACATCCATATATAAATTTTTCTCTAAATTTATTGTTCTACATGTCTTTGATAAAAAAAAAAAATGTTTGGGTAAAAAAAAAAATGGTTTGGGTAAAAGTTATAGCCTTTACAAACTATGGTACAAAAATGTGAATTTCTGCTTTTTGAAGCAGCTCTGACTTTCTGAGCACCTGTCATGTTTCCTGAGGTACTACAATGGCCAGACAGTACAAACACCCCACAAATGACCCCATTTCGGAAAGTAGACACCCTAAGGTATTCGCTGATGGGCATAGTGAGTTCATAGAACTTTTTATTTTTTGTCACAAGTTAGCGGAAAATGATGATTTTTTTTTCTTACAAAGTCTCATATTCCACTAACTTTTGACAAAAAATAAAAAATTCTATGAACTCACTATGCCCATCAGCGAATACCTTGGGGTGTCTTCTTTCCAAAATGGGGTCACTTGTGGGGTAGTTATACTGCCCTGGCATTCTAGGGGCCCAAATGTGTGGTAAGTAGTTTGAAATCAAAATGGTAAAAAATGGCCGGTGAAATCCGAAAGGTGGTCTTTGGAATGTGGGCCCCTTTGCCCACCTAGGCTGCAAAAAAGTGTCACACATGTGGTATCTCCGTACTCAGGAGAAGTTGGGCAATGTGATTTGGGGTGTCATTTGACATATACCCATGCTGGGTGAGATAAATATCTTTGTATAAAAAAATGGGAAAAGTTGTCTTTTGCCAAGATATTTCTCTCACCCAGCATGGGTATATGTAAAATGACACCACAAAACACATTGCCCAACTTCTCCTGAGTACGGAGATACCAGATGTGTGACACTTTTTTGCAGCCTAGGTGGGCAAAGGGGCCCACATTCCAAAGAGCACCTTTCGGATTTCACCGGCCATTTTTTACAGATTTTGATTTCAAACCACTTCTCACGCATTCGGCCCCTAAAATGCCAGGGCAGTATAACTACCCCACAAGTAACCCCATTTTGGAAAGAAGACACCCCAAGGTATTTCGTGATGGGCATAGTGAGTTCATGGAAGTTTTTATTTTTTGTCACAAGTTAGTGGAATATGAGACTTTGTAAGGAAAAAATAATAAAAAAATCATTTTCCGCTAACTTGTGACAAAAAATAAAAAATTCTAGGAACTCGCCATGCCCCTCACGGAATACCTTGGGGTGTCTTCTTTCCAAAATGGGGTCACTTGTGGGGTAGTTATACTGCCCTGGCATTCTAGGGGCCCTAATGTGTGGTAAGTAGGTAAATGACCTGTGAAATCCGAAAGGTGCTCTTTGGAATGTGGGCCCCTTTGCCCACCTAGGCTGCAAAAAAGCGTCACACATGTGGTATCGCCGTATTCAGGAGAAGTTGGGCAATGTGTTTTGGGGTGTCTTTTTACATATACCCATGCTGGGTGAGAAATATCTCGGCAAAAGGCAACTTTTCCAATTTTTTATACAAAGTTGGCATTTGACCAAGATATTTATCTCACCCAGCATGGGTATATGTAAAATGACACCCCAAAACACATTGCCCAACTTCTCCTAAGTAGGGAGATACCAGATATGTGACACTTTTTTGCAGCCTAGATGCGCAAAGGGGCCCACATTCCTTTTATGAGGGCATTTTTAGACATTTGGATCCCAGACTTCTTTTCACGCTTTAGGGCTCTGTCACGAGTTGGAGGTCCCAGGAGAGACCACCGCGTCGTCAAGCAATAAACGGAAATCAGGTACAGACACATAAGAGTTTATTGCACAAACAGAAACATAGAAAGCAGCACAGATAAAACATGAGCTCTATGTACCGTCAGCCCAGTGGGAGAAAACCCCCACTGCGCCACTGTCTAGTAATACTCCAGAGGGGCGTAACTAAGCAACTCCTGGTTTTCACTAGAGCCCTAGATGGTAGGGTTAGACTTAGCCACAGGAAGTTGCCAGGGTCCACTCTGGAGTGTGACCTAGACAGTGACAGCAGGAGCGAATGGACAACAGGTACCAGAAGGTACCGACGGCACATAGGCATACATAACATACAGGCAAATACAAAACAGGGCAAATAATAACACAAGCAGGAGTTCATGCAAGGGAGCAGGAGTGGCAATGAGCAGAGAAGGACTTGCTCCACCAGTAGGAAACTGCATGGCCTTGTCATGCCACTCTGCTGCAAAGGCTTGCTGAACACAGACATATGAATACAAAACAGGGCAACTAATAATACAAACAGGAGTTCACGCAAGGGAGCAGGAGTGGCAATGAGCAGAGAAGGACTTGCTCCACCAGTAGTAAACTGCATGGCCTTGTCATGCCACTCTGCTGCAAAGGCTTGCTGAACACAGACATCAGAATAAACACAAAGTAACTAAAACATAACTGGCAGAACAGAAAGACAGGAAAAAGGACGCAAATGAACAAGTAGGGAAACTCACAGAGCACAGACAGACAGACACAGATCCCATGGGTCAGCAGCATGGGAGAGAGTACAAACCAGGAACAGGACAGACAACACACACCAGGAGAGCTGACACAGAACTGAGGAAACCTCAGGCTGATATACAGGTTCCATGGGTGCAGCAGAGAGACCACACCCATGGAGCAGACAGAGGATTAACTCCTAATAGGAATACAGGGGAGTTAACCCATACAGAACCACAAATAATACAGAGGAACGGAGCTGCAGCGAGAGCATAGACAGAAGGTCACAGCCTGCGGTAATGACTGTGACAGGCCCCTAAAATGCCAGGGCAGTATAAATACCCCACATGTGACCCCATTTTGGAAAGAAGACACCCCAAGGTAATCAATGAGGGGCATGGCGAGTTCATAGAATTTTTTTTTTTGGCACAAGTTAGCTAGCGGAAATTGATTTTTATATATTTTTTCGGACAAAGTCTCCCTTTCCGCTAACTTGGGACAAAAATTTCAATCTTTCATGGACTCAATATGCCCCTTAGCAAATAACTTGGGGTCTTCTTTCCAAAATAGGGTCACATGTGGGGTATTTATACTGCCCTGGCATTCTAGGGGCCCTAAAGCGTGAGAAGAAGTCTGGAATATAAATGTCTAAAAAATTTTACGCATTTGGATTCCGTGAGGGGTATGGGGAGTTCATGTGAGATTTTATTTTTTGACACAAGTTAGTGGAATATGAGACTTTGTAAGAAAAAAATAAAAATTCCGCTAACATGGGCCAAAAAAATGTCTGAATGGAGCCTTACAGGGGGGTGATCAATGACAGGGGGGTGATCAGAGAATCTATATGGGGTGATCACCCCCTATAAGGCTCCATTCAGATGTCCGTATGTGTTTTGCGGATCCGATCCATGTATCCGTAAAAAACATACGGACGTCTGAATGCAGCCTTACAGGGGGGTGATCAATGACAGGGGGGTGATCAATGACAGGGGGGTGATCAGGGAGTCTATATGGGGTGATCACCCCCCTGTCATTGATCACCCCCCTATAAGGCTCCATTCAGATGTCCGTATGTGTTTTGCGGATCCGATCCATGTATCCGTGGATCCGTAAAAAAACATACGGACATCTGAATGCAGCCTTACAGGGGGGTGATCAATGACAGGGGGGTGATCAATGACAGGGGGGTGATCAATGACAGGGGGGAGATCAGGGAGTCTATATGGGGTGATCACCCCCCTGTAAGGCTCCATTCAGACGTCTGTATGTGTTTTGCGGATCCGATCCATGTATCCGTGGATCCGTAAAAAACATACGGACATCTGAATGCAGCCTTACAGGGGGGTGATCAATGACAGGGGGGTGATCAGGGAGTCTATATGGGGTGATCACCCCCGTCATTGATCACCCCCCTGTAAGGCTCCATTCAGACGTCCGTATGTGTTTTGCGGATCCGATCCATGTATCAGTGGATCCGTAAAAATCATATGGATGTCTAAATGGAGCCTTACAAGGGGGTGATTAATGACAGGGGGGTGATCAATGACAGGGGGGTGATCAGGGAGTCTATATGGGGTAATCACCCCCCTGCCATTGATCACCCCCCTATAAGGCTCCATTCAGATGTCCGTATGTGTTTTGCGGATCCGATCCATGTATCCGTGGATCTGTAAAAAAACATACGGACATCTGAATGCAGCCTTACAGGGGGGTGATCAATGACAGGGGGGTTATCAATGACAGGGGGGTGATCAGGGAGTCTATATGGGGTGATTACCCCCCTGTCATTGATCACCCCCCTATAAGGCTCCATTCAGATGTCCGTATGTGTTTTGCGGATCCGATCCATGTATCAGTGGATCTGTAAAAATCATACGGACGTCTGAATGGAGCCTTACAAGGGGGTGATCAATGACAGGGGGGAGATCAATGACAGGGGGGGGATCAGGGAGTCTATATGGGGTGATCACCCCCCTGTCATTGATCACCCCTTTATAAGGCTCCATTCAGATGTCCGTATGTGTTTTGCGGATCCGATCCATGTATCCGTGGATCCGTAAAAAAACATACGGACATCTGAATGCAGCCTTACAGGGGGGTGATCAATGACAGGGGGGAGATCAGGGAGTCTATATAGGGTGATTACCCCCGTCATTGATCACCCCCCTGTAAGGCTCCATTCAGACGTCTGTATGTGTTTTGCGGGGTCCGATCCATGTATCAGTGGATCCGTAAAAATCATATGGATGTCTGAATGGAGCCTTACAAGGGGGTGATTAATGACAGGGGGGTGATCAGTGACAGGGGGGTGATCAGGGAGTCTATATGGGGTGATCACCCCCCTGTCATTGATCACTCCCCTATAAGGCTTTATTCAGATGTCCGTATGTGTTTTGCGGATCCTATCCATGTATCCGTGGATCTGTAAAAAAACATACGGACATCTGAATGCAGCCTTACAGGGGGTGATCAATGATTTGGGGGGTTATCAATGACAGGGGGGTGATCAGGGAGTCTATATGGGGTGATCACCCCCCTGTCATTGATCACCCCCCTATAAGGCTCAATTCAGATGTCCGTATGTGTTTTGCGGATCCGATCTATGTATCAGTGGATCCGTAAAAATCATACGGGCGTCTGAATGGAGCCTTTCAAGGGGGTGATCAATGACAGGGGGGTGATCAGGGAGTCTATATGGGGTGCTCACCCCCCTGTAAGGCTCCATTCAGACGTCTGTATGTGTTTTGCGGATCCGATCCATGTATCCGTGGATCTGTAAAAAACATACGGATATCTGAATGCAGCCTTACAGGGGGGTGATCAATGACAGGGGGGTGATCAATGACAGGGGGTGAACAGGTAGTCTATATGGGGTGATCACCCCCGTCATTGATCACCCCCCTGTAAGGCTCCATTCAGACGTCCGTATGTGTTTTGCGGATCCGATCCATGTATCAGTGGATCCGTAAAAATCACACGGACGTCTGAATGGAACCTTACAGGGGGGGGGTGATCAATGACAGGGGGGTGATCAATGACAGGGGGGTGATCAGGTAGTCTATATGGGGTGATCAGGGGTAATCAGGGGTTAATAAGGGGTTAATAAGTGACAGGGGGGGTGTAGTGTAGTGTGGTGCTTGGTGCTACTTATTACTGAGCTACCTGTGTCCTCTGGTGGTCGATCCAAACAAAAGGGACCACCAGAGGACCAGGTAGCAGGTATATTAGACGCTGTTATCAAAACAGCGTCTAATATACCTGTTAGGGGTTAAAAAAATTGCATCTCCAGCCTGCCAGCGAACGATCGCCGCTGGCAGGCTGGAGATCCACTCGCTTGCCTTCCGATCCTGTGAACGCGCGCGCCTGTGTGCGCGCGTTCACAGGAAATCTCGCGTCTCGCGAGATGACGCATATATGCGTGATTCTGCGCAGGGCTGCCGCCTCCAGAACGCGATCCTGCGTTAGGCGGTCCGGAGGCGGTTAAGAGCATGGCAAATGCTCTACAAACAAATGTGGATAGGTAAATGAATTAAAAAAACATAAAAGACCTTAAAAAAATATATTTTGTAATGATGTAGGAGAAAGAGGTTGAGGAGGCGGTAAATGGGTGGATGTGGCCGTGTAGGCTCACGTGGCGGTCTAGGTGGAAGCGGCGGCGAAGGAGGAATAGGTAGTTAACACAGATGTGTGTTATTTTGCATTTTTACATAGGGGTATCCCCCAAAATATTGGGACATATAAAAAAAAAAAAAGGAATAAGTGTACTTGAGTACAAGGATGGATGGTTGAGGCTGTTAGAACTGTCTATTCTGCACAAGGTACAGACAAGTCCTGAGGGATCCAAGCCTGGTTCATTTTAATGAATGTGAGCTTGTCCACGTTGGCTGTTGACAGGCGGCTGCGTCTGTCTGTAATGACGCCTCCTGCCGTGCTAAATACACGTTCAGAGAGTACACTGGCTGCAGGGCAGGCCAGCACCTCCAAGGCATACAGGGCAAGCTCTGGCCATGTGGACAATTTGGAGACCCTGAAGTTGAATGGGGCAGAACCATCAGTCAGTATGTGTAGGTCGTATCCACCATGATGTTCAAATGCTGCCTCCTGCTAACACGCTCCATATCAGCAGTTGGGGCCGGTTGTTGCGGCGAGGTGACAAAGCTTTTCCACATGTCGGCCATGCTAACCCTGCCTTCTGAGGTGCTGGCGCTGACACAGCTGCGTTGGCAACCTCTTCCTCCTCCCATGCCTTCGCCTTGTGCTTCCACTTGTCCCCCAGTGTCAGTCGGGAATGCTCTCAGAAGCGCGTCTACCAGCCTGCGCCTGTAGTTGCGTATCTTCCGATCACGCTCCAGTGAGGGAATTAAGGATGGCACATTGTCTTTGTAATGGGGATCCAGCAGGGTGGCCACCCAGTTGTCAGCACATGTTAAAATGTGGGCAACTCTGCTGTCGTTGCGCAGGCACTGCAGCATGTAGTTGCTCATGTGTGCCAGGCTGCCCAGAGGTAAGGACAAGCTGTCCTCTGTGGGAGGCGTATTGTTTGCGTCCTCCGTATCCTCCCAGCCACGCACCAGTGATGGGCCCGAGCTGCGTTGGATGCCACCCCGCTGTGAACATGCTTCATCCCCATCCTCCTCCTCCTTCTCTTCCTCCTCGTCCTCCAGTAGTGGGCCCTGGCTGGCCAAATTTGTACCTGGCCTCTGCTGTTGCAAAAATCCTCTTTCTGAGCAACTTCTAAAAGACTGGCCTGAAAGTGTTAGAGATGACCCCTCATCCTCCTCCTCGTCCTGGGCCACATCCTCTTCCATCATCGCCCTAAGTGTTTTCTCAAGGAGACATAGAAGTGGTATTGTAACGCTGATAACGGTGTCAGCGCCACTGGCCATTTTAGTGGAGTACTCGAAACAGCACAAACGGGGCACACAGGTCTCGCATGGAGACCCAGTCATTGGTGGTAAAGTGGTGCTGTTCCGCAGTGTGACTCACCCGTGCGTGCTGCAGCTAAAGCTCCACTATGGCCTGCTGCTGCTCGCACAGTCTCTCCAGCATGTGCAAGGTGGAGTTCCACCTGGTGGGCACGTCGCATATGAGGCGGTGAGCGGGAAGGCCGAAGTTACGGCTCAGCCTTAACTTCTTCAGCCTTGGTTTTCTTGGACCCGACATCATATACTTGCCCTCTTAAAAGGGAATCTGTCCATACGTTACTGTATCACTTTATGATTGGAAATGACGTGTTAGGATGCAAATTGTTAATTCACTCTCAAACTATGTATCCTGTCTTTATTCTATAAACCACAGACTTTGCACTGACTGCACAAAATTGTGTATTGCAATAGGAATGCCAACGTGTACTATTATTTCATGTGAAGTATATTCAAGTTTTTCACCTGAATTTTTCTGTATTGCACTGATATGTATTTTTATGCTTTCATCAATAAATACCCCATTGAAACTAAAAGGGAATCTGTCACCTGGTTTGACCATATTAAGCGGTCACCATTGCCATGTTTAATAAAATACTCTGAACTTGGCTGAGAGAGGAGTTCCGATGCAAAAGCAGATGTATGTCGTTGCCAAGGGCAACTGTCGGGAAGACAAGAAAATGGAGAACAGTGCAGTTTTCCAGAGTTCCTATGTTACCTGCGACTGTGCACAGAGTCCTAATGACTCTAGGCCATGCTGTTTCCGGTGGCAACAGCTGCAATAAGGAGTCTGCCGGTGTTCGGGATACCAGGAACCAAGAGAAAGCTGGTGATCTTGGTAGAGATGTCCTGGGAATATCGCTGACTCCCGAGACTACCGAATTCATGACGTCAGACGGTAAGACTGTTCCTGTTAATAGTTTTGCGGCAGTCCCAGTGACGGTGAGCCAGCTGCAGTGGAAACCGGCTGGGTCGGTGACTGAAAAATCACCTAGGTGAGAAACTGTCTCTGAAGTGTATGACAATGGGAAAAACGCAGTGTCTTAACAGGCGTGCAAGCTTGTTGCGGTTACTCCCTCGCAGGAACCTGCAGGGGAGAAGGTTTCTGGGTCGCCCAAAGAGCCTGTGATCAAAGCTAAATTTGGGGGGGTGAAAGTCAGAGATTCCATGCTAGCCCGGGTAAGAGGTAGCATGATAGCTGCTAAAGAGACTGATAGAATGTTAAAGGGGTTCTACCGTTTTTTTTAACTGATGATCTATCCTCTGGATAGATCATCAGCTTCCGATCAGCGGGGGAACGACACCCGGGACCCACGCCGATCAGCTGTTTGAGAAGGCAGCGGCGCTCCAGCAGCGCCGCGATCTTCTCACTGTTTACCGCAGGACCAGTGACGTCACGGATTGTATCAACTGGCCTGGGCGGGGCTAAGCTCCATTTAATTGAACAGAGCTTAGCCCCGCCCAGGCCAGTGATACTAGTCGTGACGTCACTGGGCCTGCGGTAAACAGTGAGAAGGCCGCGCTGCTGCTGGAGCGCCGCTGCCTTCTCAACAGCTGATCGGGTTTCAGACCCCCGCCGATCAGAAGCTGATGATCTATCCAGAGGATAGATCATTAGTTAAAACAAACTGTAGAACCCCTTTAAATGCTTGGCACAATTATGTGGATAATACGGACTATCAGGTGGTTCTCACTGAGGGAGAGTCTCCAGTGAGAACTGGGACTTGAGAACCTGATGTTACAAATATGCTCATACATGAGGGAATGGTGGGCCGTGATTTTCTCTTATGCTTGGAGGTTTTGAGTAATGGAGACACTTCTGCAGAGAGTGACAAACTCCTGCAGAACCTGTACCTGTCCCTTGAAATGATAATGTGAAGGAGCTGCACATTAAGAACAAGGGTGCAGATAAGATGCAAAGTGAAAGTGTCAAGTTACTTGAACGGCATAATGACAAATTGGATTTTTGCAAAAGATGTGAAATTGATGTTAAGGTGCTCGTACATGAGGTGAAGTGGGGAAACACTTCTGCAGCTAGTTGTGACTTTTCTCCCTCTCTACATAGTCCCTAGATATGATAAAGAAAAGACTAGCTGTCTTCACAGAGTCACTGAAGAAGGATGCAGAGGGATCAAGGGAGGAGACTCTGAAAGAAATGAGTGAGCTAAAGGATCTACGGCCTGATATCCAGATGAAGAGCAAAGGCTCCAAAGAAATACAGAAAACTGGGGTAGACACCGATAAAGTGTTTAAAGGCACTCTGGGTGGAGCCCCCACAGGGTCTCCAAAAGAGAATAGTGATCCTCCTATATCTGCTGCAGCAAAACCCAGCGAGGAGCAGCTGGACCAGGAGGCCCAAGAGCGGGGCGCTTCCAACAAACTGGTGTGAAAAACAAAGAAGAAACAGAAGTTTGAACGTCCCAGGCTGAAGAGAAATACATCTTGGCCCTATATGCCGAAGAACATGACCGAGCGAAGGCGGATGCTCGGGAAAAAGAGACTAAGGCTCTCTCCTTGGCTAGAGCCCTTGAAGAAGCGCAAGAGGAGCGAGATGAGTTTGAGAGGCTGAACAAGCAAGATGGAGGATCTCATGAGCTCAAAGGATGACGTTGGGAAGAAAGTCTATGAGTTGAAGAAGTCTAAGCCAGAGCCTATTAAGAAGGGTTCTGGAGATGGAGGCGCTGCGGTGCCGGCCGAGTCAGAGAAGCTGGAAGATCTTTCTGCTGAACCTCTTGTTGGGGCTAACATGGATGCAGAGGTCAAAAGACTCATGGCAGTGTGTAGCCAGGACCTGGTCGGTAAAGACGTCCCCTCCGACTCCAAGGCCTTCCAAGTAGCTAGCAGCATGTTGGAGAAGAAGTATGAGGAGATGGATGACCAGTATGTAGATCCTGTTTAGTACGATGGGCCGACTCTCCTGAATGCTTCCAGAAAGGAGAACAGTGTCCTAAGTGAGCCTCTGAAGAAAATGCCAGAAGTCGACGAGTCTGGTGAAGTCCCTGGGGTCCCCGGTACCTCGCACCTCGGTGAGAAAGAGGAAAAGGACTTAAAGGGAACCTGTCACCGCGATTTTGTGTATAGAGCTGAGGACATGGGCTGCTAGATGGCCGTTAGCACATCCGCAATACCCAGTCCCTATAGCTCTGTATGCTTTTATTGTGTAAAAAACCCGATTTGATACATATGCTAATTAACCTGAGATGTGTCCTGTACGTGAGATGAGTCAGGGACAGGACTCATCTCTGGTTAATTTGCATATGTATCAAATCGTTTTTTTGAGACAATAAAAGCACACAGAGCTATGGGGACTGGATATTGCGGATGTGCTAGCGGCCATCTAGCAGCCCATGTCCTCAGCTCTATACACAAAATCGCGGTGACAGGTTTCCTTTAAAGGGAATCTGTCACCTGGTTTGACCATATTAAGCGGTCACCATTGCCATGTTTAATAAAATATGTTATCTCCTGCAGTGGTTTTCTTTCTTATATTCATGCTTTCATTTTGCTAAAAAAGCAATTTTTGTAATATGCAAATGAACACTGAAGGTGCCCAGAGGGGAGTTATTCTTCACCCTCTGAGCCCAATAACGCCCCCCTGCAGTGCCTAGACCGCCTTTATTTAGAGCCCAAGCACGCCTCCTCGCTATGCAGTATCGTCCTACAGCCTAGTTTAACTGCGCCGCCTGGTCTGCTATGTCAGCTAATTCATTCAAGCCACGCACCTGGAATCTTCAGTTCGTCTGGCTGAAATCTCGTGAAGGCGCAGTACCACAGCCTTAAAAGTGTCACTGGGCATGCACCGAGCCCAGTGATGTCTTCTTATCGCTGTTTCCCCCAGGAGCGGTTGGATCGCACAGGCGCAGGCAGTAAGCGGTACTGCACCTGCGCGAGATTTCAGCCGGAAGAACTGAAGATTCCAGGTGCGTGGCTTGAATGAATTAGCTGACGTAGAAGAGGGGGCGACGCCGTTAAACTTAGGCTCTAAATAAAGGCAGTCTAGGCACTGCGGGGGGGGGGGGCGTTACTGGGCTCAGAGGGTAAAGAATAATGCCTCTCTGGGCACCTTCAGGGTTCATTTGCATATTACAAAAATCGCTTTTTTAGCAAAATGAAAGCATGAATATAGGAAAGAAAACCACTGCAGGAGATAAGGTATTTTATTAAACATGGCAATGGTGACCGCTTAATATGGTCAAACCAGGTGACAGATTCCCTTTTAAGAGGGCAAGTATATGATGCCGGCAGGGGCGGATTAAGTGCATGATAGGCCCGGGGCTGTCTAACCAACTTGACCCCCCACCTCTATTTTAGTTTAGTTTTTTTTGTATGAAGAGGCTGCGGTGCTTCATGAGCGCCACAGTCTCTTCTTAGGCCATATGACATCTTCAGACAACAAAAAAAATACCCCAAATTGGGTCCTAAACTGAAAATTTGGTCGCCAAATTTAAAATACATATAATTATAATAAAAAAGACATGGAGGAGAATACAGCACCACATACCTCTTACATCCAGTGACATCTCCTGTCATGTAGACCTTCTCTTTCCTCTTCTCCTCCGTTTGACCCAGACCACCATGGCAAATTCTTTCAGCCGCATTTCGTCTCTACAGTTTGTAACACAGACACGTTAGATTTCTCAATTTTTCCATCAACCTCCTCATCCTGGTGTCCCCACAGTGTCATCCTGCTGCCACAACCAATACTGTGCCCGTTTTGCTCCCCAATGTCCAAGGTACTATACTGCTGAAAAAATAGTGACCCTAATAGACATAATTGGAGTCCTCAAACTGGTATAAAGTAGAACTGGATTTCCAAAAGAGCTGTCAAATATGAAAGGTGGAATCTGATTGGCTGTTATGGGCAACTAAGCCAGTTCTAGTTTACACCAGTTTGATAAATTACCCCAAATGTTCCTATAGTGTCCACAGCAGCTATAATGTCCCCTAGAGTGCCCGAGTAATAATACCACCCTCTATTGTGCTCCAGGCAATAATCCCTGTATAGTGTCCCCAAAAATAATAGAATTGCCCCTACAGTGCCTTCCCAATAGCAACACCCCCATATAGTAATTTCCACCGCACTGCCCCCACATAGTAATTCCCCCATAGTAATTTGCCCCACACAGTAATTTCCCCCAAACTGCCTCCATATAGTAGTTTTCCCCCACACAGTAATTTCCCCTACATAGTAATTTGCCCCACACTGCCCCTACATAGTAATTTCCCCCACACAGTAATTTGCCCCACATAGTAATTTTCCCCCACACTGCCCCCACATAGTAATTTCCCCTACATAGTAATTTGCCCCACACTGCCCCTACATAGTAATTTCCCCCACACAGTAATTTGCCCCCACATAGTAATTTGCCCCCACACTGCCCCACATAGTAATTTCCACCACACTGCCTCACATAGAAATTATCCCACACTGCCCCCACATAGCAATTTCCCCCACACAATAGTTTCCCCCACACTGCCCCCACATAGTAATTTGCCCCCACATAGTAATTTCCACCACACTGCCCCCACACAATAGTTTCCCCCACATAGTAATTTGTCCCCACATAGCAATTTCCCCACACTGCCCCCACATAGCAATTTCCCCCACACTGCCCCCACACAATAGTAATTTGCCCCCACACTGTCCCCACATAGCAATTACCCCACACTACCCCTACACAATAGTTTCCACCACACTGCCCCATATAGTAATTTGCCCCCACATAGTAGTCCGGCTCCCATAATATATTGCTCCCACACTGCCCCCACATATTAATTTGCCCCCACACTGCCCCATATAGTAATTTGCCCCCACATAGTAGTCCGGCTCCCATAATAATTTGCCCCCACACAGCCCCGACATAGTTATTTGCCCCCACACTGCCCCATATAGTAATTTGCCCCCACACTGCCCCATATAGTAATTTGCCCCCACATAGTAGTCCGGCTCCCATAATAATTTGCCCCCACATAGTAATTTGCCCCCACATAGTAGTCCGGCTCCCATAATAATTTAGCCCCACACAGCCCCCACATTCCCCCTCCCATGTACTCGAGGTCTCTTTCCTAATATGTCCTCCTCTGTGTGTCGTCCCCCAAAGTAGGCACATGAAATAAAATAAAAAATATGGAAAAGCTTAATACTCACCGTCCAGGGCCAGGCACTTGATCGCAGACGAAGGCGGGATGAGGCAGGCGTGCACACGTCAATGTGCTGTGTCCCAGCACAGGCGCGTGATGGCGTCATCACGCACGCCTGCGCCGGGATTTCACTACCGCATAGGCCTCAGGCCTACTGGGCCTGAAGCCTATGGCGGTGATAGGCGACGGGACAGGGAGCTATGCGCTCCCGTGCCCCGCCGCAGTATGTGGGCGTTCGGGTCGGCGTTGGGCCCCCCAGCTGTGCTGGGCCCGGGGCTGCCGACCCCAACGTCCCTATTGTAATCCGCCACTGGATGCCGGGTCTAAGAAAACCAAGGCTGAAGAAGTTAAGGCTGAGCTGTGGGAGGACGTAAAGTCCTCGGGTGCTACAGTGACCGAAGGAACGGCTACCGAAGTGGAAAAGACCACTAAAGAAGCAGAGATCTCTGAAACTGCCGCCAAAGCGGGAGAAAACACTGCTGGAAAGAAGGAAGATGTAAATCAAAGGCATGTAAAAGAAGCGAGTGTGGATAAGTCTGCTCTGCTTAAGGAGCTTTGCAATGCAAAGGAGAAAGGGTTGGGACACGACCATGACTGTGACCTGTTCGGTCCAGAGTTGCAGAAGTCCAAGAAAGGATGTGAGGGGCATGTGCAGAAGTCAGAAAATCTCATTGGTCTTTTCGGCTCTGTAATAAACTCATAAGGATAACAAACCAAGCGCTGTTGTCCTGGGTCTGGTAGAATAAGGGGAAGACTGTAGGCCAGGTTGATGCTAGTGTTCACCCCTAAGGGCTTGAACAAGAGGGGGGGAGGGTATGTGAGGTAGTGACAGACCTCATGGCTGCTAGGGGAGATTCATGGCAGGTCCATGTCTTCCCCGTCAGTCATCAATTCTGAGGGAGCACCAGGTGCCACAATCAGTCTGGGATAAGAGCCGAGGCAGGGACAAGAGGAAAAAAAAGAAAGAGGGGATTAGTCACAGGCCCCTTTAGAAAAAAAGGGTCTGGGATATCCTGGCAGGGCGCCAAAGGAAGGACTGTAGATAATGGTTCTAGGTGTAATTAGTTACTGGGGAGGTAATAGGCTGCCACAGGTAATCAGTCCAGATAAGGAAAATCCTATGTGGACGTGGTACAGAAATGAAAAAAAAAGAAGGAAAAAGAAACCTGTATATGGCGCCGGATACCTCTGGAATGATAATATCCCACTAAATAATGATTAGTGGCTGGTTGTGGAATGTCTTCGATTGGTTGCCCTTAAAATCAATAGCAGTAACCTAAAAAACACATGTACCTTTTGGTATAATAGTCGAGTCATACACTCACCTAAAGAATTATTAGGAACACCTGTTCTATTTCTCATTAATGCAATTATCTAGTCAACCAATCACATGGCAGTTGCTTCAATGCATTTAGGGGTGTGGTCCTGGTCAAGATAATCTCCTGAACTCCAAACTGAATGTCAGAATGGGAAAGAAAGGTGATTTTACGCAATTTTGAGCGTGGCATGGTTGTTGGTGCCAGACGGGCCAGTCTGAGTATTTCACAATCTGCTCAGTTACTGGGATTTTCACGCACAACCATTTCTAGGGTTTACAAAGAATGGTGTGAAAAGGGAAAAACATCCAGTATGCGGCAGTCGTGTGGGCGAAAATTCCTTGTGGATGCTAGAGGTCAGAGGAGAATGGGCCGACTGATTCAAGCTGATAGAAGAGCAACGTTGACTGAAATAACCACTCATTACAACCGAGGTATGCAGCAAAGCATTTGTGAAGCCACAACACGCACAACCTTGAGGCGGATGGGCTACAACAGCAGAAGACCCCACCGGGTACCACTCATCTCCACTACAAATAGGAAAAAGAGGCTACAATTTGCACGAGCTAACCAAAATTGGACTGTTGAAGACTGGAAAAATGTTGCCTGGTCTGATGAGTCTCGATTTCTGTTGAGACATTCAAATGGTAGAGTCCGAATTTGGCGTAAACAGAATGAGAACATGTATCCATCATGCCTTGTTACCACTGTGCAGGCTGGTGATGGTGGTGTAATGGTGTGGGGGATGTTTTCTGGGCACACTTTAGGCCCCTTAGTGCCAATTGGGCTTCGTTTAAATGCCCGGGCTACCTGAGCATTGTTTCTGACCATGTCCATCCCTTCATGACCACCATGTACCCATCCTCTGATGGCTACTTCCAGCAGGATAATGCACCATGTCACAAAGCTCGAATCATTTCAAATTGGTTTCTTGAACATGACAATGAGTTTACTGTACTAAAATGGCCCCCACAGTCACCAGATCTCAACCCAATAGAGCATCTTTGGGATGTGGTGGAATGGGAGCTTCATGCCCTGGATGTGCATCCCTCAAATCTCCATCAACTGCAAGATGCTATCCTATCAATATGGGCCAATATTTCTAAAGAATGCTATCAGCACCTTGTTGAATCAATGCCACGTAGAATTAAGGCAGTTCTGAAGGCAAAAGGGGGTCCAACACCGTATTAGTATGGTGTTCCTAATAATTCTTTAGGTGAGTGTATAATGATAGCAGTGTTATAAAATATGGTAAAATGATGTAGTAAAAACGTTAGAATAAAAACTATGAAAGACACTCACTTCACCCAGGAGGGGCAGGGTGGGATGAAGCTCAAGACACCCACTCTGCTTCCTCCTGCGCCTGGGTCGCCTGAAGAGTATCCGGAATCAACGGCAGTCACACGTGGTACATCTGGTTAATATCCTTTCATTTGCACAGGGTAGGGGAAAAGTGCAGGCTCAACGCATTTCGGGGTCTATAGGATCCCCTTCATTGACGGAAGATATGTATCACCGAGGTTCCTGGCCTCATCTAGTGCTGACTGACACTATTGGTTATTTAGTGTGGCTGTAAAGTCGATCCGGGCTGGCTCTTACTGGGAGCAGGCAAAGTGCAGGGTGGGTGGCTGTTCCTCACATTCCAGGACAAGTTTTGGTTAGGGATATAAAACCCAGCCAGCAGTCTCAGCTGGGTGTGGATTATCCTCCATCTGACAGTGTAGCTTTGCCAGTCTCTGTCTTGGGGCATGAGAGTTTGGGCCAGGATTAAGGCCTGCTATCTTGTTTGGATATAAGCATGTGGACTTCTGTTTCACCCAAGGACTTATGTGTTGCTGCCTGGTGTGAACAAACACCAGACTCAAGGTGACTGTTTTTTCCTTGAAACTGACTTTTTGTTGTCTTTTTTCTTATGTGTGATGTCCTACACAAGTGCATGTCCTACATTAAGCAAGGTTACGACCCGTGTCCCCTGACAAAATGAAGACGGTCATGAAAGCCCTCGTGGAGGTTAACTTGCAGCAGCAGGAGGTTAACAAGCAGCAATAAGAAACTAAACAGCTGCTTTTACAACATGTAATGGCATTTAACGCGGCAGGAGCGTCCCAGAATGTCCACGATGCCCTGAAAGCTGTCTGCGCAGCGATTCCTAAGATGACCCCCTCGGATGACGTTGAGACCTATCTGGTGATCTTCGAAAAGGTTGCCGTGAGGGAAAAGATACCCCGAGACCAGTGGGCTGAGGTCGTCGCTGTGTTCCTGGCATCTGGTCCCCAGCAAGTATTTTTTGATCTCCCTGATGATCAAGCGGCCGACTACCTGGTGAGACTCAGGGTGAATGTATAGGTCCGGGCCCAGCGGGTGCATCAGTGGGAATTTAACACGGCTGAACCCGCCAGACCACAATATTATGATCTGCTGAACCCCGATTGCAAAATTGGCTGCAGCCTGACATATTGACTCCCACTGCTATGTTGGATCGGCTGTTGGCGGATATGTTTTGGAGGGGTTTGCCATACCCTCTCCAGCACTGGATCGGCAAGGTGTCTCCGGATAATGCCTTGGAGATGGTCGATCTGTTGGAGCGCTACAAGGCCACCAGAAATCTGCAGGAGGTTCTTTTGGGAGTCAAACCCGCCCAGGATGTACCCCCTGCATACCCAGCCCGGTGGTCTGCTGGCGGTGTCACAAGCCTGGACACATAAGTACCGACTGTCCCCATCGGGGTAAACCCATGGAAACCAACTATGGCTACCGTCACTCATTGTATGCCAGCAAGCTGTGTGCCACAGGTACCTCCGAGACTGTAGACAAAGTTAAAGACGTTGTCGTTGCCTCTATACTGCGTAAAAAGCCTGTCTACCAGAGCAAATCCCCTCAATACATACATGTAAATAATATATATATATATATATATATATAATTTAAATACATGCATTACATACATGTAAGTGTGTGTATATGTGTGTGTGTGCGTGTAAATATATACACTGCTCAAAAAAATAAAGGGAACACAAAAATAACACATCCTAGATCTGAGTTAATTAAATATTCTTCTGAAATACTTTGTTCTTTACATAGTTGAATGTGCTGACAACAAAATCACACAAAAATAAAGAAATGGAAATCAAATTTTTCAACCCATGGAGGTCTGGATTTGGAGTCACACTCAAAATTAAAGTGGAAAAACACACTACAGGCTGATCCAACTTTGATGTAATGTCCTTAAAACAAGTCAAAATGAGGCTCAGTAGTGTGTGTGGCCTCCACGTGCCTGTATGAACTCCCTACAACGCCTGTGCATGCTCCTGATGAGGTGGCGGACGGTCTCCTGAGGGATCTCCTCCCAGACCTGGACTAAAGCATCTGCCAACTCCTGGACAGTCTGTGGTGCAACGTGACGTTGGTGGATAGAGCGAGACATGATGTCCCAGATGTGCTCAATTGGATTCAGGTCTGGGGAATGGGCAGGCCAGTCCATAGCATTAATGCCTTCGTCTTGCAGGAACTGCTGACACACTCCAGCCACATGAGGTCTAGCATTGTCTTGCATTAGGAGGAACCCAGGGCCAACCGCACCAGCATATGTTCTCACAATGGGTCTGAGGATCTCATCTCGGTACCTAATGGCAGTCAGGCTACCGCTGGCGAGCACATGGAGGGCTGTGCGGCCCTCCAAAGAAATGCCACCCCACACCATCACTGACCCAATGCCAAACCGGTCATGCTGGAGGATGTTGCAGGAAGCAGAACGTTCTCCACGGCGTCTCCAGACTCTGTCACGTCTGTCACATGTGCTCAGTGTGAACCTACTTTCATCTGTGAAGAGCATAGGGCACCAGTGGCGAATTTGCCAATCTTGGTGTTCTCTGGCAAATGCCAAACGTCCTGCACGGTGTTGGGCTGTAAGCACAACTCCCACCTCTGGACGTCGGGCCCTCATATCACCCTCATGGAGTCTGTTTCTGACCGTTTGAGCAGACACATGCACATTTGTGGCCTGCTGGAGGTCATTTTGCAGGGCTCTGGCAGTGCTCCTCCTGTTCCTCCTTGCACAAAGGCGGAGGTAGCGGTCCTGCTGCTGGGTTGTTGCCCTCCTACGGCCTCCTCCACGTCTCCTGATGTACTGGCCTGTCTCCTGGTAGCGCCTCCATGCTCTGGACACTACGCTGACAGACACAGCAAACCTTCTTGCCACAGCTCGCATTGATGTGCCATCCTGGATAAGCTGCACTACCTGAGCCACTTGTGTGGGTTGTAGACTCCGTCTCATGCTACCACTAGAGTGAAAGCACCGCCAGCATTCAAAAGTGACCAAAACATCAGCCAGGAAGCATAGGAACTGAGAAGTGGTCTGTGGTCACCACCTGCAGAACCACTCCTTTATTGGGGGTGTCTTGGTAATTGCCTATAATTTCCACCTGTTGTCTATCCCATTTGCACAACAGCATGTGAAATTGATTGTCACTCAGTGTTGCTTCCTAAGTGGACAGTTTGATTTCACAGAAGTGTGATTGACTTGGAGTTACATTGTGTTGTTTAAGTGTTCCCTTTATTTTTTTGAGCAGTGTATATATATATATATATATATATATATATAGTGACACGGTGAGGGGTTCTGTCTGGCAATGCAGGTATTTTCCTCCCAGCATGTGCGGCTGGGCTGGTTTCCAGACAGGTGAGGTCAAATACCGGACTGGAGTTAAGTGCCGGTCGCGGTTTTGGCAGCACCTGGCTGTCCTTAAATTAGCAGCTGGGATCAGCAGAGATGTCTCTTTTTTTGGGATCTGAGGCTTTGTGCCGTGCTGGAGGGCTGAAAGCCGCATGCTGGGGGAACAGGCCCCCTAAAGTCTGCTATGGACTACTGGAGTCAGAACTGCCAGCAAGGTGACTTGTGTTATATGAACTTTCCATTGTGTGTGAATTAACACCAAGAGTGCAATGTTACATGCTGTTTTGTGCAATTGCCTCAAGTGTGAATAAACACTGACGTTTTGAGTTAAGAACTTGTATTTTGCCTCTGTGCTGCACCCGCTTACCCTATTTACCAGAACATATATATATATATATATATATATATATAATCTTCACAGCTTGCTGAACATCATACACTGCTTTTGATCAACTCAATTACAATTAAAATAATTAAACTCATCTGTGATTTTAGACATCATAAAACTAGATATAGCAGTAAACATCTTTGGTGTATTGAAGTGTAAAATACAGAATCTTCAATGATATGCAAACTTTTAATTCAAAATATTATATTGTTCCTGCATCTAGGAGTTGATTCTGAAAACATCTCTCAGTTATCAATTATAGACACAGACAGGTTTTTTTCAAGTACAGTATGTAAAAAAAAGATGAAGAGCTATTTTTTTCTGCTAGATGAAAATGTAGGAACTTTAAAGAAACCAATCTGAATTCTGCATTGATCCTCCACATAGCTTGGTAGAAATATAGTAATTTATTTACTCGTCATGTCACCTAGCACAGACAGAAAATCAAAAATACATAAATATTCAACAAGTTTTCTGAATTTCACTCAGCAAAGATATTACTTATGGAACAAACTACTACATTATGGAATATGAACTGACTTCTTGCAGTCCAACACATGTCTAAAAAAACAGGATAACAAAATAGTAATATTTTGTAAACTGTGATTTGTTCCACAGACCTCTAGCAGGACCTATTGGTAGGAATTATAGATAATACAAATAATAACTTTGAAAGCATCTGTTAAAATAATGTGGTATACTTGAAGACAGCAGTTAGAAAGCTGAAATGTGCCATCTTTACAGAGCAAGCCATAATGTATCCCCAAGTGTCAGCAGCAGTGTGTCTCCCAACCCATAGCCACAATGCGTCAAACGTCACTAACCTGTCAACAAACTCTGGTTAAATTAATAGTACAGATCTGTAATGGTAGGGAACAGTAAAGCCCTGAACTCCACCCGCCCACAACTGGACAATGATCCCTACTTAACTAAGTGCAGGGGCAAAGAGAGATACGTCAGAACCAAGAGAAACTACAAACACAGAGTAAAATACCAGATGGGGTCAGTACCAGGAAATCAAGTCAGGAAATAAACAGTAGGCAAAAGCAAGGGACAATCTGAAAGAATACCAGAGATCCAAACAGAGGTACAAATCACACTAGTGAGGCTCAGAAAACCAAACACAGGCATCTGTTATCAGCAGCTGCCTGTTTAACCCCTTAGTGACCACCCATACGTGTTTTTACGGCGGTCACTAAGGGGCCTTAGGCTGGGCCGCCGCGTTTTTACGGCGGCACAGTTTAAGCGCCGCGCGGCTCCCCCGTGCAGCGGGGAGCGCGGACCTGGCTCTCACATGAGAGCCGGGTCCCTGCTCTAACAGCCCGGAACGGCAGGAGTGCCGATCCGGGCTGTTTAACCCTTTATATGCCGGGCGCAATGGCGCCCGCTGCATGTAAAGTGGTGACAGAGGGAGCGGACTCCCTCTGTCTCCCATCAGCACCCCGAAAATGCGATCGCGGGGTGCTGATGTGCTGGGAAGCTTACCTTGCTTCCGATGAGGGCCCGAGCCTGTCTTCAGTTACTTCCAGCAGGCTGTGCCTCTCTGGCGCAGCCTGCTGGTCAATGTTCGAATAGCATTGCTATTGAAATGCAATGCATTATAGAGATAATGCATTACATTTTAAAAGCAATCAAAATACTGTATATTATAGTCCCCTTGTGGGACTATTAAGTAGTAAAAAAGATAGAAAAAAAATACACATTTATTAAATAAAAAAAATTCCATAAAATAAAAAAATATGCCTTTTTTTCCATTGAAAATACGCTTTTCAATGAAAAAAATTGCAAAAAGAAAATATCCCCCATATGTTTGGTATTGCCGCGTCCGTAACGACCGGGACTACATAAATATTACATAAATTATCCCCTATGGTGAACGCCATAAAAAATAAAAAATAAAAAAAGACAGAATTTCTAATTTATTCTTAGTTTCCACCGAAAAAAAACTTAATAACAAGCGATCAAAAAGCAGCATTTACTCCAAAATCATACCCATGAAAAATACAAGTCGTCTTTCAAAAATCAAGCCCTCACACAATTCCATATAAAAAAATTAAAAAAAGTTATGGGTCTTGTGAAGTGGCAATGCAAAATAATTTTTTGGGTTAATAAAAGGTGTTTTATTGCAAATAAAAGTAGTAAAACGTAAACAAAATTATAAGTATTTAGTATCACTGTAATCGTACTGACCCAGAGAATAAAGATATTATGTTATTTGCACCGAAAAATGAACGCCAAAAAATGTATAATGTAAAAACGCAGTGGCAGTATTGCTATTTTTCCCCATCTCCCTCCCAGAAAGAGTTAATAAAAGTTAATCAGAAAGTTATGTGTACCCCAAAATGGCGCCATTAAAAACTACAACTTGTCCCGTAAAAAACAAGCCCTCATAAAGCTATATAGACGAAAAAATAAAAAAGTTATAGCTCTTGGAACGAGACCATAAAAAAAGGAAGAAAAACGCTTGGTCATAAAGGCCCAAACAGGCTTGGTCACTAAGGGGTTAAATCTCCCTTTGGCAGGGAGCATGTGGCGCTGGAGCCACGTCTGATTAGCCTGACACTTCAGTTCCCTAACAGGTCTTGCAGCTTTCATGACAGCAGGACTTGCTGCCATGGCAAAAGAATAATGTGGTGAATCCATGACAAAATCAAGATAAGAAATGTTATATCTTATCAAAGAAAAGTGCCTCTTTCTCCACTTATCAGCCATTCTTCCCTCCCTTCTAAAATAATATTCCCTCTGAATTCTATGCTAAATACATTTGAGAGGCCAAGACACGCTGTCTTTTAAATCAGGTAGTTTGCATTGATATATCCCTCCCCCCCACCCCCCCCCGCCAAAAGGTCCATATCCTACACTGGTAGAACCATGTGATCCAGCAAAATATTAATTGTAAAGTCAACAAATTAGTTAAATCGCATTGCAACATCACAAACTTTAATTAGGTGGTGCAAAACTATTCTTAGGGGCTCTATACCGGAAACGAACTGATCAGTTTTATCCTAATACATTCTGAATGGAGAGCAATCCATTCAGGATGCATCAGGATGTCCTCAGTTTAGTCTTTTTGACTTTTCAGGAAGGAGATAATACCGCAACAGGGCACTCATTCCTATTATAGATTAGTTTGGTACTATGTAATGTCTGATTTTATATGTACATGTATTCTCTGAATTATAAAGTAATGCAGAATACAATGGTGAATTATACATAACGATTATTATTATTAATATTTTATAACCTATTAACCCCTTCCCGACCTTTGACGTACTGTTACGTCATGGGAACCACTGAGTTCCCGCAATTTGACGTAATAGTACCGGAGTGGTGCACGCGCGATCACTGCAGGGGCCCGGCAGTCTGTGGTAGCCGGGCTCCTGCTGTATCTGCCGGCATTGCTGTAAAAAGTCGATGCCGGGGGATTAACCCCTTCTATGCCGCGGTCCGCGCTGACCGCGACATAGAAGAGGTTTGTGTCAGGTGAACGATCGCATCGAGTCCCCGCACTGCTGTGGCGGGGACCTGATGCGACACAAGGCAGCCTTCTACGGGTGCCGAGGAGATTCAGCCTCAGGCTGGGTCTCCTAGGCAACCTGTTAGTGTATGACTCAGTGTCATACACTAACAGGCAATGCATTACAATACAGATGTATAGTAATGCATTGCAGAGGGAATCAGACCCCCAAAAGTGAATGTCATAAATAAAGTAAAGTAAAAAAAAGTAAAAAAAGGGTTTTTAATAAAATTAATAAAGTAATAAAATTAATAAAGTAAAAAAGATTTAAAAAAAACGCCCCTTTCCCCTTATTTTATAATAAAAAACTTTAAAAAAAAAACAAAAACCCACACATATTAGGTATTGCCGTGTCCGTAATGACCGGCTATATAAATATATCACATGATCCACCCTGTCCGATAAACACCATAATTTTTTTTTAAATAAAAACAGTGTAAAAAAAAGCACGTTACATCACAAAAAGTGCAACACCAAGCGATCAAAAAGGCGTATGCCCCCCAAAATGGTATCAATAAAACCGTCACCTCATCCCGCAAAAAATGAGCCCCTACCTAAGACAATCACCCAAAAATAAAAAAAACTATAGCTCTCAGAACATGGAGACAATAAAATATGATTATTATTTTTTACTTCAAAACTGCTATTATTGTGCCAAAGTGACCTAATCCCTCAGCTAAACGCTGTAAAAAAAAATTTTTTAAGAGGGCCAAAGCATCAATTTTTTGGTTACCTTGCCTCACAAAAAACGTAATATAGAGCAATAAAAAATCATATGTACCCAAAAATAGTACCAATAAAACTGTCACCTTATCCCGTAGTTTCCAAAATGTGGTCACTTTTTTAGTTTCTATTGTAGGGGTGCATCAGGGGGGCTTCAAATGGGACATGGTGTCAGCAAAATCTGCCTTCCAAAAACCGTATGGCATTCCTTTCCTTCTGCGCCCTGCCGTGTGCCCATACAGCGGTTTACGACCACATATGGGGGTGTTTCTGTAAACTACAGAATAAGAGCCATAAATATTGAGTTTTGTTTGGCTGTTAACCCTTGCTTTGTAACTGGAAAAAAATTTATTAAAATGGAAACTCTGCCAAAAAAGTGAAATTTTGAAATTGTATCTCAATTTTCCATAAATTCTTGTGGAACACCTAAAGGGTTAACAAAGTTTGTAAAATCAGTTTTAAATACCTTGAGGGGTGTAGTTTTTAGAATGGGGTCACTTTTTTGGAGTTTCTACTCTAAGGGTGCATCACGGGGGCTTCAAATGCGACATGGTTTTAAAAAACTAGTCCAGCAAAATCTGCCTTCCAATAACCGTATGGCATTCCTTTCCTTCTGCGCCCTTCCGTGTGCCCGTACTGCGGTTTACAACCACAAATGGGGTGTTTATGTAAACTACAGAATCAGAGCAATAAATATTGAGTTTTGTTTGGCTGTTAACCCTTGCTTTGTAACTGGAAAAAAAATATTAAAATGGAAAATCGGCCCAAAAAATGAAATTTTGAAATTGTATCTGTATTTTCCTTTAATTCTTGTGGAACACCTAAAGGGTTAACAAAGTTTGTAAAATAAATTTTTAATACCTTGAGGGGTGTAGTTTCTAGAATGGGGTCATTTTTTTGGAGTTTCTACTCTAGGGGTGCATCAGGGGGGATTCAAATGGGACATGGTGTCAAAAAAACAGTCCAGCAAAATCTGCCTTCCAAAAACCATATGGCATTCCTTTCCTTCTGAGCCCTGCCGTGTGCCCGTACAGCAGTTCACGACCACATATGGGGTGTTTCTGTAAACTACAGATTGAGAGCCATAAATATTGAGTTTTGTTTGGCTGTTAACCCTTGCTTTGTAACTGGAAAAAAATTATTAAAATGGAAAATCTGCCAAAAAAGTTTAATTTTGAAATTGTATCTCTATTTTCCATTAATTCTTGTGGAACACCTAAAGAGTTAACAAAGTTTATAAAATCTGTTTTGAATACCTTGAGGGGTGTACTTTCTAGAATGGGGTCACTTTTTTGGAGTTTCTACTCTAGGGGTGCATCAGGGGGGCTTCAAATGGGACACGGTGTCAAAAAACCAGTCCAGCAAAATCTGCCTTCCAAAAAACTTATGGCATTCCTTTCCTTATGCGCGCTGCCGTGTGCCCGTACAGCAGTTTACGACCACATATGGGGTGTTTCTGTAAACTACAGAATCAGAGCAATAAATATTGAGTTTTGTTTGGCTGTTAATCCTTGCTTTGTAACTGGAACAAAACTATTAAAATGGAAAATCTGCCAAAAAAGTGAAATTTTGAAATTGTATCTCTATTTTCCATTAATTCTTGTGGAACAGCTAAAGTGTGAACAAAGTTTTTAAAATCAGTTTTAAATACCTTGAGGGGTGTAGTTTCTAGAATGGGGTCATTTTTGGGTGGTTTCTATTATGTAAGCCTCACAAAATGACTTCAGACCTGAACTGGTCCTTGAAAAGTGAGTTTTTGAAAATTTCAGAAAAATTTCAAAATTTGCTTCTAAGCCTTGTAACATCCCCAAAAAATAAAATGTCATTCCCAAAATGATTCAAACATGAAGTAGAGATATGGGAAATGTAAAGTAATAACTGTTTTTGTAGGTATTACTATGTATTATAGAAGTAGAGAAATTGAAACTTGGAAACTTGCAAATTTTTTCACATTTTGGGCAAATTTGGTATTCTTTGATAAATAAAAATTATTTATTTTTACTCCATTTTACCAGTTTCATGAAGTACAATATGTGATGAAAAAACAATCTCAGAATGGCCTGGATAAGTCAAAGCGTTTTAAAGTTATCACCACATAAAGTGACACATGTCAGATTTGCAAAATATGGCCTGGGCAGGAAGGTGAAAACAGGCCCGGGGCTGAAGGGGTTAAGGTTTACCTGTGTATATTATTTGACAGTTGTTCTTTCATGATATTCAGATATTTTATTTGGATAAAGTTTACTCTGATCTTTGTGTCTAAGAGTCAAGGTCTTGCCTAAAATAGTTGCATTTAAATCCAAGATGGCTATGGGCACGACATTCTGCATAAGGTTAAGTAAATGTTTTGAGCATTGTCAAAATAATTTAGACTCTAAAGGTTACATTTGTGTTCTGGGAATTGGCTTATAAAAGAAAATAGAGGATTGATCATACATTTGAGTAATTTATTCAAATGCAGTAGCTGAGTGAGCATTAATCATTCTTATAGCCATTTCAAGCTGGAAACAGTTCAAAGCTGGCAGAGCAAATATACAAGATGGGAAAATATAAACAAAAAGAAATAACATTCTTGTACTACTAGGCTTCAGTTTAAATGGATGCTGTCCAGCAAAATTATATTTCTCAAACTGCTACAAGTAAACTTATCTACATAGTTCAACTAATTTAAAGTTGTTCTCCAATTAAGGATGCATAAAATACTATTACACTGGCAACTCGTGTCCTGCACTGACTTGCTATCCTAGGTGGGAGTGGGCATCGCTCTACCCACCCTGTGTGTATCGGGGCTAGTATTCAGTGACTCTTTTCAGTAGTACTGCAAAGGTTTACCTTCCCTCTTGCTTTCTGTTTGGTTGCTGATTAAGGTGCTGATCAGCCCTCCTATTTATACTGAGCTGTTTGTACTTCCTCGTTGCCTGAGCTTTAGGTATTCTACTAGTATTATTGAAGGTGTACTTTTTCTCTCTGCCCCTGTATAAACTCTGCCTGTTTGCTGACTCTGATCCTCCGCTGGCTTCCCTGACCTCAGACTTGTTTCACGGATATTCTCAAAGTCTTCCTGCTCTGACCTCAGACTGTTTCCTGACTATGAGTAATGCCTGACCCCTTGATGTTTTGCTCCAGTGTCTCGAATCCCCGTGGGTTAGCTGTCAACTACATCAGGACTATTCCAGGAGGTAGAGGTGGGTCCCCCGTAGAGAAGACCAGATTCCTTTATAGTCATACCATTCAAAACCGTTTACATCAGTGTGGTCTGCGTGCTAGATGACCTGCAAGGGCACCTGACGACACTAGAAGGCACATGCGTCATCATCTTGCATGGGCCAGGGAGCATCTATGCTGGACGAGGGACCACTGGGCCTCAGTGCTGCTTACTGATGAAAGTCAATTCAGGTTGAGCAGAAATTATGGTCGCCAACTACGTTGGAGATGTCAAGGAGAGCACTGTGCATCAGCCACTGTTGTCACCAGATGAGCCTTTGGTAGTGGTGTTACAGTGTGGGCAGGTGTGTCTACTGCCCTACATTTTGTCAATGGTACAGTGACAAGCCTATACTACTTGAATAACATTATTAATCCAGTCATTGTGCCTCCGCATGAACAACACAGCCCTAATTTCATCTTCATGGACGACAATGCACCTGCTCATCGAGGTTGCATCATTAGGGAATGGCTGATGGAGACTGGGGTTCCTCAAATGGAGTGGCCTGCACTTTCTCCAGACCTGAATCCCATTGAAAACCTTTGTGATCAGCTGAGTCGCCATGTAGAGGCTCGTAACTCTGTACCCCAGAACCTCAATGAGCTGAGGGCTACCCTTCAAGAAGAGTGGCCGTGCCTCAGCAAACAATAAGTCAACAGCCTGAGATGTTGTTGTCAAGCTGTAATTGATGCTCAAAGCCACATGACAACTTTGAGACATTGACATTTTATCGGGGTACACCCAACACTGCTTTTGTTTCAAAAATTTGTCTAAGATGAGTAAATCCCCAATGCATGCTTCTACTTAAATGCCTTACTTTTATTATATAATATCAAGTAAACTTTTTATGTTATCCATAAATTTCACCCGAAACCAAATATCCCTACCTTTTTGTGAGTAGTGTATCTGTGCAACTAAGTAAATAGCATAATGAACAATATACTGGCAAAGTGACAGAAGCATATCATGTTCCTACAAAATAACAGGCGACAGACAAACCCTGTAAAGTCTGATCCTGTGTTGTGCTGTCGCCCTGTGCCTGCCACTGCCTCGATCCTTCCTGTGGGCATGGCCTCCGCTCTGCTGACAGTCTCAGTGGCTGGCTCCGCTCTACTTCCTCCTGTATTGCTTTTTTCCGATTGCTGGTGTCCTCTGTAGGCTGCTGCCTGCGCATCTGCTTCAAAGCCTTTTAGGCCTGATCTAATTGCATGCACCTGCTCACTTTCGGCTTTTAAAGGTCCAGCGCACACATCCAAATCCTTCCTGAACCAAAAGGGAAGTCCTACCTGCTTAACTGATTCTGCTTCTACGTCACCTGTCCTGGCCCTAGCCTTTTTACAATTTTGCTCAATTGCTGCTTGTCCCTAACTTGGACTTGTTTGTTAGACTTGCTTGCACAGTGTGCCTTGACATCAGCCTGTTATCTTACTATGTATTTTGCCTGATACCTTGGTGATTTGCACTATAGTCTCTGATCCCCAAGGGTCAGCTGCCCACTACATATAAAATATCTCAAGAGGTAGCAACCTGGTGGCTCCCATGCTGTCCAGATCCCTGTATAGGTGTTAAATGGTAAATACCAGAGGACTTCCAGGATAACACTCTTAGAGTTATCACAAAATCAAATCAGTTAGTTGGTTTCGTGGGTCCACTTCCATGGCCCATACCATCCTACACTCCTACTCAGTTCCATCCATGCTCTACTTCTTCCTATGCAAAATGAAGGGGACAGACTCGAAAACACATTAGCCTTTTGTCAGCCAAACCCATAGTTTTTTGCAGGACCAGCTAACAATCTTTGGTGTATGGGGCCTCCCGACTCTGAGCAGCTGATCCTTTTGTTATCCCAGGAGATAAGCCGTTGGCTGAGGCTTTTCTCTCACCACATTGCATTGGCAAGAAGTCAGAAGTTGGGAAAGCTATTGAAGGTATATGGGCACCTTTTGCTGTCTGTTACCATGGAGATACATAGATTTGCATAGGAAGTTATAGCCACAGAAATTTAGAAATAAAGATTATTTGCAAAGATTATTTGCAAAGTTGCTTACTTTTTCATTTTAGATAAATTGCAGAAAAAAATTTGTTGCTAAGTTAAACTCAGTATATATTAGCTTATGCCTGGTCTATAATAAATATATTGTAATACGCAAAGTTAATGTAAATGTTGCAATCTTGAAGTGATTACTGTATATTAGACTGGTAACTACAAGCACTAGTTACAATCTTTCACAGCATATACTCCCTTTTGTTCACCAATGCTCAGTTGTCTTCTTTTTTAAAACTTCTAATAATCTGACCTAAAGTTTCCACTATATCTCTCTTGATATCCAACTTTATTTCCTGGTACCCTTTATCCTGCCAGAGGCTATGTTGCACTTGAAGAAATAACATCCTTTTTGATTTTTTATTCTACAAAGAAAATTTATAGAATAAACATTTACACAAGGAAGGCAAAAGTATGAAAAATGAATTAATGAAATGTGGCAGTTGCCAACTGATGCCTACTGCTTCAAACAAAGGTCTGATGAACAAGTCACAAACCTTTTATTTAAAAACTTGGCAAAAAAGAAAATAAATTATTTCCAACTTCTAGTTTTATATATCCAAATTGTTTTTAAAGTGCGACTTTGTTTTTGTAAAAGGTAGACCATTCATTCCTTTATAAGAAGGAAATAGCACAGTGGGGTATGCTGTTAACATCTTCCCCAAGCCTTTCTGTATTTTACTACTGAAAAAAATAAAACAATGTCATGACCCGAGATACTTTTAATTAATATAATATAATTTATGTTAGATTATGGGTCTATTGGGACCTTCTATGACCAGAGATACTTTTTATTAATATTTTATGGTGGATTATGGATCTATTGGGGCCTTCTATGTTCAGACAGTGTGCCATCTCTAAGCTAGAATCTTAAAAGGCATCTGCGAGTAGATTTGTACCTATCAAACTGGTTGACCTGTTGCATGTGCACATGGTAGCTGAAGATATCTGTGTTGGTCTCATGTTTATATGTGATCGCATTGCTGAGAAAAAAATATTTTTTAATATATGCAAATGAGCCTCTAGGAGCAATGGAGGTTTTGCCATTCACCTAAAGACTCATCTCCCTGCAACTGTCGAACCCCTTCCACTTTGATTGACAGGATCAAGTGTGATGATGTTTTCACTGATAGTGGAGAGGCATGGCAGCTGCAGAGAGAGCTGAACCTCATGAAGTAATGGCAACACCCCTGTTGCTCCTAGAGGTATATATCTGGGCTATTAAGGGGAACTTGACACCTAATTGTTTATACTGTAAGGACACTGTGGCTTGCACTCACCAGTTGTGGGGTGAAGGTTGAAGGGAAACAATGCCACACTTCTTACTCACCAATATAGAAGACAGTGTCTCCTGCTACACTCACAGTCAACACCCACATTGAAGCACTGTATAGGAATATGCAATTGGATGTGTCAGCGGTACCAAGGCCGTAGAATCTAAACTCACTCCAACTCCAATGTAGCAGTGTCTCCTGATAATATATATTGCGCATTTGGCTCAGCTGCACCTGCTTCACCAACCTGTGGCCAGGCATTTGTGCATGGTTTGGGGGGGGGGGGGGGAAAATTCCACCAATATCTACAAAAGTAGACCAGTGGTGCAACATGCAAAGTGACCATTTTAGTTTGTCCTGGGTATTTTGTGCATTCAAAATAGCTAATACCTTCTATAGATTAGTAGTTGTTGTCCTATAACAAGAACTGAGCCCTTAAATGGATGCATTTTCTATTACAGTCAATGTCATGGGACTGGCTATCTAATATTCTTGGAATGTTAAATAGTCACTGCACTTTCACACAATTTTCATTTCATTGAATGGAGAATATTTTAAAACAGGAAATTTCTAACTCACTTCATTAAAAAAATATGTCTACATCCACCTAAAAAAAGGTGTAAAGTTATGGTTAGGGTTGAGCGAACCCGAACTGTAAAGTTCGGTTTCGTACCGAACTTTACGATTGTTTGACCCCGGACCCGAACATTTCAGTAAAAGTTTGGGTTTGAGTTCGGTGTGTTCGGCGATTTAATGCCGCGTGTTGAAAAGCTGCAGGGCATTGCAGGGCGTTTCTCTTTGCCTCCTGTTGCTTCCTCCTCCTACTCCACTTTCTCATCCTCTACCGCCTACTCATCCGGTCAGCGTAACACCTTCACCACCAACTTCAGCACAGCCAGGCATCAACAACAGCAGGCAGTTTTGAAATGTAACCTTTTGGGGGACAAACCACACACCGCGCAGGAGCTGTGGACGGGCATGGAACAACAGACTGATAAGTGGTTGGTGCCAGTGAGCCTCAAGCCCGGCCTGGTGGTGTGCGATAATGGGCGAAATCTTGTAGCAGCTCTGGGCCTAGCCAGTCTGATGCACATCCCTTGCCTGGCGCATGTGCAGAATTTAATTCAATTACTTGACCCACTCTCTCCACTCCAATCAGATTTCAGCCATTGACCTCCCTTGGTTGTGGTATCCCTTTCTCAGGCTCCCTCTCCGGCATGAAACCCTGATTCCCCGTTACCCGTGATCACCATGGTAGGCGCATAAAAGAACATCAAAAGTTGATAGGGAAGATATCCAATTGGATCGTGGATGTCACGGGGACGTGCGATCAGGCAGAAGTTATCTAGTCAACAAAGCGGCAGCAGGGCCTCTCCTGTATAACGTTTGTTTAGCACGGCAGGAGGGGGTTATCACAGACAAGCACAGCCGCCTGTCCACAGCCAATGTGGACAAGCTCACGTTCATTAAAATGAACCAGGCAGGGATTCCACAGGACTTGTCCGTAACTTGTGCAGAATAGACATGTATACCGGCCTCACCCAGCCATTGTTGTACTTCAGCGCACTTTCACTTAGTTTTATTTTTTATATTTCCCAATGTTTTAGGGTATACCCAAACAAAAAAAAAAAACTGTGTTGGCTATCTCCTCCTCCTCCACCACCACTTTCACCTACACCGCCACATCCACTGCCTCCTCAACCTCCTACTCCATATGAACCTCGTCCTCCTAGATCAAGATTATTATTTTTTATTTTTACGTATTTTATGTTATTTAAAGTCATTTCCCTATCCACATTTGTTTGCAGAGCACTTGTCATGCTCTTAAACACATTTTGATGCCATTTGCAGCCCTCTAGCCCTTCCCATGACATTTTTACAGCCATTTTAGTGCTCAAAAGTTCTGGTCCCCATTGACCTCAATGGGGTTCGGGTTCGGTGTCAAGTTCGAGTTCCGAACTCAAACTTTTTTGCGAAGTTCAGCCGAACCCGTCGAACCCGAACGTCCAGGTGTCCGCTCAACTCTAGTCATGGTCAATAGAGGTCTCACTTCCACCTAATTTGCAGTCCACTTTCTGTTGTCATGAAAGATCTGTCATTGATAACAGAGTCCGCAGAGGAAGTGGGTGTGTGTCAGAGCTAGCTGAGATCCTGAGCCTGATGAAAAAACTGCTTCTACACTGCCTCTGAATTAACAGGAGTCTCCTTTAATTCTGTAAGTATGATCTCACCCTCTTTATCTGTTATGTAAGCTCTGGAGCTGAAAACAAACATAGTGAGAAGTAAGAGAAAGAGAATCACAGAAGTACAGTGCTAGTAGATTTCACAGAAAGTATACATTCCCTGCTTCTGAGTGAAATGCATCTAGCTGTGCAGTCGAAACAAGGAATAATGTGGCTGTAAGAGACAGTAGGGAAGCTCAAAAGAGAACCATTCCTTCACAGTTATGATTGTGCAAAGAAGTCCTTTTGACACTTTACAATCTGGTTTTCACACTCTTCATTCTAAAGAATCTGCCCTTACAAAAAAAAAAAAATCAAATGATCCCCTGACAACTAAAGATACTGACAGCTACTTTCTATTCATATTTTTTGGATCTATCTCCAGCATTTGAAACTAGATCATCAAACCCTATCCAGCATGCTTCACTCTATAGGCCTTAAGGAATACAGTTCTGTATTCTCATTTCTGGGCTTTATTGGAACAACAAGACTCTGCTAGGTGCCTTCTGGGAGAGTCTGCTTGGGTGCATCAAAGATGAGCTGGCGGAGCTGTATTTGCCAATCACTTTGTATGAACTGATATAACTGGCCACCTGCATAGACCTATGGTTCAGAGAAAGTCTTAGGAGGTCTACACAGGAGAGAATGGCTCCCAGACTGCCACCTTCATTTCCGAGACCATTTTTTCCATCTTCCTTGCCTCCTACCTAGCAGCTCATGCAGCTGGAACTGGAAAGAGTTAGTCTGTCTTAAGAGGAGTGACAGCAAAGCCAAGGGTTACTACAAGAAAACATGTCCATTGAAGTCCGAAAACTCAAGTGCCTAGGTTTGAGAGGAAACCTCCAGTGTTCCTGTTATGTGATGCAATTCACTTTACCAAACAGGCCTCCGTGGAATTTGGATCAGCAGGGAACTTGCTGCATCAGGCCTTCGTAACTTGATACTGCATTCCTACCAAGTGATTGGATAAGTCTTTGGTAGTGACACCGGTCAACATAATGCTGCTTCCAAAATCTATACAATATGTTACCATGTCCATAGACCTCCAAGTAGGACTCTTGCATTCAGAGAAGATTTCCTTCAATGTCCTGCTTGTCTTGATTAGACTAGCTTTGCTGAGGCAGCCCTGGCTCCAACAAAATTCCCCTGTTATAGACTGAGACAGCAAGCAGATTATACTCTGGGTACATGATGTCCCAGTATCTGCCTGACCTCTGTTCCACAGAATGTTCAAGTGCTGCCTCCAAATTATGTAAGCTTTGCAAGATCACTCAACAAAAAGGAGGCAAAGGCAATACCGGTCCTATAATCGTCCGATCACCCTCTTACAATCGTTTAATCACCCCTCTTACCTTGTATCAACTCCTTTGTTTATTTTCTGTTTCTGCCTGAAATTCATACGATATCGGGCTACATTAAAGATAGTTTTCAATAGAGATGGGAAGATTCAAATTTTTTTAGAATCTGAATCCGAAAAGGTTCTCAAATATCTTGAATCCTACGAATCCTGTAGATAAGAATTGTGTCACCGGTGTAAGAAACAAAGTGATCCAAGCTCAATATTCTTTTAATATGAAAAAATAAAGAGTCCTTACTTTTTTAACAAAGTATTCGTCAACACAGAAATAAAGTAACCTTAAAGAGGACCTTTCATTATGAAAAAAAAATCTAAACTAAGTAAACAGACATGAAGAGCAGCGCCCAGGGATCTCCCTGCACTTACTATTATTCCTGGGTGCCGCTCTGTTCTCCCGGTATAGGATCTTCAAATTTTTGTCTCAACCGGGAGGAGCCTGCTCTTGTTCTCTTGGGCGTCTCCTTCTCCCAGGCTGTAACGCTGGCCAATCGCAGCACTCAGCTCATAGCCTGAGAGCCTGAGAAGGAGACGCCCAGGAGAACAAGAGCAGGCTCCTCCCGGTTGAGACGAAAATCTGAAGATACCGGAGCCTATACCAGGAGAACGGAGCGGCGCCCAGGGATAATAGTAAGTGCATAGAGATACCTGGGCGCCGCTCTCCATGTCAGTATAGTTTAGATTTTTTATCATAATGATAAATATTGGAGTGAGGTGTCAGCCAACTGGAGTCCAATCAATGAGATGAGATTGGAGGTGTTGGTTACAGCTGCCCTGCCCTATAAAAAAAAAACACACACCAGTTCTGGGTTTGATTTTCACAAGAAGCATTGCCTGATGTAAATGATGCCTCTCACAAAAGAGCTCTCAGAAGACCTACGATTAAGAATTGTTACAAAATATCTGGGTTATAAAAGTATCTCAAAAAGCCTTGCTGTTTATCATCATCGGTAAGACAAATTGTCTATAAATGGAGAAAGTTCAACACTGCTGCTACTCTCCATAGGAGTGGCCGTCCTGTAAATATGACTGCAAGAGCACAGCGCAGACTGCTCAATGAGGTGAAGAAGAATCCTAGAGTGTCAGCTAAAGACTTAGAAAAGTCTCTGGCATATGAAAACATCCCTGTTAGTGAATCGACAATGCGTAAAACACTAAACAAGAATGGATTTCCTGGGAGGATACCACAAAGGAAGCCACTGCTGTCCAAAAAAAACATTGCTGCACGTTTACAGTTTGCACAAGAGCACCTGGATGTTCCACAGCAGTACTGGCAAAATATTCTGTGGACAGATGAAACCAAAGTTGAGTTGTTTGGAAGAAACACACAACCCTATGTGTGGTGAAAAAGAGGCACAGCACACCAACATCATAACCTCATCCCAACTGTGAAGTATGGTGGTGGGGGCATCATGGTTTGGGGCTGCTTTGCTGCGTCAGGGCCTGGACGGATTGCTATCATCGAAGGAAAAATGAATTCCCAAGTTTATCAAGACATTTTGCAGGAGAACTTAAGGCCATCTGTCCACCAGTTGAAGCTCAACAGAAGATGGGTGTTGCAACAGGACAACGACCCAAAGCATAGAAGTAAATCAACAACAGAATGGCTTAAACAGAAAAAAATACGCCTTCTGGAGTGGCCCAGTCAGAGTCCTGACCTCAATCTGATGCTGTGGCATGACCTCAAGAAAGCGTTTCACACCAGACATCCCAACAATATTGCTGAACTGAAACAGTTCTGTAAAGAGGAATGGTCAAGAATTACTCCTGACCGTTGTGCACGTCTGATCTGCAACTACAGGAAACGTTTGGTTGAGGTTATTGCTGCCAAAGGAGGTTCAACCAGTTATTAAATCCAAGGGTTCACATACTTTTCCACCTGCACTGTGAATGTTTACATGGTGTGTTCAATAAAAAAACATGGTAACATTTAATTATTTGTTTGTTATTAGTTTAAGCAGACTGTGATTGTCTATTGTTGTGACTTAGATGAAGATCAGATCACATTGTATGACCAATTTGTGCAATAATTCATATCATTCCAAAGGGTTTACATACTTTTTCTTGCAACTGTATATGGAGGCTGCCATTACTTGAGCAATAACAGTTGCCTGGCTGTCCAGCTGATCCTCTACCTCAAAAACATTAGCCATAGGCCCTGAACAAGCATGCAGCAGATCAGGTGTTTATCAGACATTTTTGTCAAATCAGATAAGATTACCTGCATGTTCGTTTCTGGTGTGATTCATACACTACTGGTACCAAATAGACAAGCAGCACTGCCAGGCAACTGGTATTAAAAAAGGAAAAACATTGCAGCATCCATATACCTCTCACTTCAGTTGTCCTTTAAAGCACCTGAAGTGAGGGGGATTTGGAGGCTGACATGTTTTCTAAACAATACCAGTTGCCTGTCTGTCCAGCTGATCCTCTGCCTGTGATGCTTCTGTGAGCAACTATACCCGGCTACCTAATACTGTGGGCTACTATACCTGGCTACTTATCCTGGGGGTAATTATACCTGGCTACCTGCAGGCTACTATACCAGGCTACCTATACTAAAATGCAAGTGATATAGCTAAGCTTGCTGTTGCTAACTGAACTATTCTCAATTGCATATTGACATCTTCTGTGCAGGTCACGCTCAAATACCACTGTTGCCTGCAGTAGAGACCCGACACAACCTTGTTTGGAGCCGCCAAGCAGGACATCAACCTTGCCCGGAGCAACGCAGCTGGTCCTTCTTGTTTGTTGTGCAGGTAGGTACCTTTAACAACACCAATACCTGGCTACCTAATACTGTGGTCAACTATACATGGCTACCTACTACTGTGAGCAACTATACCAGGCTACCTAATACTGTGGGCTACTTTACCTGGCTACTTATCCTGGGGGCAACTATACCTGGCTACTTATCCTGGGGGCAACTATACCTGGCTACCTACAAATGGGGCATTTACACCAGGCTACATGTACTGGGGGCTACTATACCAGGATACCTAGGCCAAAATTCAAGTGATATAGCTTACTACTGCACTTTAATTGCAAATTTACCTCTTCTGTGCAGGTCCTGTTTAACTACCAGGGTATATCTTATGTGTTTTGACTGGGAGGTTTATATTGCTGTGTTACTTACTAGAGTGGGTTCTATACTGAGGGGCAGTATCTAGTCTACTAAGGGGGCATTATATTGAGGTGGCAGGCATAAGAAGAAGGGAGCAGTGACAGTGACATTAGGCAGAGTGTGCCAATAGCACCCCATATAATGGCTTCATCTCAACCATCATCAAACATCTAGAACTTTTTCAAAATATCACTGAAATGCAAATTGCACCCTGTGCCCGGCAAAGACTCCCATACCACCTCAGCTATTTAGACATAGGCCCTGAGGAAGCAGGCAGTTGGATTTTCTATCTACTTCAGACTGACGTTTTACAGAAATTTTAAAGATCATGTTTGCACCTACTGGTATGTGATTAAGAGATGCAGGAAAGATCAACAGGACAACAGGCAACCCTTATATAAACATGGCACACTCCATATCCCGGCCTCAAGCTAAAACAATGCACCCTCCTCCATATCCCTAATTTACTAAAGTTGTTCGTTCAAGGAAGATTTTTGTTCAGAAAGAACAGCATACAAACTCATTCTGGGTCCAGTCTACTTTGTTTCTTATCAACTATGATGCCTGATGTGCTGAATAATCTTTCTGAAATTACAGTGGAAGGTGGTGTAATTAAGAACTTTTTAAAGAGTGTTCTCAAATTCTGATATTTTTTGTTTTCCTTCCAGTACTTGAAAATATCAGAGGATGGTTAAATCAGTGGTTCTGCTAAGTAGGTATTTATTTCTTCCTCCGGAGATAAAGAATGCTCGCTGCTGCTGGAAGATGGTACCACCATTAATTGAGAATAATAACTCCACATGCTATGACCTCCTCGTTGTTCAGTTTGTGATGTTTGACTGTTATCTGCTCCTAGTCCTTGTGCTGATGAATGTCGATCAGTGTCCTCGCCTTGCATACTTAGATCTGATTCTGTAATCCCAATGGCCAGTGTGGATTTAGCTTCCTCAAGGTTTTCTCTAATAATAAACACAGTTCCCTTGAATCGGGGATCCAGTAAAGTACCAAGAGCATAGAATTTTTCAGACTCAGAGTGATAGCGCTTTTTCATCGATGCAAGAAAATCATTTCTGAATCCCTGTATGGAAGCTATAGTGGATTTGAAATTCTGCAAAGCACGAATTGTACTGTTGACTAATGGAATTATTTCAGAGATTGTCACTTGGCTTGAACTGGCCACAAAAGTAGCTCTACTAAACACATCAAGGATTCGTATCACTTCTTCTATAATTGTCTACTGCCGAGCACTAAGATCTACCTGGAAATTTAGGTCAGAAGCAGATAGTAAAACAGCTGGCTTTTGTTCCAGGAGACGAGCTAGCATGTGAAGCTGAGAGTTCCATCTAGTTGGTTCGTCTTGTATGAGACGATGAGGTTTTAGATTTAACTTGTCTTGAGCGGATTGTAAGGTTTTCATGGCTCTTGAAGAGTGTTTGTAATGTCCTACAATTCTCCGGCTGTCACGGCTGAGGATGGGGGAAATCCTCAGCCGTGTGGAGCCCGGTGATGTTATGGCTGCTTGGCCATGAAGACAGGATTAGGGAGCAGGTCACCTCCTAAAGGCATCCCTAACCTGACCCTGACTCCTAGCTACATGAGCCAACCTTGATGGTAGGAGGGCTCATGCTCCGGAACCTAGAAGTCCCTGCTAGCCCTCAAGATGGCCCTAAACTAGGAGCTGAGTAAGACAACCCACTCCTCCTAGACACGGAGGAGCAGGAGTCTCAACGGCCAAGCTGCTGGAAAAGGGGAGACATAAACAGCTCTATGGATATGGCAGGTGAACAAAGAGTTCCACCTACCTGCCACAGCCTTGCTGACTGGATCCCTGTGTAAGCAGGGTGCAGATCACAAACGCATCCCCACACAGGGACCCAGATCCATAGCTGCACAAAATCACATGTAAAACATCAAACGGACATCACACATAACTAGAAATAAACTTAATGAGACATTATGGTTATGACCACAGGGGTGGCTCTTACTGGCAGGTAGTAAAGACAGGAGGCTGCTTTCAGCTAAGCATGGCTGAAGCAACCTGCAGACCTGCAAAAGCAGTGAGGCTTTATAGGCCAAGAAGCCACACCCCACAGTCGGACACACCCAGTGAGACACACACACACACACACACACACACTGGGAAGGGAGTTAACCCTTCCAGCACCAAAGAAGGGAAACACACATAAAAAGGAAACGTGTCCAAACAACACATACACTGTGGCTGTTGCCGCAGGCAACGACATGGGTGGCACTCATGTCCAGGGAGTCAGCCCGAAGGCTGGGACACTGCCACCACATGTACAACAATGACCAAACGTTGCCACGGGCAACCACAATGAGGGGAAGATGTACGTGCACACCAGACATAACACAGAGTGTACACAGACATACCAAAGTGCATTCATACTCGCACACAACTCCTAGGAAACCGCACACATAGCTGTTGTCCGCGGCAACCGCACCTGAGGCCAACTACATTATGCCTCAAGCTGCGGTTGACACTACAACCCAAAACCGCGGGCAACAGTATGCGGCTCCCAAGGAGTCACGGCCAAAACCGTGGCCGTGACACCGGCAGGATGCCATAATTTCCTTAATTTCACTCTTAATCAACAAACCATCTTTCAGAACTAATTGAAAGGTATCAGCCAGGCAAGGTAAGTGGTGAAACTGACTGCACTGTAAAGCTTCTACCACATTAGGACCATTGTCTCTCATGACACACACAACTTTTTGTGACAGATTCCATTCTGTCATAGTGCTGGTAATGAAAGCTTCTATGGCAGATGCTGTATGTGCAACCTCAGGAAAGGGAATACATTTGTAAGAGGTGGACCCGAGGGAGTCCGTTGGGATACAGTGAACCACACAAGAATGAATGCATGGACAGTGAGCTGTGTGAACCAAAATAATTTTACTGACTTTAGAAGAGAAAACTATACAATATAATGTACACCGTGATCCAGCCGGACCACACGGAGTGAGGTATGCTCTGGTGTACTGAAGTGGTGATACAACCTTTCTGGGTTGTTAGCAACCCAAGATTGTCCACAGTGGGACCCCAGCCAGGAATTCCCTAATTTAGGTACTGTACCTTTAAATATTCATATTTTGTCTAAATGCCACTAAATATGGCAGGATCTCCTAACCAAACACAGCGAACCGAAGCCACTAGGAATCAACACAAAATTTTATTAAGGTGTATCCATATAAATGGCCCACCCTGTAGTCACAGATGTATCCAATTGGAGTATCATATGTTTCATCTTGGGGGCCCCAGACTGTGACCCCCTCACACATTCCAAGCACAGGTGATGATACAGAAAGTTGTAATCTATGAAGTGAACTGTCAAACTGAGATAATCATCATAAGATGTAGATGTCCACATGTCTGTTGTTACTCCAATAAAATTGGTTTTCACTAGAAGGTTCGGAACTTTTGTCTTTACCTCTTCATACATTTCTGGAATTACCTTTTCTGCAATGTGTTTCCTGCTTGGGATGATATATCTTGGCTCTAGGTGGTTTATCAACTTTCTGCAACCTTTGTCCTCTACTATGAATAGTGGTTGGTTGTCCTGACAGATCATTTCAGCGACTAATCGTGTAACTGTTTTAGCTCTTTTGTCTCCTGGTTTGAAAATTTGCTTTTTGTCTAGAAAGGCTGGCATAGTCCATTGCTGAGAAGGTGGTGTTACTGCTTTGCGTTTCACTGGGGGTGGTTTGAATGGACTTTCTGTAAACAATGACTTTGCTGATCTTGGACTAGGAGCTGGACTAGACATTGATGCCAGACTGTGAACAAAAGCTAATTCTTCATCTAGGTCTTTGGATGTTAAATCCTCACTGACAGACCGAGGGATTGAGGGTGAAGCTGGAGGCAATAGTGGCAATGGTGAACGTGTGCCTTTCAGTTCCTGAAATTTGGAGAAATGTTTTGTTTTCAAATGTTTCCACATAGCTGAGGTGGTCTTTTCCTATGGATATTTTAGCCGGGCACAGGTTGCAATTTGCATAATTTTCATTCAGTAATATTTTGAAATAGTTCCAGATGTTTGATGCTGGTTGACATGATGCCATCATATGGGGTGCTATTGGCACACTCTGCCTGAAAGTGACATGAAAAAAATAAAATAAAAAAATAAGTCTTTAACCCTACATTTTGTAGTGCTCCCTGTCATTGCTCCCTTCTTCTCAACCCTGCCACCTCAATATAATGACCTCTTAGTAGACTAGATACTGCCCCTCAGTATAGAACACCCTCTAGTAAGTAACACAGCAATATAAACCTCCCAGTCAAAACACATAGTTGAACAGGACCTGCACAGAAGAGGTGCATTTGCAATTAAAGTGCAGCAGTAGTAAGCTATATCACTTGAATTTTGGTATAGGTAGCTTGGTATAGATGCGCCCATTTGTAGGCAGTGGCGTTGCTAGGGCTGGTGTCACCCGGTGCGGTAGAAAATAGTGTCACCCCAACCTGCCCCCCCCCCCCCCCGAGCAATAATCTTTTAGTTATAACCAAAAATATGTTGAAAGAATGAAAGAATGAAAGATGTAGCACACAACACACCTGTCAGAGCACCCACCCGCAGTGGCGGATCCAGAGCTCGGTCTCAGGTGGAGCACTTCCAGATTGTTTTGTGTCGGCAGACAGAAAATAATAGCAGGCTCAGGCTGGGAAGGCAACTTGAATTATGCTAAAATCATTGGGCTAGGGCCATTTTAAAGGGTTTCTACCACCAGAAATACTGTTATGTAGCTGACTGATATAGCGATGCGCTAATGTCAGCACTACATAACAGTATGTTTCTAACGTTAGTCCCTGCAGCCGTTTTTGTTAAAAATGCACTTTTATTATATGTTAATGAGCCTCTAGGTGCTATATGGGTGTAAAATCAGCACCTAGAGGCTCCGTCCACTCACCCTGTATTCCGCCCAGGTCCTGTGTTGTGCCCGCCCAGCTCCTCTTGATTGATGCCACTGTTCCCTGCATCGTTGGCGAAATCCCGCGCCTGCGCCGTTCACTTCAGTCTTCGGCGCAGTGTTAGTGAATGATGCGATCCTCACTGTGACGTAGTCGGCGCAGGCGCAGTGAGGAAGCCGGCACCAGGATCGCATCATTCACTCACTGCGCCTGCGCCGAAGACCAAAGTGAACGGCGCAGGCGCGGGATTTCGCCAACGATGCAGGGAACAGTGGCATCAATCAAGAGGAGCTTGGCGGGCACAACACAGGACCTGGGCGGAATACAGGGTGAGTGGACGGAGCCTCTAGGTGCTGATTTTACGCCCACATAGCACCTAGAGGCTCATTAACATATAATAAAAGTGCATTTTTAACAAAAACGGCTGCAGGGACTAACATTAGAAACATACTGTTATGTAGTGCTGACATGGGCGCATCGCTAATGTCAGTCAGCTACATAACAGTATTTCTGGTGGTAGAAACCCTTTGATGAACTCTTTTAGTATGGCAGTCGATTTGCATGTGGTCATCACAGGACTGTCATGCCGGCCATTAGGCCATAGTAGTGTCACTATGACACTATGGCCGGTGTGATGGTCCCGTGATGACCACATGCAAATTGACTGTCACACTAAAAGATTAACTGTAGGCTATATTACAGAAGGCTGGTCCTGGTGGTCAGTGGTGTGGCCTGTGTTCTACAAGGCTAATTTACACTACTGAGAAATACAGGGCACACTACAGCATAATATACTGGAATCTACAGTATACACTGTAAATATATCAGTCCTCAAACCAAATAATAACACCTACATACAGTGACTGGATAACACCGGCATAAAGTGACTGGATAACACCTCCATACAGTGACTGGATATAGGATATAAGGGGGCCCAGTATCGAGCAGTGATGGTGAACCTTTTAGAGACTGAGTGCCCAAACTGCAACCCAAAACCCACTTATTTATAAAAAAGTGCCAACATGGCAATTTAACCTGAATACCAATATGGTCTGTCTTCCATGTACTTTATCATTTACATAGCTATAATATCCTGCCTACAGTTAATGCGCTGCCTGTGCTGTTTATAGCGCGCCCTGCACTGATGAATGGCAGAAAAAGTCTAAGGCAAATTGGTACACCCATAGACTTTTTCCCAGGGTCTGGGATGGGTGCCCACAGAGAGGGCTCTGAGTGCCTGACATCTCTCCAGGTCCAACCTGGAGTCCAGGTTAAAATTTGGAAATGCCCCCCGCCCCCAAATATAATTAAGTAGGCGCAAAGCGGCAGCATGACAGAGTGTGGATTTGGCATCAGCATGAGGAGACCACAGAGTGGCCCAATGACAGAGTCTAGAGTTGGCGTCAGCAGCAGCAGTGTCAGGAGAAAGCCAACAAGTGGCACATTGACCGAGTCTGGAGTTGGCAGCATCAGGAGAAGGCCACCGAGTGGCACAAGCACAGAGTCTGGAGTTCAGGGCAGCAGCATCAGGAGAAGGCCACCGAGAGGCAAAATGACAGAGTGAGGAGTTGGCGGCAGTATGTACTGTGGGACTCTTTATTTATTATATAAAAATATAGGGGACACGTACTGTGCTGTAAAAATATTGCTATTGCCAAAGTCAGGAGGTAAGCAGGGTGGCCACCTCCAGGCTCTAGCCTGGAGGTGGCCACCCTGCTTACCTCCTGACTTTGGCAATAGCAATATTTTTACAGCACAGTACGTGTCCCCTATATTTTTATATAATAAATAAAGAGTCCCACAGTACATAATGTGGGCAAAATATACCTAATTACATAACATTCTCAATACATAAACTTATTTTTATGTGGAAAATGGTGCCAGGTGGTGTACCATAATAAAAATGCCAGGGTACACCCCCTGGCACCTTAGAGTATCACTAATAAAAATGTAAAATAGCCTTTTTTCACAAAAAAATAAATGTATTTATTGGGAATGTTATGTAAGTAGGTATATTTTGCCCACATTATGTACTGTGGGACTCTTTGCACCGGCCCTGTCACGTGGATGTGACCAGGGCCTGTGCAAGGATTTTTTGGCAACACAAGCAAAGCTACATCTCGGTGACCCCCCCCCCCTCCCCCCCCCCCCCGCCCGCAGCTCACCTGGTCCTGGTTCTGTCTGCAGCAGCTGGCTTCTCCTCTGTGTGGTCCTGATATCTTCGATCTGCTTCAATCTGGTTTGAGGACTGTACTTTTCGCCCTATAAGATGCACATGGTTTTACAGGAGTATAATAAGAAACAATATTTTCCATTATACCTCAGGTCAGACCACCAATCAGACCCCCAATGTTAATCATACCTCAGATCAGCCCCCCATATCAGCCGTCAGCACCCCATCCATCATGCCCATGTCAGCCACCATCCATCAAGCCCCCATGTCAGCCGTCATGCCCCTATGTCAGCCATTATGCCCTCATGTCAGCCGTCAGCACCCCATGTCAGCCGTCAGCCATCAGCCCCCCATGTCAGCACCTCATCCATCATGCCCATGTCAGCCGTCAGCACCCCATCCATCATGCCCATGTCAGCCATCAGCACCCCATCCATCATGCCCATGTCAGCCCCCATCCATCATTACCCCCCATGTCAGCCGTCAGCCATCAGCCCCCCATGTCAGCCATCATGCCCCCCATGTCAGCCGTCAGCACCCCATCCATCATGCCCATGACAGCCGTCAGCCCCTCATCCATCATGCCCATGACAGCCGTCAGCCCCCATCCATCATGCCCCCCCATGTCAGCTGTCATGCCCCTATGTCAGCCATCATGCCCTCATGTCAGCCGTCAGCACCCCATGTCAGCCGTCAGCCATCAGCCCCCCATGTCAGCACTCCATCCATCATGCCCATGTCAGCTGTCAGCCCCCATCCATCATGCCCCCCATGTCAGCCATCATGACCTTATGTCAGCCGTCAGCACCCCATGTCAGCAGTCAGCCATCAGCCCCCCATGTCAGCAACCCATCCATCATGCCCATGTCAGCCGTCAGCACCCATCCATCATTACTCCCATGTCAGCCATCAGCCCCCCATGTCAGCCATCATGCCCCCCATGACAGCCGTCAGCCCCCATCCATTATGCTCCCTAATGGGGGACAATGTTGGAGTCTGCACCATCAGGGGGGGTGACATGATGAGGGACAATGTTGGAGTCGGTGGCACAGACATTTCTTCTCTTCCCCTCCAGGCTCCATGGCACAGACATGTTTGTACATTTTGTCCCCCATCTCCCCCTCTCTGTTACAATTACAATACATTTACAGTGTCAGTACCAGATATATCACTGGGGTCTGGCTGGAGTGGGGTCGGTCTGGTCCTGGCTCCAATCTCAGCTGGCTCTGCCTTAAGGTGTCTTCTCCAGAGTCCAGACTAGAGTCCAGCAGGGTCGGCCAAGTTCCAACAAGTCGTGCCTCAGTGTTACTCTGTGACTGTGTTCTTCTGCTGCCAGCCTGGAGGGGCAGCTTTTACAGGCCACAGCAGACAGAGCAGCTCCGCCTCCTCGCCTCCCTCCGCCGCGGCCCCACTGACAGTCAGTGACGTCTCCTTTTGCCTGAGCGCCGCACGGCACACATGTAGGCAGGACAGCCGCAGGCCCGCTGCCCGCACTGTAAGTAAATAGTATGTAAGGCCCCCGAACTTACTGCCGAAGTGCAATTTCAATGTGTTACATCATTTAATTAATCACCTTGGTAGGTCTGGCTGGCGGCTGCTGCTACAATGGGGTGTCACCTGCCCCCGCCGGGGGCGGGTGACACCCCATTGTAGCAGCAGCCGCCAGCCAGACCTACCAAGGTGATTAATTAAATGATGTAACACATTGAAATTGCACTTCGGCAGTAAGTCGGTCAGGGCCTCCGGCGGCCGGGTGACACCCCATTGTAGCAGCAGCCGCCAGCCAGACCTACCAAGGTAATTAATTAAATGATGTAACACATTGAAATTGCACTTCTGCAGTAAGTCAGTCCGGGCCTCCGGCGGCCGGGTGACAACCCATCAGACTGGTGTCACCCGGTGCGGCCCGCACCCCCCGCACCCCCCTTGCAACGCCACTGTTTGTAGGTAGCCAGGTATAGTTGCCCCCAGGATAATTAGTCAGGTATAGTTGCTCACAGTATTAGGTAGCCAGGTATTGGTATTGTAGTACCTACCTGCACAACAAACAAGAAGGACCAGCTGTGTTGCTCCAGGCAAGGTTGATGTCCTGCTCGGCGGCTCCAAACAAGGTCGGGTTGGGTCTCAACTGCAGGCAACAGCGGTACTTGAGCGTGACATGCACAGAAGTTGTCAATGTGCAATTAAGAATAGTGCATTTAGCAACAGCAAGCTTAGCTATATCACTTGCATTTTGGCATAGGTAGCCTGGTATAGTAGCCCCCAGTATATGTAGCCTGGTATAGATGCCCTCATTTGTAGGTAGTGGTGAACTGGAATCTGGCTATGACGGATACAGTGAAATCCAGGAGCGTGCCCCTCTGCTTGATCAGGATTACGGATTTCTGAACACACATGTGAACCTTCCCTAAGCAAACACTTGCTCATTGGGTGTTGTTCGGCTTGCAACAAAAATCATTATGCATAGGCAGCAAATCGTCCAGTGATGTAGTGTCCAGAAACAATGGATCTGTATGGGGATGAATGATCAGACATGGTACTAGAAAATCATCCCCATACAGAGGAAAGGATCGCTACATGTAAATGCAGCTCTCACCTCCTCCTCGGAGCAGGCAGTTACTTCCCAAAGTTCCCAATAACTGCCTGTAATGAGGACCACAGGCTTGGTCTATAGGACAGCTTCAGGTGTGTGCAGTCACAGTTAGACTGCACCCTCTGCATGTCTTATAAGAGAGCGACTTCTTGTGTCTACAGAAAAGTGACAAGATCATTGGTAAGTGCATTGGTACGATGACCCCCATCATCAGCCTGCCACTCACATATCAATAGACAGCAGCAGACCAGCACAACACAACTTGCAAGAAGTCACTACTACTACTCCAACCCTCTCCTGACAGCATGCTCGGTGCTGTAGTTTAGAGAGGCTGAACTACGGACTTGCTATAAGACATAAAGCAGTTCAGTGAGTGCAATGAGAAACATAGAAGAACACAGAGCTGCGCACACAACTTACCCCGGAGCTCACAAACACATCTCTGCAGTGCAGCAGCCAGCAGATAAGGCGCCAGCAGATAGGACTACGGAAGCCACCAGAGAACCAAAAACCTCAAGGACGGCGGCTGAAGAGGCTCAAACTGCATCAGTTTGTCTGAACCTCCTCCTACTCCTCAATTTTGTGGGTGGAGAAAAAAAAACTTGGCAGGAGAGCTATGCAAACAAGTCCAGAGAGTGTCACCCGCTGCCCGGGCATGGCAGAGGAGGCCGCCTGGGACCCGAGGTGAATGTGCTCCTCAGGCTGCTGTTATGCGGTGCTTGCTTAGGGTTTTACTAGGGAAAGTTCACGGGTAGGGAAATAGCAGGCGTCTTGGGAGGCGCAGGGACGTGACGTCGCAGTGGGATTCGTCAGATTCGAATTTCGGAAATTACGTTGGGATTCGAGTCGACAAATCCAGCAAAATTCGAGGGATTCGTGGATTCGATGGATTCGTCATCCCACCTCTAATCTAAACCCATTCTGATATTTGGGGTAGATCCAACTCCATTAGCCAAAGGATTTATTCAACATCATACTCTTGATTTAGTTATGACAGTTAAGTCTATCCATTCTGAAAAATATTCATTATATGTTATGAATAGAGATGAGCGAAGCAAAATTGACGAAGTGGAATTCGATCCGAATTTCAGGAAAAATTAGATTTGCACCGAATCCGAATGTACTCATGCTTCATGGTAACGAATCGCATTTTTCCTAAAATAGCTGCTGCACGTGTGAGGACATGGAGCAAGGAACTCTGGGAAGGCAGGATCACCCATAATGCCATGCATGCAGCCAATCAGCAGCCAGCCAGCCCTGTGATGTCACAGCCCTATAAATAGCCTCAGCACTCTTGGATTCTGCCATTTTCCAGTGTACTTAGTGCAAGAAGAGACGTCAGCAGGCGCTAGGGACAGTGCTAGAATTTTTTTTATTGTGCTAAAAAATTATGTTTAAGTTCAGGGAAAGATTATTCAAGATGAAAGGAAAGGATAGGCAGGAATCATTCCACAGCATTTATGTTGAAAAGGGTTCAGTAGGGGAGGCTACAGCCTGGGTAATAGGAATAATGCTATTACACCTTGCTGCACTGACTGGGGATCCAAATTATACAGCTTTGTAATTCTAGCAAACCGTTCTTGTTATTGAGGTGCAATTTCTGGGTTTATTACAAGGAAATATTTCTATGTCTTATTTGCCCTTGTGCGGTGCAGTTATATGTTCTAAAGCATTTTTTGGCTTGTATTAGTGGGGAAAAAAGGGCTTATTAGCCGTTGTGTGGTGAAGTGCGAAAATTACAGCCCTTTTTGTCATGTACTAGTGGAAAAAGAAATATATATTTGCCGTTCAGGGGTGCAGTTATATGTTCTAAAGCCCTTTTTGGCATGTAATAGTGGCAAAATAAAAATATATTTGCCGTTTAGCGGTGCAGTTATATGTTCTAAAGTAGTGTTGATCGAGCACCAAAGTGATCGGGTGGTCTGGCCAAACTCATCGTGATGCTCGGGTGCTCTACCGAGCACCCAAGTATAATGGAAGTCAATGGGAGAACCCGAGCATTAAACCAGGGACCCCCTGCTCTAAAGAGGGGAGGGTGCCTGGTTCATAGGAAAAGGTCAGAAATTGATGGAAACACCACTGAAATGGGTCGGGAACAGCATGGGAAGGATATCTGGATGCATTTTGGACTCCCAGGTCACTGCTGGGAATGATGTTGTCCGAGTAGTACGGCACTTTTACAGACTGACAATGATACGCACAAAACCGAAGATAAAATAGATTTTAGAGGAAAAATTGTTAGGAAACATTCTTTCCTGTATATTTACTTGTATATAAAGTGCAACTGCTGACAAAAATTACAAGGAAGAGGCACTCCGATACAACCTGTATATCACATAATGGAGGGCCTCATTCACATTGTGGTACAATAGTTCAGGTAGTGGACTCCTACACTCATAAAGCCTATGCACTAAGTGAAAGGGCTGCCAAAAATGACAAGGAACCGACACTCCAATACACCCTTTGTTACGCATAATGGAGGGCATCATACACACCCTTGAAAAATTATGATTGATGGCCTGCTGGTGACCCTCAAAAACATTTGGAGCAAGGGCCTGCTAATCTGACCATCTAAAACATTAGGGGCGAGGGCCTGCTGCCGCATTGGTGACTCTAGATAACCTCTGGGCGATTGCACATCCCTGTGATGGCGACAATCCATTCGGATTTCTGCCCTATCAACTTTCGATGTTCTTTTCTGAGCCTACCATGTTGATCATGGGTAACAGGGAATCACGGTTCGATGCCGAAGAGGGAGCCTAAGAAACGGCTACCACATCCAAGGGAGGTCAATGGCTGAAATCTGATTGGCTGTTGTTGCCTTGCACCTTTTTTTTCCTAATTGTGAACCACCCAGAGAGGGTGGGTCAAGTTATTAAAGCACAAGCGTCCAAGGAAGGCACACAGCAATTACCCACTCCCGACTCGGGGAGGTAGTGATGATAAATAACAAGAGGCTCTATTATTGGAATGAGTACACTTTCCGTTAATGAGGATCTATTGGAGGGCAAGTCCCGACCTCCACAACGTTCACCCAGTGTGCCGTCATGGTGAGGATTATGTTGATCAGACTCTTTACTACTGAGACTGGACTTGTAGGTGAGGGCCTGCTGCCGCTTTATTGACTCTAGATAACTTCTAGGCGATCGCACATCCCCGTGACGGCGATAATCTATTTGGATGTCTGCCCTATCAACTTTGGAGCAATTGTTCAACAAGGACCTTCTGGTATAGCACCGTTTTGCTTGTCCTCTACACCAGAGGAATGAGAGATAAAAAGTTGTCTTTGCATCGGGGGTTGAGAAGGGTGAACAACCAGTAAACCGTGTTGTCTAAAATGCGTATAACGCGCGGGTAGTGGGAAAGGAAGCCTGACATAAAGTCAGCCATGTGTACCAGAGTACCAACAGGCAAGACTTCGCTGTCGTCATTAGAAGGTGAGCTAACCCTGTAAAAGATTGTTAGTGAAGGCCTGCTGGTGAGCTGACCCTGAAAAACATTATGTGCTCGGGCCTGCAGGTGATCTGACCCTGTGAAACATTATATGTGAGGACCTGCAGTTGAGCTGACCCTGTAAAAAAATTTTATGCGAGGGCATATATGCGATGGCATTATATGCGACAAATAAGCATGTTGATATGATGGAAGAGGAGGAGGAGAATGTGAAAAGGAAGATTTAACCATATACCCTTTTTTCTGGTGGAAGGGGTGCATGGGAATACAATGTATTGGGTACATTGAACAACACATTCAAAGTGCCTTTGTTCATCCGCTTTCCTATGTTGGAGTTGAGAAGTCAGGGGCAATCCAGGCCTTATTCATTTTTATAAGAGTCAACCTGTCAGCATTTTCAGTTGACAGGCTGATATGCTGATATGTTTATCTGTTATAATGCCACCAGCAGCACTAAATACCCGCTCAGACAAAACACTGGCGGCAGGGCACGCCAGCACCTCCAAGGCGTAGAGCGCCAGTTTGTCCACGTGTCCAGCTTGGACACCCAGTAGTTGTAAGGCACTGAGGTATCACTGAGGATGCTGACGCGGTCTGCTACGTACTCCTTCTTCCAAAACTTTTCCCTCCTTGTGACACTAGGCCGCTTATCAGGGTGAGGGTGCTGGCGGGTTGTCATGAAAATGTCCCAGGCCTTGGAGAGTGTTGCCCTGCCTCTGTTGGAACTGCTGTGTGTTCCCCTTGTCTCCCCTCCTTGGTTGCCCAAGGAAGTACTCTGCTGCCAGTGTTGTCAGATGGAACTTTTTGGAGCAATTTTTCAACAAGGACCTTCTATTATTGCACCGTTTTGCTCGTCCTCTCCACCTGAGGAATAAGAGATGAGAAGTTCTCTTGGTAGCGGGGGTTGAGAAGGGTAAACAACCAGTAATCCATGTTGTCTAAAATGCGTATAACATGCGGGTCGCAGGAAAGGCAGCCTGACATGAAGTCAACCGTGTGTGCCAGAGTACCAACAGGCAAGACTTTGCTGTCATCATCAGGAGGATGACTGTCCATCTCCTCATCCTCTTCCTCCTCTTCTGCCCACCCGCGCTGAACAGATGGAATTAAACTTCCATGGGTACTACCCTCTGTAGTGGAGGCAACCGTCTCCTGCTCCTCCTCCTTCTCCTTTTCATCGTCCAATTGGCGCTGAGAAGACGGACGGAGGGTGGTCTGGCTATCACCCTGTGTAATGTCTTCTTCCCACATTTCCCCCTCTTCCACATGCAAAGCATCATCCTTAATTGTAATCAGCAAGCGTTTGAGTAGACACAGAAGTCGGATGGTTAAGCTGAGGTGCAACACGCAGTGCACCTTCACCAGTAGCTCAGGCACATTGGGGTAGGTTTTGAAAAACCGCTGAACCACTAAGTTTAAGACATGGGCTAGGCATGGGATGTGTGTGAGCTTGCCGAGCTCTAAAGCCGCCACCAGGTTACGGCCATTATCACACACAACCATGCCTGTGTGAGGGCAATTACCCCTGCGTCTATGATTATGGGTTCCAAATTCAAATAGTGTAATGTGCACAGAGAAGGCTGATACACGCAATGGTTGTAATTAGTAATCTGCTTTATTTTAACATTAGCACATATTCTTATACCATACTTATTGGTAGACGCCCAACAGCCGTGCGTCACATAAACTACAAGGAGACAGAAGAAATGAAACCTTTAGCAGAAAGAGGATCTTAAACTTAGAATAGCAGAAACTAGCATTTATACAAATAGAACAGGAGGGGGGGAGGTTGTCAGCTGAATCCCCCCCCCCCCCCCCCCCCCCCCCCAGCGTGGCTGCAAAGAGCTGACACTTGTCTAACATTTTAATAACCTCTAATTGAACTCTGGTTCAGATAGGTATAGGATATACAAGATGGAGTTCTATCTCTCACAATTCCCCCATTTTGAGAAATCTGTGAACTGTTACCGCCCAAAGGTACTTCAGAACAAGCTAATCCTATTCTGCCCTAAGGATTCCCTTCAGGGGGAACAGTACCACAGATACTCTCAATAATCTCAATATTGTATCCCCTTCTTACAAACTTTATTAATAAACATATCTATGTCAGAATGGGGTATTATAAAGGTTGCAGGAGTAATCCGGGTGATTGTACATAAACCAGTGACATTTCTGAGCAACCATTAGTATGCCTTATGCCCACAGACCAGGAATATATCTTCTGGGACTGCAACCACCGTACTATTAAACAACTGAGTTATCAATTTGGCCAGTCGGACACCTTCTGCCAGTTCTGGTCCCTTTTCCTGACCCTCTGAGGAGTTAGAGGTTATTCCAGCAATTAAATCAACTAAGGTATGGTTGTTGCAGGCCAGATTCTTACCCTTTACAGGATCTATACCAACACCAGTCATTGCAGCCAAATTTGTCATGAGGACTAAAAGACATACCTTTCGACCGTATTTGCAAACAACAACAGGAAAGCATGACACATTGCACCACATGTTCTCGTTCCAGGGGGTAGAGCTATATTCAGTTGGTGGCCCTAATCTGTTTACTATGAACCAGGGGGGCTCAGCCCATCCTGCAACGGGTAAGGGTATCTCCCTGTTTTTAGTTTGGACTTAACCTGCTTCATGCCTGTGACAAAGATAGTAGAGTTGGCCAGTTCAGTCAATTCAGATAAACTGAGGGGCATGACAAAATAGGGCATACTGGCTGAACTCACAGGACTGTGAGTACAGATCCAACAGTCTGTCACTTTTCATTCATTCCTTCAAACAACACCTGATGGTGCTGTATCAGAACATTGTTCCATTCATCATTCAGTGGACGAAACACTGCTGACACGCTCAGGGTCAGAGCTACTATCAGCAGAAGGACCTTCATCCTGTGGTTCCAAGACTTTCTTGCAGTGAGAAGCGTGTATCCAGTTGGGTTTTCCTTCAACCTTTACAGCGGTGTGGGTGGTCAACAGTTCTTGAAGTGGACCATCGAATCTTGGAACTAGTCCTTTTCTCACATGTCTTTTTATCACCACCCAGTCTCTGGGCTGCAAGTTGTGAGTTCCTTCTATTAAGTCAGGATCTGGAAATGAAGCAAACACCTGTTTATGCGTGTATTCTAGCCTTTTAGTGAGGGCCCGTATGTAACTGGTCAGACTGTCATTATTCATCTGCAGCTACTGGGGAAAGTACAACGCTAACCTGGGGGCACTTCTAAACAGGATCTCAAATGGGGACAACCCTGTCCTCTTGTTTGGGGTAGTCCTTACTGAATATAGAGCCAGAGGCAAGCACTCTGTCCAGGGCCTCTGGATCTCCCGCATGGCCTTTTATCCATTCAAACGCTCACCTCGGAAAGCGTGGATCACCCCTAATGCTTGCATAACTTCCCTCTTCACTTCAACTGCAAAATGAGAACCTCTATCTGACTCAATGACTTCAGGAACACCATACCTGCATATCAGTTCACTGACCAGTTTCTTTGCCGTATTCTTGGCATTTGCTTAGGCTATTGGGAAGGTTTCCGGCCAACCTGAAAAGAGATCAACACACACGAGAACAAATTCATACACACCTACCTTTGGTAGTTGTATATAGTCTATCTGCAGTCTCTGAAACGGGTAAAGTGGCCTGGGGGGGTGCTTGCTTGGAATCTTCACCACTTGACTGGGGTTATTCAGTGCACAGAGAAAACCCCGGAGCAATCCACCCTGTATTAACCACACTTACCATGGTACCTTTTGATAGGTGAGTGGACCCGTGGGCCCCCTGAGCCATCATAGGATAGAGGGCTCTAGGTAGGCATATTTTTCCTGACACTTCCCAGAGTCCCTGCCCATTCGGCACTGCTCCTCTCTGAGTCCAGGAGGTATTTTCTCCTTCATCTGCCTATGCAGACAGTTTAATCAACACATCTTCAGACATGTGGTGAGGCTCCAGGACTCTGACAGGGATTACCTCGGGTTTCCAAGGCTTCACTGATGCCTCTTGTGCAGCTCCATCTGCCCTGTTGTTGCCCCTAGCCTCACAGGTTTGTTGTCTGGTATGTGCCTTAACCTCGACAATGGCTACTTCCTCTGGAAGCAGTAGTGAGTTCATTAGTTCAAACACGGAGTCTTTGTTTTGTTTTTAATGGGCTGACCTGCAGAGGTTAGAAAGTCTCTAGGCCGCCATATGGGTCCATAGTCATGTGCAATACCAAAACCATACCTAGAATCTGTATAGACGTTCACCTTCTTCCCCTGAGCCAATTTACACGCCTCAGTGAGTGCCTTCAGCTCTGCCTCCTGCGCAGACATGTGCGGAGGGAGTGGTTCAGCAATGGCTACCTCATGCTGTGTGACCACTGCATATCCAGTGTGGAACTGGCCATCCTCTCCCATATTCCTGCTTCCATCTACAAAACACTCAAAATCAGGGTTATCAAGAGGTTTTTTATGAGAAAATCCAGAAGTTTCTTGTTGCATCAACTGTATACAATCATAAGAAGCATTTTCAGCTAAATCAGACAAAAGGCTACCTGTGCTACCCTCCCCCATTTCTGAATCTGTGATTGGTAACAAAATAATAGGATTTAGAGTAGTACTTTTTTTTTTTTAAAGAAATGAGTGCATTGGAGTCTGAGTTGTCTAGCCATAGAAATATGGTTTGGTTGCACTTGTGTGAGTATGTCCTATGTGTTTGCACAACTGTATGTTTCCATCCCCCCCCTGCACTTCCTGAAACTCAAACTGATTGCTAAAAAGGAAATTGTGGGTAGGGGGGTGAGTGTGGGTGCTGTCTATACACAGAAACTGCCATGTCTTCACAGCTGCTCATTAATTTCATTGCCTGCACTGCCGCGACTGCCCTGACACAGGAGGGGGGGCCGCGGGCAACAGGGTCTAACCTGGCTGACTGTGACCCTGAATTTCAGAACAGAACAAGTTAAATTCCTCATCATATTTTGGAATACTCAGGGCTGGGGCTGAGGTTATGCACAGCTTCATTGTATGAAAACTATTCACTGCATCTTCTGTCAGGTGAAATGGGTCAGATAACAGACAATCACACAGAGGCTGCATTAACATGGAGGCATGTCTAATCCAGGGGCAACAGTAAGCCCCCTTAGGCTTTGTGCTCCTTTGGGCACTTGAATCCTTTAAACAGCCTCTCTTCTATCTGGGGTTTTCAAAATTGTCATCTTGTTAACTTCTCTAGCAACATGAACCATCCTGTAACTGACAGGCGGCCCCTTAACTGGGTTTCTTCTTTAGTAACAATTGGGTAACAACCGTACTGTCTTATCTTTAGTTTAACTGGCTCAGATTCACGGACTGTTTCTCCCATAAATCCCACAGCCGGTACATAACAAGGGCTTAACTGATAAGGCTGCAAGAAACTCTTTCCTACTTTCTCTCTCTCACTATTTGTCTGGAAGTTTTCCTCTTCTGCTCCCCGGACTTGTTTGGTATGGTCCCCATGGTCTGTCTCAGTCCAATCCCAGGATTTGGGTCTGGCTCACAAGGCACTTTAACACCCCAAATCCTGAATTACATAATTTGCCGGCCGGGCTTCCCCTAGGTCATCCTTCCTCGGATCATAATCCTTCTGGTACACCTAGTTAAATCGTTACCTTAGGTCCTCCTGCCTCAGACAGTCCTTCTGGTTCATCTACTCTAGATCATCCTCCCTCAGACAGTCCTTCTGGTTCACCTAGTCAGGACTTAAGCACAGACCACCTTGGGGACCCATTAGATCTATAATAACCTCAACATGGGGTGTCCCTTACAAGTACCCAACTCTCCGTCTCCATATGTTCTCTATCTCAGCAAACAGAGTTCCTACGGTTTCTGCAGCAGTAATTCTTGCATGTGCATTTAACCCAAACACTTCTCACTCCCTTAGAGGGATGGCAGTAACAACCGGACTTGATGAGTCGCAACTTCAAAGAATCAGTACAGGAATTTCCTCTGCTACATTGCACAGTTGTTGTTTTTTCTTCTTCTGAGGGGAGACACAATCAACAAGTATACACAATAAAGATAAACTTTTCAACTTCTTGTTTACCCACTTGAACATTAACAAGACTAAAACAAGTGGCACCTCCCCTTTAACAACAAGCAGGGCTCACCTCACTGGCAGACAGGATTATTCCCCGGCTTCCACAGTTGGCCTGCCGGTTGGGCCACCCTCTCTGCCCCTTCGTCTGGCAATTCCTTCAGACTCTCACAGGCAGAAATCTCTTATGGTCTCCATCAGTCCCGTCCCTGCGCTCAAAGCGCAACCTCCTGCCAGGGGAATTCTCTTGCCCTGGTTAATTGCTACCTGGGAGGCTCCTGACACACAACACAAACCACAGAAAACACAGAGAAGAATATCCACAATAGAGTAAATGTTCCTTCTTAGTCTGGTTCTAAAGACCCAAAATGTCAACACTAGTTACTACTTACAGTATGATCATCGTCCAGCAGACAGACAGCCGTGATGTAACGAAACAAAGCAACTAGAGGCAGGCAAGATTGCTTACCTTCTCATGGGGCCGCGGTCCCCTCCTCAAGTGCCTTTCATAATGCCCCGGAGGTCATTTATGTCGGCTATCGATGCTTCTTTCTCTCTCAAACACCCAGTTTCAACCTCACAAACTACTTTTATACATATGTCAACAACTCCATTGCATCCATGATCCCTAATTCAACCACCATAAGTTTGTTTGAACTTTTCCCACACTTCCACTAGAGTCTTTTCTGTCTTGTAACCCTCTGGGACACTAAGATTATTAGCCATATCTGTCAGTTGTCCACAAGTTTTGTCATTCAACACCAAAGAATACAATTTCCTGACGTCAGTTTCTTTTAGTCCTTCCCTAAAGCTTCCTCACTTGTAACAGTGTACTCTAGAAGACTAAAATTATTTTTCCAGGGAACCCAACTCAGAACACAGAACTTCCCCACTATATACCTAGTGTATTCTGCACTGAGCCTCAACTTATTCAACCCCTCAGGGGGTTCCAGGACTCCTGATTTCCCTTTTTGGTGTTCTTACTTATTTTCCGCAAAACATACTGCACAACGGATATCTATGTCAGCAATCCCAGTCTCCTGTCTCAAACGTCATAGTCAAAAGTCTTACCCAATAATCATAGGAATATCATCTCTTTAGAGTTCTTTACTAAAAACAGGCTGGACTGTAAATCAGCTTTTTAGACTCCAACTCCACACCGATTGGACAGACAGAAGATGAGGCACAGATTTTAGCAAGATAAAGTATCTTACCTTGCAGCGCTGCTTTAAGTGGATCTGTACGTCCTCTGACCATCTGACCGTGGTTATCGGGGTGTTGAAGGAGAGCCGATTAGTCCAGCCCCACGTTGGGGGCCAAGTTTTGTGAGGACAATTACCCCTGCGTCTATAATTATGGGTTCCAAATTCAATTAGTGTAATGTGCACAGAGAAGGCTGATACACACAATGGTTGTAATCAGTAATCTGCTTTATTTTAACATTAGCACATAATCTTATACCATACCCAACAGCCGTGCGTCACATAAACTACAAGGAGACAGAAGAAATGAAACCTTTAGCAGAAAGAGGATCTTAAACTTAGAATAGCAGAAACTAGCATTTATACAAATAGAACAGGAGGGGGGTGGAGGTTGTCAGCTGAATTCCCCCCCCAGCGTGCCTGCAAAGAGCTGACACTTGTCTAACATTTTAATAACCTCTAATTGAACTCTGGTTCAGATAGGTATAGGATATACAAGATGGAGTTCTATCTCTCACACCTGGTTGTAGGTTGAGTGGCGAGAGCCACAGCTCAGTCTGGTCTCTTATCCCCTGCAACCGCTCCGCGGCGGTATGCTGTTTGTCCCCTAAGCGTATCAGCTTCAGCACGGCCTGTTGACGCTTCCCCACTGCAGTGCTACACTGCTTTCAGCTACCGGCTGATGGCTGACTTAATTCGGAGGTGGAAGTGGAGGAGGAGGCAGAGGAGGAGAAGTGGGGGTTCGAGCCACTAGGTGCTGGTGTAAACCCTGATGGAATTAGGGCCCACAATCCTCAGCATCAGTAGCACCTGTGCCATCCCAGGGTACGACTCGCTCCCGGCCTCCACAATGTTCACCCAGTGTGCCGTCAGGGAAATATAGCTTCCAAGGCCGAAAGCACTTGTCCATGTGTCAGTGGTTAAATGGACCTTCCCATTAACTGCGTTGGTCAGGCACGGGTTATGTTACGGGACACATGCCGGTGTAAGGCGGGCACGGCACACCATGGAAAATAGTGGCGGCTGGGGACTAAGTAATGAGGGATGGCTGTCGACATCAGACTGCGGAAGGCCTCAGTGTCCACAAGCCTAAGTGGCAACATTTCCAGGGCCAGTAATTTGGAAAGTTGCGCATTTAGTGCTATGGCCTGTGGGTGGGTGGCTGGGTATTTGAGCTTGCGTTCAAATGCCTGGGGTAAGGACATTTGGACGTTGCGCTGTAACAGGGAAGTGGATGTGGTCGCTGATGGTGCTTGCAAAGGTCCAGGTGCAGGGTGGGAGGCATCCTTGCCTGCGCCTTCGACAGGCGATTGACCAGCACATACTATAGGGGAAGAGGAGGCAGTAATGTGACCCGCAGACACAGATTGTGGACCCAGGTGTTTGTCCCACTTATTACAGTGCTTGGATGCCATGTGGCGGATCATGCTGGTGGTGGTGAGGTTTCTAGTGTTCACGCCCCAGCTCATTTTGGTGTGGCACAGGTTGCAAACTGCTATTTTTTGGTCGTCCGCACTTTCCTCAAAAAAGTGCCATACTGTGGAACACCTACCCCTTGGCAAGGAAGATTTCCGCAAGGGGGTGCTCCATGGAACAGTTGCGGGCTTGTTTGATGTGGCCCGCCTTCTCCCTTTTGCCACCCCACTGCCTCTTCCAGCCTGTTGCGGTGCTGAAGATCCTTCCCCCTCTGTACTGCTGTCCTTGCTAGGCTTTCCACCTTCCCAGGTTGGGTCAGTGACCTCATCGTCCACCACCTCCTCTTCCACTTCCTCACTCTGATCATCCTCTTGATTTTTTTACCTAACCACAACCTCAGTGATTGACAACTGTGTCTCATCGTCTTCATCAACCCGTTGAGACAGTATTTTTGTTTGACTCATTGGCAACTGTGTCTCATCATCATCCACCTCATTAAACTCTAATTGCCGTTCCCAACCATCATGTTCTTGTGACTGTGGTTGCTCAAGGGGTTGGGAATCAGGGCACAAGATCTCATGTCCCTCTTCAAGCATGCTTGGCGAGAGGGCCAAATTAAGTAATGGCGATGACAAGAGCTCCTCGGAATATCCAAGTGTGGGATCACTTGTTTCGCCAGACTCTCCATGGTGGGAGGAAGGTGGATCAGGGTGAGGATTCTGTTGACCAGACTCTTGACTACTGAGATTGGACTTGGTGGAAGACAGGGTGGTGCTTAACTGTCAGGAAGCATTATCTGCTGCAATCCAACCGACCACCTGGTCTCACTGGTCTTACTTCGAGAGCGTTGTCCTGCGCTGCCCTCCAAACTGAGACATGAAGCTAGGTATCGTGGATGATTGTTTTTCTTTTGCTCTGGCAGCAGGCACAGTTTTAACGCGCCCAGGGCCATGGCCTCTGCATGAACCCTCAGCATCACGGCCACTTCCCCGTACCTTAATGCTCGCCTTCTTCATATTAAATGTTATATGCACACTTGACACATAAGATGTTGCACGGATGTCACAGTTCACAGCAAGCACAGTATATGGAAAAAGCACATAAAAGTATGGAAAAAGGAAAATAGATTTCACTTATATTTTTTCTATCTCTGGCCCTGACACACAGAATGTATTGCACAGATGTCACACTGCAGACACCCTCTATAGAAAAAGTATGTATTTTTTTTTTTTTTGGATGGCTATATTATATTGCTGCCACCCCACACAATTGTCCTTAAAAGGATCACACTACTTGCTACTATATAGCACCCAATTACATGTTCCGGCCAGCCAATCACTGTAATACCAGTAATTGGCTGTAATTGGCTGTAACAAGGCTACGGCATTATAGTGATGGCAGTACTTACCTGCACGTTTATTGGCTGCATAGCAGCCAAGAAACGTGCGGGGAGTAGACGCAAGCATGGAGCTCGAGCACATGCGGTACTCGGCCGAGTACCACCATGTGCCGAGCATAGCGATGCTCAAGCCGAACAGCAGTTAGGCCGAGCATGCTCGCTCATCACTAGTCTTGACTCAGACCAGATACCAGAATGCAGGGGAAACAACACATAACAAATACTTGCAAATTAAGCTGTACACTACAAGGAGTGAAGGGAGTAGCCAGACTTAAATAGTAATGACCACTATGCTGCACCTGACTAGAGGTGTTGTCATTACCATAAACAACTAATTGAAATTAAAAGAGGCTGCCAGATGACATCACGTGCAGACAGCCTCTCCGACCTTCTAACACCTAGCCTGGGAGTGACCATGACACTAGGAGACTAGAGAGTGTTACTGTATATGCTAATTTTCAGGTCAAATAGAGCAACTTCAGTTCAGCCCAAAATTAAGCAATCCTGAGCCAAACCGAATCTTGAGTGGTTCACTCATCTATACTAATGTGTTTTTTTTTTATGTATTTTTAATTTTTTTATGGGAAAAGGAGGTGATTTGAATGTTTATATCTTTTAATTTTTTAATGTTTGTAACTTTTTTTCACTTTTTTTTTTTTACATTTATGTCTCCCTTTGGGGCTTTAACCTGTAGTCATCTCAACTAGAGATGAGCGAAGTTTTGGAAAATTTGATTTGGCAGCTTCACCGAATAAAAAATAAATAAATTGTGTGACAAATTACTTTGTCATGAAGTGCATGTTTTTTGTAAGTAGCGGGTAAAATTACAGGGAGCTGTGAAAGTGCCACTCCCCATTATTGTACCCTTCAGATGCCGCGTTTATACATGATCACAGCATCTGTGATCAGGCGTGGCTTGAGATGATGTTGTTACGCCAGCCAGCGTGGCACTCACGGGATTTCGGCCGAGATCTTCAATCAAGATGGCGGTGGCCGGCCCATCGCAAGCAAATTGAGAAGGTAAGTATTTTTTGTTGTTGTTGTTTTTTTACTATTTCAGGCCAAATAAATTTGCTACCATGAAGCACAAGGAAATTCGGCTTCGTGGCAAATCAAATTTATCCTGAAATTCAGGTCGAATTCCACTTCGAATATTCAATTCGCTCAACTCTAATCTGAACACTTCTTACATAGAGTCTAATGATTTAACATCGCAGCCTAAGAAAGATTGTGTTCTCCTATCAAGCCTTGTCAAAGGCCGCTTTCACACAAGCGAGTTCAACTCATTGAATTTGCAGCTTGTGTCTGCATAAGATGCCGTACTGACCTCCCTAGCACTGATGGGGTTGCATAGCATTATATTGATATATGATGCTATAGACCCTTAGGCCCCTTTCAGGCGAGCAAGTTTTCCACACGGGTGCAATGCGTGAGGTGAACGCATTGCACCCGCACTGAATCCGGACCCATTCACTTCAATGGGGCTGTGCAGATGAGCGGTGATTTTCACGCATCACTTGTGCATTGCGTGAAAAACGCAGCATGTTCTATATTCTGTGTTTTTCACGCAATGCAGGCCCCATGTATTAAGAATGCTATTATTTTCCCTTATAACCACGTTATAAGGGAAAATAATAAAATCTACAGAACACCTAACCCAAACACGAACTTCAGTGAAGAAGTCCGGGTTCGGGTCTGGGTACCACATTCAGTTTTTTATCAAGTGCGCGCAAAAAGCATTGCACTCGCGCGATAAAAACTGAACAACGCAACGCAATCGCAGTCAAAACTGACAGAAATTGTGTGCGCACTCTCGCGGGTTTCCCGCAATGCACCCAGGACGCATCCAGAGCAAATCCGGGATGCCCGTGTGAAAGAGGCCTTAGACTTCTGGAATGTGTTGTATAATACTGATAGCATTAGTACAGGTTAGTACGGGAGCTTCCATAGACAAGCTCTACAAGTTCAATACGTTGAACTTGCTCATGTGAAGGCTGCCATAGAAATCAAACAGCTTCCACAGCGTAAATGTGGTTAATGTATATGATTTGCCTTATCACCGGCAGGCACCCAGCAGCCATGGCCCCTGCTCCGCTCCAAAGTGAACACTATTTTTAAAGTTCCAACTTGTGCTTATTGTTAAAAGGTAAATGAAAATAAGGCTACTTTCACACTGGCGGCAGAGGATTCCGGCAGGCAGTTCCGGCGACGACTGGCCTTCCGGATCCGACAATATGGACACAAATGCATTGCAATGCCGGATCTGTCTTTCCGGTTGTCATCCGGAAAAACGGATCCAGTATTCTTTTCATATTTTTAAAGGTCTGCGCATGCGCGGACCAGAAGAACGGTTCCGTCAATGTGGCAATTTTAATGCCGGATCCGTCACTAAAAAATTTCAATGGAAATTAATGCCGTATCCGGCATTCAGGCAATTGTTCAGGATTTTTGGCCGGAAAGAAAAATGCAGCATGCTGCGGCATTTTCTCCGGACAAAAAAACGTAAGAGGGACTGAACTGATGCATCCTGAACGGATTGCTCTCCATTCAGAATGCATTAGAATAAAATTGATCAGTTTTTTTCCAGTATTGAGCTCCTGTGATGGAACTAAACACCGGAAAAGAAAAACGCCTAGAAGACAATTAATGATGTTCTTGTATTTTGAATGGTCTAGCTTTTTATATAGCCGTTTCTTTTTTTTTTTTTTTTTAAGGGAGACCCTTTCTTCAATGGGAATGGAAGTTAATTGTACAGAAATATGTCAATAGATTAATACAGTAAGCTGTAGGTAACAGCAAATGTAGCTGTCATGGAAATGGGATTTATTTTTTATGGATACCCAAATAAATAAAATAAAAAGCATCAATATTCTTTAAAACAATTGGTTTTCTAATTTTGAGTTAAATAATTATTTTTATATTATACATTCCCTTTCTCTCAATTTCCTCCTCATTTATTAAGGTCTACCTATGATACTATAATATCTAAGGCCTAGTTCACACTTGTCATCCCCCAGCCATATGTCAGCCCCCAGCCATCAGCGCAAATGAAATAAAAAACCCACTTACCTCTCCTGCTCCTGGATGCCACCGCTCCTCAGCATTGCGATCCTCTTCATCCTGCTGTTGGCTGTGCTCTGTGAACCGGCGTGCACAGTGTGAGGTCACAGAGCACCCTTACGCTGTGCGCAGCCCGGCACAGCCAACAGCCGAGGACCAGGAAGTGGTGAGTACAGAGCCTTCACCGCTTCCCAGTCCTCTGGTACTAATGAGCGCTTCCATAATGGAAGCGGTTCATTAGTATTTGCCCCATAAGACGCAGGGGCATTTTCCCCCCATTTTGGGGGGGGGGGGGAGTGCATCTTATGGGGCAAAAAATACGGTGAAAGGAATTGAACAAATGTGAAAATGTAAAACAAAAAAAATATTGTTCAATCCTAAATTACTTGATTTATTAATATACTGTACTGTGACCAAACTACATATTCAAGATGACATCAAAGTTAGCTAAAATCTTTATGTTTTTAGCTCTATCTTTTTGAGAAGTATTATAGCTTGTCTTTCTTCTTCAGTCACCAATTCAGCTTTACTTACATATGAGCTTCTGCAGGTTATAAGTCTAGACAAGCATCTTGTGGCAGTCTGAGTTTATGAGACTTTCGAAAGACAGAAATGGACTGACTATCTGGCATTTATTGCCTGGAGTGCAACTCTAGCACAGCACAACTTATTTCTTCTGATTTTCATTTTCAATTTTGAAAAGGAAATTTTTCCCTGTAATTGTGCCATGTAGTCACTGCAAAAATACAGGATTTGGCATAGAAAACTAGGAAAGTTTCTTACTAAAATAATTAAAGCATGTTTATTATTTCAAATATGCTCTTTTATTAATAGAGCCAGTTATGGGACCGCTAAATATTCTCATCAGGGAAACATCACCTGTCATCTTGACATTTTCTTGGAAAGCTATATCCACTCATTGCAGTTTTTCCTTGCCATTTTGCTTAGAATGTTGTATAATTGTAACAAAAATGCTTTATGTTGGGTTTTTAAAGAAAGCACTATGAAACTAAAATAAAACAGCAACAAACCCACATAATATTAACTTAGCCTAAATATAAAATATGTTACATTATACTATGTTTCTAAATGTATACTTATAAATAAACGGGCACCGATCGTGGGGCAGCCACATGCGGATCACAGACCCATTCACTTGAAAGGGGTCCACGATCCGTCCGTTCCGCAAAAAGATATAACAAGTTCTATCTTTTTGTGTAACGGAAGCACGGAACGGAACACCACGGAAGCATTCCGCAATGCTTCCGTGGGGTTCCGTTCCGTGCTTCCGTTCCGTTCTGCATATCTGGATTTGCGGACCCATTCAAGTGAATGGGTCTGCATCCTTGATGCAGAATGCACACGGCTGGTGACCCATGTATTGCGGAACCACCGAATGCAGCCCTTACGTTTGTGGGCAAGAGGCCTAATAGATTTAAGGCTACCCCTAGGTGATCACCAGAGGTGCCAGTGGCTATCGGAAGGCTGATTTCACACAGTGTTTAATTAGTGTTTTATCAGTGATTTCAATCAGTTATTGAGAGCCAAAATCAGGTAAGGGTCAAAAACACAGAACAGGTGTAAATCTTTCCATAGTAAATTATCTGTCTGTAGCCTCCACTTCTGTTTTTTTTTTTTTTTTTATCACAATCACTTATAGAAATCAGTAATAAAACACTGATTGTGTGATAAAGGCAGCAGAAAACAGTAGCAAGCTCAGAGGTAGCAAAACTATCAAATGTCAAGGAGTATCATGACCGTAAAACAAGCGTAGAGTATGAGACATGCCAGGTAATAGAAGCCAAAACAGCAGACAATGGGTAAAACCAGGAAAAAGTTGAAGACTAAAGAGTCAGTCAAGAAAAACAGTTAAAGACTAATCAGTACACAAGGAGAAAATCCCCCCCCACCCCCAAAAAAAAAAAAAAAAAGTTGAGGTCAATACAATGCACAGGAAGACCCAAAAGGAATGCAGCACTGTCCTGAAGATCCTTGACCAAATTCATAAGCAAAGACAGCAGTCAGTGTTAGACCTAAATCCCCCACCTAGCTTTGAGATTGGACACTATGTCAGGAGCTTAATTGGCTTGGTATAATTACAAAAGTACCAACAAAAATAGAAGAATGGATTGCATATCCACATAATATGCATCGATCTACACTTAATTGTTTCTGAGCACAATTCACATAAAGTCTGTGTGTAAGTAATAGTATATAGCTCCAAAATCTACATGCTGTACATGAGGCAATTGTATATGTTTTGAAGCATAAGACCACTCAAGATTGCCTCTACAAGTGGGTGCCTACTCTTTGGCAACTACATGGCAACCACCGCTGTCACAGCACTGCACTAGCAGTTGGTGTGACTCAGCAGTCCAACAGCAACCATGCTGTCTGTCTAATCCCCCTTGGCGTAGGGCCAGACCAACCCACAGGCAAAGCACCATAGCAAAAATGGCAAACAAGCAGTACTGCACCATGTAACAGATACTAGGAGCTCATCTGTCCAGGAGATTATTAACCCTTATGCAATCTTCCGCTAACTAAAAAAACCTGGACTGAATAGAAGGCATGCAGATACCATGATAGAAAGAAAGACACTAATGTAATTACAAAACAAAAAGAAATATGGATTGCACATCCACATGCTATGCATTGATCTATTATTGCTTCTCAGCACTATTCACATTGCTTCTTAGCATAAGGGCTCATGCACACGACCTTTGTTGTTTTGCGGTCCATTTTTGACGGATCCGTTGTTCCGTATCTGAGTTTTTTTTTTCCTCTGATTTAGGTCCTCTTCTGTTCCGTTATTCCACAAAACATATCCGGATGGTTTCCATATGCGATCCTTTTTTATGCAGATTGAAAAATGAAAACAGTAACTTATTAATCACCAAACACATGAGCAATACGGTGTCACCGCCACTTCTGTGAGAAGGTCTGGCAGATGTTCTTCTCTACCTCTTGTATGATGTTCTTTGTTTTGATTTCACTTTCTCATTTCCTTTCCTTCTGCCAGGTGTCACTTATTTAGACACAATCGTCTTCCTTTATATTCCCTCCCATACTGCCTCACTTTGCGGTTTATACTACTTCCTGGATGAAGTGATCACTGCTGGAGGCTGCGTCTGCTGTTTGCTCAGATAAGTCCTTTACTTTATTGTGTTTGCTTGCTGGCTTGATTCTAGGTGACCCCGACTCCCTCCGTATTAAGTGCAGGGAGCCGGTGGTCGTGTCCCCTCACTATTATAGGGTTTTCAGGTGTCACACAGGCTTAGGTACGTGGGCATGCAATCATCTACCATCGAGACCCTTGTATGTGCATAGCAGTCAGGGAGAGCTCTTAGGGTTTTATAAGGCTCACCTAATAGCTCCTTAGTTTGGGATCAAGCCAGTCGCTCGTTTATTTATAAGTTCCAGCTATCTGCAAATCTCATCCATGACATTATAAACCGCCATAACCGTCTTAAGCATGGATCCGGTTTCAGCCTTGATTGTCCGCATGCAAGGTCTTTCGCTGAAAGTAGCAGATCTCCGTAAAACTGTGTCTCAGTTTCAGGTGACCGGTTCTGCTGGCGTTCATGGAGTTTGTTCTGAGCCTAAGATCTCGCTTCCGGATATGTTCTCCGAGGGTAGTGAGAATTTTGTTCGCTTTAGAGAGGCTTGCAAACTCCATTTTCGCCTACTTCCCCATTCTTCTTGTGATGAGGAGCAGAGGGTTGGGATCATCATCTCGCTGCTCAGGGATAATGCGTAGTCTTGGGCCTTTTCGCTGCCGGTGGGGGAACGGCCCCTCCACTCGGTGGAAGAATATTTTGTAGCCCTGGGGCAGATATATGATGTATTGCTCAGGCTGAATCTAAACTGCGTTTTTTATGCCAGGGTAAACAGTCCGCAGAGATACAGTACAGACCAAAAGTTTGGACACACCTTCTCATTCAAAGAGTTTTCTTTATTTTCATGACTATGAAGGCATCAAAACTATGAATTAACACATGTGGAATTATATACATAACAAACAAGTGTGAAACAACTGAAAATATGTCATATTATAGGTTCTTCAAAGTAGCCACCTTTTGCTTTGATTACTGCTTTGCACACTCTTGGCATTCTCTTGATGAGAGGTAGTCCCCTGAAATGGTCTTCCAACAGTCTTTAAGGAGTTCCCAGAGATGCTTAGCACTTGTTGGCCCTTTTGCCTTCACTCTGCGGTCCAGATCACCCCAAACCATCTTGATTGGGTTCAGGTCCGGCGACTGTGGAGGCCAGGTCATCTGGCGCAGCACCCCATTACTCTCCTTTATGGTGAAATAGCCCTTACTTTCAAAGTTTTCTCAATTATTTCAGCTGACTGACTGACCTTCATTTCTTAAAGTAATGATGGCCACTCGTTTTTCTTTACTTAGATGCTTTTTTCTTGCCATAATACAAATTCTAACAGTCTATTCAGTAGGACTATCAGCTGTGTATCCACCTGACTTCTCCTCAACGCAACTGATGGTCCCAACCCCATTTATAAGGCAAGAAATCCCACTTATTAAACCTGACAGGGCACACCTGTGAAGTGAAAACCATTTCAGGGGACTACCTCTTGAAGCTCATCAAGAGAATACCAAGAGTGTGCAAAGCAGTAATCAAAGCAAAAGGTGGCTACTTTGAAGAACCTAGAATATGACATATTTTCAGTTGTTTCACACTTGTTTGTTATGTATATAATTCCAAATGTGTTAATTCATAGTGTGAATCTACAATTTTCATAGTCATGAAAATAAAGAAAACTCTTTGAATGAGAAGGTGTGTCCAAACTTTTGGTCTGTACTGTATATTGTTTTGAATTTCGGAGATGGGCAGCTGATACTGGTTGGAATGATGCTGCACTCCGAAATAAATTTTGCCATGATCTTTTGAAAAGATTGAAAGATGCATTTGCTTTTCATGAGAGACCAGCGTCCTTAGAGTCAGCCATGTCTCTAGCTGTTCGTATTGACAGGCGTCTTAGAGATAGAGAGGAGACTACTCTTTCCTGTCATATTCAGCCCAAGGACAGTGGGCCTGTCTCATTCAGTGCGCAGGGGTCTCAGTCTGTCTCAATCCCCTCTGAGGAGGAGGCCATGCAGCTGGGTTTGCTTGCCTCTGATAGTAGAGGATTCAGCTCTCAGAGGAGGGTTTGTTTCTGCTGTGGGGGTATAAATCATTAAGCTAATGTTTGCCCCTCTAGGAGATTCATGAAGTTTTCTGAGGGTAATAAAAACAAAACAAAACAAAAAAGACCCTCTAAAAACTTTCCATTTGCTACTATTGGCAAGGTTGATGCGGAAATTGAAGGTTTGCCGTTTGCTCGTAGTTCCCGTTTTCTCCTACCTGCCAGGGTGGGGCTAGACAGCAAGAACATTGTTTGTGAGATTTTTGTAGATAGTGGAGCAGCTGTCAATCTCATTGATAATCAATTTGCAACAACGCATGGTTTCCAGGTATGCACTTTGGAAAAGGATATACCTGTTTTTGCTATTGATTCCGCTCCACTTTCTCAAACATCGTTAAAGGGCATAGTTCACAATATCCGTTTGACTGTGGGTGACGCTCATGTTGAGGATATGTCATGTTTCGTCTTAAGCGGATTACCTACTCCTCTAGTGTTCGGTCTACCCTGGCTCACTAAACATAACCCCACCATTGATTGGCAAGCAAGGCAAATAAATGGTTGGAGTGAGTTTTGCAGAGAGAATTGCCTCACGGCATCTCTTTCAGAGGTTTCTACCAAGACTGTGCCATCTTTTCTCTCTGAATTTTCGGATGTGTTTTCCAAGAGTGGCGTCCAGGATTTGCCCCCTCACCGGGAGTACGACTGCCCTATTAATCTCATCCCAGGCACCAAGCTGCCAAAATCACGTCTATACAATCTCTTCCAACCTGAAAGGGTCGCTATGCGTACTTATATTTCTGAGAGCCTGAGAAAGGGACACATCCGACCCTCGAAGTCACCTGTTGCCGCATTTTATTTTTTGTTCTTTGGTTCTTTAAGACTTTGTCTGGATTTCAGGGAGCTGAACCGTATCATGATTCGTGACCCATATCCGCTTCCTCTGATCCCGGACCTGTTTAACCAGATTGTTGGGGCTAAAGTTTTTTCTAAGTTGGATTTAAGAGGGGCATACAACCTAGTCAGGGTCAGGCAAGGGGACGAATGGAAGACGGCCTTCAATACCCCTGAGGGTCATTTCGAAAATTTGGTTATGCCCTTTGGTTTGATGAATGCTCCGGCCGTCTTACAACATTTTGTGAACAGCATTTTTTATCATTTAATGAGAAAATTTGTACTGGTGTATCTAGATGACGTTTTAATTTTTTCTCCTGATTTCAAGACTCATCGGGACCACCTATGTCAGGTCTTGCTGATTCTGCGGGAGAATAAATTGTACGCTAAACTGGAAAAATGTGTGTTTGCGGTTCCGGAGATTCAATTTCTTGGTTTTCTTCTCTCCGTTTCTGGTTTTCGGATGGACCCTGAGAAGGTCCGCGCTGTGCTTGATTGGGAGCTTCCTGAGAATCAGTAGGCACTGATGCTGTTTTTGGGTTTTGCCAATTATTACAGAAAGTTCATTTTGAATTATTCCTCTGTTGTTAAGCCACTCACTGATATGACTAAAAAGGGTGTGGATTTTTCCTCGTGGTCGGTAGATGCGCTTAAAGCCTTTTCTACTGTTAAAGAGAGTTTTGCTACCGCTCCCATTTTGGTACAACCTGATGTCTCTCTACCTTTTTTTTTTGTTGAGGTGGATGCTTCCCAGGTGGGTGTGGGTGCGGTCTTGTCTCAGGGTCCCTCTCCTGCCAAATGGCGACTGTGTGCCTTTTTCTCAAGGAAATTATCATCTGCACAGAGAAATTACAATGTGGAAGATAGGGAGTTGTTGGCCATCAAATTAGCTTTTGAGGAATGGCGCTATTGGTTAGAGGTAGCCAGACACCCTATTACCGTGTTTACCGACCATAAGAATCTGGCCTACTTGAAATCGGCCAAGCGTCTCAACCCGAGACAGGCCAGATGGTCTTTGTTCTTTTCTAGGATTAATTTTGTGGTTACGTTCAGCCCTGGGGTTAAAAATGTGAAGGCGGATGCAACGATTCAGGGTAATCTGAAGAGGATGAGTGAGAAATATAAGCAACACTGATCGCAACACCGCAGGAGAAATGCTAACACAGGCTTCCAGTATCCGTAGTTTCAGGTGCTGCACATCTTGTATCTTCACAGCTTAGACAATTGCCTTCAGATGACCCCAAAGATAAAAGTCTAAGGCTGGTTTCACACGGGCGTTGCGGAAAAATGTGCTGGTGCGTTGAGGGAACACCCGCGATTTTTCCGCGCGAGTGCAAAACATTGTAATGCGTTTTGCACGCGGGTGAGAAAAATCACGCATGTTTGGTACCCAAACCCGAACTTCTTCACAGAAGTTCGGGCTTGGGATCGGTGTTCTGTAGATTGTATTATTTTCCCTTATAAGGCTACTTTCACACTAGCGTTCAGAGCGGGTCCGTCTGATGTCTGCTCAGACGGATCCGCTCCTATAATGCAGACGTTTGTATCCGTTCAGAACGGATCCGTCTGCATTATAGTTTAAAAAAAAAACTAAGTCTGAAAGTAGCCTGAACGGATCCGTCCAGACTTTACATTGAAAGTCAATGGGGGACGGATCCGTTTGAAGATTGAGCCATATGGTGTCATCTTCAAGCGGATCCGTCCCCATTGACTTCCATTGTAAGTTCGGACGGATCTGCTTGCTTCCGCACGGCCAGGGGACACCCGAACACTTCAAGCAGCGTTCAGGTGTCCGCTTGCTGAGCGGAGCGGAGGCTGAATGCTGGCAGACTGATGCATTCTCAGCGGATCCGCGTCCACTGAGAATGCATTAGGGCTGGACGGTTGCGTTCGGGGCCGCTTGTGAGCCCCTTCAAACAGAGCTCACGAGCGGACACCCGAACACAGGTGTGAAAGTAGCCTAACATGGTTATAAGAGAAAATAATAGCATTCTGAATACAGAATGCAAAGTAAAACAGCGCTGGAGGGCTTCAAAAATAAATAAAAATAATTCAACTCACCTTAATCCACTTGATCGCGACCCGGCATCTACTTCTGTCTCCTTTGTTGAATAGGACCTGTGGTGAGCATTAAATACAGTTACAGGACCTTTGATGACGTTACTCCGGTCATCCCATGATCCATCACCATGGTAAAAGATCATGTGACGTACCATGTGATGACCGGAGTGACGTCATCAAAGGTCCTGTAACTGTATTTAATGCTCACCACAGGTCTAAGGTGAGTTAAATTATTATTATTTTTTTTTTAACCCCTCCAGCCCTATTTAACTTTGCATTCTGTATTCAGAATGCTATTATTTTCCCTTATAACCATGTTATAAGGGAAAATAATAATGATCGGGTCTCCATCCCGATCGTCTCCTAGCAACCGTGCGTGAAAATCGCACCGCATCCGCACTAGCTTGCGGATGCTTGCGATTTTCACGCAACCCCATTCACTTTTATGGGGCCTGCGTTGCATGAAAAACGCAGAATATAGAGCATGCTGCGATTTTCAAGCAAAGCATAAGTGATGCGTGAAAATCACCGCTCATCTGAACAGCCCCATAGAAATGAATGGGTCGGTATTCAGTGCGGGTGCAATGCGTTCATCTCACGCATCGCATCCGCGTGGAATACTCGCCCGTGTGAAAGGGGCCTTAGGGGGTCAGATCGGGAGACCTTGGGGGCCATTCAACTGGCCCACGATGACCAATCCACTTTCCAGGAAACTGTTCATCTAGGAATGCTCGGACCTGACACCCATAATGTGGTGGTGCACCATCTTGCTGGAAAAACTCAGGGAACGTGCCATCTTCAGTGCATAAAGAGGGAAACACATCATCATGTAGAAATTTCGCATATCCAGTGGCCTTGAGGTTTCCATTGATGAAGAATGGCCCCACTATCTTTGTATCTTCACTATCTTTGAAGATACAAGATGTGCAGCACCTGAAACTACGGATACTGGAAGCCTGTGCTGGCATTTCTCCTGCGGTGTTGCTATCAGTGTGTGAAGAGTGGGAGAAGAGGGTTGCATTGACAATCCAACACAATGGGCAGCACATTGAACACATTTTATAAGTGGTCAGAAACTTGTAAATAACTCATGAAAGAATAAAGTTACGTTAAAACCAAGCACACCATTGTTTTTCTTGTGAAATTCCCAATAAGTTTGATGTGTCACATGACCCTCTTCCTATTGAAAAAACAAAAGTTGGATTCAAAATGGCCAACTTCAAAATGGCCGCCATGGTCACCACCCATCTTGAAAAGTTTCCCCCCTCACATATACTAATGTGCCACAAACAGGAAGTTAATATCACCAACCATTCCCATTGTATTAAGGTGTATCCATATAAATGGCCCACCCTGTAGTTTAATTCATATGATATTCTATATTAGGTTATATGCTTCCATTTGGTGGCCGTTTTGGGTATTGCACTTGTTTTTCTTGTTCGTGATATCTGTGATCATTTCCTTGCTCCACCCCTTCTTCTGTGTACTTCACTTCCTGTATCTTCATTCTGCTCCAGCATATGTACAGGTACACATGTATTCTCATGTACACTTATGAAAGCATCATCTTTTGACCGCACAAAACCGGAATCCATCTGTTCTGCTGTACTCTATCTGGCTTACAGAATAAAGCAACTTACACGGATAAACTCGGTGTTGGTGAGTTCAAGCTATTTGATCAGGATTTTCCGCATTGATTATATCTGCTTATGCAGGCCAAGCATAGAGATTTCACTAGGGATAAATTGCTATTACAACAATCGGAGTCAGAATATGTGCAGCAGCTTGATGGCTTTCATGGGCAACTACTCTGATTTTCCTTTGTACCAGTTTTGATAAATCTCTCTCTATCTATCTATCTATCTATCTATCTATCTATCTATCTATCTGTGAATACCTCTTCATGGATTTTGTTCACAGTAAACTGACATAACATGGTAGGTAACAATGTTTAAGTGAGATGTTCCAGGGCATAATTAATCAGTAATTCTACATAGATTTACGATTTGTTAAGTTAACTGTTTAGTTTTACAATGATACAAAGTGGCTGTTTTCATAAGTCACTAAAATATACACTGCTGTAAATTACTATTGCAATACATAATACAGTTCTTCTTCATCTCTTGATAGATAGGTGAACTTTGGGCAGAAGACAATTTGTTCTCAGCCTGGTAATGAACGTTAAAATAAAACAAAGACTAACTTTATTGCGGATTCAATACTTGGGTATAATAGTTAATCAGAGGTAAGCCTTTAAAATATATTACCCTCAATCCTATTGCTTCCCATAGGGTGTAAGGATATACTAACAGTGTGTCAGCCAGGTAGTTTACCACACTGGTATACACTAATTATGCAGTTGTTTTTTTGGACACACATTTTCACATAAATTTTAATTTGGTGTTCCGTTGTTTGTTTCCTTTTTTCTGTGGATCATGTTGATTTATGCTCACTTAGATAATGGCTGACTGTGCTTGGTATGTCTAATTCAGGTTAGTCTTTTTGATATTGTTTTCTTTTCCTCCCTTTCCCTCCCTTTATGGCCATGCTCCGCTTTGTCTCTTTGTCCGCGGGACCCTTCCTTCCGGGTGCGTCTACGGCGCTTCATACTGTAGGATTTCCGGTGTTTGGCACGCAGTGTGTGTCTTGTGAGCCATTTCCGATAATTGGAACGCAGGACGCGCCGGCTCGGCGGCGCACACTGGTGCACATTATTTCCGGTCGCTGCTCATGCCAGAACTTACATGGGCAGCAACGAGCGCACATCTAAAGCGCATATTTGATATACCTAGCCCCCTTTTTCCTTTCCTCATCCCTCCCACTGACCAGCTGAGTGGAAGGTTGCCGCCCCCACGCCCCACTCTGCCGCCTCGACACAGGTGAAATCGACCATTATTAGTGATTATTATGTGTATATATGCACCTATGTGCCATTCAGGAACAGGCACCCCTGAGGAAGCCAGCAGAGTCTGGCGATACGCGTTGGGCTTTTTCTGACCACCACGCATACCCCCACCATGCTATACTAAATGATAAGTATTACAGCTTTCCATTTTTTCATTGTTGATGGATTACATGTACTTTCAGCTTCTGTTTATTTGCACATGTGGGGGAATGTTCATGCTTTTGTGGTGAGTCAGGGGGACAGGTGTTTATATTCAGTTCACATGGCCCAGATTCATTGTATACAATGTTTTTTATTCATTCTCTGTTGTGTCTGTTGCTTTAAATAAAATTTGATATTTTTATAGATGTGCGGCTACTATCTCGGTATTCTTTTTTCTCTTCTGTGTATCATACTGTGTATTTTATACCGTGTGCCGGCACTCTTGTTCTATTTTTGATGTGCCCCCGCTCCCTGCATTACATAGTTGTTTTTTAGCAGTGTGGTTACACGCTGTTTTCTTGGGTGTGGCACTCTCACTATTTTTCTTTGTATATTTTTATGGTCTGTTGTCGTTATGGCGGCATATGTGGAGGAGAGGGAGGCGGCTTGGAACTCCCAGGTGGCTACAATTTTCCAGGAGGGTGGAGATTTGGATGATGGTGGGGATTTCAGAGTATTAACTGGCCAGTTGACTGAGGCACACAAACTTTTTTCCAGAGTCTGGTGGAATGTGAAGAGCTTAGAGGAGTACATTAGATCTGGTTTCATTCCTAGGGGCCTTAGGGTGCAGAAATTCCCAGCTTGGGAGGTCACCTCGGAATTAAGGAGCACTTGGGAGCAAGGTTTGTCCCAATATTCCAAAATTCTCATGGGAATGCTCATTGAACATGACAAGGATTTGTTGCACCAAACAAAGCAGGGATTGGTCGAGCTAGAGATTAAGCTGGCGTCACATGATAAATCAAAAGTTGACAATTTTTATACTAAACTAAGGGATGTATTGGACAAATATGATAAAGAAATTATGATGGGCAAGAAATCTAAGTTTCAACGCGATAAAACAGATTTTGAAAACAAGCAGGCTTTTAAGTGGAAGCATGCTGGGAATATGCGGGGTCAGGGTAGAAACAAAACCATGAATCCATCAACAAGAAATGCTGGGGGTAACTCTGAGCTCAGTGATCAGAGCCTGAGTGAGGGTGATTTTTTTATCAGAAGCCAGCGACGACGGAGGTCAAGGAGGGGATTACGCAAATCCAAGAAAAAGAGGACCTCAACACTGCATGAGCAGCAATTACCCACTCTTCCAGAAGAGACGACTACAACAATATTAAATGGTATGGACGCTAATACCCTTCAAGTTATAAACCTGTCTGGGTATAATTTGACCCCTCTTGAGAAGTCAGTATTGGAGAAGGGACTTTCCTTTTCCCCAATGCGGATCTTGGACAAATTTGAATTTGTTAAAGATACTTATTTGTTTTGCAGACAACTCTGCTTCAAGCTCCTGTATAACCAACCATCAATATTACAAAATTTGGCTGACGATGAACGCGGTGTATTTATGGATCTCATGGACCTTTTGCGGGAGAGTGAATCTGATACAGGTAGGAGGTGTTTCACTTTGAATAAACCCTCCTCTCTCACTCCCTCCTTGAACCTATTTCCCAACATTCAGCTTTTCTTTCAAGCGATAGTTCATGAAATACGCAAGCTTAAACCTGATTCCATACATGGTAGAAATCTGAATAAATTGGAATCTGACACCATACGGAAACTGCAAGCAAATACCACCTTTGTTATCAAAGAGGCGGATAAGGGCGGTAACGTGGTTTTATGGGATATTGATCTATATACACGGGAAGCAAATCGACAGCTCAAGAATCGCATCTTTTATACACCCTTGCCTTCCGATCCAACCATGGTCTTCAAGAAGAAACTGGATCAGTTATTAAGGGCAGCCCGGGACATGTTTCTCATAACAAAGAAGGAGCATAATTGTTTGGAGGTGAGTCAACCTATCATTCCAACATTTTACATGTTCCTTAAGGTCCACAAGGATCTCCAAGACCCCCCAGGGCGACCAATTGTGGCCGGCATTGGGGGTCTATGTGAACAGGCCTGCACCTGCATTGATTTTTTTCTTCAACCTCTAGTCCTGGAGCTATCTTCCTATATACGGGATTCCCTTAATTTGATTGAGATGCTGGAACATGTGTCTTTTACGTCTGACATATTATTGGTGACCTGTGACGTTGAGTCTTTATATACCAATATAGCGCACAAGGACGGGATTGGGGCTGTTTCCCATTTTTTGGAGAGGTCAGCCTCTGCGGAGCCAGCCCACCGCGCATTCTTGGTGAGTCTCCTGCAATTTGTTTTACATCATAATTATTTTGTTTTTGATCGGAATTTTTATAGACAGGAGTCCGGAACGGCGATGGGTGCGCACTGTGCGCCCTCTTACGCCAACCTTTTTCTGGGCTGGTGGGAGGGGGTGTACGTGTACCCGTCGCCGTTTTTTCATGATTGCGTGGTGGGCTGGTTCCGCTATATCGATGATATTCTGTTTTTTTGGCAGGGCTCCAAGGAGACGTGTATCCAATTTATCGATGCACTAAACGGGAACAACTTGAATATCCACCTGACATATACCATCTCGGAGGTTGCGGTTGACTTTTTGGATCTAAAAATACGTAGGGAGGAAGGACGGATCATCACCTCCCTTTTTCAAAAGAGCACCGCTACCAACAGCCTGTTGCATTATGGGAGCTTCCACCTGGCGCACATGAAAAATGGAATACCGAAAGGCCAATTCCTCAGACTACGCCGTAACTGCACGCATTTGACTGATTTCAGGACAGCCTCAGAGGATTTATCTTCACGCTTTAAGGATAGGGGTTACCCTAAGAAAATTATATCCCGTGCCTATGAAGAAGCTAAGGGCTCTGATCGAACCAAGTTGTTCACCCCGAAACCCAAAATCAGGGACGGTAAAATACATCTTATCACCCGCTATAACAATCAGTGGACAGCACTCTACAAGATTTTGGAGAACCATTGGTTCTTGCTTATGTCCGACCAAAGGCTTTTAACGTATTTAGACAGTAAACCAAAAATCATTGCACGCAAGGCACCATCTTTCAAGGACCGACTTGTACGAAGTCATTTCCAGCGCCCCACACGAGGTTTGGGGAGAGGGGTCAGATTGAAGGGCACTTTTCCGTGTGGTCAATGTAATATTCGCCCGTTCATGTTGGGCAAAGATAATCTTATAAAGGATGAGCAATGCATACGACTCAATCACTATGTCAACTGCCGTACCAGAAACATCGTATATGGCATCATTTGTCCATGCAAGAAAATTTATGTGGGGGCAGACTTCACAGGAACTGCGGAAACGAATCCAGCAGCATATGTCCAATATCACCTTGGCTGCCCGGGATAGGGCTGAAAAGGAGAAACCTCTCACTTCTGTGGCTACTCACTTTCTGGATCACCATGCCGGTAAGTACAATGGTTTGGAGGTGGTGGGTCTAGAAAGGATCCAGCACAATATTAGGGGTGTACATATGACACAATGTTTGCTTAAAGCTGAATCCCGCTGGATCTTCAATTTGGATAGCTTGTTCCCTCAGGGTCTTAATGAGGAACTTTTATTCACAGGTTTTTACTCTGGGTAACACTGTATTTACACATATTTGTTTTTTTCTTTGTTTATAGATTTGCACATTTTCTGTGCTCCTTTTTTTCACAAGATCACTGTTTCCTCACTTCGGTTGTTGCCGGAATCTATATTGTCTCTCCTCCTCCTACCTGGAACAGCCCAGTATGAAACATAAAGAAGTCTATGGATCGTCGCCTAAGGTCCCTCCACATGGATGTATATTAATGGACTTATTGCTCTCATTATGTATTCACAGTAATGTCCAGAATTGTATTGTTATATACAGCATATATGATAGTCATTCTTGGTATGCATGGAATTTGCTCGCTTCTCCCCCTCTCCCCCTCCTCGTGGGCCCCGGTTGGATGGGTTGTGGACTATGTGACAAAGCGCTCTTTCTTCCCTCCCTTTCCTTGTCCATTCCTTCCCCATTACTTCCCTTTTTTTTTTATTTTTTTTTTTTTCTACATAGAATTTCATGAAGAATACAATACAAGGAACAATAAGTAAATTGCACAGTAAATACTTAAAACACAAAATAGATATATGGAAAATAATATAGAAAATATAAATAGTATATAAAATATTAATCTATATAATAAAAAATAACAAAATAAATAACAATAAACAAACGATTATTAAATTTATATAAATACAATAATACAAAATATAATTATTTAGAAAATAAATAATTCAAAAAATAATAAATAATGTATAAAAATTTTAAAAAACATAATATAAATAATAAAAAATAATAAAAAATAACAAAAAGTAAAAAACTAAAAATAATGTAAAAAATAATAAAAAGAAATAATACAAATAAATTATATTAAGAAACGAGAAATATAAGCACCCCCACCCCCACCATGCTATTCTAAATGATAAGTATTATAGCTTTCCATTTTTTCATTGTTGATGGATTACATGTACTTTCAGCTGCTGTTTATTTGCACATGTGGGGGAATGTTCATGCTTTTGTGGTGAGTCAGGGGGACATGTGTTTATATTCAGTTCACATGGCCCAGATTCATTGTATACAATGTTTTTAATTCATTCTCTGTTGTGTCTGTTGCTTTAAATAAATTTGATATTTTTATAGATGTGCGGCTACTATCTCAGTATTCTTTTTTCTCTTCTGTGTATCATACATCTCACAGCCACATGAGCCCTGTGGGGGCTAGACTGGAGGAGGAGGAGAACATTCCAGCACAAGCTATGCATAGAGAAATGGGTGATTTTTCTACAAAGGTGACAAGAGAGGAGGAGCAGAATCAGCTGGAGGAGCTACAGGGCGATGAGGAAGATTAAGCAGATGACCCAGACACTTCGTGGCAGTATGCAGTGGAAATGGAGGCAGGGAGTCCCTCCGAGTCACGTGCGCAAATGGCCCGATTCATGCTGTTGCTTGTGTAGGGACAGCCGATGGATGACTACTGGCTCTCTACCAAGTAAACCCTCACTACCGGTCCAAAATGGGGGCCTTTTTTCCACCCGGTGAGAGGGAGGAAAAACTGAACTACTATCAAGACATTCTATGTAGTCAGTTGGCCGCTGCCTATGTGCGCCACCACCCATCCTTACGCAGGTCTGACCGGGGGGGGGCCCTCTATGCTAATGTTCCACTGCCATGGCTGCTGGGGGCAGGAGCAGTACAAGCTCTATCAGCAGCAACTTAAGTCTAGAGTTAATGATGAGCAGTTTTCTTCAGCCGCCTACTGAAGAAACTACTCTCCAGCAGCAGCAGGTAGACATGGAGCAGAAACTGAACCAGCAGGTTGTGGCATACTTGGACTGCACCCATATCAAAGATCTCGTGGACTACTGGGCAGCTAAACTCTATTTGTGGCTGTCTGAGTTTGCCCTGGACAATCCTTCCTACCTGGCCAGTAGTGTGGCATCAGAGTGGATGTTTAGTTCGGCGGGGACCATAGTTATCCCAAGGAGAACTCGCCTGTTTACCCAAAATGTGGAGAAACTGACCTTTGTGAAAATGAATCAGGCATGGATCATCCAGGATTTCCACCCACCCATTCCTGATACATCAGACTAGATCATCCATGGTGTCACACCTAAACTTTGTAAAAAAAATACCTGTTTCTTTTGGCTACCTGCTTCAGCTACTATTCTGATGCTGCCACCCAACTGATGCCACACACCTGCTGCCAGGTGCTCCTACTGCAAACCCACTATCTTGAGCTGGTACTGGTATTGCCCCCCACCTCCCCACTCTGTCAACGGGCCACTCTGTGGTGTCCTTATGTTGCTGCCACCTCACCACTCTGTGGTCTCCTCATGCTGCTGTCAACTCACCACTGTTATAACCAAAATAATCATCAAAAAGATGAACAACTATGTGTGAGCATATACTCAATATTACCAACAAACGAAAACACACATGTATAATAATAATAGATTTTTATTAAATTACATCATGAAAGACAACATATAAATAATATTAAATATAATAAATAGCAGTATTGCAGTAGCGCTGAGAATCAGCGGCTCACCAAAGGTACATAGGATTACTGAACCCCCTTCAAATATCACTCCTTATGGCTTGGCAGTAGTATTAATGCAGGGAGAAAAACCTCGTCATCCAGCCAAAGGGGGACATATATTACAATAGTTTGAGTAATTACTCGCAGGTAAACATATCACATACAGTTGCGGCAACCATGGGGAATAATGTACGCTGGCTATGTGGACATAACAAAGCCACTTGCATGCAGCAGTCCATGTGGCTATAACAATAACTAGTCAGTGAATACCCAATAAAATGTAAAGTGGGGGACATACCTTGGCTTGGACCTCTGGCGAGCGCACCCCGATGCGCGGTTCGCTCGGCTTCTTCAAGGGGCGTAATAAATAAAATAAATTGTTGAAAAATGCACATTTTTGCTAGAAAATACATTTGCGGCCTACGCCGCGTTCCTGTCAGTCAAATAAAACCAGTAAATACTGCTTCTACATTTTTGGGCTTCAAAATTTCATTTTTGGGTGTAAAGTACCTCTGAATCCTGCACATGTGACAAGCAGGCACATAAATTCAGCAAATCCATCTGTTCCATTGTAGGGGTGACATATCCACAATTTTTATTTTAAAAACCCCTGTGCTTCATTTGTGAGAGTGCAATATAATTTCAGTTAAATCCATCTGTTTAATTTAGGGTTAAAAAACCCTTTTTTGGGGGGCAATAAAGTACCTTTTTGCCCTGTGCTGCATTCCTGACAGTCCAATAAAACCGCCCAATACTGCAGTTACATTTTTTGTTGAAAAATTCAAATTTTTGTTGCTAGAAAAAACATTTGCAGTCTACGCTGCATTCCTGTCAGTCAAATAAAACCAGTACATACCGCTGTAACATTTTTGGGCTTCAAATTCCCATTTTTGGGTGTCACATGTGACAGGCAGGCACATAAATTCAGCAATTTAGAATTGCATGGCCATGCATATAGAGTTCTTTGTAGCGGAGGTATTACAAAAGTGTCCAATATACCAGACGCGTTTCCAGATGATTCCACATCCCTTCCTCAGTGGTCATACTTGGAACTTCAAACCTCCTTCTTTTAAGTCCTTTTGGATCCTCCATAAACTGTGGTCACTGGATTAAAATCCAAGATTGGATTGTAATTGATACTGTCGCTTTAATGCGATATTGTTGCGGTTTTGTTGCGTTTTTTTTTCTTTTTAGTGTGTTTTTTTGTGTAATCCATAGATCAGACTGCGATACATAACTGTATGTGATAAAAATTCTATCTAATATTCAGAACCATACAAATTCACGGGAATGCCATATAGTAGGTGTACGTCTAAAATGATATAAAATATTGCTAAGATAATACTAATAGTGATTGCCGGAACATATATGAGAACAATCTAAAATCAGTATGAATAATTGAACTGGATATCTGATCAAAGATAAACTTTGTTGTGTCCTATTGTGTCAGGGAAATCGTAGAACTAGGAAGAGGTCCCAAACCAGAGGGAGGGTCACAGTGCCGATAGGCGGCCAGACATGCGACTCACCATCGGGGATGGGGCCTCGACCTTAAAGAAAACCGAACAGTTCTAATTCAGAATTCAGTCCAAATGGTAAAAGGGATCCAAATTCGTATATCAGTCTAGATTCTGCTCTAGACATTTTTGGAATTAAGTTGCCTCCTCTCCAATGTGTATTGACCTTTTCTAACGCCATACATTTTATATCCAATTGATTGCTGTTATGGACCTCTTTATAATGCTTCAATAAAGAATGTTTTTTATAACCTTTTTTGATATTAGATATATGCTCATTGATTCTTATTTTGAGGGTTCGCTTAGTACGGCCTATGTATTGGCGGTTACATGGGCATTGGATTAGATATATACAGTGGCGGAAATAATTATTTATATAATATATGTGCAGGCCCGTCTGAAGTTTGCCAATGAACACCTGAATGATTCAGAGAGTGACTGGGAGAAGGTGCTGTGGTCTGATGAGACCAAAATAGAGCTCTTTGGCATTAACTCAACTCGCTGTGTTTGGAGGAAGAAAAATGCTGCCTATGACCCCCAAAACACCGTCCCCACCGTCAAGCATGGGGGTGGAAACATTTTGCTTTGGGGGTGTTTTTCTGCTAAGGGCACAGGACAACTTATTCGCATAAACGGGAAAATGGACGGAGCCATGTATCGTGAAATCCTGAGCGACAACCTCCTTCCCTCTGCCAGGAAACTGAAAATGGGTCGTGGATGGGTGTTCCAGCACGACAATGACCCAAAACATACAGCAAAGGCAACAAAGGAGTGGCTCAAGAAGAAGCACATTAAGGTCATGGAGTGGCCTAGTCAGTCTCCGGACCTTAATCCAATCGAAAACCTATGGAGGGAGCTCAAGCTCAGAGTTGCACAGAGACAGCCTCGAAACCTTAGGGATTTAGAGATGATCTGCAAAGAGGAGTGGACCAACATTCCTCCTAAAATGTGCGCAAACTTGGTCATCAATTACAAGAAACGTTTGACCTCTGTGCTTGCAAACAAGGGTTTTTCCACCAAGTATTAAGTCTTTTTTTGTTAGAGGGTTCAAATACTTATTTCACTCAATGAAATGCAAATCAGTTGCTATCTTTTATTTAAAGTTATTTTTTCGATTTTCCTTTTGATGTGCTATCTGCCACTGTTACAATAAACCTACCATTGAAATGATACTGTTCTGAGACTTTTCATTTCTTTGTCATTGGACAAACTTACAAAATCAGTGAGGGGTCAAATAATTATTTCCGCCACTGTAACTCCCGATGAGTTACAGGAGATACAATATTTAATTTCCCATATATATGAATTTTTAGTTGAGTGCTCCTCTGAGATTTTATGTGGTAGGTTATTCATTTTACATCCTATGCATCTTCCACATTTATAAAATCCTTTCATATTCATGAAAGTACTTAAAGTGCTGTCATTCTTGATCTTATTTGGGACTGACGGAGCTATCTTCAAACCCAAATTAGGGGCTTTTTTAAAGGTGATCATTGGTGCATTTGGTAGGAGATGACCTACTGTCTTATCACTTAAGAGATGTGGCCAACGAGACTTAATTATTCTCTGTAGTTTCTTGTAGTTGTCATTAAAGGGGAGGATAAACCTAATGTTTGAAAATTCATTCTGTGATCTAACTTGTTGTCTATCATTAAAGAACGATTTTCTTTCCAGATTTCTCACAGTATCCAATGCTTCATCTATCGACTCTATAGGGTAATTCTTATCAACAAAGTAGGATTTTATTTTAGTTGCCTCATCTTCAAATTGACGGTCGCCTGTACAGTTGCGTCTGATTCTATGGAACTGTCCAGTGGGAATATTGATCAGCCACCTAGGAAGGTGACAGCTGGAAAACAGGATAAAATTATTTGTCGCCGTAGGTTTCTATTATCCTGTTTCTTTATCAATAGATCTAGATATTCCATCTGATCTTTGATATTTGAGGTAAAAATCTAATTCATATAGTTAATATTCAATATTTTTAAAAATTCTTCTAGCTGTGATATTCCCTGTTTCCAAATGAAGATGACATCATCAATATAATGCCGCCATAGGACCAGGTCCATTGTTCCATTGTTGGGTGACATTAACCAATTCTTCCCGTCAAAAAAAAAACCTGCTCTGCCTAGGTGACATCTACCTAAATTTCTAAAATTCGTCTTTTCCATTGTTGGGTGACATTAACCCATTTTGGCCGTCAAAAAACCCTTGCTCTGCATTGTTCCCAAGGAACTTAATTTAGTAAAAACGTCTGTTACTTTGGTGGGTGACTGCAAAAAATGAGGAGAGTGTCAAACAAGGGACGTGGCCCTGGTCGTGCTGCTGCTGGTGTTGGTGGAGCTCCTGTTGCAGGGAGAGGATGTGGTCTGACAGCGGGGGCTCAGTGGAAGTACAAGACCAAGCCTGAGGGGGGGGAAGAGGTCCCCAACGCAACTGGGGCACCGCCAGCACCTCAAAAGGCAGGGTTAGCATGGCCGAAATGTGGAAAGGTTTTGTCATCACGCCACAACAACCAGCACCACCAGCTGATATGGAACGTCTTAGCAGGAGGCAGCATTTCAGCAACATAGTGGAGCAGTAAGTGTGCACACGCCTACACATACTGACTGATGGGTTTGCCCCCTTCAACTTCTGGGTCTCCAAATTGGGCACATCGCCTGAGCCTGCCATTTACGCCTTGGAGGTGCTGGCCTGCCCTGCAGTCAGTGTATTGTCTGAGCGTTTGTTTAGCACAGCAGGAGGGGGTTATCACAGACAAGTGCAGCCGCCTGTCCACAGCCAATGTGGACAAGCTCTTGTTCATTAAAATAAACCAGGCAGGGATCCCACAGGACTTGTCCATACCTTGTGCAGAATAGACATGTATACCTGCCTCACCCAACCATTGTTGTACTCCAGCGCACTTTCTCTTTGTTTTATTTTTTATATTTCCCAATGTTTTGGGGTGTACCCAAATGTAAACAAAAATACATAAAATAAAAAACAAAAACCAGTGTGGCTACCTCCTCCCCCGCTGCTTCCACCTACACCGCCACATCCACCGCCTCATCAACCTCCTTCTCCATATGGAACTCCTCCTCCTAGATCAAGATTTTTATTTTTTATTTTTACATACACTCACCTAAAGAATTATTAGGAACACCATACTAATATGGTGTTGGACCCCCTTTTGCCTTCAGAACTGCCTTAATTCTACGTGGCATTGATTCAACAAGGTGCTGATAGCATTCTTTAGAAATGTTGGCCCATATTGATAGGATAGCATCTTGCAGTTGATGGAGATTTGAGGGATGCACATCCAGGGCACGAAGCTCCTGTTCCACCACATCCCAAAGATGTGCTATTGGGTTGAGATCTGGTGACTGTGGGGGCCATTTTAGTACAGTGAACTCATTGTCATGTTCAAGAAACCAATTTGAAATGATTCGAGCTTTGTGACATGGTACATTATCCTGCTGGAAGTAGCCATCAGAGGATGGATACATGTACTCATTCTGTTTACGCCAAATTCGGACTCTACCATTTGAATGTCTCAACAGAACTCGAGACTCATCAGACCAGGCAACATTTTTCCAGTCTTCAACAGTCCAATTTTGGTGAGCTCGTGCAAATTGTAGCCTCTTTTTCCTATTTGTAGTTGAGATGAGTGGTACCCGGTGGGGTCTTCTGCTGTTTGCCCATCCACCTCAAGGTTGTGCGTGTTGTGGCTTCACAAATGCTTTGCTGCATACCTCGGTTGTAACGAGTGGTTATTTCAGTCAACGTTGCTCTTCTATCAGCTTGAATCAGTCGGCCCATTCTCCTCTGACCTCTAGCATCCACAAGGCATTTTTTCCCACAGGACTGCCGCATACTGGATGTTTTTCCCTTTTCACACCATTCTTTGTAAACCCTAGAAATGGTTGTGCGTGAAAATCCCAGTAACTGAGCAGATTGTGAAATACTCAGACCGGCCCATCTGGCACCAACAACCATGCCACGCTCAAAATTGCTTAAATCACCTTTCTTTCCCATTCTGACATTCAGTTTGGAGTTCAGGAGATTGTCTTGACCAGGACCACCCCTCTAAATGTATTGAAGCAACTGCCATGTGATTGGTTGACTAGATAATTGCATTAATAAGAAATAGAACAGGTGTTCCTAATAATTCTTTAAGGGAGTGTATTTTATGTTATTATAAGTCATTTCCCTATCCACGTTTGTTTGCAGAGCACTTGCCATGCTCTTAACCACATTTTTTTGCCCTTTGCAGCCCTCTAACCCTTTCCATGACTTTTTTAGAGCCATTTTAGTGCTCCAAAGTTCGGGTCCCTATTGACTTTAATGGGGTTCAGGTTCGGGGTCAAGTTCGGGTCCCGAACTCAAACTTTTTTGCGAAGTTAAGCCGAACCCGTCGAATCCGAACTTCCAGGTGTCCGCTCAACTCTAGTCATAATACTGCGAGTCTAAACCTAAGCTCTATCACAGTTTATCGGAATGTTCCAGGGAAAAGTGCATGCTCATCGAATGCTGTTTGATGTAATTAAGCCACTCAATAGAATGTTAAATGCTATTGACTATATGGATGGATTCATGTGTTGTATTTTTTTCCAACAAAGATAAATCCACCTTGAAATTTGGAAATCTTGAGTTTGCCACTGACTTAATGTGGAGAGTCTGCATATTTAATGGGAGTTATGGATATTCTAGCTTTTTCTGAACCAATAGAGGTACTTTTGTCTGCCAAATCAATGGCACTCTAGGAAGAAGTGTGTTGTCTCTTCATTATGGGTGTACATAGAATAGAGGGGGCTCCAAGGCAAAAATCAACATGGCCCTCTCACCACAATCCTAGATTAGGCCACAGTTCTTGTCTCAATTCCTCACCAACTTGTTTGCTAACATTGGAGGCTTGGGCAGATAAGTGGCAGATGAGGTTTAACACTGAGAAATGTAAAGTTATGCACATGGGAAGGAATAATGCAAGTCACCCGTACATACTAAATGGTAAAACACTCAGTAACACTGACATGGAAAAGGATCTAGGAATTTTAATAAACAGCAAACTAAGCTGCAAAAAACAGTGTCAGGCAGCGGCTGCCAAGGCCAATAAGATAATGGGTTGCATCAAAAGGGGCATAGATGCCCGTGATGAGAACATATTCCTACTACTTTACAAATCACTGGTCAGACCACACATGGAGTACTGTGTACAGTTCTGGGCTCCTGTAAACAAGGCAGACATAGCAGAGCTGGAGAGGGTCCAGAGGAGGGCAACTAAAGTAATAACTGGAATGGGGCAACTACAGTACCCTGAAAGATTATCAAAATTAGGGTTATTCACGTTAGAAAAAAGACGACTGAGGGGAGATCTAATTACTATGTATAAATATATCAGGGGGCAGTACAGAGATCTATCCCATCATCTATTTATCCCCAGGACTGTGACTGTGACGAGGGGACATCCTCTGCGTTTGGAGGAAAGAAGGTTTGTACACAAACATAGAAAAGGGTTCTTTACGGTAAGAGCAGTGAGACTATGGAACTCTCTGCCTGAGGAGGTGGTGATGGTGAGTACAATAAAGGAATTCAAGAGGGGCCTGGATGTATTTCTGGAGCGTAATAATATTACAGGCTATAGCTACTAGAGAGGGGTCGTTGATCCAGGGAGTTATTCTGATTGCCTGATTGGAGTCGGGAAGGAATTTTTTATTCCCCTAAAGTGAGGAAAATTGGCTTCTACCTCACAGGGTTTTTTTGCCTTCCTCTGGATCAACTTGTAGGATGACAGGCCGAACTGGATGGACAAATGTCTTTTTTCGGCCTTATGTACTATGTTACTATGTAACACTGCAGTTTCTCTTTAGAGTGCACTTTTGCACTGTCAACCAGTAGTAAATCAGATGGGACCAATCGGGGCTTAGCCCACTCTTTTCAAGGTTTTTATATCAATGGCATGGTGTTCTTCACGTATGCTCTTGTTTTTCATATACAGCACTCTTCCTATAATGTTGTGTTTTACTAAGAGGCTTTTCTCCCACTTACAGTATAACCAACATGGAAGTTTATTTTAACATTGTGAGCACATTCAGATCAGAGAAAATGGTAGCTACTTACCTAACCATCTCAAAGAAGTACCTTTGAGCTTTATAAGATTTAGATAATATATTTTACACTTGAATATAGTTTTGATACTTTTTTATATTTGTACAAGCTTTCCATCCAATAGATAGAAATATTATTATTAACTTAGCAATATAGATATACAGCATATATTTTGTATTCAGTTCCTAAGGCTGTAGAAAAAAATCTGCTACTTATCTTTCTGTTTCTTGCATCTAGTTCTCTCAGCTTTTTGAAATGTCACTGTAAAATACTTCCAGGCATCAGCAGGATCAGATTTCATTATGAACAATGTTGCATAGGAATATATATTAGTGTACCATGTTTTGTCACAAAACTAAGAAGAGCTTGCTTGAAAAAATGTTTATTCTACTTTTCTTGGGTAATACATTATATTTTGGCCATGTTTCAACACATGCTGCTTGAAATGATGATTTCTGGTTTGAGGTCTAGCCCTATTCACAAATGTTTAAGTGCAAATGCCATATACAGTACTGTACAAAGGTTTTAGGCAGGTGTGGAAAAATAAAGCAAAAAGAAAATGGCTGGCTCACAGTCAATATGTATATGCTTTACTAAATCAATACATATATATTACAAAAACAATATTCCTATTACTCAAATGAAAATGACAATAAAATATGTATTGAAGTATAATCTTGATCCCTTTAAACTTTTAAAATACAGAGCTCTCACATAAAAAAATATATATGATAAAAAGGTACGGCTTTGTGATGCTTATAATTTATTGCGTAAGTGTACACAGTGTATACTTTGGTTGTGCCTTATTTATAATGAAGCATTGCATCCACATAAGATCTGATTCATGCTCAATGTAATTCACTATCATGTGGGGGACGCTAAAATTAAAACAAAAAAACTTTATTCACACTTATTATGTTTAAAACGGGATAAATTGGACATACAACAATTGCCAGTCATTTGGTGATATTAAGGTTTACTGAGGGTGATGAAACAAATAATCCCACAAGACAACAATTGCGCCTCAGAGTTTAAACATGCGCTAATTGTCACTACTGATGAGAGCTGTAGCGCACTGTGGGGTTTAATTCACACCCCTCTGCGCTAAAACAACTTTTTATAACCCTGATGTAGCAATGCAGAAGCATGAATGTAGCAGAGGGGGGAAAGTAGAAGAACTAGAGAGCTATACTATGTTCTCGTTTCTGCTGTGTCCACCTGAACTGTTGTTTCTATCTTTGGGCTGAGAAGTTTGAGTGATATAAGGAAGAACATCATCAATTCCTGAGACTATACACCTTGTATGAATGGTGATATGTGGTTAATGACTATTGCTGAGTAAGAAGGATTAAAGGAACTTTTATCTGTTTTACTTATAGGAGCTAAATACCTGTACTTGCGTGGTATCCCCCGCTGATGTGCCACCCGTTTTTTTTTTTTTTAAACATCGCTCCTATGGAAAAACCTCCCAAACTGTGACGCTCTCCGATGTGATTGGATCGTGGCACAGCCAGGGAGAAGGAGACGCCCATTGAGAAACCCTGGCATCTCCTCCTCCCTGTTCCGATGATCAGTATTTGCATACTGAGTGCGAGAACGTCAGGCGGGCGCAGCGGGGCGTAGGAGCAAAAACCTGGGTGGCAGCATCAGCGGGGGGTAACCCGCAACTACTGGTATTTAGCTCCTATAAGTAAAACAGATTAAAGGTCCTCTTTAAGTGTGTGTCTGGATAATCTGGTTAGCAATGCTTCACTATCAGAGGTTATTTTCCTTTATGAGTTGGAGGCCTGAATTGAGAGTGAGAGGTATGCTACCAAATTGGATACGTATTGGTGGTTGACTACAAAAATGAGAAGAGCGTGCTCCAGAAATGTTGTTTTTCCTCAGAAAAGAGCAGCATAGACGCAGAAATATTTGACATCTTAATTCCAGCTACATGTAGAGTATTATAATGATTAATGGGAAACAATAGTAACACTAGTTACATTAGGGGGTATATGAGTGCATTTTTAAGGGAATTTTACACTAATTGGACACAGATCGAGCACCATTAAGCGGGCTATAATTACTCTATGGAAAAACATATGACTGCTATGTTAAGGAAGAATGATGGCCTATTCTCTCAGTGCACCTCAGCTCTTTAGCTTCACAGTGCCCGCTATGCCCCTCTGTGAACTGAAGTCCTCCTTTGCATAAAATATTATTATTATATTTTTTTTTTTCACAAGGAACAGCAAAATTGATTTTAATTAGACAGATCATTTTAATCACCAGGATCAACCCTACCAGGCAGTGTGCTTGGCTTGTGTTTGATCCTGCTGACAGTTGTTCTTTGAGGCTTCATTCACACATCAGTGGAACACGGTCCGTGAGATACCGGACTGGCATCCTGCTTAGTGCAGGAGCGCACAACGTCATTGGTTGCTATGACGCCGTGCGCTTTGTGCCGCCGCCGCAGTACAGTAATACACTCATATAGATCATACGGGTGTATTACTGTACTGCGGCGGCTGCACAAAGCTCACGGTATCTCATGGACCGTGTTCAACGGATGTGTGAATGAAGCCTTAGAGTATACATAGACTGAAATTTGCTGCTAATCCACAGTGAACTTACTCAGCTAGTACTTAGGCTAAATGCACACTATCAGGATTGATGGCGGATTTTCTGTACGGATTTGCGTGCGGAAAATGCGCACCATAGGTCATGTACATTGTATTCTATTTTCCGTGACCAGATTTTTTCTATTCAATTAGCAAAATCCAGATGCGGAAAATCTGCATGCATATCCGCATGCAAATCCTCCCCAATTGATGCAGATTGACCGCACGGATTTCATTGCGAACACCTGCGGATTTCAGTGCGGATTCTCCTCACAAGAATCCTGAACGTGTGCTTGTACCCTTATAGTACACCATAGATTTAAAATGATGTTTAAGCATGAGTCATTGCTATGCTTTAGAATAATGTGTATGTTTCTGTCAAAGCCAACTTGAATTAAGTCTGCAAACTGAACAAATAAGATTTACAGACTTAGGCCTCATGCACATGACCGTATTTTCTTTCTGAAGTTACTCTGTGTGCATTCCGTTTCCGTATGTCCGTATTTCCGTTCCGCCAAAAAATAGAATGTGTCCTATTATTGTCTGCATTACAAACAAGGATAGGACTGTTCCATTAGGGGCCAGCTGTTCCGTTCTGCAAAATACAGAATGCATGCACACGGACGTAATCCTTATTTTTTGCGCACCGCAAAATACATACAGTCGTGTGCATGAGATCTTACAATTTTACCTTAATAGAGTATTGGTTTAAACAAATATCCGTAGCTTTGCTTCATACCATATGATGAGCAGTTATCAGTCAGAAGCTCCCAAGAAGAAGGCTTGCTTTCCTTGATAACATTTGCAAACAAAGGAAGAACAGTAAGAAAAATACAACAATGGCATAAAATGCATTTAAAACAAAATTTTGCTTTAATCTATATGCACGCATAATGCATTCATTTTTCTTTGTTAGTTGCCAGGCTTTGCACTATTAAGCTTTGATGTTAATAGGAAGTCTTGAAATGGGATGGAAATTTATACAGTCTCTTTCCAAAGAATATTTTCTTCACATTAACATGGCCAGAAATTGCTAAATGCAGCCAATGATGCTTTTTTTGGCATTAAGAAGTGACACAAGCAAAGCACAAAAGATGCGCTTCATTAAAGAAAAATGTCTCAATGATTGTTACAGCAATCTGGTTTGTAAATTAATGAACATCTTGAAAGGTGCTGGAGTTTATCAACTATTTATTTTTTTCAAATTCAAAAACATTCTAGTAATAAACAAATGTTTAGTTTAAATGCTATTTCTTATGGAGATAACACACACTATTGTTTAATATTCAGCTTGGTGTATAAAAGCATTCCCATAATGTCAATCATTAAAATTCCATGAATTCATTGCTTGAATAAACCATTGAAAAGAGATTAAGCTGAGGCCTATAAAACACAAAAACAGGACAACACACCAAAGTTTTCTGAAAGTTCAAGAGAACAGCAAGAAGGAGGGAGCTACAGAAATTAGTTTTATTCTGGAAATCTGCACAAGAGTTTTTACACATAAATGATCATATCCAACTATGAACAAGCGTTTGATTGTTCTTTGGATAATCTGCAGCATACTTGCAGAAAATGATTATGCAGAACTAGCCTTTATGCAATCGTATGTTTCTGATAATCTGCCTGATAATAGCCCCATGTAAAGGGACTAGAGATGAGTGAAGTTATGAAAAATTAAATTTGGTTGCTTAGTCGAACTTCGCAAAGAAATTAGTTTCATTATGAATTACTTCATCATGAATTGCATTCCATTGTATTTAGCGGATGCAATGACGTGGAACGGCGATCTTGCCGCCCCCCTGTCATTGAACCCTTCAGATGCTGCATTCATCGCTGATCACTGCCTGACATTAAAATTGAGGCCCTTCAGGACTTAATCAGGGTTAAAAAAAACACATACTCACTATCCATTTGCTTGTAGAAAGGCCATCACGGCCATCTTGAACATCCTCTCCACGAGGAAATGGATGAGGTTAATATGTATCTTTTTTTTTCGTCACAATTTCAGGAAAAATAGAATTGTTACCATGTAACGTGAGGAAATTCAGGGCAAATCAAATTTTTCCTGAAATTCGGATCGAAGTCAGTTTGTTTGACTTTGATTCGCTCAACACTAAAAGTAACATCAAAGAAAGATAACAAGAAAAATCTTAAAGGATGAACATAATAACGTATCCTTCACTGCTACTTCTTGAGTAAAGATCAATATCAACTCTCACTAGCAAAAAAAATAAAAGACTACTGTGGCAATGTGAACATTGAGGTGTTGTTTCCCCAGGTTCCAGTCCGGGACTTAGGGCATGCTCATGTCCAGGGATCCTATTTAATCCTGCTACTGGATCCTGGGTGTGGCTCACTCTGGAGAGTCTGTGTGCAGCAGAGGCCTGGGAAGGCTCTGTCTGTGTGGTCTCAGCTGGGCGAGGCTGGGAGATAGCCTGGAGTTGGGGGGACTACTGAGCCCCAATCCCCCACAAGAAACAGTGAACTAGAGACAGTGGGCATACTGTGCTCTGTACAGCCAGGAGGCTGTGGGACATTGGCTGACAAAGCCGCACAAGTTCACAGGGTGTGAACTGTGACCTAGGTGAGTCAGGAAACTCTGTGTTAGCTAGAGCCTAGCCGGGCAAGTGTTTGTTATTTTATGTGGATGTCACATGTGTTAGGTGAAGCTCCAACTTTATGATGACCTATATTGGTTGGAGTGTAAAATAAATGCACTGTTTGGACCTGAAACCTGGTGTCCTAAAGTCGTATCTGTGAGAATGACCCCCGAATAAGAGGCGATCCCTTACAATTGGTGTCGGATGTGGGCAGGTGTCCCTGCTGATAAGTAAAAGTGCTGGAAGCCTGCTAGTTTGCAGGAGCAGCGGATGCTGGAAAACTGCTGGTGTTAACCTGGACATTTTTTTTTTCTGTGGTGCACACTGTGCAGGATTTAAAGGGCCAGAAGCCAGTGAGAGAGACTGACCTGTTTGGAAGGACTGTCAGTTGATATGGGGTGGATGGAGGATTTCACCAAGCAGCTTATGCGGGCCAATCTGAAGGGTAGCCAAAGGCAAATGATGTGGCAACAGGAGCAGGAAAAGCTCATGTGCGGGTTGGACAAACAAAGAGATGTCCTAACCCAAGGAGTTTCCCATGGTAACCGCTGTGCGGAGGAACTGGGCAGTGACCTCATGACTAGGAGCCAAGAACTGCAGATTCTCGGGATGCGGTTGGATGCAGAGGTGGTGTATGCCATTGCCAAGGGCAACCGACGGGAAGAGAGTGAGATGGAGAGCAGTGCGGCTCTCAAGAGTTCACGTGTTTTCTGCCAAGGTGTACAGAGTCCTAGAGAGGATGTGCGAAGATGTCGTAATGCTGTTGCTAAGAGCAACCAACCTCGACAGCAGGCAGCTGTCCGGCAACAGAGAGAGTGCTGCTGGAGATGTCGCCAAGTGGGAAGGTGTGCACCTGATTGTCCTATGACCAGGAATCCAAGATGGGAGGTTCCCAACATCCTGGAAAAGAATGTCTACTGTGGAGATGGACGTATCGCATGTGAGAGGGATGAACCCGAGGCGAAAATGGGTAAGATCGCTCCTGTAATTGCTGGTGTAGAGGGCCACGTGACAGTGAGCACGGCTCTGAAGGTTGGGCATGTGACTGACCGGGGCCCTGGTACCTCAGAGACCGTGAACTGTGGTGTGAGCCGGCGGCAGTTGCTATATGCTGGGCCAGGAGGTGTTGAGACACTGGGACTAGAGACTGCGCCGAAAATGTGCAACATTGTGGTAAATGGCAGTTCAGTCCAGGCGTTGTTGGATGCAAGGTGCCGGGTGAGCCTGGTACATGCCAGCTTGGTAGCTGGGGACTATGTGCGGAACAATCATGTGGATAGTAAGGACTATCTGGTGGCTCTCACTGAGTGTGAGACTCCAGTGGGAACTGGGACTTATAAGTTTGGTGTTGCAAACAAGCTTGCGCCTGATGTAGTTTTGGGCCGTGATTTCCCCTTGTTTTGGGAGTTGTGGAATAATGGAGACACTTCTGCAGAGAGTGCAAAAACTCCTGCAGAACTTGTACCTGTCCTTTTAAGTGAATGTGTAAGGAAAATGACCATTGAAAACAGTGATGTAGTTGAAGTGAAAAATGAAAATGTGAGTTCATGTGAAGTATATGATGATGACATGCCTTTTCCCTTTCAGGATGTGATCAGGAGAGTAGTGCCCCTTCCTGCTAAAAATATATGTGATACAAAAATGCTGAATAATGTTGTGAGCCCAGAGGGTGTACCACACGTACCAGAGGTGGATATGCAGTACCCAAGGGGTTCTATGGTTGCTGGGTAAGTGTCCAATGTGGGAATTAGCGCATCGGTGCCCCTAGAGGTCAGAACTGATAATGATGACGCAAGTAATATAGGTGACGCATGTGCCGTGGCCGATAGCAACTCAGAGAAAGAAGCTACCCGGTCAAGGTATTGCAAAATTAAAGTAGTTGCTAGTAGCGACCAGACAACAGTTATACCTGACGTGACGAGAGTTAAGTGGGGAGACGTCAACCTAGTGACTGAGACCTATACCCAGGCAGTGGTAGATAACCAGACGTGTCAGTACAGCTGCAATCAGAAAGAGATGAGTGAGCTGAAGGATCCACTGCCTGATATCCAGGTGTAGAGTAAAGGCTCCAAAGAAGCGCTTGAGGAGCGAGGTGAATGTGAGAGGCTGAACAAGCAACCCAGAGCAGAGATGGAGAATCTCATGAGCTCAAAGGATGACGTCGGGAAGAACGTCTATGAGTTGAAGACTAAGCTTGACGAGTCTCAAGATGACAGGTTGGCTCAATCAAAGGAAAATGAGAAACCTGAAGAGGAGCATCCTCTGAAAGATGCCAAGAAGACAGAGCCTATTAGGAATGGGCCTGAAGATGGTGGCACTGCACTGCCGGCTGTGGCAGAGAAGATGGAAGATGCTTCTGCTGAACCAGTTGATGGGGCTGATGTGGATGCCGAAGACCACAGACCCGTGGTAGAGTGTAGCCCAGGCCGGGAAGATGTCCCCTCTGCCTACAAGGCCTTCCAAGTAGCCAGCAGCCTGCTGGGGAAGAAGTGAGGAGGTGAACGATATTTATTTGGATCCGGGCTATTACGATGGGCTGTATCTCCTGACTCCTCCACAAAAGGAGAACGGTGTCCTGGGTGAGCCTCTGGAGAAACTGACAGAAGACGAGGAGTCTGCTGAAGACCCTGGTGCCTGCTGCCTCGATGAGAAAGAGGGGGAGGGGTTAACAGGGCAAGTGTATGGTGCCATGTCCGAGAAGGATGAGAAGGCGGTCAAAGAGACTGGAGACTTCGAGAAGACAAAAGTTAAGGCCGATGTGTTGGTTGACGTGAAGTCCCCAGGTGCTACAGAGACCAAAGTTAAGCCAAAGGGAGCCGCGGCCGAAGTGGAAAAAGCCACTAAAGAAGCAGAGGTCTCTGAAACTGAGGCACCATCTGAGGAAACCACTGCGGAAAAAGAAGCGAGCGGGGGGAAGCCAGCTCTGCTGACGGAGCTTCGCAAAGACAAGAAGAAAAGGCCTAAGTGTCTGCAAGAGCCAGCGAAGTCAAACAGAGAGTCTGTCGTTTGCATAAAAATATATTCTGAAGGGAGTTCCAGAAGCCGAGATCGAAATTCTAGGAGTAAAGGAAAAAGAAATGTACGATCTGCTGTTAAAATAAAGAGACAAAAAGAGGCGAGTCATAAGAAGCGTGCTCGGCTGAAGCAGCTGTGTAAGTCAAAGAGAGAGAAAGATAAAAAAATAAAAAGAGAGGGTCTGCCTGTCACATGGACATGGGAACATTGTAGACAATGTCTCTTGGGCAAGATGTCAGTGTGGGTAACAAACCAAGCTCTGATGGCCTGGGTCTGGCAAAATAAAGGGAAGCCTCTGACGCTGACCACATCTTCCAGGGGGAAGGTTGAGCCAGGCGATGGCAAGAAAATGTGGATGCCCTGTCACGAGCATCCAGTTGGTACATGTGTTCATCCCCACAGGTTTGAACAGGGGGGGGGGGGGGGGGATATGTGGCAATGTGAACATTGAGGTGTTGTTTCCCCAGGTTCCAGTCCGGGACTAAGGGCATGCTCATGTCCAGGGATCCTATTTAATCCTGCTACTGGATCCTGGGTGTGGCTCACTCTGGAGAGTCTGTGTGCAGCAGAGGCCTGGTGAGGCTCTGTCAGTGTGGTCTCAGCTGGGCGAGGCTGGGAGATAGCCTGGAGTTGGGGGGACTACTGAGCCCCAATCCCCCACAAGAAACAGTGAACTAGAGACAGTGGGCATACTGTGCTCTGTACAGCCAGGAGGCTGTGGGACATTGGCTGACAAAGCAGCACAAGTTCACAGGGTGTGAACTGTGACCTAGGTGAGTCAGGAAACTCTGTGTTAGTTAGAACCTGGCCGGGCAAGTGTTTGTTATTTTATGTGGATGTCACATGTGTTAGGTGAAGCTGCAACTTCATGATGACCTATATTGGTTGGAGTGTAAAATAAATGCACTGTTTGGACCTGAAACCTGGTGTCCTAAAGTCGTATCTGTGAGAATGACCCCCGAATAAGAGGCGATCCCTTACACTACATACACTTTGGTAATCAAAAAGCCATGTATACATGCATTTCCTTTTAATATACTATAGCATACTATACTGTGGTATACTATATTATAATATTGACCGATTTTTTCATAAAACTCTGCCTTTTCTATTAACATTAACTGGATTTTTTATTATGTTGTTAGAATGAAACATTAATAGAAAAGGAAGGAGAAACACTGACAATTCCCATAAAGGTAAACCAAGGCTACAAGAAAGAAATAGGGAAACATTTGTACAGGGTACAGCTTCCCCTTCAAGACAACCCCAATTCATATGAAGGCATATGGACATCATAATGGAAGCCCCACCAATTAGCCCTCTCCTCTATGAACCAGAGAAGAGAGCTTCTTCAGACTAAAACTTTACATGCATCCCATAAATGGCCTTTCATCAAAATAGGTACCATGTAACACCATGTTGCATTTTATGTCTGTAACTCAGGTCTTTGAATCTAAAATTGGGGGTCATTTTGTCAAGTTTTTCCATCCAATATAAATATAATAATTTCCAGAACTGTTATGGTTAATAATATATATGTAAAGGTCAATTAATATCTCTTTGCAATGTCTCATGCAGCTTAAGCTTGATGAATAAGAATTTGAAAATGTACTTATGAAGAAAGTTGTATGAAAATGAAATAGAATATTCAAGATTTAAGCTCCCTTCTTAAATCACTTAAGCTATTTTGTTCTGTTCAGATCTTTACAGTAGTTACAGTACTTATAGCATTTAACTGTCACACGCTATTATTCTGATGATATACTACAGTATATACGTAGATTAAAAAGGTAGTTTGCCACCTCTCTCTTGGAGTTTCTCTGTCCCACTTGTAGAGGTGGCTTTGGTATGCTTCATCCAAGAGGAGAATGAAAGAAAGGATGGCCTCGCTTATGTGTGGCTCTTTTTGCATGTGTGAATATGCCATAGTGTAAATATCTGTAATGAGAATATTTCTTTAAATTTGGAACTCAGAAGATGTATTTCTATGCAGTCATTTATTTACTACAGGCAAAGATTTATTTCTGATAACTCCTGTGGAGATGTCTGCTTCTAGGTTCAACACTCCCTACACAAACCAGCACTCGGAGCACATATTCCACCAGCACCACTTAGTTATATCCCTACAATCTGGAATAATTTGTCATGAAAGTGTTTTTTTTTGTACATTTATAATCCAAAATGCGATTTTTGGTTTATCCAGGAGAACCTTAAAGAAATCCCTTATCTGAGTTTAAAAAAAAAAAAATTTAGGCCAAAGAACAAACAGAAGAGAATGCAGAGAATTTTAAAAATAATATGGTAAATATCAGAGAGGGTTAAATGGAAGAGGGGAGAGCTTCATGTGTAGGACGGTATTGATAGGTAAAAAGACATACTGTGAAAAGCTCAACACAGAAGTAACTACAGTTACAATATTTACATGGGTGGTAAAGAGTCAAATGTGAAAAAAGTCTTATGAAGTTCAGACACATGAAGGAATTAAACCACAGTCTGGTATAGTAGGCGAGGATTATTATCATTAATTTATGCCTTTAGTAACCTACGCATCCAGTGATGCTGGTCTATAAGCACAGTTAAAGCATCCTAAGTACAGAACCATTTATTATTTGCATACAGCTGTTTCTAGAATTATTAGCCTATAAGTTGAATTCGGTTTGCCGAATTTTCCAAAAAGATTTGATTCAATCCAAATTTATTTGTGACAAATCGCATTAAAAATCTGCTATTTCCTGGCTGCAGAGAGCCTGTATATTGGTGTAGAACACTTTGCATTGTAGAAACATGCATAGGTAGTCCGCTGTGGTAGTGAAACAGTCACTTTGTGGCTATATGACAGGCAGTTGACAGGCATCAATCTTAGAATCCCTTCACACTTCACTTATTTAGTCAGTTATGGGGCCAAAACGAATCAAATAACTCAAGTGTGAACTTAACCTTATAGGTCAATGTTAGTGTCAGGTATAAAGAACCATGCAGTGGCTCAAGACTGTACAATATAGTGAAAGAGCGCACTCTTTTTACACCGTCGTCAGCTAATTCCACATAGATTTCTACAGAACCTGTTCTGTTACACGCTGATAATAGTAGTGCCCCCATGAAAGAGTGGAGAGAATAGCAGTAAGTTTGTGTTGATATCACTGTTTATTTTGCCCTTCTTCTGATCCATTATAAGAACAACCCCCCAAAAATTGATCCTGTCATTTGAGCATCCAAATTCACATGGTCAGCATTTGGTCAGTAATCCATCAGTATTGCTACAGCAAAAAAAAAACAAACAAGGAATGGATTCTAAACAGAGATGACACTTGATTTGAAAGTTTGCATGCTTTCTGTGTTTTGTACCCACTCCTGCTTTTGGCTTCCAAATCATGAGCATATCCTGCTGCAAAATAGGGACCATGTGATACAGGCTTTACGGATGCTTCAAAGACAGGATCAGTTGTGTTTTTATTTTTTCCGTCCTTCTGACAAAAGGGTAAAATAAATACCGTATTTTTCGCCCTACAAAAGTGGGGGAAAAATAGCAGTGCGTCTTATGGGGCGAATGTTGCGACCGTCGGGTGTATCAGCTGAGAGGGAGGAGGGGCTGGGGGCCGGCATCTGGTTCTGTAATGGCAGCGGGGCCCGGTGCAGTCACTGTATTCTACTACACCAGGCCACGCTCACTGTAGTATAATCATATCTAACTTGTGGGTATTGTTAAAGTATTCAAATCATCTGAAATCCATTACAGAACCAGATGCTGGCACCCATTCACTACACAGGGACACTCTTATGGGGGATCTGTGGATGACACATTAGATAAGATGCTATATATTTGTCATCCACAGATGCCCCCATAACAGTGCAATCCACAGATGCCCCCACAATGATCCCCCATAACCAGGGGCGTAGCTATAGGAGGTGCAGAGGTAGCAGCCGCTACCGGGCGCAGGAGCCTGAGGGGGCCCAAAGTCCCCTGTGCCACATAAGAAAACACCAATATTATAGAAAGACACCAGTATTATAGAAAGTGCATGCTGGTCAAGTTATAGCTCTGGCTGGAGGGAAGGGGTTAGGTCAAGAATTTGGAATGGGAGGGTTTTTTGCCGCAGGCAGCATGAAGGCTATGTGTTTCCCTAGCCACAAAAGACTGAGGGAAGGGGGGCCCAAGCTGAACCCTTGGACCAGGGCCCATGAGCCTTTAGCTACGCCCCTGCCCATAACAGTGCCATTCACATATGCCCCCATAACAGTGCCATCCACAGTTGCCCCCATAACAGTGACATCCACAGAGGCCCGCATAACAGTGACATCCACAGACCACCATTAGTTCAAAACCCACCAAAAGCACACCTTATGGTTCAAAATATTTTTTTCTTATTTTCCTCCTCAAAAACCTAGGTCGTCTTATGGGCCGGTGTGTCTTATAGGGCGAAAAATACGGTAGTGAAGTCAAGGCCATGCAGGGACAATAGTGGCCCTGTCATAGAGTGGGGAGGGTGGCAACAGCATGAGGAGTCAACACAGTTGCCCAGTTACATTATGGGGAGGGTGGAAACCACATGAGGGGTCAATATAGTGGTCAGAGAGTGGCGAGGTTGAAAAACATATGAGGAGTCAACACAGCAGCCTAGCAACAGAGTGGTGAGGTGGCAACCGCAAGAGGAGTCAACATAGTGGTCAGTCACAGAGTGGTTAGGGTGGCAAGTGCATGAGGAGTCAACACAGTGGCCCAGTTACATTATAGTTAGGGTTAGTATTGATCGAGCACCAAAGTGCTCGGGTGCTCTGGCCGAACACATCGGAAGTCAAAGGGAGAACCCAAGCATTAAACCAGGCACCCCTTGCTCTGAAGAGGGGAGAGTGCCCAGTTCATAAGAAAAGGTCATAAATTGATGGAAACACCACCAAAATGGTTCAGGAACAGCATGGGGAGTATGTCTGGATGCATCTTGGATTCCCAGGTCGCTGCTGGGAACAATATGGTCAGAGTAGTACTCCACTTTTACAGACTGACAATAATACGCACCAAACCAAAGATAAAATCGATTTTAGACAGAGAAAAAAATTTGTTAGGAAACATTCTTTCCTGTATATTTACTTGTATATAAAGTGTAAGTGATGCCAAAAATGACAAGGAAGAGGCACTCAGATACAACCTGTATATCACATAAAGGAGGGCCTCATTCACATTGTGGTACAATTGTTCATGTAGTGGGACTCCTACACTCATAAAGCCTATGCACTAAGTGAAAGGGCTGCCAAAAATTACAAGGAATTCCAGGAAGGCACTCCAATACACCCTTTGTTACACATAAAGGAAGGCATAATGCACAGCCTTGAAAAATTATGATTGCTGGTGACCCTCAAAAACATTTGTAGCAAGGGCCTGCTGATCTGACCATCTAAAACATTACAGGTGAGGGTCTGCTGCCGCTTTGGTGACTCAAGATAACCTGGGGCCGCACGTCCCCGTGACAGTGACGATCCATTCGGATGTCTGCCCTATCAACTTTCAATGTTATTTTCAGTGCAAACCATGATGACCACGTGTAATGGAGAATCATGGTTCGATTCCGGAGTGGGAGCCTGAGAAACGGCTACAGCTACCACATCCAAGCAAGGCAGCATGCGCGCAAATTGCCTATTAGGTAAAATTAGGTGCAGGCCTGCAGGCGAGCTGACCCTGTAAAAGATTTTAGGTGCGGGCCTGCAGGTGAGCTGACCCTGTAAAAGATTTTAGGCGCGGGCCTGCTGGTGAGCTGACCCTGTAAAAAATTATATGCGAGGGCATGCTGACAAGCTAACCCTGTAAAACATTGTAGGTGAAGGCCTGCTGGTGAGCTGACCCTGTAAAACATTAAATGTGAGGGTCTGCTAGTGAGCTGACCCTCTAAAAAAATTATATGCGAGGGGCTGCTGGTAACATACCCTGTAAAACATTGTAGTTGAGGGCCTGCTGGTGAGCTGACCCTGTAAAACATTATATGCTAGGGCCTGGTGGTGAGCTGACCCTGTAAAGCATTATATGCGAAGGGCATATATGCATGGGCATTATATGCAACAAATAAGCATGTTGATATGATGGAAGAGGACAAGGAGGATAAGAAAAGAAAGATTCAAACATATACCCTTGTTTGTGGTGGAAGGGGTGCATGGGAATACAGTGTATTCAGTACATTATAAACACCACATTTAATGTGTCTTTATGTTCATCAGCATTCCTCTGGTGGAGTCGAGAAGTCATGGTCAATCCAGGCCATGTTCATTTTTCTAAGAGTCAGCCTGTCAGTATTTTCAGTTGACAGGTGGATATGCGTATATGTTATAATGCCACCAGCAGCACTAAATACCCGCTTAGACAAAACGCTGGGCAGGCCAGCACCTCCAAGCGTAGAGCGCCAGTTCGCGCCACGTGTCCAGCCTGGACACCCAGTAGTTGTATGGCACTAAGGGATCATTGAGGATGCTGACACGGTCTGCTATGTACTCCTTCCCCATATTACAAATTTTTTCCCTCCTTGTCACACTAGGAACGCCCATCAGGGTGAGGGTGCTGGCGGGGTGTCAAGAAAATGTCCCAGGCTCTGTAGAGTGTTACACTGCCCTTGTTGGGACTGCTGTGTGTTCCCCTGGTCTCCCCTCCTCGGTTGGCCAAGGAACTAAGGACTCTGCTGCCAGCATTGTCAGATGGAAATTTTTGGAGCAATTTTTCAACAAGGATCTTCTGGTATTGCACCATTTTGCTCGTCCTCTCCACCAGAGGAATGAAAGATGAAAAGTTCTTTGTAGCGGGGGTCGAGAAGGGTGAACAACCAGTAATCTGTGTTGTCTAAAATGCGTATAACGCGTGGATCGAGGGAAAGGCAACATAACATGAAGTCAGCCATGTATGCCAGAGTACCAACAGGCAAGACTTCGTTGTTGTCATCAGGAGGATCACTCAATCTAATCATCCTCTTCCTCTTCTTCTGTTCCCCCACGCTGAACAGATGGAATTAAACTTCCATGGGTACTACCCTCTGTAGCGGAGGCAACCGTCTCCTTCTCCTCCTCCTCCTCTTCATCGTCCAATTCGCGCTGAGAAGATGAACGGAGGGTTGTCTGGCTATCACCCTGTGTAATGTCTTCTGCCATTTCTACCTCTTCCATATGCAAAGCATTGTCCTTAATTGTGAGCAGAGAGCGTTTGAGTCGACACAGAAGTGGGATGGTTACGCTGATAGAGATCTCCACTCACCATCTGTGTTGATTCCTCAAAGTTTCTTAAAACCTCACAGAGGTCAGACATCCATGCCCACTCCTCTCTTGTGAATAGCGGAAGCTGACTGGAAAGGCGACGACCGTGTTGCAGCTGATATTCCACTACTGCCCTCTGCTGCTCACAAAGCAGTTCGAGTTCCAACGTGTGCTCACGTCGCACAACAGCAGCTGAGCTGGCAATTTCAAGCGCTGCTGCAGCCTTGGCAGACAGGCTGAAGCTGTCAATGACTTGAGGAAATGTGCACACACGCAGTGCACCTTCACCAGTAGCTCAGGCAAATTGGGGTAGGTTTTGATAATCCGCTGAACCACTAAGTTTAAGACGGGGGCTAGGCATGGGATGTGTCTGAGCTTGCCGAGCTCCAAATCTGCCACCAAGTTACAGCAATTATTAGACACAACCATGCCTGGTTCTATGTCGAGTGGCGAGAGCCACAGATCAGTCTGGTCCCTTATACCCTGCTACAGCTCTGCGGCGGTATGCTGTTTGTCCCCTAAGCATATCAGCTTCAGCATGGCCTGTTGCTGCTTCCCCACTGCAGTGCTACACTGCTTCCAGCTTCCAAATGATGACTAACTGGTGCTGCACATGGATAATTCAGAGGTGGAAGTGGAGGAGGCGGAGGAGGAGAAGTTGGGGTTGGAGCCACTAACATAGGTGGTGGGGTAAACCCTAATCCTTGACGTCGGTAGCACCTGTGCCATCCCAGGGTACGACTTGCTCCCGGCCTTCACAACATTCACCCAGTGTGCTGTCATGAAAATGTAGCTTCCCTGTCCGAATGCACTTGTCCATGTGTCCGTGGTTAAGTGGACCTTCCCAGTAACTGCGTTGGTCAGGGCACATGTGATGTTACGGGACACATGTTTGTGTAAGGCGGGCAAGGCACACCTTAAAAAAAAAAATTGTGGCCACTGGGGACTGCGCAACGCAGGACGGCCGCCGACATCAGGCTGCAGAAGGCCTCAGTGTCCACAAACCTAAATGGCAACATTTCCAGGGCCAGTTATTTGGAAAGCTGCGCATTTAGTGCTATGGCCTGTGCGTGGGTGGCTGGGTATTTGCACTTGCGTTCAAATGCCTGGGGAAAGAACATTTGTATGAAGCGTTGGGACACGGAAGTGGATGTGGTCGCTGATGGTGCTTGCGAAAGTCTAGGTGCAGGGCAGGTCTTATGTGTCCATTAGCCAAACTCTTGGCAATACACTCTCTCATGGCCAGTTTTTTAGGTCCAGAAAGGTTATACAATCTAGATTTTGGCAATTTAGCTCCGGGAATAAGGTTGATAGTACAATCATATTCCCAATGCGGAGGTAAATCCTGCCATCCACTCTCAGAAAATACATCGGCAAAATCAGATATAAAAGAGAGTTTTAACTAGTAGTTAAAACAGAAAAAGATTTATTCAGACAATTGTCAATGCAATAATCATCCCAATCCAGAATCTGTCTAGCTTGCCAATCGATGGTTGGAATGTGCTTGCTTAACCACAGTAAACCCAGAACCACTGGAGCAGGGAGACCCTCCAACACAAAACACAAGATAAATTCTTGATGAAAGTCACCCACTCTTAATCGGATATCATGCACCACTTGAGATAAACACTTCTGAGTTAGAGGTGCAGAATCAATGGCAAAAATGGAAATGTTTTTTTCTAATGCACTCAGTGACAACCCGTGCATACGGACAAACTGAGCATCAATCAAGTTCACCCCGGCCCCGCTGTCGATAAACACCTTAATCCCCACAGTTTTTTACTCTAGCGCCACCTCAGCAGTCAGGAGTAATCGGGTACTACCAGTCAAAGACAAATGCACATTTTCTAACTCTCCTCTCACCCCTCCAAGAGTCAGATGGGAATTAAATGTCCCTATTTTTTCTTTTTGCCGTTGAATGTATGGACATACTACCAGTATGCTTAAAAGTGGATCCAGGAGTAGCTCCCCCTAATTGCATGGGTTCGTCCCCAGACAAACCCAGTAGTAGCTTCACCAGAAGTGTCAGAGGAGGATGATACATCATGTGATAGTACGTCTGAGAGTGTAGCCCCCTAGATCTCTCTCTCAGGCGTCTATCAATGCTTATAGCCAGAGACATAGCAGCCTCCAGATACACTGGGGTTTCATTAAACGCCAAAGCGTCCTTCAGCCTCTCTGATAACCCTTGAAAAAACTGGCTACAGAGGCCAGGATCGTTCCACTCCTTATCCATAGTCCACCTCCTAAACTCAGAGCAATAAATCTCAGTGAAACGATCACTCTGACGAAGGCCGTACAGCTTGTTTTCAGCTAGAGAGGTCAGATCTGGATCATCATAGATAAGACCCAAAGCTTCGAAAAATTAATCTACCGACCGAAGAGCCTGCGATCCGATAGGCAAAGACAAAGCCCCCTTAAGCAAGGAAATAACCACACCGATTCGCTGTTTCTCAGCCCCAGATGAGTGTAGAAGTAGCCTAAGATACAGTTTGCACGCCTCCCTAAAGAAATTAAATTTATCACATCCCCCAGAGAATCTGTTTGGGAGGGCAACTTTAGGTTCCAGATAGGCTTGGTCTCCACAACTACACCCAGGATCAACAGCCTGTCATCTCTGCATCTGCGAGATGGTCAGGCTGAGGTCCGCTACCTCCAAAGACAGCCCTTGCAGCTGACCTGACATTGAAGCAATAGGATTCATGGTTGCACATAAACAAAAAAATGATGGTTTTTGGCGGTTTATAATGTCACGCTTCGGTGCTTGAGGGAAACACCACACTGAGCATAGGAGGGAAGGTGGAAACAGGGAATCAGGCTGGAGAACTAGGGAAGGAAGATGGACACCTCCAATGGAAAACCCTAACAAAAATTCTGACTGACTACTAGTATGAATAGACCCCAAAGGTAGTTGAGTTCACACGCAGGAATACCTAGAGTCCTATCTAGCCCTATAGGACCCTGGTACTAATGGCAGCGATGAGACTACCTGTTCCTCCAAAAGGAAGGACGAACAAGAGTCTACTAGAAAAGTTGCCTACCCCTTTACTATATAAGAAACTCCCCAGCAGCCATTTTCTGCATTTTTTATATATTTTTTTTTTAAGTTCTGAGAGAGAGAGCAGTGACATTGCTGTGCTCTGTGCTTTCATCTGGATCCTATTCCTTATCCAATTACATTAGATAGTTAGCTAATATATATATAATACAGATAGTGGGAGATAGTCAGTGTAGGTTAAATAGTGATATAGTGTAGCTGATCCACTAGCGGTTCCAGTGCAGGGTGTTGGGTAGTTTAATAGGAATTCCTGTTTCTCTGCTGTCCATACATACATGCTACAGACATAGTGCTGTGATAAACTTCAACAGTTGAGAAATTTCCAGCACGTAGTTAAATTGAAATCTTGCATAGTCTTTATTTCATATCCATAAGGTACATACAGTGCAGTGGACAGATTCTCACAACACCTCCCGTCAGACCGACATGTTTCGAGCCGGCAGGCTCTTAGTCATGATCTGAAAACTGCCCAAGTGTACTTGTAAGACTCCACCTCCAATCAGGTGCAAAGAAAAGAAGGGGAGAAAAAAAGGAAAACGGGGGAGGGAAGGAAAAGAAAGGAAAGCACAGGTAGTAGCAATAATAATAAGAAAATATGTTCTAGGAATGAGTAGTAACATTAATGGATTTAATACAAATACATTATCTCTTTTTTGAGATTAAGTCCATGGGGGCTTCTAGAGTTAAATAGGAAAATCCAATAGGCTTCTCGTAATAATATTTTCTTTTTGATACTGCCTCCTTTAGCCAGGACAGTGACTTTTTCAAAAGCAAATGTGCATAAGCTATCGATACTGCAGTTATGTGATTGTACAAAATGTTGAGATACGTTTGAGACATTGGTAGCCTGTTGGTTGGATATGTAATTAGGTGTTCCCGAAATCTTGTCTTGGACTGTCGGCTTGTGCTACCCACATACATTAAATCATGTGTGTTGCAATTGATTATATAGATAACACCAACAGTATTACAGTTGATGTAATTTTTGATAGCAAATGACTCCGTATGAGAAGAATTCTCAAATTGTGTCATTTTGAATGCAAACTTGCAAGTCTTGCAGGGATGACCCCCGCATTTGGAAAAACCAACAAATCCAAGCCAAGTACTGGACTGAATAATTGATGCTTGAGTGAAAAATGAAGGGGACAGGATTAGGGATGAGCGAACCTGAACTGTATAGTTCGGGTTTGTACCGAATTTTGGGGTGTTCGTGACACGGACCCGAACCCGAACATTTTCATAAAAGTTCGGGTTCGGTGCTTTTTGAAAGGCTGCAAGGCAGCCAATCAACAAGCGTTATACTACTTGCCCCAAGAGGACATCACAGCCATGCCTACTATTGGCATGGCTGTGATTGGCCAGTGCAGCATGTGACCCAGCTTCTATTTAAGCTGAAGTCACGTAGCGCCGCACGTCACTCTGCTCTGATCAGTGTAGGGATAGGATGCAGCTGCTGCTGTTAGGGCCAGATTAGGCAGGGATTTACTTACTGAAGTGATCGATGTACAGCTGTGTATCATTCAACCTCTGCTATTCAATTGCTCACTGTTTTAAGGCTGCCCAGAGCGTTTTTCAGTCACTTTTTTCTGGTGTGATCAGCGGCCATTTTGTATCTTGTGGTGCGCCAGCACAAGCTGCCACCAAGTACATTTAACCTTCAATAGTGTTTTTTTTTTTTGCTATATCTACTTTAGGGGCTTGGCTGTGCTTGCTATTTTATTGAGGGGTGAAATAATACAATTTCCAAAATAGCAGTACCCTAAATCTGGCGTTTCAGCTGTGGCTAGCCAATTGTAATACTGTCTGCTGTCTGGCAAAGGATATATTTTTTTCTGGGTTGAAATACAATTCCCAACTTAGCAATTCCCTAAATCAGTGGTTTCTGCTGTATCAGGCCAAGTTTAAATATTAGATTGAAGGTGCTGATAGGGTCATTCTCGATAACTTCAAACGCTACCGTGCATCTCCAAGTCTAATTCTGCCCGTAAACGTATACCTGTCATCCACCGCTTAAATATTAGGCCTACAATTTATATTCAGCTAAATCTGTGGTTACTGCTGTGCCTGGCAAAGTTATTTAGTGTCCGCCAAAGCACAGTTTTTGTTCTGGGTTGAAATACAATTCCCAACTTAGCAATTCCCTAAATCAGTGGTTTCTGCTGTATAAGGCCAAGTTTAAATCTATCCATAAAAGGGGATATTACAGTTGTGTTCAAAATTATTCAACCCCCACTGAAATTGAGTGCTTTAGCCAGTTTGACATTGATTTTGATCATTTCAGTCATCTTGTTTACAATTAAATCAAAGAGGCACTTGTAAGTCAGACAAACATAACATTTATAATGAAATAACCACAAATGTCTTTTCTGTGCTCACATTATTATCAGTTTTATTCAACCCCCAAGTGACATTCAATCTTAGTACTTAGTATAATATCCTTTTCCAGTTATAACAGCTTTTAAACGTGAAGCATAGCTTGACACAAGTGTCTTGCAGTGATCTACGGGTATCTTCGCCCATTCTTCATGAGCAAAAGCCTCCAGTTCAGTCACATTCTTAGGCTTGCGCGCTGCAACTGCTTTCTTTAAGTTCTACCAGAGGTTCTCAATCGGATTTAAGTCTGGTGACTGCGATGGCCACTTCAAAATGTTCCAGCCTTTAATCTGCAACCATGCTCTAGTGGACTTGGAGGTATGCTTGGGATCATTGTCCTGTTGAAAGGTCCAACGTCTCGGAAGCCTCAGGTTTGTGACGGACTGCATCACATTTTCATCCAATATCTCCTGGTACTGAAGAGAATTCATGGTACCTTGCACACGCTGAAGCTTCCCTGTACCTGTAGAACAAAAGAGCCCCAAAGCATGATTGACCCCCCGCCATGCTCCACAGTAGGCAAGGTGTTCTTTTCTTCATAGGCCTTGTTCTTCCTCCTCCAAACATAGCATTGATCCATGGGCCCAAACAGTTCTAATTTTTGTTTCATCAGTCCACAGAACACTATCCCAAAACTTTTGTGGTTTGTCCACATGACTTTTGGCATACTGCAGTCGACTCTTCTTATTCTTTGGAGACAGCAAGGGGGTGCGCCTGGGAGTTCTGGCATGGAGGCCTTCATTACGCAGTGTGCGCCTTATTGTCTGAGCTGAAACTTCAGTACCCACATCTGACAAATCTTTTTTCAGTTCCTCAGCAGTCACACGGGGACTTTTCTCCACTTTGCGCTTCAGGTAGCGCACAGCAGTCGAAGTCAGCATCTTCTTTCTGCCACGACCAGGTAGAGTTTCAACAGTGCCCTTTGCCTTGAATTTGCGAATGATGCTTCCTATGGTGTCTCTTGGTATGTTTAACATCTTTGCAATCTTCTTATAGCCATTGCCCTTCCTGTGAAGAGAAATCACCTCTTCTCTTGTCTTCCTGGACCATTCTCTTGACTTCACCATGTTTGTAAACACACCAGTAAATGTCTAGAAGGAGCTGAGTATCACAGTCCTTTTAAATCTGCCTAATTGGTGCTTATTATGCTTGATTGCTGCTCCTTGACATCCACAGGTGTTTTCAATACCTGATCGAAAACACTTGAATGAACCTCTGTTCTTAAGAGTGGTAGTCTTCAAGGGGTTGAATAATTGCGTCAATGAAGAAATCACCAAAAAAAAAAATTAATACTGTATTACAAAAACAATTGATGTCATTTTAGTTGCATTTGGTTCTTTAAAAAGTCCTTGTAAGATTTAATTCTGAACACAATTACAAATGTACACTAAATTCCCTAAAACCCTTTACAGCATTGGGGGTTGAATAATTTTGAACACAACTGTAGATTGAAGGTGCAGATAGGGTCATTCTCAACTTCAAACGCTACCGTGCATCTCCAAGTCTAATTCTGTCCGTAAACGTATACCTGTCATCCACTGCCTAAATACTAGGCCTACAATTTATATTCAGCTAAATCTGTGGTTACTGCTGTGCCTGTATTAGTGTAATACGGTACCTAAATAGATAGCCAGATAGTGTTAGGTGCCTGTGAAAAAAGGCCTGAATTTGAATTCAATACATTGGGCCAAATAATTTTTTTCTTATTGTGGTAAACGGGAACAATGAGGAAAACATCTAGTAAGGGACGCAGACGCGGACATGGTCGTGGTGGTGTTAGTGGACCCTCTGGTGCTGGGAGAGGATGTGGCCGTTCTGCCACAGTCACACGTCCTAGTGTACCAACTACCTCAGGTCGTAGTAGACGCCAGAATTTACAGCGATATTTGGTGGGGCCCAATGCCGTTCTAAGGATGGTAAGGCCTGAGCAGATACAGGCATTAGTCAATTGGGTGGCCGACAGTGGATCCAGCACGTTCACATCATCTCCCACCCAGTCTTCTGCAGAAAGCGCACAGATGGCGCATAAAAACCAAGCCCATCAGTCTGTCACATCACCCCCATGCATATCAGGGAAACTGTCTGAGCCTCAAGTTATGCAGCAGTCTCTTATGCTGTTTGAAGACTCTGCTGCCAGGGTTTCCCAAGGGCATCCACCTAGCCCTTCCCCAGCGGTGGAAGACATAGAATGCACTGACGCACAACCACTTATGTTTCCTGATGATGAGGACATGGGAATACCACCTCAGCACGTCTCTGATGATGAAACACAGGTGCCAACTGCTGCGTCTTTCTGCAGTGTGCAGACTGAACAGGAGGTCAGGGAGGAAGACTGGGTGGAAGACGATGCAGGGGACGATGAAGTCCTAGACCCCACATGGAATGAAGGTCGTGCCACTGACTTACAGAGTTCGGAGGAAGAGGCAGTGGTGAGACCGATCCAACAGCGTAGCAAAAGAGGGAGCAGTGGGCAAAAGCAGAACACCCACCACCAAGAGAGTCCGCCTGCTACTGGCCACCGCCATCTAGGACCGAGCACCCTAAAGGCAGCTTCAAGGAGTTCCCTGGCGTGGCAGTTCTTCAAACAATGTGCTCACGACAAGACCCGAGTGGTTTGCACCGCTGTGCCATCAGAGCCTAAAGCGAGGCATTAACGTTCTGAACCTTAGCACAACCTGCATGACCAGGCATCTGCATGCAAAGCATGAACTGCAGTAGAGTAAACACCTTAAAAACAAGGAACTCACTCCGGCTCCCCCTGCTACCTCTTCTGCTGCTGCCTCGGCCTCTTCCTCTGGAGGAATGTTGTCACCTGCCGCCCAGCAAACAGAGGATGTAGCACCAACGCCACCACCTCCGTCACCAAGCATCTCAACCATGTCACACGGCAGCGTTCAGCTCTCCATCTCACAAACATTTGAGAGAAAGCGTAAATTCCCACCTAGCCACCCTCGATCCCTGGCCCTGAATGCCAGCATTTCTAAACTACTGGCCTATGAAACGCTGTCATTCAGGCTGGTGGACACAGACAGCTTTAAAAAGCTCATGTCGCTTGCTGTCCCACAGTATGTTGTTCCCAGCCGCCACTACTTCTCCAAGATAGCCGTGCCTTTCTCCGCACAACCAAGTATCCGATAAAATGAAGTGTGCACTGCGGAACGCCATCTGTGGCAAGGTCCACCTAACCAGAGATACGTGGACCAGTAAGCACGGCCAGGGATGCTATATCTCCCTAACTGCACACTGGGAAAATGTATTGGCGGCTGGGCCCCAGGCGGAGAGCAGTTTCGCGCACGTCCTTCTGCCGCCAAGGATCGCAGGGCAACATTCTTTGCCTCCTGTAGTCTCCTCCTCCTACTCGGCTTCCTCCTCCTCTTCTTCCACCTGCTCATTCAGTCAGCCACACACCTTCACCACCAACTTAAGCACAGCCCGGGGTAAACGTCAGCAGAGCATTCTGAAACTCATATGTTTGGGGGACAGGCCCCACACCGGGCAGGAGTTGTGGCGGGGTATTGAACAACAGACCGACGAGTGGTTGCTGCCGGTGAGCCTCAAGCCCGGCCTGGTGGTGTGCGATAATGGGCGGAATCTCGTTGCAGCTCTGGGACTAGCCGGTTTGACGCACATCCCTTGCCTGGCGCATGTGCTGAATTTGGTGGTGCAGAAGTTCATTCACAACTACCCCGACATGTCATAGCTGCTGCATAAAGTGCGGCCTGTCTGTGCGCGCTTCCGGCATTCACATCCTGCCGCTGCTCGCCTGTCTGCGCTACAGCGTAACTTTGGCCTTCCTGCTCACCGCCTCATATGCGACGTGCCCACCAGGTGGAACTCCACCTTGCACATGCTGGACAGACTGTGCGAGCAGCAGCAGGCCATAGTGGAGTTTCAGCTGCAGCACGCACGGGTCAGTCGCACTGCGGAACAGCACCACTTCACCACCAATGACTGGGCCTCCTGTGTGCCCTGTTGCACTGTTTTGAGTACTCCACCAACATGGCCAGTGGCGATGACGCCGTTATCAGCGTTACAATACCACTTCTATGTCTCCTTGAGAAAACACTTAGGGCGATAATGGAAGAGGAGGTGGCCCAGGAGGAAGAGGAGGAGGAAGAGGGGTCATTTTTAGCACTTTCAGGCCAGTCTCTTAGAAGTGACTCAGAGGGAGGTTTTTTGCAACAGCAGAGGCCAGGTACAAATGTTGCCAGACAGGGCCCACTACTGGAGGACAAGGAGGACGAGGATGAGGAGGAGGTGGAGGAGGATGAGGATGAAGCATGTTCACAGTGGGATGGCACCCAACGCAGCTCGGGCCCATCACTGGTGTGTTGCTTGGGGGAAACGCAGGATGATGACGATACGCCTCCCACAGATGACAGCTTGTCCTTACCTCTGGGCAGACTGGCACACATGAGTGACTACATGCTGCAGTGCCTGCGCAACGACAGCAGAGTTGCCCACATTTAAACATGTGCGGACTACTGGGTTGCCACCCTGCTGGATCCCCGGTACAAAGACAATGTGCCCACCTTACTTCCTGCACTGGAGCGTGATAGGAAGATGCGCAAGTACAAGCGCACGTTGGTAGACGCGCTACTGAGAGCATTCCCAAATGTCACAGGGGAACAAGTGGAAGCCCAAGGCGAAGGCAGAGGAGGAGCAAGAGGTCGCCAATGCAGCTGTGTCACGGCCAGCTCCTCTGAGGGCAGGGTTAGCATGGCAGAGATGTGGAAAAGTTGTCAACACGCCACAGCTAACTGCACCACCACCTGATACGGAACGTGTTAGCAGGAGGCAACATTTCACTAACATGGTGGAACAGTACATGTGCACACCCCTCCACCTACTGACTGATGGTTCGGCCCCATTCAACTTCTGGGTCTCCAAATTGTCCACGTGGCCAGAGCTAGCCTTTTATGACTTGGAGGTGCTGGCCAGGCATGGATCCCACAGGACCTGTCCATCCCTTGTGCAGATTAGACATTTATATCTACATCCCATAACCATATATTATTGTACTCCAGGGCACTTCCTCATTCAATCCTTTTTTTATTTTCATTTTACCATTATATTACGGGGCAACCCAAAGTTGAATGAACCTCTCCTCTTTTTGGGTGCGAGGCCTAAAGATATCTGACAGTGGCCTGTTCCAGTGTTGGGTGACATGAAGCCTGATTCTCTGCTATGGGACCTCTCTTCAATTGATATTGGTTAATTTTTATTTATTTTATTTTTATTTTAATTCATTTCCCTATCCACATTTGTTTGCAGGGGATTTACCTACATTTTGCTGCCTTTTGCAGCCCTCTAGCCCTTTCCTGGGCTGTTTTACAGCCTTTTTAGTGCCGAAAAGTTTGGGTTCGGGGCGAAGTTCAGGTCGAGTTCCGGGAAGTTCGGCCGAACTTCTCGAACCCGAACATCCAGGTGTTCGCTCAACTCTACTCAGCAGTCAGTATCACACATGATGAATTAGATGCATAGATTAGCAGACAGTATCACACAGGATAGAATTAGATACAAAGCTTAGCAGATAGTATCACACAGGATAGGATTAGATACACAACTCAGCAGACAGTATCACACATGATAGGATTAGATATCCAGCTGTCACGGCTGTATGTGAGCAACAATAGTATACACAGTAAAAGAGCTACTGACCGGACCCAAACTAGGGAGGAAAAAGGGAGACCCCTGTCAGACCCTCAAAGCTCTCCCTATGCTGCTAAAGCACATGCCCGGATCCAAATGGCGGAACGAGGCATGCCCACATACCTAAGACTGTTGACCACTGTAACCCCTACAATAGTGGAAGGGGCACGGCCACCGGTGCCCTACTCAGTATATGGAGGGAACCGTGGCCACCTCAGATCCAGTCAGAAAATAATCAGGTACACAACAATGTCTGTACACTTAGCTGAAGGTGTTGCAGCCGCAGAGAAGACGGATCCAAGGACAGCTGGCAATATCCGGAGTGCTTGCTGCAGCAGAACACAGGTCCAGTGAACTGATAGCTACAAGTGAAGATACTAAAGCAAGAGCTACAACTGAAATGAGAACTATAATCCACGCCCTACAATAGGAGGAGGGGTGATATAAAGAGAGGGAAATCAAAAGCATGAGGAACAGCTGGGAGGAAGGAAACCAAAAGTAAACAGAGCAGTGAGAACTCCTCCCAGCTCTAGTAGTGACATCATCACAGGGGTGGAGAAACAGAGCTGTGAGAACGTCCCAAAGCTCTGGTAGTGACAGTACCCCCCCCCCTCTACGGGTGGACTCTGGACACCCAGGACCCACCTTCTCAGGATGAGCCCTATGAAATGCCCTGATGAGGCGAGTGGCTTTAATGTCCGACACCGGAACCCACATCCTCTCCTCAGGACCATAACCCTTCCAATGAACGAGGTACTGAAGAGAACCGCGGACAATGCGAGAGTCCACAATTCTGGAAACCTCAAACTCCAGATTGCCATCAACCAAAATCGGAGGAGGAGGCAAAGAGGAGGGTACCGTGGGCTGGACATATGGTTTTAAGAGAGATCTGTGAAATACATTATGTATCTTCCAAACCCGTGGAAGATCAAGACGGAAGGCAACAGGATTGATGACTGACAAGATTTTATAAGGCCCAATAAAACTTGGGACCCAATTTCCAGGAGGGAACCTTCAGTTTAATATTTCTTGAAGACAACCACACCAGATCACCCACATTCAGGTCCGGACCAGGCACACGTCTCTTATCAGCCACACGCCTATACCTCTCACTCATCTTTTTAAGATTACTCTGAATCTTTTGCCAAATGGTAGACAAAGACGAGGAAAATCTCTCCTCCTCAGGTAAACCAGAAAGAGCCCCTCCCGAGAATGTCCCAAACTGCGGATGGAACCCATATGCACCAAAGAATGGTGACTTATCAGAAGATTCCTGACGACGGTTGTTCAGAGCAAACTCAGCAAGAGGGAGAAATGAACACCAATCCTCCTGGTTCTCTATCACAAAACAGCGCAAATATGTCTCCAGATTCTGATTGAGGCGCTCAGTCTGACCATTCGACTGCGGGTGAAAAGCAGAAGAGAAGGACAGCCGAACCCCCTGGCGAGAACAGAAAGCCTTCCAGAACCTGGACACAAACTGCGTGCCTCTATCGGAAACAATATCAGAGGGAATGCCGTGCAATTTAACAATATGGTCGACAAAAGCTTGCGCCAACGTTTTAGCATTGGGTAAAACAGGGAAAGGTACGAAATGAGCCATCTTGCTAAAACGGTCCACCACCACCAGGATCACCGACTTCCCCGAGGAACGAGGAAGATCCGTGATAAAGTCCATGGACAGGTGTGTCCAAGGACGGGAAGGTATGGGTAACGGGAGAAGGGAACCTGAAGGCTGTGAACGAGGGACCTTAGCGCGAGCGCACGTCTCACAAGCAGCCACAAAACCCTCCACCGACTTACGAAGAGCCGGCCACCAAAATCTCCGAGCAATGAGATCTACCGTGGCTCTACTCCCGGGGTTACCAGCAAGAACCGTATCATGATGCTCCTTAAAGAGTTTGTGACGTAGCTCAGGAGGCACGAACAACTTCCCAGAAGGACAACGGGCAGGTGCCTCAGTCTGGGCAGCCTGGACCTCGGCCTCCAAATCGGAATATAGAGCAGAAACAACTACCCCCTCCGCCAAAATGGGACCCGGGTCCTCGGAGTTTCCTCCTCCCGGAAAACAGCGAGAGAGAGCATCAGCCTTCACATTTTTTATCCCAGGTCGGAATGTAACAACAAAATTGAATCTGGAGAAGAACAGAGACCATCTGGCCTGTCTCGGATTCATACGCCTGGCCGACTCCAAGTATGCCAGATTCTTATGGTCAGTAAAAACGGTGATAGGGTGCCTGGCCCCCTCCAACCAATGGCGCCATTCCTCGAAAGCCAACTTGATGGCCAACAACTCCCTATCTCCCACATCATAGTTTCTCTCTGCCGGGGAGATTTTTTTTTAGAGAAAAAGGCACAGAGTCGCCATTTGGCAGGAGAAGGGCCCTGGGACAAAACCGCACCCACACCCACCTCGGAAGCATCCACCTCAACAATAAAAGGTAAAGAAACATCGGGATGCACCAAGACGGGAGCAGACGCAAAACTCTTTAATCTTAGAAAAGGCTGCAAGCGCCTCCTCCGACCAAGAGGAAAAATCTGCCCCCTTTTTTGTTATGTCAGTAAGGGGTTTGACAACAGAGGAATAATTCAAAATGAACTTTCTGTAATAGTTCGCAAAACCCAGAAAGCGCATCAATGCCTTCTGATTCTCAGGAAGCTCCCACTCAAGTACAGCACGGACCTTCTCCGGATCCATGCGAAAACCAGAAGCAGAGAGGAGAAAACCCAGAAATTGAATCTCCGATACCATAAAAAGACATTTCTCCAGCTTGGCGTACAATTTATTTTCCCGCAGAATCTGCAGAACCTGAAAAAGATGATCCTGATGGGTCTGAACATCAGGGGAAAAAATCAAAATATCATCAAGATACACCAATACAAATTTCCCCATTAAATGGTAGAAAATACTATTAACAAAATGCTGAAAGACGGCCGGAGCATTCATCAGGCCGAAAGGCATAACGAGATTCTCGAAATGCCCGTTAGGGGTATTAAAGGCCGTTTTCCATTCATCCCCCTCTCTGACCCTGACCAGGTTGTACGCGCCTCTCAAATCCAATTTGGAAAACACCTTGGCCCCAACAATTTGGTTGAAGAGGTCCGGGATCAGAGGAAGGGGATAGGCATCGCGAATCGTGATACGGTTCAGCTCCCTAAAATCTAGGCAAGGTCTCGGAGAGCCATCTTTTTTTTTTAACAAAAAAAAACCCGCGGCCACAGGTGACTTTGAGGGACGAATATGCCCCTTCTCGAGACTCTCGGAGATATAAGTTCGCATTGCGATTCTTTCCGGTTTTGAGAGATTGTAGAGGCGTGCTTTTGGCAGCTTGGCGCCGGGAATGAGGTTAATGGGACAGTCAAACTCCCGGTGAGGAGGTAGCTCCTGAACACCGCTCTCGGAAAACACGTCCGAGAAATCAGAGAGAAATGATGGCACAGTTTTAGTAGACACCTCTGCAAAAGTTGCTGTGAGACAATTCTCTCTACAAAAGTCACTCCACTCATTTATTTGCCTTCCTTGCCAATCAATAGTGGGGTTATGTCTAGTGAGCCAGGGTAACCCCAAAACTAGAGGAGAAGGCAATCCGTTAAGGACAAAACAAGATATATCCTCCACATGAGTGTCACCTACAGCTAGCCGGATATTGTGAACAATGCCCTTCAGAGATCTCTGTGAGAGTGGAGCAGAGTCAATAGCAAAAACAGGTATATCCTTTTCTAATGTGCAAACCTGAAAACCATGCATGGCTACAAATTGAGTGTCAATAAGATTGACGGCCGCTCCACTATCGACAAAAATCTCACAAGAAATGACTTTGCTCTCTAGCGCCACCCTGGCAGACAGGAGAAAACGGGAACTGCAGGTCAGAGGAAAAGCATCAATTCCTACATCAACTTTGCCCAAAGTAGCAGATGAAGCAGAATTTGATGATTTGCCTTTTGAGGTTTTTCTCTTATTATCGCTCTTAGTACAGTTCAAGAATCTCCTAGACGGACAAACATTTGCCAAATGACCTATGCCCCCCCAACAAAAACACACCATACTCTGAGGACTAAATCCTCTTTTATCAGGGGCAAGTCGACCTAGCTGCATGGGCTCCTCCTCAGAGGGGAGCGAGACAGGATGAGGCCCCTGCACACTGAATGAGTCCGCACCACAGCCCCTAGACTGACAATGGCTGGACAGAGAGGTCTCGTTTCTTTCTCTTAGACGCCTGTCAAGGCGTACCGCCAATGACATAGCAGACTCTAAGGACGTTGGTCTCTCATGGAAAGCAAACGCATCTTTCAATCTCTCTGACAGACCATGACAGAACTGACTCCGGAGTGCAGCATCATTCCAACCCGAATCAGCTGCCCATCTCCGAAATTCAGAACAATAAAGCTCTGCAGACAGTTTGTTCTGGCATAAAACACGTAAGTTAGATTCGGCCAGAGCAACACGATCCGGGTCATCATAAATCTGCCCCAGGGCCACAAAAAATCTTTCCACGGATCGAAGGGAGGGATCCCCTGATGGCAGCGAAAAAGCCCAAGTCTGAGCATTACCCCTGAGCAGGGAGATGACAATCTTCACCCTCTGCTCCTCCTTACCAGAGGAGTGGGGACACAAGCAAAAATGGAGTTTGCATGCATCTCTGAAGCGAACAAAATTCTCACTGCCCCCGGAGAACGTTTCCGGAAGTGAGACCTTTGGCTCGCAACAGACTCCATGAGCCGGAGCAGAGCCCAATGCTTGAAGCTGAGTCATAGATTGACGGAGATCCGCTACTTCCAAAGAAAGACCCTGCATGCGGTCAACCAGGCCAGAAAGCGGATCCATGTCAAAAAAAGACGGTTTTGGTGGATTATAATTTAATGGCTGTATGTGAGCAACAATAGTATACACAGTAAAAGAGCTACTGACCGGACCCAAACTAGGGAGGATAAAGGGAGACCCCTGTCAGACCCTCAAAGCTCTCCCTATGCTGCTAAAGCACATGCCCGGATCCAAATGGCGGAACGAGGCATGCCCACGTACCTAAGACTGATGACCACTGTAACCCCTACAATAGTGGAAGGGGCACGGCCACCGGTGCCCTCCTCAGTATATGGAGGGAACCGTGGCCACCTCAGATCCAGTCAGAAAATAATCAGGTACACAACAAGGTCTGTACACTTAGCTGAAGGTGTTGCAGCCGCAGAGAAGACTGATCCAAGGACAGCTGGCAATATCCGGAGTGCTTGCTGCAGCAGAACACAAGTCCAGTGAACTGATAGCTACAAGTGAAGATACTAAAGCAAGAGCTACAACTGAAATGAGAACTATAATCCACGCCCTACAATAGGAGGAGGGGTGATATAAAGAGAGGGAAATCAAAAGCATGAGGAACAGCTGGGAGGAAGGAAACCAAAAGTAAACAGAGCAGTGAGAACTCCTCCCAGCTCTAGTAGTGACATCATCACAGGGGTGGAGAAACAGAGCTGTGAGAACGTCCCAAAGCTCTGGTAGTGACACCAGCTCAGCAGGCAGTATCACTCATGATAGGATTAGATACATAGCTGAGCAGACAGTATCACATAGGATAGGAGTAAATACGCAGCTCAGCAGACAGTATCACACAGGATAGGATTAGATACATAGCTAAGCAGACACTATTACACATGATAGGATTAGATGCATGGATCAGCAGGTAGTATCACACATGATAGAATTAGATACATAGCTTAGTAGACAGTATCACACAGGATAAGATTAGATACACAGCTGAGCAGACCGTATCACACATGGTAGGATTAGATACCCAGCTCAACAGACAGTATCACACAGGGTAGGGTTAGCTACAAAGCTCAGCAGCTCATGTATTTGATTTTCGCACACTTAATATTCTCAATAGATCTCAGATTTAGCATGGTCTGCCGATAAATATCTTATATCTGAGGCCAGCTTTTCTATTCTCTAAACAGAAGAAAAAGCAGCTTGAGCAATAAGCTAAATGTGGAGCACTCACCACCAAGTGGTTGTGATGTGTATTACAGTCATTTAGAATTTAGTTACAGTTAGAGGTGGGACAAATCCCCAAAAAATTTTTCGAATCCGAAAAGGTTCTTGAATATATCGAATCTTTCAAATCTTGAATCCTACGAATCCTGTACATAAGAATTGTGTGAACAGTGTAACAAACAAAGTCAGACCGTGTCAGTTTGGCTGAACCTCCGCCTCCACCATCCAAGTCACGGTCGCACCCTCTATGACCACGATTGTTACGCCCCTGCTCCTATCACTACAGAAATACAGGGTAATACAGCACACATACCTCTTACATCCAGTGATGTCTCCTTTGATGTAGATGTTCTCTTTCCTCATCTTCTCCTTTCAGACCAGACCATCATTTTTTGTCTCTGTAGTTTGATTTAAAAAAAATCTTTTACTACTACTTTTCCATCATCCTCGCATCTTCTGGACAAATCATTCTACCACCCCCAATACTGTGCCGTTGTGCTCCCCAATGTGCCAATAAGAAGTAGCCCCACAGTGCCACCCAATAATGTGCCAGTAAAAATGGACCCCCATAATGCCCCCAATAATGTGCCAGTAAGTGTCCCCATAGATGCCCCCCAATCATGTGCCAGTATCAAGTGCTTCTCTCCTCCCCCCAATGTGCCAGTATCAAGTGCCTCTCTCCCCCCCATGTGCCAGTATCAAGTGTGGAGTGCCTCTCTCCTCACCCCCATGTGCCAGTATCATAGTGCCATATCCCCCCACAATGTGCCAGTATCATAGTGCCATCTCCCCCCAATGTGCCAGTATCATAGTGCCATCTCCCCCCAATGTGCCAGTATCAAATTGCCATCTCCCCCCAATGTGCCAGTATCAGGGTCGGTACATTTTTCTCCACTGTCACTGGCAGGGCCAAAGGAGCATTATTGCGTTCATCTACATCCCACCCCCTTTCACAGCAACTGTGTTAGGTAAATTGATTGACTATGTCTCAATACGACAGGAGTGCCCGGTGCTGGTGATGGGCGACTTCAACTCGGTCATGGACGTAAAAATAGACAGTATATCCACTATAACTATTATGAACAAAGTGCAAGTTCAAGTACATTACTATTTAGAATGTGCAAAGAGATGGCATTAGTTGATATATGGCGGTCCCTCTACGGAAATAAACGAGCATTTTCCTGTTTTAGTAATACATATAGGTCCATGTCTCGAGTTGATTTGGCCCTCGCCAGCGCTGGGCTTATCAACAGGGTTAGGAAGATGAACTATGAAAGCCACGGCATCTCCGACCACTCCCCGGTTATGGTACAAATTGACAGTCGGAAAAAAAATATATAAAAAAAATATGATTTAAGCTTAACCCCTACTGGATGACATTGATAAAAGATATAGATAAAATCAATATAGAAATTGAGTCCTTTTGGATGGATAAACTTAAAAAAGCGCGAGATGAATAAACAATACCTATATAAAAAAGCTCAGAATAAAATGTTCTTTTTGGGACAAAAGACCTTTAGTAAATCCAGTAAACCGAGCAGATTGCTATCTACAATAATAAAAAATCAAAGAGGGAGTAATAACATTATCGGTATTAAGACGGATGTAGGGAATATCCTACGAGACCCCGATGACATCTTAGGGGAATTCACTCGATACTTCTCCCAGCTATACCAAGCGGGGCCTACAGATCAGGGAGAAAAAAAATAGATCGATATGTAGATGATATTAAGATCCCGGAATTTGATAAACAAGACATTGAATGGTTGAATAGACCGATTCAACTGACTCAGTTACAATCCACAGTGAAATATATTAAGGGCAACACATCTCCAGGGGTGGATGGTTTTCTATTTGAATTATATCGTAAGCACGCGGGAACGATTCTTCCCCAAATGTTGGAAGTACTAAATCAATCCTGGACATTAGGCTCTTTGAAGCAATTATTACTTTAATCCCCAAAAAGGGGAAGGACCCGTTATTAACAACCTCCTATCGCCCCATCTCTCTGTTGAACACAGATTACAAAATTTTGGCCAAACTGTTAGCTAATAGGTTAAAAACTAATCCATAAAATCATCCATGCTGACCAAACTGGGTTTATCCCTAAAAGGAATATACAGGACAACGTAAGGAGAACTTTTCTGAATATACAGACGGGGGAGGAGGAGGACAGCTCAATCCTGTCTTTGGATGCGGCCAAAGCCTTTGACAGGGTGGAGTGGCCCTTTCTCTGGAGAGTGATGACTCGGGTGAAAATAGGTGAATACTTCACAAGATGGGTTCGGATTTTGTATCAAAACCCTGTATCTAGAGTTCGAATCAATGGGGAATACTCATCGCCCTTCCCTTTGACCCGAGGAACTCGTCAGGGATGCCCCCTCTCCCCTCTGCTCTTCTCGTTGTTTTTGGAACCAATGGCATGTAAAATTAGAGCGGATGAGAAAATACAGGGCTTTGGGTGCGAGGGAGAAGACGACAAAATAAGCTTATATGCAGACAACATTTTGCTCTTTCTAAGGAGGGGGTATGCTACCCTACCCAGGATTATGGAAAACATGGATGATTTCGGACTCCTATCAGGATATGAATTAAACTGGGAAAAATCTAAATTTCTCCCATTAAAACGCTCAGTCCCCCCGGGTCATGATTCCCGGGTTAGCATACTGGATCCATCAGATTCCCTATTATACCTGGGCATCCACATAGGGACTAAACTGGAACACTACACGAAACTGAACATATTGCCAATAATAAACAAAGTAAAGGAAAAAATCAGAACGCGGTTAAAACTTCCCCTGTCACAAATCAATCGCATCGCTCTTCTAAAAATGACTTTATTACCAATGTTACTATATGTATTAAACGCAAGTCCAATAACGATTGAAGACATGTTTTTTTAATAAATTGGAGACCCTTTTTAATGAATTAATATAGGGTCGCAAACGGGTCAGAATTAAATTACAATATTTATATAAAGAAGAAGGAGGACTATGTAGCTGCACAATTGAGATGTATAAGAAATCGAAAGAATAACTTTATACGACTAATTTTTAGGGAGCATTGTAGACCCTGGGAGGATATTTTTCATATTCTTGAAACCAGAACCACTGAGAAGAAAACAATAGTAGACCCGTTCAGTAGAATGCTTAGGTACATTGGGCAACAAGTTAGGCTCATGGTCGGACTATCCCAAGCGGTTCAGTTTACCCCACTTTGGGGGAATGCTACTCTACCGCAAGTTAGGCAGTTAGTGGACACTGAATATTGAGAAAAACAGGGGATACACTTAATTTCACAGGTTTTTCACAAAGGACAGGTTAAGCCATTAACCAAAATCCTTTCAGACACTACACTTGGATTCATCGACTTATTTCGATACGAACAGCTACGACATGCTATACACCACACTAAAAATAAGAATTATTTAAATGTCGCACGGAACACTTTCTTAGATTTTTGTTATGATACGACACCAAACACGCCCGTTATATCGCATATTTGTGGTCGGATCGGCTATCAGAAAGGTGAACATAACCTATCTAACCCTATCTACAACGAGCAGTAGAATTATGCCATAACTGCTGTGGAAGGGCAGCCTAAAGTGGGCCACCCTAATGTGAAGTGACTGTAAGATGGTGTGGGTGGGTGGGTGAAATCAGCTGAATCGGCGTCAGCCTGGGCCCACAGGTGCCTATAAATAGCCTAGTAATCAGCCAGCCTGGGCCCACAAGTACGTATGAATAGCCTTGTAATCAGCCTCCCCTCCCACAAATGCAGCAATATCTTGCTTATACTTGTGGTCAGATCGGCTATCAGAAAGGTGAACCTAACCTATCTAATCCTATCTACAACGAGCAGTAGAATTATGCCATAACTGCTGTGGAAGGGCAGCCTAAAGTGGCCAAAAAGAGCAGACCTTAGTTTAGAGTAATATATACATACCGTTACGACACCCACTTTGAACGAAAGACCTTTCACGATGAAGGTGCGGAATATGCCCGATATAACACAGTGACTTCCATCTACCTTACCTCTTTGTCTTGTGCATCGGCACATCGTTCTTGGAGATGGTTAATGCTGATGCGATTGAAAGAGTGGCCGGTAACCAGAAACGATTTACTCCTATGTACGCTAACACATGACCATACAACGAGAAGGTCTGAATCCTGAGAGCTGCAGACTGAAACAAACAATGGTGAATCTGTCGGAAGGGCCTAAATTAACTCCAACCATTCACCAAGGGCCCTGATAGGACACCAACTGTTCCTGGTGGCAAGATACTTCATCACTACTTATTCCCCAGGCCACACTTTATTTTATTCTTATTTTTTATAAAGGAGCCAAAAAATTAGAACATGGCGTATGCCGTCTTACTCTAGTAGTAGATTAATTGAAATGTGTAAACTCACCAGGCCTGGGGAACCACAAACAGGAATACATGCCTATTTCGATTAACGAGCTAATGTTGCCTGTAATAAGGACAGACATACACCATACCTGCAGTTGTAACAGAAAATAAGCTTAAGGTAGTGATAAACTATGTATACTGTGCCTGTAGTCGTGATATGCTTTGTCGTGTCTGTAGACGTGGCAGACTTCGTAAATTGCACCTTATTACTGTACCTCCTACTGGAAGACAGACCGATACCCAGGACACCAACACCCTCAGCCCGAGTTTGTAGATGAAGTAAGCCTGCTTGGGAGAAGGTGATGTCTGCAAAGGCAGGCTCGAGATGACGGCTTATAAAGAAAACAATGATTTCCTTTTATACCCAACAACCTAGAAAACAATAATGTGAGTGAGGCTCTAATGACACGAGCCACCACAAGAAATTGTATTGCGAGCCACAGATGACAGCTATGCGAGCGGGTCTGAAGGTAGAAAAAGACATGGAACCTACTTGTGGTGGGACCACGCAGCCGGCCTCGAATGGAGGAGTTTATGTGTGTAAAATCTAAACGGAGAAGCCATGCGCGGCAGACTAATGGCTGAGCCATGCGTGAGGGACTCTAATGGCGGAGTCATATGTGTAAACCTAAAACGGAGAAGCCATGCGTGAGAGACAAATGGCGGAGTCATATGTGTAAACCTAAAACGGAGAAGCCATGCGTGAGAGCCTCTAATGGCGGAGCCATACGTGTAACTAAAACGGAGAAGCCCTGCATGAGAGACTCTAATGGCGGAGTCGTATGTGTAAACCTAAACGGAGAAGCCCTGCGTGACAGACTCTAATAGCGGAGCCATGCGTGAGAGACTCTAATGGCGAAGTCATCCGTGTAACTAAAACGGAGAAGCCATGCGTGAGAGACTAATGGAGTCATCCGTGAGAGACTAATGGCGGAGTCATCCGTGAAAGACTAATGGCGGAGTCATCCGTGAAAGACTAATGGCGGAGTCATCCGTGAAAGACTAATGGCGGAGTCATCCGTGAAAGACTAATGGCGGAGTCATCCGTGAAACTAAAACAGAGAAGCCATGCGTGAGAGACTCTAATGGCGTAGTCATATGTGTAAACTAAAGCTGAGAAGCCATACGTGAGAGACTAATGGCGGAGTCATCCGTGAGAGACTAATGGCGGAGAAGCCATGCGTGAGAGACTCTAATGGCAGAGTCATACATGTAACTAAACCGGAGAAGCCATGCGTGAGAGACTCTAATGGCAGAGTCATACATGTAACTAAACCAGAGAAGCCATGCGTGAGAGACTAATGGCGGAGTTATATGTGTAAACCTAAAACGGAGAAGCCATGCGTGAGAGACTAATGGCGGAGTCATCCGTGAGAGACTAATGGCGGAGTCATCCGTGAGAGACTAATGGCGGAGTCATCCGTGTAACTAAAACGGAGAAGCCATGCGCGAGAGACTCTAATGGCGGAGTCATATGTGTAAACCTAAAACGGAGAAGCCATGCGTGAGAAACTCTAATGGCGGAGCCATGCGTGTAACTAAAACGGAGAAGCCATGCGTGAGAGACTAATGGCAGAGTCATCCGTGAGACTAATGGCGGAGTCATCCGTGAAAGACTAATGGCGGAGTCATCCATGAAAGACTAATGGCGGAGTCATCCGTGAAAGACTAATGGCGGAGTCATCCGTGAAAGACTAATGGCGGAGTCATCCGTGAAAGACTAATGGCGGAGTCATCCGTGAAAGACTAATGGCGGAGTCATCCGTGAAAGACTAATGGCGGAGTCATCCGTGAAAGACTAATGGCGGAGTCATCCGTGAAAGACTAATGGCGGAGTCATCCGTGAAAGACTAATGGCGGAGTCATCCGTGAAAGACTAATGGCGGAGTCATCCTTGAAAGACTAATGGCGGAGTCATCCGTGAAAGACTAATGGCGGAGTCATCCGTGAAAGACTAATGGCGGAGTCATCCGTGAAAGACAAATGGCGGAGTCATCCGTGTAACTAAAACAGAGAAACCATGCGTGAGAGACTCTAATGGCAGAGTCATATGTGTAAACCTAAAACGGAGAAGCCATGCGTGAGAGACTAATGGCAGACTTTTTTTATTTTTTTTTATAAAATATAAACCACTTATGCAGCACCAGTATGACTTGTGGACTCGCATAACCAATGACCCTCTCTGATCATAAACCTAGGACGCTAAACAGCCTACAACCATATTGTACACCTAAGGAACATGAAGAAGAACGGTCATCGGGCCCCCAAGGCCATGAAGCCCCCCGAAGCCAAGAGACTGAACTGAATGACCTTACAGTGACAAGTAATTAAAACGTGACCCAGACCTAAAGAAAAATGCATAGACATTAGTGATCTGAACCACGTGCATAAACGAAACATTAAACCGACCGCGAAATTGAAACAGATGGGAGAGAAACAAGAGCCAGAGGCATTGCAGTTCGCTAAGAGAAGACCCTTATCGTGACAAACGAATGAACTACTGTGAAAACATAGTAAGGGCTTACTCCTATTGGCCCACTGACCGCTGGGGAGCCATTTGGTTAACTGGGGCAGGAGACCAATCTGAGTGAATACGAACCAGAAGTCAAGGAGACCAGTCTTAGTGAATGCAAACCAGGACTAAAGAACACCACAAATTATTATTATTATTTTTTTTTTAAGTGAACAGAAAAGTAGACCTATGGAATGTAACAAACCACCAAGGAAAGAAACGTAAGCCTGAAAGGAAAGCAGCTATGTTTATCGGAAGAGTAGTATCAGAGCGGTGTGCCGTTTGCCCTAGTAAGAATACTGAGTAACCATAATGTAGCAATGAAAAGAAATGCAGCTTTAAGTGGAAGCAGAGTATAACACATGATGTAAGAACAAGTGGGTGAATGCAGCTTTGGATTTGAGTGGTGTCTAAAACATGGTATGGGCACAGCTCTGAGTACGAGCATGAAGAGCATGGTATAACGCAGCCGTATGAATGCAATCTGAAAGTGAGCAGAGTATTAACGTAATGCAACAGCGGATGTATGAACGCAGCTCTAGTAGTGAATGGTGTATAGGACAAAATGTAAATGCAGACACACAGACGTAGTTTTCAAGGTAACAATCCTAACCACAATCATTCGACCATTAGCGCCAAACCCCCTTCGACCCAGAACACTGCAAATCGCGGACTGCAGTGTGAGTCCTGTGCAGCAAGGTCGATGCTACCGTGAGCGCCAGCATTCACATGGCACCTTTTGCTGTTTACCCAGATGTGAACGAGCTGCCACACAATGCTGCATTTATTTATTTTTTTATTTTTTTAAATCGACCATTGATCCATATTTACCATCACTTAACACAGCGTGCATAGCTTGAGCCCCCTGCAGACACGCGCACCGCATGTAAACCAGGTATCGGAAAACATACAACCATGCCCACTCTAAGCACATGCTACCCCAATAACTGTATGCAATGGCCCCACCAGGCCTCTGAATAGCCAGACAAACAATACTAACAACCATCGTTTGACCATTAGCGCCCAAACTCTGCTTCATCCCAGAGCGCTACATGTCGCAGACCGCAGCGTGGGTCCCGTGCAAACAGCTCCGATCCTACCATGAATTCTAGCGCCCTCCTGAGACATTCTGCCGTCGCCCAGCCGTAAGGAGCCTCCACACCATGCTGCTGGACCCTAGAGCTGACTCAGAGGTAGTGAAATCAGCTGAATCGGCGTCAGCCTGGGCCCACAGGTGCCTATAAATAGCCTAGTAATCAGCCAGCCTGGGCCCACAGGTGCCTATAAATAGCCTAGTAATCAGCCAGCCTGGGCCCACAGGTGCGTATAATCAGCCTAGTAATCAGCCAGCCTGGGCCCACAGGTGCCTATAAATAGCCTAGTAATCAGCCAACCTGGGCCCACAGGTACGTATGAATAGCCTTGTAATCAGCCTCCCCTCCCACAAATGCAGCAATATCTTGCTTATACTTATGCAAAGTTAAAATATGAATACACAAAACTAATTATATTTAAAAGTGAGGTAAAATGGGAAAAAGACCTGCGAAGTATAGAGCCGACCCCGTGGGACACTGTTTACAGAAACATCAGAAAGTCTACAGTCTCCCTATCCCATACATGGATCCTTTTGAAAATAATACACTGTCTATATTACACACCAGTATTAATACACACCATCTACAAAGACAAAGAACCAAACTGCTATAAATGTTACAAGGATAGAGGAGATTACAAACACCTATTGTGGGAATGCCCGGGTGTAAAAGACTACTGGACCAAAATATTCTGGAAATTGCAGAAAAGCTCCCCTTTGAAATATGAAGCTTATATTGAATACGTGATTCTTGGCACCATCCCAGAGATAAATACAAATAAATCTGAGCAACTACTTTGGTTTAGGGGTATAGCTCTTGCCAAGATAATAATAGTTAAATATTGGGGCTCTATGAAATATCCAAGTTTCCAGGAATGGACGGAGTACATGGACAGGGTGAAGGAGTATGAACACAGTCTTGCTCAAACAGCGGGGAAGAAAGCAGTTTGGTTGCGGATTTGGGTCAATTGGAAATGAGAAAAAGACCACACTTAGAATCATGATAGTAGCTCTGCGGAAAAGGAGGTTGAAGGGAGGGAAGGGAGGGTGAACATAAGAGGGACATTTAGTATGTGATGACACTATGCTGTATTATGTTTTTTTTTCTTTTTATCAACTTGGTAAACTGTAGATTTCTACTTTGGAAAATAAAAGTTTAAATGGAAAAAAAAGTGCCAGTATCAAAGTGCCATCTCCCCCCAATGTGCCAGTATCATAGTGCCATCTCCCCCCAATGTGCCAGTATCATAGTGCCATCTCCCCCCAATGTGCCAGTATCATAGTGCCATCTCCCCCCAATATGCCAGTATCATAGTGCCATCTCCCCCCAATGTGCCATTATCATAGTGCCATCTCCCCCCCAATGAGCCAGTATCATAGTGCCATCTCCCCCCAATGTGCCAATATCATAGTGCCATCTCCCCCCAAATGTGCCAGTATCATAGTGCCATCTCTTCCAATGTGCCAGTATCATAGTGACATCTCCCCCCAATATGCCAGTATCATAGTGCCATCTCCCCCCAATGTGCCAGTATCATAGTGCCATCTTCCCCCATAATGTGCCAGTATCATAGTGCCATCTCCCCCCAATGTGCCAGTATTATAGTGCCATCTACCCCCCAATGTGCCAGCATCATAGTGACATCTCCCCCCAATGTGCCAGTATCATAGTGCCAACTTCCCCCATAATGTGCCAGTATCATAGTGCCACCCCCCCCCCCCAATGTGCCAGTATCATAGTGCCATCTCCCCTCCACCAATGTGCCAGTATCATAGTGCCATCTCCCCCCCACCAATGTGCAAGTATCATAGTGCCATTCCCCCTCAATGTGCCAGTATCATAGTGACATCTCCCCCCAATGTGCCAGTATCATAGTGCCATCTCCCCCCAAATGTGCCAGTATCATAGTGCCCCCCCTAATGTGCCAGTAACAGATGCAAAAAAAACAAAAAAACACTTTTACTTACCTCCTCTGCAATGCAGGCTTCTTATGGCCTCTGTCCTACGCTGTACGGCTCAGGCGGCGTGATGACATCATTGTGCCGCCTGCATCGGCCTCTGATACGCTGCGGGCCTTGTGCCAGCAGCCTATCAGAGGAACAGGGAAGGGAGACGCCTCTCCCTCCCCTGCCGCAGCAGCGAAACGCTCATCTCCTGCTGTGCCCTGCCGCCGCCGCCACCAGTCTGGGCCCCACCGGGATTCGTCGGATTCGTATTGGGTAAATTACGTAGGGATTCGAGTCCACAAATCCCACAAATCCCACAAATCTAGCAAGATTCGAGGGATTCATGGATTCGAGGGATTTGTCGTCCCACCTCTAGTTACAGTCTTGCGATATTATGTTGTTTTGCTGTCTGGACAAAATTTACACCACTTCAAGTTTGGAGATCAGATAAGAGTGGATGCATCTGTATATTCCCTTTGACTATGGCAAGTACAGTGTATTTTAAAATAAAAAAAATAGATATAGATATATAGGTAGTTCACACCGACCCAATTAACCGGCTTAATAGCTGTTATATATTCCCTTTGACGGGTGCAAGTACAGTGTATTTTAAAACAAAAAAAAAAAGGTTGGACACATCGACCCTATTAACCAGCTGAATAACTATTATACTGTATATCCCTTTGACAGTGGCAAGTAAAGTTTTTTTGCACCAAAAAATAGGTATGTCTTACACATTTACCAGACTGATTTAACTATTTCATCTCCTTGTCACTGGTGCAAAGGAGTAGGATTTCACTGATAAAAATGCCAACACGTCACCCTCAGTATGGTATGTCTGTCTCATTGGTGCAAAGGAGCTATCTGCACCCCTCAATAATGAAAACAGGTCACCTTCAGACTTATAAAAAAAAAAAATTAAGGCCTAACCCTCTTCCTGGTAAAATAACTGTTATATATTCCCTTTTGACGATGGCAAGTACAGTGTATTTCAAAACAATAAAAAAAGATAGGACACACTGACCCTATTAACCAGCTGTATAACTATTATATTTCCCTGTGACAGTGGCAAGTAAAGGTTTCTTGCGCCAAAAAAATAGGTATGTCTCACCTACACATTTACCAGACTGATTAACTATTAAATCTCCCTGTCACTGGTGCAAAGGAGTAGGATTGCACCGGAAAAAATGCCAATACGTCACCCTCAGTATGATATTTCTGTCTCACTGGTGCAAAGGAGCTATATTGCACCCCTCAATAAGGAAAACAGGTCACCCTGAGACTTATAAAAAAAATATAAATAATGGCCTAACACTCTCCCTGCCTGCAGCAGCGTCCTGTCCCTACTCTAGTCAGCAGAATGACGGTGCACCATGTGATCCAGCATTTATTCATGCATAGTCACATGGTGCGCCTTCCAATCACAGCCATGCCAATACTAGGCATGACTGTGAAGGCTTCCAAATGCCCACAGCTTAATCTCTTGTTGATTGGCAGCACTGCAGCCTTTCAACAAGCTTTATTTAAAGTACAAACAACGAACCCGGACACGGATTCTGGCGCCAAAATCTGGGTTCGGGTTCAATACACGGACACCCAAATGTCAGGTACGGTCCCGAATGTGGTGGTCTGCTTTCGCTCATCCCTAATAATGTATCTGAGGATATATATGTAGATCATACATACATAGCTGAATTGATGTGTTTTTTTTTATTAATAACTTGCACTGGCTTTGAAAATGGAGCATGAGTTTTCATTTTTTTCCCGTTTATTATTTTACATTCCTCACCAGTATTTTCTCCATTTAAACATTCAAGTGGGAACTGTCAAATGCAACTTATTACATACCTATTTTCACTGAGCTCATTATAATAGTCATTAGCTTTTTGTTATACTGTAAGATTCTTCTGTTCATTCATTTCTTATGCAGAACTTGTTTCTCAATTCTCTAATGTCACATTTTACCTGAGCATGATTATGATAGCAATGCTATCAGAGATACAGATGTTAGCTAATAACTTAATAACAATAATAATGAGATATTGTAAAAACAATGGAATGAGTAAAAAACAGATGCCTTTTAAGCCAACAACATGTAAGGAGCAAGATGTGAAGACGTGAATTGCTACTGAGAATCAATGGAGCACTATTGAAAGATTTCTAATAATTGCAAGTTACAATTTTTTTTAAATCTTTCACAGAGCAATGGTTAACCACCTCAGCCCCTATAGTTTAAACACCCTTAATGACCAGGCCACTTTTTACACTTCTGACCTACCCTACTTTTACCGTTTATTGCTCGGTCATGCAACTTACCACCCAAATGAATTTTACCTCCTTTTCTTCTCAATAATAGAGCTTTCATTTGGTGGTATTTCATTGCTGCTGACATTTTTACTTTTTTTGTTATAAATCGAAATTTAAAAGTTATAGCGTTTACAAACTATGGTACAAATATGTGAATTTCCGCTTTTTGAAGCAGCACTGACTTTCTGAGCACCAGTCATGTTTCCTGAGGTTCTACAATGGCCAGACAGTACAAACACCCCACAAATGACCCCATTTCGGAAAGTAGACACCCTAAGGTATTCGCTGATGGGCATAGTGAGTTCATAGAACTTTTTATTTTTTGTCACAAGTTAGCGGAAAATGATGATTTTTTTTTTCTTACAAAGTCTCATATTCCACTAACTTGTGACAAAAAATAAAAAATTCTATGAACTCACTATGCCCATCAGCGAATACCTTGGGGTGTCTTCTTTCCAAAATGGGGTCACTTGTGGGGTAGTTATACTGCCCTGGAATTCTAGGGGGCCAAATGTGTGGTAAGTAGTTTGAAATCAAAATCTGTAAAAAATGGCCGGTGAAATCCGAAAGGTGCTCTTTGGAATGTGGGCCCCTTTGCCCACCTAGGCTGCAAAAAAGTGTCACACATGTGGTATCTCCGTACTCAGGAGAAGTTGGGCAATGTGTTTTGGGGTGTCATTTTACATATACCCATGCTGGGTGAGATAAATATCTTGGTCAAATGCCAACTTTGTATAAAAAAATGGGAAAAGTTGTCTTTTGCCAAGATATTTCTCTCACCCAGCATGGGTATATGTAAAATGACACCCCAAAACACATTCCCCAACTTCTCCTGAGTACGGCGATACCACATGTGTGACACTTTTTTGCAGCCTAGGTGGGCAAAGGGGCCCACATTCCAAAGAGCACCTTTCGGACTTTACCGGCCATTTTTTGCAGATTTTTATTTCAAACTACTTACCACACATTTGGGCCCCTAGAATGCCAGGGCAGTATAACTACCCCACAAGTGACCCCATTTTGGAAAGAAGACACCCCAAGGTATTCCGTGATGGGCATAGTGAGTTCATGGAAGTTTTTATTTTTTTGTCTTAAGTTAGTGGAATATGAGACTTTGTAAGGAAAAAAAAAAAAATCATCATTTTCCGCTAACTTGTGACAAAAAATGAAAAATTCTAGGAACTCGCCATGCCCCTCACGGAATACCTTGGGGTGTCTTCTTCTTTTCAAAATGGGGTCACTTGTGGGGTAGTTATACTGCCCTGGCATTCTAGGGACCCTAATGTGTGGTAAGTAGGTAAATGACCTGTGAAATCCGAAAGGTGCTCTTTGGAATGTGGGCCCCTTTGCCCACCTAGGCTGCAAAAAAGTGTCACACATGTGGTATCGCCGTATTCAGGAGAAGTTGGGCAATGTGTTTTGGGGTGTCTTTTTACATATACCCATGCTGGGTGAGATAAATATCTTGGCAAAAGACAACTTTTCCAATTTTTTATACAAAGTTGGCATTTGACCAAGATATTTATCTCACCCAGCATGGGTATATGTAAAATTACACCCAAAAACACATTGCCCAACTTCTCCTGAGTACGGCAATACCAGATGTGTGACACTTTTTTGCAGCCTAGGTGTGCAAAGGGGCCCACATTCCTTTTATGAGGGCATTTTTAGACATTTGGATCCCAGACTTCTTCTCACGCTTTAGGGCCCCTAAAAAGCCAGGGCAGTATAAATACCTCACATGTGACCCCATTTTGGAAAGAAGACACCCCAAGGTATTCAATGAGGGGCATGGCAAGTTCATAGAATATTTTTTTTTTGCCACAAGTTTGCGGAAATTGATTTTTTATTTTTTTTTCTCACAAAGTCTCCCTTTCCGCTAACTTGGGACAAAAATTTCAATCTTTCATGGACTCAATATGCCCCTCAGCGAATACCTTGGGGTGTCTTCTTTCCGAAATGGGGTCACATGTGGGGTATTTATACTGCCCTGGCATTCTAGGGGCCCTAAAGCGTGAGAAGAAGTCTGGAATATAAATGTCTAAAAATTTTTACGCATTTGGATTCCGTGAGGGGTATGGTGAGTTCATGTGAGATTTGATTTTTTGACACAAGTTAGTGGAATATGAGACTTTGTAAGAAAAGAAAAAAATTCCGCTAACTTGGGCCAAAAAAATGTCTGAATGGAGCCTTACAGGGGGTTGATCTATGACAGGGGGTTGATCAATGACAGGGGGGTGATCAATGACAGGGGGGTGATCAGGGAGTCTATATGGGGTGATCACCCCTCTGTCATTGATCACCCCCCTATAAGGCTCCATTCAGATGTCCGTATGTGTTTTGCAGATCCGATCCATGTATCAGAGGATCCGTAAAAATCATACGGACATCTGAATGCAGCCTTACAGGGGGGTGATCAATGACAGGGGGGTGATCATGTAGTCTATATGGGGTGATCACCCCTCTGTCATTGATCACCCCCTTATAAGGCTCCATTCAGATGTCCGTATGTGTTTTGCGGATCCGATCCATGTATCAGTGGATTCGTAAAAATCATACGGACATCTGAATGCAGCCTTACAGGGGAGTGATCAATGACAGGGGGGTGATCAGGGAGTCTATATGGGGTGATCACCCCTCTGTCATTGATCACCCCCATATAAGGCTCCATTCAGATGTCCGTATGTGTTTTGCGGATCCGATCCATGTATCAGTGGATCCGTAAAAATCATACGGACATCTGAATGCAGCCTTACAGGGGTGTGATCAATGACAGGGGGGTGATCAATGACAGGGGGGTGATCAGGGAGTCTATATGGGGTGATCACCCCTCTGTCATTGATCACCCCCCTATAAGGCTCCATTCAGATGTCTGTATGTGTTTTGCGGATCCGATCCATGTATCAGTGGATCCGTAAAAATCATACGGACATCTGAATGCAGCCTTACAGGGGGGTGATCAATGACAGGGGGGTGATCAATGACAGGGGGGGTGATCAGGGAGTCTATATGGGGTGATCACCCCTCTGTCATTTATCACCCCCCTATAAGGCTCCATTCAGATGTCCGTATGTGTTTTGCGGATCCGATCCATGTATCAGTGGATCCGTAAAAATCATACGGACATCTGAATGCAGCCTTACAGGGGGGTGATCAATGACAGGGGGGTGATCAATGACAGGGGGTGATCAGAGAGTCTATATGGAGTGATCACCCCCCTGTAAGGCTCCATTCAGACGCCTGTATGTGTTTTGCGGATCCGATCCATGTATCCGTGGATCCGTAAAAATCATACGGACATCTGAATGCAGCCTTACAGGGGGGTGATCAATGACAGGGGGGTGATCAATGACAGGGGGGTGATCAGGGAGTCTATATGGGGTGATCACCCCCGTCATTGATCACCCCCCTGTAAGGCTCCATTCAGACGTCCGTATGCGTTTTGCGGATCCGATCCATGTATCAGTGGATCCGTAAAAATCATACAGACATCTGAATGGAGCCTTACAGGGGGGTGATCAATGACAGGGGGGTGATCAATGACAGGGGGGTGATCAGGGAGTCTATATGGGGTGATCAGGGGTGATCAGGGGTGATCAGGGGTTCATAAGGGGTTAATAAGTGACAGGGGGGGGGTGTAGTGTAGTGTAGTGGTGTTTGGTGCTACTTTACTGAGCTACCTGTGTCCTCTGGTGGTCGATCCAAACAAAAGGGACCACCAGAGGACCAGGTAGCAGGTATATTAGACGCTGTTATCAAAACAGCGTCTAATATGCCTGTTAGGGGTTAAAAAAATCGCATCTCCAGCCTGCCAGCGAATGATCGCCGCTGGCAGGCTGGAGATCCACTCGCTTACCTTCCGATCCTGTGAACGCGCGCGCCTGTGTGCGCGCGTTCGCAGGAAATCTCGCGTCTCGCGAGATGACACATATATGCGTGACTCTGCGCAGGGCTGCCGCCTCCGGAACGCGATCCTGCGTTAGGCGGTCCGGAGGCGGTTAAAGGCGATAAATAACAAATAAAATTAGTTTGAACAGAAAAGGTTGGTGTAACAGAGTATTAAAGGGGTTGCCTGGCCTAATTAAGAATCTAATGACCTACTGTGTTGAAAGATAAAAGAAAAACAGCTTTCAAATTGATCTCTGTTCCTGCACTATGGCTCCTGGTGATATACTTGTCAGACTGAAAGTGACAGAGGACCTGTTTTTGGTCATGAGACTGCTACAGCCACACACTGGCCCCAGCGGTCACGTGTGGAAGAACAGCATGTCACTAGAAGTGATGTGCCATTCTTGCACATGTGATGAGTTTGGCAATTGATTCCCTGACCAAGGATGGGTAGCCGTCATTTCTGGTCCGATGAGAATCCTTACTGGCAGCATCCTCTGTGTTTATCTATCATGTCCACCTTTTCCTCCATTCAGTGGTGGATTAACATGCTCTGTAGCTTCCCTGCTCCCATCCTTTAGTGCTGGCATAGTCATCTCATAGAGAAGCCTTCATAGGTAAAGTGGTTCAAACACTTTTCATTCATTTGTCACTTCTAGAGATGAGCGAATTTCTCAAAAATTTGATTCGGACGGTTCGCCAAATTTTCCAAAAAGATTTGAATCAATCTGAATTTATTTGCGGTGAATCACGTTAAAAACAGCTATTTCCTGGCTGCAGAGAGCATATATAGTGGTGTAGAACACTGTGCCTTGTAGTAACACGCACAGGGAGTCTGTGTCACGGTCCCTTCTGTGAGAGAGGTGAGAAGATTGGATAGACTTGCTGCACGTGAGGCTATCTGACAGGTCTCTCTGTTTTCCTCTATGTATGTTGTTGTTTATTAGTATATCACCTCTCCTCGTTATCATTGATGAGGCTCTATTTATATCCGCCTCACACTGCTGACCATGCGGTTGATGGTTTCTGCTTGCAGTTGCTAGTGCTGGTTTGTCTTGGATCTCCTGCTTCTCCATACATCTCTAAGCTAAGTACTTGTTGCCTTCGGTGTTTCTTATTATCTGGTGTGTGTTGTTTCTAGGCCTCAGGGAGATACAGGTTCTTTCATTCTGGAAGGAACCAGTTGTCTCATCCCCTGCTACCTATCCTAGGGCTCGTCAGTTTTATCAGGGCTTTAAGTATCCGGTGTATGAGTATTTCCACCATCAGGATCTGCTCATACTGGCAGGAGTTATGGAAAGGCCTAGGGATTACTAGGAGGCCACCATCCATCTTCCTTAGCTTTTGAGACCTAGATTGTTGTCTATTCGTTGTGGTGTGTATTTGGTGTTTTTTCTTCCTCTTAACCTGTGACATTATCAACCGCCTAAACCGTTATCCTTTGTATTATCAGTGCAGCTATGGATACTGTTTCTGCACTGGTCGATCATATGCAGGGGCTGTCATTGGAGGTGGCTGACCTCCGTACGGCCGTTGCACAGTTTCAGAGACCACAGGCGGTGGGTTCCGGCAGCGGGAACCAGGCCTGCCCTGCTCTCCTGGATAGGTTTTCCGGGAGAAGTGACAACTTTGTTCGGTTCATGGAATAGTGCAAATTATATTTCAGACTGCGTCCAAGCTCTTCTGGGGACGAGAGTCAGAGAGTGGGGATTAATATTTCATTGCTGAAAGGTTATGCTCAGTCTTGAGTTTTCTCTTTGCCGACTGGTTCACAATCTCTCCGGACGGTAGATTAATTTTTCAGAGCTCTGGGACTTATTAACGATGACCCAGATCAGGTTTCCCTGGCCGAATCTAAGTTGCGCTGCTTGCAGCAGGGAGAGCGTTCAGCTGAGTCTTATTGCTCTGAATTTCGGAGGTGTGCAACTGATACGGAGTGGAATGACCCAGCTCTCCGTAGTCAATTTTGTCAAAAACTGTCTGAGGACCTGAAGGACGCCTTGGCATTTCACGCACACCCAGAGTCATTAGAGGCGGCCATGTCTCTGGCGTTGCGTATTGATAGACGCCTGAGGGAGAGATCTAAAGTTCCTCTCGCTCAGGGCGTATTATCATACAGGGAAGCGGTCTCTTCTGACACTCTGGGTAAAGAGACACTGGAGCTCATGTCTGGTGATGAGCCAATGAAATTGGGTCAGGTCACACCTGGACCAGATGAAATACTTTAGAGTTAAGAAAAGACTTTGCTTTTTCTGTGGTCAAGGAGGACATTTTGTTAATGTATGTCCTTATGTTAAACATTAAGGTGAAAAGAAAAAGAAAAGTCCTAATGGGTCTAGTCCTCTTCTCACTCTCGGTTGTATGGATGGGGAAGTTGAGAATGTACTTTTGTCTTTTACCGGTAGTACCCGATTTTACCTGCCTGCCAAGGTGGCGCTAGATTCCAAAACTGTGGAAATTGAAGTATTTATTGACAGTGGGGCAGGGTTTAACTTAGTAGAAGGCCAGTTTGTCCGTATGCATGGTTTGACAACAAGCGCATTAGACAAAAATATTTCTGTGTTTGCGATTGATTCCGCCTCTCTCTCTCTCAAAAGTGTCTGACTCAAATGGTGCAGGACATTCGCCTAAAGGTGGGAGATTCTCATATTGAATCCATTTAATGTTTTGTGCTGGGGGGATTGCCTGCTCCTCTGGTGTTAGGTTTACCATGGTTAACCAAACATAACCCTACTATTGATTGGCAATGGCAAGCGAGACAGATTCTCGATTGGAGTGATTTCTGCCTTGACAACTGTCTTAGCACATCACTTTCTGTTGTAACTACTAAAATGTTACCTCCTTTCCTTTCAGATTTATTTGATGTATTCTCTAAGGGTGGAGACCAGGAGTTGTCTCCTCATCGGGAGTATGATTGCCCCGTCAACCTTATTCCCGGAGCTAGATTGCCAAAGTCTCGGTTCTATAATCTTTCTGAACCCGAAAGAGTAGCCATGCGAGAGTATATCACCGAGAGTTTGGCTAAAGGTCATATTAGACCATCCAAATCACCAATGGTGGGGGGGTTCTTCTTTGTTAGAAAAAAAGGATAGAACTCTTAGGCCATGTTTGGACTTCCGTGAGCTTAATCACATCACTATCTGTGATACCTATCCCCTTCCTTTGATCCCAGATTTTTTCAATCAGATTGTCGGTGCCAAGATGTTCTCTAAGTTGGATTTGAGGGGGGGGGGGCATACAATCTGATAAGAGTCAAGGAAGGGGACAAATGGAAAACTGCGTTTAATGCTCCTGAGGGTCATTTTGAGAATCTGGTCATGCCTTTTGGTTTGTCCAATGCTCCTGCGGTTTTTCAACACTTCATCAATGACATCTTTTATCATCTCGTGGGCAGATTTGTGGTGGTTTATCTAGATGATATTTAAATTTATTCCCCTGATATGGAGACGCATAAGGATCACATGAGACAGGTCTTACAGATCCTAAGAGAGAATAAATTGTATGCCAAAATGGAGAAGTGTGTATTTGCGGTCCCTGAAGTGCAATTCCTAGAGTACCTACTCTCATCTTCGGGTTTTCGTATGGATCCAAAGAAAGTCTGTGCTGTGTTGGACTGGGATCGACCAGAAGATCTGAAGGCACTCATGCGATTTTTGGGGTTCACCAACTACTACCGTAAATTTATCTTGAATTACTCAACTGTTGTTAAACCATTAACTGATATAACTAAGAAAGGCGTGGATTTCTCAGTCTGGTCTGAAGAAGCATTGCATGCTTTTTAAGCAATAAAGGAATGTTTTGCTTCTGCTCCTATTCTGGTGCAACCGGATGTGTAACAACCATTTACAAGAGGTAGGGGTGGGAACAGTTTTGTCGCAGGGTTCTTCTGCCGAAAGAAATTATGATGTAGGTAATAGAGAGTAGAGATGGCCATGCGGTTCGCCCTGCGGTTGTTTCGCGGCAAACTTTTTGTGTTCGCGATTTGCTGAACATGCGAACATATGGAGAAATTTGCGCCCGCCATATTCTTTTACATTATGAAGAACTTTGACCCATGACACATCCATCAGGTGGCAGTGATGACCAGTTCACATTGTTCGCCCGCAAACATATGCAGGCTGCCTTTTTATTTACAAGTCCGGCGAGGCACGGGTAAGCCCTTACCTGTGCCTGTGCCGCGAGCCGGTCTGAAAACAAATGCGATCACAGGGAGCAGGCAGTTCCGAGAACAGCCTAATGAAGGCCCCCGGTGGCTGTTCTCGGAACTGCCTGCTCCCGCTGACCGCGCTTGTTTTCAGACCGGCTCGCGCACAGGCAGGTAAGGGCTTACCTGTGCCTAGCCGGATTTGTGAAAAAAGATGGCAGCTCGCATATGTTCGCGGGTGAACAATGCGAACTGGCCATCACTGTCAGGTGGTACAGGACAGCCAATTGAGACATTTCAGCACATGGACATACCCCCTACCTTATAAATAAACCCGATCTGGCCGCCATTTTACATTCAGTGTTTTGCCAGTGTAGGGAGAGGTTGCTGTGTGAAGCTGGGACAGGCTGTTAGGCACACCAAATGCTAGCTAATAGGGCCACAAAAGTCATTTTAAGGACTAGTATAGGTGTGCTATCTATATGTGTGATACACAGAGGGGTGCAATATACTTATAATATACTTTTATAATGAGTCAAAAACACATAGATCTATATAGTGATCACCTGGAAGTCAGGGGCCTAGGGTCTAGGGGCTTACTAGGGCCATTTTTATATAAGGTAAGGTTACGGACGGGGTTGCTCTTATCAGTGAGGGTGGTCTGTGGTTAGGCTATCAGGGCCAGAATAGCACCTCCCTATAGGGCAATATCAGGGACAGTTCTTTGCCCACCCTGTCCTTCAATACCACATCATCATCTAGCCCAGGGATAGATGTTTTTTGCTTTCACTCCGGGATTCATCGATGTGAACTGGAACCCCCCGGATTGTGGTAGGACATATGGTTTCTGATTTGGTGCCGCCGAGCACTTGTTATTGCCTACCACATCTATGCTTTTTGCTTAATTTTAATAATTAAATTAATTTTCAGTTTGAGGGATATCTTTTCCAATCACACGTCCACAAAATGGGTCCGTATCTGTTCCGCAATTTTGCGGAACGGGTGCAGACCCATTCATTTTCAATGGGGCCGGAATGTGCTGCCCTCATCCGAATTTGCGGATCTGCATCCGCATTTTCGGATCCGCACTTTCGCATTCGTGCTTCCGTTTCCGCAAAAAAATAGAACATGTCCTATTCTTGTCCGCAATGGCAGACAAGATTAGGCATTTTCTATTATAGTGCCGGCGATGTGCGGTCTGCAAATTGTGGAAGGCACATTACCAGTGTCCGTGTTTTGCGAATCCGCAAAACACTTACGGACGTGTGAATGGATTCTCATAGTAACATTATTAAAGGTTATGTTTTATCTTTATGTATATTCTAATGGATTGCCTTCCTTGTACATACATTTGTATTGTGCGGCAGTTGTGTGCGGTTCTGCTGCGATACTGCAGGTATATAGAGGGACACGCGTTATTGGAACAAATAATTTCTACAGGTGTGATATACCAGTCGTCCCCCAAAAAAACAGATTGAAGAGGGGTGTTATATACCAATATGCTTTCTTTATAGTGCATTTGGGTACTGTATAGTGCATTTACGCATGCACATACGCGAAAATTATATTGACGATATTTCGCATTGAAAAAAATTATGAATGGAGATCGCAAATTCGACTAATACATCTGGTATGTCACTGTCCATGTTGTGGGACTATTTGTGCACTTCTAGTAATTATTTCTTGGCTGCAAATATAAGCTGAAGGGACCGCTGCGAACTTGCGGTTTGCGAACATTTGATTGTGTTCGCGTGATTGCCATCTGACTACCTAACAATTTGTGGTTAATGGATTTGCCTCTCATATACTTGCAGGTTTATGGCATTGAGAGTTTTCATGTTCCGATAATCTTGTTGTGATGTGTCTCCAGTCGCTACAACCCTGTATTAACTGAGTCTGCTTATACTTTTCCTGGCCATAATATAAGCAGATGGAACAATCTATGCTTTTCTTTTTCTCATGAAAAGTGACCCATTTTCTGTGAACGCTGGGCCCTTGTAAGCCTTTTCGTTAATAGCCAACATTACTATTAAATGGTATATTTTCTGTTGGCTGGTTAGGGTGGAAGTCCCAAAACATTTCCATGGTAATTCCTGCTTTATGCAAGTCTTGTGAAAAGAGAAAGTAATCTTTTAATGGTGATTTTTCCATTCCAGATGGCATTTTGGCAGGAGTAGGTTCCAGTGTATCTTCTTCAGTCAGTAAATCAATTTCAACTCGACTCTGTTTCAAGATCTACATCTTCTTCTGTCACAGATTCCATTGGTTCATCACTGATCTCAAGAGTAGCATCTTCATGAGGAACATCATCTCTTTTTTTTAACAAAGAATGAATCCATTTTGCTAGTAGATGCCTCATTTTGTTTTCTTTGACTACTTATCTATGCTTCAGTATCTTGCTAGACGGCCCCGCTGGCTCTCAAAATACCTGAACAATCTGATTGGATGCAGGCATTGCTCAGGTATTTTGACAGCCAGTGGGGCCGGCTAGAAGTATACTGAAGCTTGGCCCAGTGGGAGATTTCTCCATCCGCACAGTTTAGTGTAGATGGAGGAATCTGTTGCACTTTTTCCATCTGACCATAGAAAATCTGCAGACAATCTATAGGTGTATGGCCAGCTTTTGTAACCTGTGAGTGAATGTGCCTGTCTTTGCAATGCACTGGACGCAGGAGTCTGTAACGCACAGGACGCAGGAGTCTGTAACGCACTGGATGCAGGAGTATATAATGCACAGGACGCAGGAGTATGCAACGCACTGGATGCAGGAGTCTGTAACGCACTGGATGCAGGAGTATATAATGCACTGGACGCAGGAGTATGTAACGCACAGGACGCAGGAGTCTGTAACGCACAGGACGCAGGAGTCTGTAACGCACTGGATGCAGGAGTATATAATGCACAGGACGCAGGAGTATGTAACGCACTGGATGCAGGAGTATATAATGCACAGGACGCAGGAGTATGCAACGCACTGGATGCAGGAGTCTGTAACGCACTGGATGCAGGAGTATATAATGCACTGGACGCAGGAGTATGTAACGCACAGGACGCAGGAGTCTGTAACGCACAGGACGCAGGAGTCTGTAACGCACTGGATGCAGGAGTATATAATGCACAGGACGCAGGAGTATGTAACGCACTGGATGCAGGAGTATATAATGCACAGGACGCAGGAGTATGTAACGCACTGGATGCAGAAGTACATAATGCACAGGACGCAGGAGTATGTAACGCACTGGATGCAGGAGTCTGTAACGCACTGGATGCAGGAGTATATAATGCACTGGACGAAGGAGTATGTAACGCACTGGATGCAGGAGTATATAATGCACAGGATGCAGGAGTATGTAACGCACTGGATGCAGGAGTATATAATGCACAGGACGCAGGAGTATGTAACGCACTGGATGCAAGAGTAAATAATGCACTGGACGCAGAAGTCTGTAATGCACTGGATGCAGGAGTATATAATGCACAGGACGCAGGAGTCTGTAACGCAATGGATGCAGGAGTATTTAATGAACTGGATGCAGGAGTCTGTAACGCACTGGATGCAGGAGTATATAATGCACAGGACGCAGGAGTCTGTAACGCAATGGATGCAGGAGTATATAATGCACTGGACGCAGGAGTATGTAATGCACTGGATGCAGGAGTATATACCGTATATACTCGAGTATAAGACGAGTTTTTTGGCACATATTTTTGTGCTCAAAAAGCCTCCTCGTCTTATACTCGAGTCTAGTCTAGCTCCGGTAATACAGGCAGTGCGGGGGGCGGCGCTCACTCACTGACGTCACGCGCCTGCGCCGCCTAGTGGGAGAAGGCGTGTGACGTCAGTGAGTGAGCGCCGCTGTAACGGACCGTTTCAGCAGACAAGGGGTTAAAATCCGTTTAGGCGATAAGCCCCTTTCTGAGAGACAGGCACAGCTACTGCAGGACACCAACCTCCCGAACTGGATACAAAACAGCACTCCGAACTGGAACCTCACGAATAGCTGCTGGCAGACGAACAGGAAAAGCATACAATCCTGGCAATCAGTCTTCTAACAGCATACAGTGAATCCCCCCAATAACGAGACAAGGCTCCGTTTTGAGGGTCAAGCAGTGGTCTGACTGTACTTGAAGTACAGCCTCTTTTATTCACAAAAAACAAACATAGTACTGCCCACAGGGGTTTGAAATACAACCAATCAGTATATTACAAGACATACAATGTAACTACAGCAAGCAATCGTTCACGCCCCCAGAGGACCAGAATGAAGACTGTAACATAGGACAACATATCCCCACAATGCATCATGGTTTCCTCCTCTCTGTCCAGACAACCTGAAGAGCAATCTAATTATCTCTGAGGACAAAGGGAGACCGCCAATACACATGTGAGGACAACAGAACAGACATCACCATTTTAAACACACAATGGGACAATAGAAACACACCCAGCATATTCCCTCCCGTTATCCTGAGAGGAGACTCAATTATACATACAGTTAAACATACTTTCTACCCAACTTTCATAACTCTAAAACCATACATCACATTCACATAAAAATTACATATTCGCAATCAATCCATTCAGGGGAACAACATATTAAAAAATTGCATGAATCAGACCAGGGGTTCAAAAGTTAGTAAAATATCTTTTGGGCCCTGGCTGGCACATGGCTATCTGGCTCAAACCAGTTTTACAGAGCCCTCTTTCCTGGAGACAATGGGAAATAATCAAATTATATCCAGGGATAGAGGCAGACTCCATTGAGCACATGGTTGCAAAAAGACATAAAATACAATAAAATACACAAGGTTACATTTACTACATAAAATAAAGACATGCAACATATCCCCAGATAGCTTAGGTCTGAGCGCATATTATTGAATGGCGCTCAGACCACACACATACAGTTCAATTGCCATGGAGCTTAAGTTTTGCATGGGCTGATGATAGGGCCCATAATCCTGGGGCAAGAGGCCAGCAGCCAGTCCTCTCCAAAGCCCAGTGGCGAGGTTGGTTTCACCACACATCTCCCCCCCCCAGGGAAGACTAACCAGGTACCTGACCTCACGCCGGTCGGTACCTGAGTTAGTCTGGCAGCCCACCCTCAACCCAATACTGGACCTGTTGCATTTGGTAGCCTGTCTCTGTCCAGTGAGTCCACCAAGGTTATGTTGGAAGCTGGTACTCCCGGTCTCTGTGTTGCTCCCTGGCTTGGAGTGGAGGTTGCTTTGTGGGCAGGTATCAGCGGTACTCTGCCCTGGTGCCAGCGCTACCACGGAAGAAGCCTGGTTGGAGCCTGGTTGTTGGAGGGGGAGACCGACTGTCTCTACCCCCTGTGCTGTAAGTGCAGAGACCACGGTCCCATCTGCACTGTTGTGGGGCTTACTGTCTCCCCCTGGTGCGTTAAGCTGCCGCTGGGGAGAGGGGGTAACGAGCTCCTCTCCCATACATACTTCCAGCCGCTGGGGAGGGCGACCAACCGTCTCCGCTCCCAATACAGTGTCCTGCTGCTGGGGAAAGGAGACTGGGCTCCCAATTCCCAAAAAATCATGCTGCTGCTGGGGGGCAGGAACAACTACCTCTGCCCCCTGTAACTCCGCCTGCCGCTGAGGAGGGAGGACGCTGCTCTCCTCTCCCTGCACTTCACACTGGCGCTGGGGAATGGAGACTGGGCTCCCAATTCCCTGCAATTCACACTGCCGCTGGGGAATGGAGACTGGGTCTGTCACCTTACTGTCCTGCTGAGCCTTCTCACTGGCGTGGAACAGCTGCTGGTAGCCCTGTTCCAGCTCCATCTCCCGGGTCACCAGGTGGACCAGGTCCTGCTCAATCTCATGAGTGTCGTCCCAGTCATACCTGCTCTCCCTCCATTCCAAGAGATCATGGAACCGGGCTTGTGTAGGGCTCCCAAACTCCAGCTCTGAAAAAGTCTCCCATAACAAGCCAGGACCATCAAACTCCTCTCCCTCCGGCTTGTCATGCTCAGCTGTCCTGGGTAGGTACTGTGCCCCATACCACCAGAGCGCCTGGTAGGCATCTTCCAGCCACAGCTCCCGCCATGCTAGGAGTTCCAATTCCTTCACCCATTCCTCCCGGGGCTGCTCTCCCAGGAAGGGCATCCGCAGGGCTACTCGCTTCTGCAACCGCTGGTCTTCCGTGGGGAGTCTCTTGTCCTGCATATACTCCACAATACCCAGTACCTGGTACCAGATGCCTTTGCGGACTGCATCTCGGTCATCCATGACACCCTCATCGTACTCCACTGCTGTTTCCATTCTGGTGCTGTCAGGGTCGCTGTACTGGGACATGCGTTGTCCTTAAATTGTAGAATCCACAGAAATGGTGTCTCCTGTAGCTGTCCTTCTGGCTGTAGGAACGATCCCGCTGCTTGCCACCAATGTAACGGACCGTTTCAGCAGACAAGGGGTTAAAATCCGTTTAGGCGATAAGCCCCTTTCTGAGAGACAGGCACAGCTACTTGCCGGACACCAACTCCCGAACTGGATACAAAATAGCACTCCAAACTGGAACCTCACGAATAGCTGCTAGCAGACGAACAGGAAAAGCATACAATCCTGGCAATCAGCCTCTAACAGCATACAGTGAATCCCCCCAATAACGAGACAAGGCTCCGTGTTGAGGGTCAATCAGTGGTCTGACTGTACTTGAAGTACAGCCTCTTTTATTCACAAAAAACAAACATAGTACTGCCCACAGGGGTTTGAAATACAACCAATCAGTATATTACAAGACATACAATGTAACTACAGCAAGCAATCGTTCACGCCCCCAGAGGACCAGAATGAAGACTGTAACATAGGACAACATATCCCCACAATGCATCATGGTTTCCTCCTCTCTGTCCAGACAACCTGAAGAGCAATCTAATTATCTCTGAGGACAAAGGGAGACCGCCAATACACATGTGAGGACAACAGAACAGACATCACCATTTTAAACACACAATGGGACAATAGAAACACACCCAGCATATTCCCTCCCGTTATCCTGAGAGGAGACTCAATTATACATACAGTTAAACATACTTTCTACCCAACTTTCATAACTCTAAAACCATACATCACATTCACATAAAAATTACATATTCGCAATCAATCCATTCAGGGGAACAACATATTAAAAAATTGCATGAATCAGACCAGGGGTTCAAAAGTTAGTAAAATATCTTTTGGGCCCTGGCTGGCACATGGCTATCTGGCTCAAACCAGTTTTACAGAGCCCTCTTTCCTGGAGACAATGGGAAATAATCAAATTATATCCAGGGATAGAGGCAGACTCCATTGAGCACATGGTTGCAAAAAGACATAAAATACAATAAAATACACAAGGTTACATTTACTACATAAAATAAAGACATGCAACATATCCCCAGATAGCTTAGGTCTGAGCGCATATTATTGAATGGCGCTCAGACCACACACATACAGTTCAATTGCCATGGAGCTTAAGTTTTGCATGGGCTGATGATAGGGCCCATAATCCTGGGGCAAGAGGCCAGCAGCCAGTCCTCTCCAAAGCCCAGTGGCGAGGTTGGTTTCACCACAGCCGCTCCCCGCACTGCCTGTATTACCGGAGCAAAGACAAAGTAAGCATACTGCTGTGAGCGTCGGGGAGGGGGATCTGTGGATGGCACTGTAGGGGGATCTGTGGATGGCACTGTAGGGAGATCTGTGGATGGCACTGTAGGGGGATCTGTGGATGGCACTGTAGGGGGATCTGTGGATGGCACTGTAGGGGGATCTGTGGATGGCACTGTAGGGGGATCTGTGGATGGCACTGTAGGGGGATCTGTGGATGGCACTGTAGGGGGATCTGTGGATGGCACTGTAGGGGGATCTGTGGATGGCACTGTAGGGGGATCTGTGGATGACACTGTAGGGGGATCTGTGGATGGCACTGTAGGGGGATCTGTGGATGGCACTGTAGGGGGGATCTGTGGATGGCACTGTAGGGGGATCTGTGGATGGCACTGTAGGGGGATCTGTGGATGGCAGTGCCAGCCACAGATCCCCCTACAGTGCCATCCACAGATACCCCCTCCCCTAAACAGTGCCATCATGGCACTGTTTAGGGGAGGGGGGATCTGTGGATGGCACTGTTTAGGGGAGATCTGTGGATGGCACTGTTTAGGGGGGAGATCTGTGGATGGCTCCCTGTATTTAATGCAGAGTGTGTGTGTATATAATGCACACACTCTGCATTAAATACAGGGAGTCAGAGTCAGACTCCCATCAATCTGAGTCACCCTCTTGCAGATGTGTGTATATAATGTAGAGTGTGTGCATTATATACACATACACTCTGCATTATAGCTGCATTTCCCACCCTAGTCTTATACTCGAGTCAATAATTTTTCCCATTTTTTTGGGGTAAAATTAGGGGCTCGGCTTATACTCGGGTCGGCTTATACTCGAGTATATACGGTAATGCACAGGACGCAGGAGTATGTAACGCACTGGATGCAGGAGTATATAATGCACTGGACGCAGGAGTATGTAACGCACAGGATGCAGGAGTATATAATGCACAGGACGCAGGAGTCTGTAACGCACTTGATGCAGGAATATATAATGCACTGGACGCAGGAGTCTGTAACGCACTGGATGCAGGAGTATATAATGCACTGGACGCAGGAGTCTGTAACGCACTGGATGCAGGAGTATATAATGCACTGGACGCAGGAGTCTGTAACGCACTGGATGCAGGAGTCTGTAACGCACTGGATGCAGGAGTATATAATGCACTGGACGCAGAAGTCTGTAACGCACTGGATGCAGGAGTATATAATGCACAGGACGCAGGAGTCTGTAACGCAATGGATGCAGGAGTATATAATGCACTGTACGCAGGAGTCTGTAACGCACTGGATGAAGGAGTATATAATCCACAGGACGCAGAAGTCTGTAACGCACTGGATGCAGGAGTATATAATGCATAGGACGCAGGAGTCTGTAACGCAATGGATGCAGGAGTATATAATGCACAGGACGCAGGAGTATATAATGCACAGGACGCAGGAGTCTGTACTGCACTGGATGCTGGAGTATATAATGCACAGGATGCAGGAGTATATAATGCACTGGATGCAGGAGTATATAATGCACAGGACGCAGGAGTCTGTAACGCACTGGATGCAGGAGTATGTAATGCACAGGATGCAGGAGTATATAATGCACAGGATGCAGGAGTATGTAATGCACTGGATGCAGGAGTCTGTAACGCACTGGATGCAGGAGTATATAATGCACTGGACTCAGGACTTTGTAACTCACAGGACGCAGGAGTCTGTAACGCACTGGATGCAGGAGTATATAATGGACTGGACGCAGGAGTATGTAATGCACTGGACTCAGGACTTTGTAACTCACAGGACGCAGGAGTCTGTAACGCACTGGATGCAGGAGTATATAATGGACTGGATGCAGGAGTATATAATGCACTGGACGCAGGAGTATATAATGCACTGGATGCAGGAGTCTGTAACGCACTGGATGCAGGAGTATATAATGCACTGGATGCAGGAGTATATAATGCACAGGACGCAGGAGTATGTAACGCACAGGATGCAGGAGTATATAATGCACAGGACGCAGGAGTCTGTAACGCACTTGACGCAGGAGTATATAATGCACTGGACGCAGGAGTCTGTAACGCACTGGATGCAGGAGTATATAATGCACTGGACGCAGGAGTCTGTAACGCACTGGATGCAGGAGTATATAATGCACTGGACGCAGAAGTCTGTAACGCACTGGATGCAGGAGTATATAATGCACTGAACGCAGGAGTCTGTAACGCACTGGATGCAAGAGTCTGTAACGCACTGGATGCAGGAGTCTGTAACGCACTGGATGCAGGAGTATATAATGCACAGGACGCAGGAGTCTGTAATGCAATGGATGCAGGAGAATATAATGCACTGTACGCAGGAGTCTGTAACGCACTGGATGCAGGAGTATATAATGCACAGGACGCAGAAGTCTGTAATGCACTGGATGCAGGAGTATATAATGCACAGGATGCAGGAGTATATAATGCACAGGATGCAGGAGTCTGTAACGCACTGGATGCTGGAGTATATAATGCACAGGATGCAGGAGTATATAATGCACTGGATACAGGAGTATATAATGCACTGGACGCAGGAGTCTGTAACGCACTGGATGCAGGAATATATAATGCACTGGACACAGGAGTCTGTAACGCACTGTAAGCAGGAGTATATAATGCACTGGATGCAGGAGTATATAATGCACTGGACGCAGGAGTATATAATGCACTGGACGCAGGAGTCTGTAACGCACTGGATGCAGAAGTATATAATGCACAGGATGCAGGAGTCTGTAACGCACTGGATGCTGGAGTATATAATGCACAGGATGCAGGAGTATATAATGCACTGGATGCAGGAGTATATAATGCACAGGACGCAGGAGTCTGTAACGCACTGGACGCAGGAGTCTGTAACGCACTGGATGCAGGAGTATGTAATGCACAGCATGCAGGAGTATGTAATGCACTGGATGCAGGAGTATATAATGCTCAGGATGCAGGAGTATGTAATGCACTGGATGCAGGAGTCTGTAACGCACTGGACTCAGGACTTTGTAACTCACAGGACGCAGGAGTCTGTAATGCACTGGATGCAGGAGTATATAATGCACTGGACGCAGGAGTCTGTAACGCACTGGATGCAGGAGTATATAATGCACTGGACGCAGGAGTCTGTAACGCACTGGATGCAGGAGTATATAATGCACTGGATGCAGGAGTATATAATGCACAGGACGCAGGAGTCTGTAACGCAATTGATGCAGAAGTATATAACGCACTGGACGCAGGAGTCTGTAACGCACTAGACGCAGGAGTCTGTAACGCACTGGACGCAGGAGTCTGTAATGCACTGGACGCAGGAGTCTGTAACGCACTGGACGCAGGAGTCTGTAACGCACTGGATGCAGGAGTATATAATGCACTGGATGCAGGAGTCTGTAATGCACTGGATGCAGGAGTATATAATGCACTGGACGCAGGAGTCTGTAACGCACTAGATGCAGGAGTCTGTAACGCACTGGATGCAGGAGTATATAATGCACTGGACGCAGGAGTCTGTAACGCACTGGATGCAGGAGTATATAATACACTGGACGCAGGAGTCTGTAACGCACTAGATGCAGGAGTCTGTAACGCACTGGATGCAGGAGTATATAATGCACTGGGCGCAGGAGTCTGTAATCCACTGGAAGCAGGAGTATATAATGCACTGGACGCAGGAGTATATAATGCACTGGACGCAGGAGTCTGTAACGCACTGGATGCAGGAATATATAATGCACTGGACACAGGAGTCTGTAACGCACTGTAAGCAGGAGTATATAATGCACTGGATGCAGGAGTATATAATGCACTGGACGCAGGAGTCCAGGCTCCATTCACACGTCCGCAATTTTGTTCCGCATTTTGCGGAATGGAATTGCGGACCTATTAATTTCTATGGGGCAAAACATGTTGCAGACTTGTGAATGGAGCCTTAGGCCTCTTTTACGCTACCGTCTACGGAACCATTAATTTCAATGGTTCCGCAAAAAAACGGAATGTACTCCGTATGCATTCCGTTTCCGTATTTCCATTTTTCCGTTCCGTTGAAAGATAGAGCATGTCCTATTATGGCTCGCAAATCACGTTCTGTGGTTCCATTCAAGTCAAAAGGTCTGCAAAAAAACGGAACACATACGGAAATGCATCCGTATGTCTTCCGTATCCGTTCCGTTTTTGCTGAACCATCTATTGAAAATGTTATGCCCAGACCAATTTTTTCTATGTAATTACTGTATACTGTATATGCCATATGGAAAAACAGAACGGAAAAACGGAACGGAAATGGAAACACAACGGAAACAAAAAAAACGAAACAACGGATCTGTGAAAAACAGACCGCAAAACACTGAAATAGCCATACGGTAGTGTGAAAGAGGCCTTATAGGGGATCTGTGGATGATGTAATGTTATGGGGATCTGTGGATGACACACTGTTATGGGGGATCGGATGACACTCACTGTTATCGGGGATCTGTGGATAATGCTGTTATGGGGGATCTGTGGATGACACACTGTTATGGGGGATCTGTGGATGACACACTGTTATGTGGGATCTGTGGATGACACACTGTTATGGGGGATCGGATGACACACACTGTTATGAGGGATCTTTGAATGACACACTGTTATGGGGGCATATGGAGGGGGATGGAAACAACATGAAGATCACAGACAATCCGTGAATGGAAGGGGGCGTCACAGCAGCACATAGAATGTCAGGACTCGACTCCAGACTCATACAAGGTACTGTGGACCCCTGAACACCTCTCCTGCTGTTTGCATGCAGTTACTTTTCCCATTGAGACAGTGTTCAACGTAAGCCTTATGCTCATGGCATGCACATGCACACACTTGTATTATGGCTCTGTTTTGTACAGAGTGTTTGCTCCTTTAAGGGGAAAAAAAAAAAGTGGAATCATATGCTCCTTTGTAAGTTATATGCACACACTTTGACTTGCACAGAACTAGTAGTCTATTCTAGAAGCAATGCTTCTGTGAAAATAGCCACCATGAAGCCTACTGCTCCTGCACACAGTGTCTGAGAGGCCTTATATCCCCCCCTACTCCCTTCCACTAATCCAATGCAGTCTGCAGTTGCACTTTTTTATATGTTCAATAGGTAATCGGTTCGGCTCGGCTCACAAAAAAAAAAAGATGCATGAATATTTATAATTTTACATTAGGACCCCCTAATTTAGGTTTTTTGTTGCACCAAGTGCCAACAACCAGCCACTAGTCAACTCACACAGACTGTATGTACTGTAGACACAAGTAAGTTAACAGTCACTATCTCAGCATAGCAGGGCAGCAGGAAGGTCGGCCGGAAGGCAGGGTAATGTACGTCACTCACTGCATCACGCGACTGCTCCTCCCACTAAGCAGACGGAGGCTCAGAGCAGGCGCATCCCCTTGACGAAGTGAGTGACGTAATTACGCTGCCGCTGCGGTCCAGCCAGGCGGGCTGCCTGCTGCTGCGCTAGCGCAGCGGCAGCGCTAGTTGTCTTTGAAGAAGAAGGTAGTGAGTGACAGAGTGAGTATTATGAGTAATGCTGCTAAGTATACTCCAGTAAGCCCTGCAGGAAGAGCGGTGGGGCCCCCTAATGGCCTCGGGCCCTCGGTACATGACCGAGGGCCAGAATAGTCAGTCTGCCCCTGTCATGGGGAGATTTATAGCACCCGATGAAGCGTTCCGGCCAGCCAATCACTGTAATGCCAGTAGCCAACATGGCTACGGCATTACATTGCGTGCCAGCACTCCCTGCATGTTTATTGGCTGAGTAGCAGCCAAGAAACGTGCGGGGAGGAGACTCGAGCATTGCGCTCGAGCACATGCGGTACTCGGCCGTGTACCGCCATGTGCAGGGCATCGAGATGCTCGAGCCAAACTAGTGTTCGGCCGAGCATGCTCGTTCAACACTACTAATTTTCCCACAAATGCCATTGATATACATGCCAATGACATGCAAATTAGTAATACATTGAATTCTAAGGGATAAGCACTGCTATCAATTTACAGTAGAGATTTCATTGAAAATAAAATACCTTTTGTGAATGAATGCAAAGAAAGTTAAGGTCAATTTATATAGGATGATATACAGGGCAATGATCTGTAAAAACAACTGATCGCTCCTGATTAGAGATGAGCAAATCGAAGTTGACGAAGTGGAATTCAATCAGAATTTTAGGAAAAATTTGTTTTGGACAAAAGTCGAATTTCCTCACGCTTCGTGGTAACGAATCAAATTTTTTCCTAAACTGGCTGCTGCATATGTTAGAACATGGCGCTAAGAACTCTCGGAACGAGGGATCACCCACAATGCCATACATGCAGCCAATGAGTAGCCAGCCAACCCCTATGATGGCACAGCCCTATAAATAGCCTCAGCCATCTTGCTTGCTGCCATTTTCCAGTGTAGTTAGTGCAGTGATAGACGTGACAGGCACTAGGGACAATGTTAGGATGACTTTATTCTGCAAAAGAAAAAACTATTTACAAGTTCAGAGAAAGATCATGCAAAGTGTAGGCAAAGGATAGGGAGCCATTATCCACACTGTAGGGAGAGAGCAGGGTGCAATAGAGGAGTGTAAAGCATGGGTAATAGGAGTAATTATATTACACCTTGTTGCACTAATTGGGGATACAAATTGCACTATATGATAGCTCAGTAATTCCAGCAAACCTTGCTTGTTATTGGGATGTAAGTGCTGTGTGATACAACCAGTTTTGGGGTGTATTAATAGGGAACATACGTCTTATTAGCCGTTTTGCCATGAACTTACATTGTTATACAGCCATTTTCATTTTTGGGGTTCAGTTATAATAAAAAAAACATTGTGACACAGCCATTTTTGATGTTTATTTATAGTAAAAACAAGTATGTCTTATTAGCCGTTCTGCGGTGAACTTACATTGTGACACAGCCATTTTTGGGGTTTATTTATAGTAAAAGCAATTACGTCTTATTAGCTGTTCTGCGATGAACTTACATTGTTATACAGCCATTTTTGGGGTTTATTTATAGGAAATATAAATATGTCTTATTAGCCATTTTACGGTGAACTTACATTGTTATACAGCCACTTTTGGGGTTTATTTATAGTAAAAACAAGTATGTTTTATCAGCCGTTCTGCAGTGAACTTACATTGTCATACAGCCATTTTTGGGGTTAATTTATAGGAAATATATGTACGTCTGATTAGCCATTCTGCTGTGAATTTACATTGTGACACAGCCATTTGGGGGGTTTATTTATAGTAAAAACAAGTATGTCTTATAAGCTGTGCTGCGGTGAACTTATATTGTGATACAGCCATTTTTGGGGTGTATTTATAGGAAATAAATCAGTATGTCCATTCGCCATTCTGTGGGGATTTTTTTTTGGGATACAGCCTGTTTTGCACAAACTGCCCAGGAAATGCTGAGTTTCTTCCGTAGGGACTGACAAATCGTCTATTAGTCGTTCTGTGGTGAATTTTTTTGGTGATACAGCCTCTTTTGGGGTTTATTTATATAAAATCTAACTACGTCTATTAGCCGTTTTGTGGTGAATTTTTTTGTGATACAGCCTGTTTTGAGCAAATTGCCCGGTGACTGATGAGTTTCTTCCTTAGGGACTGACAAATCGTCTATTAGTAACAAAATTTTTTGGGGATACAGCCTGTTTTGGGGTTTATTCATATAAAATCTATGTCTATTGGCTGTTCTGTGGTGAAGATTTTTTGGGATACAGCCTGTTTTGCGCAAATTGCCCGGTGAATGCTGAGTTTCTTCTATAGAGACCGACAAATTGTCTGTTAGCCATTTTTTTGGGACACAGCCTGTTTTGGGGTTTATTTATATAAAATTTAAGTATGTCTATTGGCCGTTATGTGGCAAAATATTTTTGGGATACAGCCTGTTTTGGTGTTTATATATATTACATCTAAGTACGTCTATAAGCTGTTCTGCGGTTAACCTACATTGTTATACAGCTATTTTTAATTTATTTAATTAAAAAAGTGACAGGCCTTTCAAAGGGAACGAACCGTAGGCAAAATGTTTCTGGCGCAGGCAGAAGTAGTAGCAGAAGAAGGGGGGGTTGCAGCAGGAGTCACAGCGACATCTAGTTTTCGTGTCTTGACCAGCAACCCAGTGGTGCTTGAATGGTTGACTCCGTCTTTGACTTTGTCACAAGTGACATCAGACACCCCCAGCCAAGAGTTAGTGGGTTCCTCTGACACAATGCTTAGTTGGCATTGCCCGGGAGCAGGCCCTGTGCCCCCACCTTCCTCTGATTTTCAGTTCCCTCAGCTTGAGAAGTATTATATGCCATAGGCTTGGCTCCACTTTTCAGCGAGGACGAGCTTCAAGAGGACAGTCAGCAGCTACTGCCCAGCCAAGATCTGGAGGAAAGATCCGCCACTTTCTCCGGTAGGCGGGAAAGTAGTGATAATGAGAGTTGCATGGGAGCTGGTGTTGCAAACGGTCAAGCTCCTGGCCCTGAGACCATTGAAGGGGATACCATTGACTTGCAGATAGTAGTGGATGATGTAGCTGATCGCTTTAGCTGGGTGAAGAAGGGGCTTATCATCATCAGGAGAAGAAGGTGGCAGCTTGCGGTGAGGCAGCGGCTAAGCCAGCAGGGTGGTAGAGTGACTGTGAGTCAGCAGTGTGGCAGCAGTGCGAGGTCAGGAGGCAAATGTGTCAGGGGTGGACTGCCTGGTTCACAGGAGCCTACCTGCATGGAAAGGAGCAGTGCAGGGTTTCATGGAGGCAGCGTTAGCAGACCGTCAGCATGTTGGGGGGGAAATGCAATACTCGTCGGTGTGGCAATTTTTCATCAAGCCGCCGGAGGAGGTGAACATGGCCATTTTCCGAATCTGTGGGCAGATCTGTGAAACGTAGCCAGCAAGGGCGTAACTACCATAGCAGCAGACTATGCGACTTCTATAGGATCCTTGACAAGAGGGGGCCCAGTCTTAATTGGGATTATTTCCTCTTCTACTGGAGGTAAAAACTTGGTCAGGACTCTACCCTAAACTTTTAGCAAATGAAGCAGTGGAAAAATTGCCCAAGGGTAATTAAAAAGGTTTTAGGCAGATTCCCTTCTGTCCTGTGTGGGGGGCCTGGTTTGATCATTGCTATGGGGTCCTTACTACCATATGTATGCCACTAGTGGACAGGGTGCCAATGTTGGCTTCAATGTAGTGGTCCAGCCTGATGCAGCAACCGCTGCATCACCCAGTGGCCTGCACCCCTTTTCCTGCAGTCAAGGCTCCACCACCTCAGCCAAAGGGAGTTGTATTTCCTTCCCATCATCTACTGGACCTAATGCTCCTGCACCTCCTCCTACTACTCCCGTCAGTGATTTAATCAGCAATCAATCACCGAAGTGATTGTAAAAAGACAGCAGTACACGTTATGGACTCTGCACCTTTTCAGCCGAGGTGGAGAGTCCCAAGCAGTAATTTCTTTGCCAAAAAGGCAGTAATATACCTGAACACACATGTAGAGCAGAAGGTGGGCCAGTCCTTGAACCTGTCAGTGTCTGCCAAAGTGCACGGCAGCACCGACGTATGGAGCTGTAGCTTTGGTCAAGGACAAGATATGTCCACTGTGTAAATGTGGTTCTGCCCAGCCACATCAGCATCTTAACCAGGTGACGTCACTGCCGCCTCCACGTTCTCAAGCTGTGCGTCATGCGACAATGTCCACCTCTGCCTCCAGATCCTCCACCGTTCCCTTAGCAGGGCACGGTAGTGTCATGCTGTTCTGCAGCTTGTTTGCCTGGGCAAACGGAGTCACACAGGGGAGGAACTGCTTTGCATCTTCCATCTAGAAATCAAATTCTGGCTTTTTACTCACCAACTCAAAATCAGAACCATGGTCACTGACAACGAGAAGAAAATGTTGTTGACGCTGCATCAAGGAGGACTAAGCCATGCGCTCTGCATGGTACACATGTTTAATCTGATTGTAAAGAGGTTTCTGAAGTCTTCCACCCATCTGCAAGACATCCTGAAAATGACTAGGAAACTGTACATGCACTTCAGACAATCTTAGACTGAAAAGCACACCCTCTTTGAGCTGCAAAGGCAGAATGGTGTTCCCCAACATCAGCTGATTTGACATTTCCACCCATTGGAACTCCAGCCTCCAAAAGTTGAGCTGACTATATGAACAGAGAAAGGCATAAATGATTTCTTGATGATACAGGCAGACAGAAGTACTCACCTGTTTAACTTCAATGTTAGCCAGTGGCAGCTCATGCGTGACACCTGCCATTGGCTAGGGCCCTTTGAGGGGGCCACTTTATTTGTTAGTTGCCAGGACTATAGGATGAACAACATCATTCCACTGTTCATATCCTGAAACTGATGCTGCTAAATCTGTCTGGCCAGGAGGCAGGAGACGTGGCGCCTACATCTTACGGCCACATAAGCCCTGTGGGGGCTGAACTGGAGGAGAAGGACATTCGCGCACAAGCAATGTGTAGAGAAATAGGTGGTTTTTCTGCACAGGTGACAGGAGAGGAGGAGCAGCCGGAGGAGCTACAGGGCGATGATGAAGACGAGGCCGATGACCCAGACACGCCGTGGCAGTATGCAGTGGAGATGGAGGCAGGGAGTCCCTCCGAGTCACTTTCGCAAATGGCACAATGCATGCTCAGTTGCTTGCGTAGTGACAGCCGAATTGTGAGGGATGACTACTGGCTCTCCACCATGTAAGACCCTTGCTACCAGTCCAAAATGGTGTCTTTTTTTTCCCACCCACTGAGAGGGAGGACAAACTGAACTAACCTCAAGACATCCTATCTAGTCAGTTGGCCACTGCCTATGTAGTCAGTTGGCCACTGCCTATGTGCGCTATCGCCCATCCTCACGAAGGTCTGACAAGGATGGGCCATGGTCATGTTCCACTGCCATGGCTGCTGGGAGAGGGGGAAGGAGCAGTACCAGCTTCATCAGCAGCAACTTAAGTCTAGAGTCTCTAAAGAGCAGTTTTCTTCACCCGCCTAGTGAAGAAACTACTCACCAGCAGCAGCAGCTAGACATGGAACAGAACATGAACCAGCAAGTGGTTGCATACTTGGACTACACCCTGCCACCCCACATCGAATATTCCCTGGACTACTGGGCAGCCAAACTCGATTTGTGGCCGCAACTGGGCGAGTTTGCCATGGACAAGCTTTCCTCCCAAGCCAGTAGTGTGGCATCAGAGTGGGTGTTTAGTGCAGCGGGGGCCATAGTTACCCCAAGGAGAACTTACCTTTCCACCCAAAATGTGGAGAAACTAATCTTTGTGAAGATGAATCAGACGTGGATCAGCCAGGATTTCCACACACCAGTGCCTGATGCATAAGACTAGATAATCCATGGTGCCACACCCAAACTTTGTCAAAAGAGACCTGTTTCTTCTGGCTACGTGCTTCTGCTACTATTCTGATGCTGCCACATACCTGATGCCACACACCTGCTGCCATGTGATCCTACTGCCACCCAACATCTTGTGCTGGCACTGGCTTTTGACCCCCACCTCCCAATTCTGTCCCTACACCACGCTGTGGTCTCCTCATGCTGCTGCCACCTCAGCACTCTGTAACTAGGCCAATGTGTTTACAACTCATGCAATTATTCATGCGATTCCTCATGCGTTTCCTCATGCAATTATTATCCTTACCACTCTATAACTGGGCCACTGTGTTGAGGACACATGCAATTCCTCATGCGATTTCTCATGTGATTCCCACCCTCACCACTCTGTGACTGGGCCACTGTGTTGCCATACTCAGTGGTGTGGGAATTTTCTATTAAGCTTCCAGAGGACAATCAGGATGGCCCACTCTGTGACTGGGCCACTGTGTTGACGACTAATGTGAGTCCTCATGTGATTCCTTATGCAATTCCTCATGTGATTTCTCGTACGATTCCCACCCTCATCACTCTGTGACTAGGACACTGTGTTGCCATACTAGGCTTTGTGGGAATTTTTTATCAAGTCACTGGAGGACAATCAAATAATAGAGAATTGCGGCACACGGCTTCTTTTGTCTGCAGTTTATAGCATTTATTAGTGTTACATCACATGGGATTTATAATCCAGTTACATTTCAGAAGAGAATTAGTCACATACATTAGATTTAGCGACCGGACATTTCAGCCTATCAAGGCAATCCTCAGCGGTCTTTTATCTTAGCGAGACTGCTTGTATTCAATGGCGCTGGATTTGGCTACTACTTACAAGTCCTTTCTGGCACTGGCAATAACGGTGTGCGGTGCTCTTTCTCTACAACACTGGAGGATGATCAGCATGGCCCACTCTGTGACTGGGCAACTGTGTTGTCGACTAATGTGATTCCTCATGTGATTCCCACCCTCACCACTCTGTGACTGGGTCACTGTATTGACAACTCATGCGATTCCTCATGTTATTCCCACCCTCAGTACTCTGTGACTGGGCCATTGTGTTGATGACTCATGCGATTTCTCATGCGATTCCCAACCTCACCACTCTGTGACTGTGTTGACTCCTCATGCAAAACCTCATGCGATTCCCAACCTCACCACCCTATGACTGGGCCACTGTTTTGACTCCATATGCTGTTGTTACCTCACCACTTGGTCATGGGGGCACTACTTGTTTCAGCGTGTAACAGATAGTGATGAGCGGCATAGGCAATATTCAAATTTGCAATATTTCGTGAATTTTTGGCCAAATATTCGCCATTAATTAGCAAATTCCAGTCGTTGTTTATTTGATTGCAAAAAATCGGCAATGTAATAAATTTGCGATAAATTTGTGATTAGAATAATCAACACTATTCGCGAATACGAATATATAGCACTATATTCTAAATATTTACGAATTCTCAAAGTGGTGATATTCGCGATTAAAATTTGCGATTCGAATATTCACTCAACACTAGTAACAGAATAGGTTCTGTAGAAATCTATGTGGAATTAGCTAACAGCGGTGTAAAAGGAGTGTGCTTCTTCTTGATGCTAACATTGACTTTTTAGGCTGAGTTCAAACTTGAGTTATTTTGTCAGTTTTGGCTCTGTAACTGACCAAATAAGTAAAGTGTGAAGTGTTTCTAACAGTAACGCCTATCATCTGCGTGTCATACTGATTCACAGTACAGTTTCACTAGCACAGTGGACTCCATATGCATGTATATGCAATGCTCAGTGTTATACACTAGTATGCAGGCTCTCAGCAGCCAGGAAATAGCAGTTTTTTTACACGATTCATCACAAATAAATTTGGATTGAATCAAATCTTTTTAGAAAATTCGGCGAACTGCCCGAATCAAATTTTTTAGAAATTTGCTCAACTCTACTCCTGATCATTGTCCACTCATCAAGCTGCAGTTGCATGTAGAAGTCATGCACATAGAGATCTGTCTTATTGACCAGCTCCTCCCTTGTAGTTCTGGGCTGATTCATCACCTTTCTTATCATGAGTGATTCCCCATGAGGCGAGATCTTGCATGGAGACCCAGTCAAAGGGAGACTGACAGTCGTCTTTAGCCTCTTCCATTTTCTAACAATTGCTCCAACAGTTGATATATTTTCACCAAGCTGCTTGGCAATTTCACCGTAGCCCTTTCCAGCCTTATGGAGGTCCAAAATTTTGTCCCTGGTGTCTTTTGACAGCTCTTTGGTCTTGTTCATGGTAGTAGTTGGCGTCTGACTGACTGTGGGGTGGATAGGTGTTTTTAAAGAGCTCAGACAGATGCTACTAAGTTAGATTAATGAGTGGAGTAGAGGTGGACTTTTTAAAGGGACATTAACAGGTCTTTGAGAGCCAGAATTCTTGCTGTTTCTCAGGTGTTCAAATAGTTATGTTCAGCAGTGCAAGACAAATACATTCTTTAAAAATCATACAATGTGATTTCAAGATTTTTTTATTTTTATTCTGTATCTCAGAGTTGAAGGGGAGCAGAAGACATAGAGCACTTAGGGTAAGATTTAACAGTGTATTTATGCCAATTGTCTGGTATGAATACATTGAAAAATATGGGATTCAGAAAGAATGCCATATTAATAAAGCACCTGTTCCACCTTTTCTGACATAGAATTCAGGTAAAGGGTGTGAATCAGAGTATAATTGTTCATTATATAAAAAAATCCTCCATTTATTAAAATTGTACATTCATCAGAAATCTTACTGGGGAGGTCTTACTAAGTTTTATTGTGGGGCCCTATATTATCAGTGCATGCCCCTGAACACATCTTCCATCTTCGACTGCTGACCAACGGATAGGGTTCACCAGGTGGTATCCTGCTGAAGCCAGTTGCCTTATAGTCAGACACATGACAGGAAGAAAAGAAGGCCATGGCAGTTTGTGGGGTGAACAAAGTTAGTCTCTATCAAGATGCACAGTTACATCATGGTGTGGGGAAGGCGTTAACAAATGTTATTGTATGAAAAATATCTTATAAGTTTACTGCATTTGTTCAAGTCAGTAGAAGATGAGTTAAACCTAGAACTCGAGTTTGAAATTCCTTAGCATTTAAAAAAAAATATATTAAATACCAGAAACAAATACTAACTTTAATTTGAGTACGAGACAATTTGAAATTTTATTAGATGTTAATGTCGGACTTCAAATTAAAAACTGTCAAGAGAGATAAAAGGTTGTGAATCGGAATTCTACAGATTTAATTAGACTTAAATGTCAGCAACAGTGGCAAAAAGTCAATGCATCTAAATTAAGACTAAACTTTTGCAAATAAAATGTTAATGTTTAGTGTAAAGCACTAGTCAAACTGCTTTGGCACTTGTCCATGGCAGAAAGCTACTTTAGTCTTGACATGTTAAATTGTAATCTGTATGCAAATTGCCTTTCAAAGTAATGTTACTTGTTAGTACACTTGTTCTGGAATCTCATAAAGAACAGCAAGGTAATATAATATGATAGAAAACTTTCCTATGACAGAGATCATAAGTTATAAGATTTCTAACGGCTATTCAGCGTTTGGCCTTACAGAGTTTAAATGGAGTATTCATGTCAGTGGCATTAGCGAGCAAGGTATAAATTGCACTATAATTAGGCTATTAGTATAGATGCTTGCAGATATAATATATGTTAATATTTCTGAAAGTTGAATTAAGATTCTGCACCGATAGCGAGCAAACTCATTACAGACATAAAAGGTTGACAGGATGAAAAAGGATTTACATTTGTAAAATCTTCTAGAAAATTATTAAAAGTGACAGATTCTATTTTTGATGCAGGACTCGTACTTGCATGTCGAAGCCGTGCTGACACCATGGCAAAATTCTGCATGGCTGAAAACTAATAGGAAAATAATAGAGTGTAATATAGCGCCTATCGAACTGGGCAGAACTGTGTGGCTTTGATGTAAGAAAACAGAAGACATAATTTCAATCTTTGTTTAGTACCCTGGATAGGCAACTTCACTATTAGCATGTGAGTATGGTCAGGACTGGAAATGTGATAGATAGCAATGGAGATCCTTCTTGACAGCTTTTCTGTTCAAATATAAATTTCTGTCACATCCCTGGAATGTTTGAAGGAGTATTCGGAGATGAAATATCATAGAAGCAACAAGCCCAGTGTGAAGCTATTATGTTTTGAAAGGAAAAATAATTACAAACTGTACATCTCCCAGGCACATATCTGTATTAATAATGCATCAAAATAAATACACTGAGGTGTACTAATGAAATGTTATAGAACATTAAAGTTTTGGGAACTATTGAGTTATGAATCTGTCAAAGAAAACATCAATGATTTGCTCCAGAATTAGAATTTTGCACCAATTTTAGAAAATAAATAACAAAAATGAAAAATGTATGAAATAAAATGATTTATGTCTCCATAAATAAACTAACTGTAGGGCATACGCATAATAGATAAAGATATATGTTTTTAATATATCTATTAGTGTTGAGCGAGCATGCTCGGCCGAATAACCGTTCGGCTCGAGCATCGCTATGCTCGGCACATGGCGGTACTCGGCAGAGTCTCCTCCCCGCACGTTTTGCGGCTGCTAAACAGCCAATAAACCTGCAGGTAAGTACTGCCATCACTGTAATGCCACTAGCCATGTTAACTACTGGCATTACAGTAATTGGCTGGCCAGAACAAGTGATCGGGTGCAATATAGCACCCAAAGACGTGTGTTCGGCTCGTTGCAAGTCAGGGAGAGCTGCGCTTAGGAACGGACAGATAGTGTAGGGAGTTTGTGATCGCAATTTTCAAACGTTTTAAATCAAAGACTACTTTGCAAGATTAAATTGCTGCCACCACGGCAGCAATTTAATCTTGCAAAGTAGTCTTCGATTTTTTTTTCCATACTTTGCGATTCTTTTTCTATAGAGGGTGTCTGCAGTGACTTGTGACATCTGTTCAGCAATACCTTCTGTGTGTCAGGGGCAGAGATAGGAAGAATATTATTGAAAACAATTATATTTTTTCCATAATTTATCCATAATTTTCCCATAAACAGTCCCTGCAGTGAATTGTCACATCTGTGCTGCAATAGCGTCTGTGTGTCAGGCCCAGATATTGGGAAAAATATTAGTGACAACAAATATATTTTATCCATAATTTATCCATAATTTTCCTATAAACGGTCCCTGCAGTGAATTGTCACATCTGTGCTGCAATAGCGTCTGTGTGTCAGGCCCAGATCAGGCCGGTGATACTTGTAAATGTGATTCCAATAAAGCCGTTATTGATAGTGTTGATCACAAATATTCTAATTGTAAATTTTTATCGGGAATATTGGCACTTCGAGAATTCGCGAATATCTAGAATGTATATCTTTGTAATCGCGAATATTCTAGATTTTGTTTCATCATGATCCCTCACTGCTTCTTGCTTGTGGGCCAATGAGAAGGCTGCAATATCTTTGACTTTAGGAGTAGTGTTGATCGGAAATTTTCGTATCGCAAATTTCTATCGTGAATTTTTCAATTACCGATTTTCGCAATCAAAGAAAATAATGACAAGATCACAAATTCTCGAATTTGCTAATATATGATGACTATTTCCCAAATATTTGAGAAATATCGCAAATTCGAATATTGCACCTGCCGCTCATCACTGGTTATTGATTATTCTGTAAGTGTGGGTATTGATCTTTTCCATTTGTCTATCACACTAAGAGTGAGTATATAGCCGATACAAATCCCCTGGGACCCTGGGTTTTGACAACTCCAATTAATGGATAGTTAGAGATCCTGGTGCTATTGTTTGGATACTTACTTTGTATGGCGGTTCTAAGTTGTAGATATGAGAAGAAGTCAGTAAGGGGTATGTCATACTTCTGTGACAATGCCTCAAATGTCATTATCATTCCCTGATCATAAATATTTCCAAGGGTAAATGCCCCTGCCAGTTTCTATCTATTCGCCCCCATAACCACTTGCATATTTGTGAGTGATTGGTAGTGATGAGCGGCAGGGGCTATATTCGAATTCGTAATATTTCACAAATATTTTGTAGAATATTTGTCATTCATTCGTGAATTTTACGAATTTGAGATTATTTTATTGAATGCGATAAATTGGCAATGTAAAAATCGCGTAATGCTAATTCGTAACGCGAAATACAGGCGTGGGTCACTTTGGCTACATTTTTCAAGCTGGTATAAGTTTCCTGAAACTGGAGAAAATGGTTGGCACGGCAGAACATTAGAATAGCCTTTTATGCAGATAGTCAATTGCTCCAATATATTCGCAATTGCGCTAATCGGCAGTGATTAGAGTATTTTATCGCACTACGTGCAACGTCACATTTTAGCAGGTCTGACTAGAGATTTCTGATTGGTGCACTAAGTATTGTTGTGAACTTGACATTGTTTCCTTCTCATTGGCCAACAAGCAAGAAGCAGAGAGGATTCATGTGTTCAGATGGAAAAAAAATGCTGACTATTCGATATAACAAATATATAGCACTATATTCTAAATATTTGCGAATTCTCAAAGTGGCGATATTCGCAATAAAAATTCACTATTTGAATATTCGTGCTCAACACTAGTGATTGGTTGTCCCATAGAGCTATGTCTGCGACCATCTCAGTAAAGTGAGACATTATTTTAGCCCCTTTCCAGACCATCTGAGACATTTTATGCAATAGCAACATTGGTTTCTGAAATTTTAGAGATGCAATATGGGAGGGGCCAGTCCAATCTGCCCTGCCCAGAGGCATGTATACCGACTTCTCCCAGTTAATTCTAAGACCCGAGTAGTCCCCAAATTTGTCTATTAAGGCCACCACACTGCTGAGGGATGATTCAGGTGATGTTAAATATAGAATCATATCGTCAGGGTATAGTCCTAATAATGCCTCTCTGTCTCCCATGAGCACTCCAGTTATATCATTATTACCTCTCACCTTAATTGCTAAATTCTCCACTGCCAGAGCAAATAAAAGTGGTGACAGTACAGCTATGTCTTGTTCCCCCGTGGAGGTAGAATCTTTCAGACAGTTCTCCATTTATCAATAACCTGCTTACCGGGTTGCTGTATAAGATTTCCATCCATCTGAGGAATTGTGGGCTGAACCCAAAACCTTTTTAGGCAGCCAAGCAAGTATGTCCACTCTATAGAGTCAAATGCCTTGGCTAGTGCCCAGTCCGCATTTAGGGAATAGCCAATCTGCGCAACGACCTGAACCCTTTTGATGTTCTCAGTAGAGATGTCCCGAGCTATTCGCCGGCGAACAGTTCCCGGCGAACATCGCTTGTTCGCGTTCGCCGCGGCGGGCGAACATATGCGATGTTCGGTCCGCCCCCTATACGTCATCATTGAGCAAACTTTGACCCTGTACCTCACAGTCAGCAGACACATTCCAGCCAATCAGCAGCATACCCTCCCTCCCAGACCCTCCCACCTCCTATCAAAAAGCAAGGACAGCATCCATCTTAAATTCATTTGGAAGCTGCAGTGTTAGTGAGAGGAGGGACAGTGCAGCTGCTGCTGATTTAATAGGGAAATCGATAGCTAGGCCAGTGTATTCAGTGTCCACTACAGTCCTGAAAGACTCATCTGATCTGCTGTAAGGACAGCGTCCTGACAGCACCCCAAAAAGCCCTTTTTAGGGCTAGTACATCAGTCTGCTTTTTTTTTTTTTCCTCTGTAATCTAATTGCAGTTGCCTGCAGCGTGTGTGTCAGGCCCACAGCGTGTACTGTGCCCACTACTGCCAGTGCCCAGTGCCACCACTCATATCTGGTGTCACAGTAGCTTGCATTTAAAAAACAACAACAATTCTTCCACTGTAATCTAATCGCAGTTGCCTGCAAGCGTGTGTGTCAGGCCTACAGCGTGTACTGTGCCCACTACTGCCAGTACCCAGTGCCACCACTCATATCTGGTGTCACAGTAGCTTGCATTTAAAAATAAAAAAACAATTTTTTCACTGTAATATAATTACAGTTGCCTGCAAGCGTGTGTGTCAGGCCTACAGCGTGTACTGTGCCCACTACTGCCAGTGCCCAGTTGCACCACTCATATCTGGTGTCACAGTAGCTTGCATTTAAAAGTAAAAAACTATTTTTTCACTGTAATATAATTGCAGTTGCCTGCAAGCGTGTGTGTCAGGCCTACAGTGTGTACTGTGCCCACTACTGCCAGTGCCTAGTGCCACCACTCATATCTGGTGTCACAGTAGCTTGCATTTAAAAGTAAAAAACTATTTTTTCACTGTAATATAATTGCAGTTGCCTGCAAGCGTGTGTGTCAGGCCTACAGCGTGTACTGTGCCCACTACTGCCAGTACCCAGTGCCACCACTCATATCTGGTGTCACAGTAGCTTGCATTTAAAAATAAAAAACAATTTTTTCCCTGTAATATAATTACAGTTGCCTGAAAGCGTGTGTGTCAGGCCTACAGTGTGTACTGTGCCCACTACTGCCAGTGCCCAGTTGCACCACTCATATCTGGTGTCACAGTAGCTTGCATTTAAAAGTAAAAGACTATTTTTTCACTGTAATATAATTGCAGTTGCCTGCAAGCGTGTGTGTCAGGCCTACAGCGTGTACTGTGCCCACTACTGCCCGTGCCCAGTTGCACCACTCATATCTGGTGTCACAGTAGCTTGCACGCATAGTGCAACTAATCGGAAAAAAAATGACAGGCAGAGGCAGGCCACCCCGCAGGGGCCGTCGTGGTCGTGGTGCTGTGATTTCTTTTGGCCCTAGAATAATGCCCAGTGTTCAGAGGCCACGTACCCTGAACTCGAAAAGTTCTGAGGACATAGTTGACTGGCTTACACAGGACACCCAAACTAATACAGCTTCCGCTCGGAACCTTGACGCACCATCCTCCTCCAGCTCAGCTTCGGGCACCTCTCAAGTTACCACTCGCCCGCCTGCCGCCACCACGAACACTAGCACCACAGCTGCTTCAGTTGATCTGTCAGAGGAGTTATTTACACATAAATTGGAAGAAATGAGTGAGGCGCACCCATTATTGCCAGAGGATGTAGATAACAGGGATATGTCTCAGTCAGGCAGCATTACACACATGGACGTACGGTGTGATGATGATGATGTTGTACCCGCTGCCGCTTCCTTTGCTGAGCTGTCAGATACAAGTGAAGCGGTTGATGACGATGTGTCCGTGGATGTCACGTGGGTGCCCGCTCGAAGAGAAGGAGAACAGGGGGAAAGTTCCGATGGGGAGACAGAGAGGAGAAGGAGACGAGTTGGAAGCAAGGGGAGGTCGTAGCAAGGAGCTAGTGGCACAGTCAGACAGCATGTATCGGCACCCAGGGTCAGCCAGACAGCATGCCAATCAACGCATGCTGTTGCCACCACCAGAATGCCGTCATTGCAAAGCTCAGCAGTGTGGCATTTTTTTTGTGTGTCTGCCTCTGATAACAGTGATGCCATTTGCAACCTGTGCCAAAAGAAACTGAGTCGTGGGAAGTCCAACACCCACCTAGGTACAACTGCTTTGCGAATGCACATGATCTCACATCACAAGCGCCTATGGGATCAACACATGATGAGTACAAGCAGCACACAAACTCAAAGCCACCATCCTCCTCCTGGTCCAGCATCTTCAGCCAAGTCAACCACTGCTATCCTCCTTGCCCCCTCTCAAACATCCGCCACTCCGCCTCTCACCTTCAGCAGTTCCTGCTCAGCTGCCCACAGTCAGGTGTCTGTCAAGGAAATGTTTGAGCGTAAGAAGCCAATGTCACAGAGTCACCCCCTTGCCCGGCGTCTGACAGCTGGCTTGTCGGAACTCTTAGCCCGCCAGCTTTTACCATACAAGCTGGTGGAGTCTGAGGCCTTCAAAAAATTTGTAGCTATTGGGACACCGCAGTGGAAGGTACCCGGCCGAAATTTATTTTCACAAAAGGCAATCCCCAACCTGTACTCTATTGCGGAAAAGGAAGTCATGGCATGTCTGGCACACAGTGTTGGGGCAAGGGTCCATCTGACCACTGATACCTGGTCTGCAAAGCACGGTCAGGGCAGGTATATCACGTACACTGCACATTGGGTAAACCGGCTGACGGCTGCCAAGCATGGAATGCGTGGCTCTGCAGAGGAGTTGGTGACACCGCCACGACTTGCAGGCAGGCCTGCTGCCACCTCCTCTATTCCTCCTACTCCATCCTCTTCGCTAACCTCCTCGGCTGAGTCCTCTTCTGCTGCTGCGTCTTGCTCCACATCAACTGCACACCCCCAGCTCCCCAGGGGCTATTCCACATCCCGGATACGACAGTGTCACGCCGTCTTGGGGTTGACTTGCCTGAAAGCAGAGAGTCACACCGGACCAGCACTCCTGTCCACCCTGAACGCACAGGTGGATTAGTGGCTGACTCCGCACTAACTGGAGATCGGCAAAGTGGTGTGTGACAACGGAAGCACTGAATTTGGGCAAGTTGACACATGTGCCGTGCATGGCACATGTGTTAAATCTGATCGTACAACGCTTTGTGCATAAGTACCCAGGCATACAGGACGTCCTCAAGCAGGCCAGAAAGGTGTGTGGCCATTTGAGGTGTTCCTACACAGCCATAGCGCACTTTTCAGATATTCAGCGGCGAAACAACATGCCAGTGAAGCGCTTGATATGCGACAGCCCGACAAGTTGGAATTCAACACTCCTAATGTTCGACTGCCTGCTCCAACAAGAAAAAGCCGTCAACGAGTATTTGTATGACCGGGGTGCTAGGAAAGCCTCTGCGGAGCTGGGTATTTTTTTGCCACGTTACTGGACACTCATGCACAATGCCTGTAGGCTCATGCGTCCTTTTGAGGAGGTGACAAACCTAGTCAGTCGCACCGAAGGCACCATCAGCGACATCATCCCATTTGTTTTCTTCCTGGAGCGTGCCCTGCGAAGAGTGCTGGATCAGGCCGTAGATGAGCGTGAAGAGGAAAAGGAAGAGTTGTGGTCACCATCACCACCAGAAACAGCCTTATCAGCATCGCTTGCTGGACCTGCGGCAACGCTGGAAAAGGAGTCTGAGGAAGAGGAGTCAGAGGAGGAATGTGGCTTTGAGGAGGAGAAAGACCAACCACAGCAGGAATCCCAGAGTGCTGGTACCCGTGGTGTTGTACGTGGCTGGGGGGGAAGAACAGACCTTCAATGACATCAGTGAGGATGAGGAACGGGACATGAGTAGCTCGGCATCCAACCTTGTGCAAATGGGGTCTTTCATGCTGTCATGCATGTTGAGTGACCCTCGTATAAAAAGGCTGAAGGAGAACGACCTGTACTGGCTGGCCACGCTACTATACCCCCGGTATAAGCAGAAAGTGGCTGAAATGTTACCGAATTACCGGAAGTCGGAACGGAGACAGCAGTTCGAAAACAAGTTAAAAAGTATGCTTTACACAGCGAATAATGGGGATGATGTCACAGCACAACTGGAATCTAACAGGGGAAGAGGTGAAAGTAATCCTCCTCCTACCACGACCACGCCGTCAAGGACAGGACGCTTTACAGATGTGTTGTTAATGGAGGACATGCAGAGCTTTTTAAGTCCTACGCATTGCCACAGCCCTTCGGGGTCCACCCTCAGAGAACGACTCGACTGACAGGTAGCAGACTACCTCGCCTTAACTGCAGATATCGACACTCTGAGGAGCGATGAACCCCTTGACTACTGGGTGTGCAGGCTTGACCTGTGGCCTGAGCTATCCCAATTCGCAATAGAACTTCTCGCCTGCCCCGCTTCAAGTGTCCTGTCAGAAAGGACCTTCAGCGCAGCAGGAGGTAATGTCACTGAGAAGAGAAGTCGCCTAAGTCAAAAAAGTCTAGATTACCTCACCTTTATTAAGATGAATGAGGCATGGACATCAAAGGGGCTGACAGTGGGCAATGCCTTGGGCTATAAAATGGTCCACACGCTGCTGTATTTAATCTCTGCATGCCAGGAGACTTGTGTGACTTCTCCGCCACCAACTAGGGTTCAAGCCGCAATGTTTTAGTGCACTTTCTGCCTGGAAAACATCAATTTTTCCGGCCACTGCTACAGCAGCGGCTGCAACAATACCTGATTTTTCTGGCCTCTGGTGCTGCACTGTGGCTGCAAAAACAAAACAAAAAAAAGGCACATACATGTGTCAATTCCCCTTCGTGATCGTTACCTTGTTGTGGTGAAGGGGCTTGCGTATCACAATGAAGCGATCACCTCTATGAGTGTGTTGGCAATGTTGGCACACCCCAGATGATAAGGTCGTTGCTTCATTGTGAACAGACCAAAAGCGATTGGCTGGATAATTTTTCATAGAAAAAACATTAATTTTCTTTGTGATCATCTAAGGTGATCATTAAAGCCTAATAGGCCAACAATGGGCCCACACTGCAGAATCATAGTTTTCTGGGTCACTTAACTGTCACTGAACTACCTCAGGACGACCATAGGCTTTGAAAAATCACCATCGCCTGCAATCTCCCGAACGTGCGCACGAGCACAGTCATCACTACACCAAGATTGACGCATAGAGGAATAAAATTTATGTCATGAGTGTGTCAACTATAGACAACTCTTTGCGGTTGTTTGCGGTGCGTTAAACGGGGAGTTTGGTCTGTCAGAGTTTGGTCTGTCACTGTGAAGCGGGCGTAACCCTTACACTACCTGATCGATACAACATCATACCTGATCGTATACACACACTGGATGTTTTAAAGCACGTCATTCCAAACAATTTAGGAATGTTAGGTGATTTATGCCCTTTATGGATTAAAACCCGACTCTGCGTCAACTACGTAATTTTCCATGGGAGTTTTGCCATGGGTCCCACTCCGGCATGCCACAGTCCAGGTGTTAGTCCCCTTGAAACAACTTTTCCATCACTATTGTGGCCAGAAAGAGCCCCTGTGGGCTTAAAAATTTGCCTGCCTATTGAAGTCTATGGCTGTTCGCCCGGTTCGCGAACACTTGCGTAAATTTGCGTAAATTTTAACATGTCTAATGGCATTACAGTGATGGCAATACTTACCAACATGTTTATTGGCTGCTTAGAAGGTGCCAAACGTCCGGCAAGGAGACTCGAGCATGGCGCTCGAGCACATGTGGTACTCGGCAGAGCGCTCTGATCTGCCGAGCATAGCGATGCTTGAGCCGAACCAGTACTCGGCCGAGCATGCTCGATCATCACTAGCCAACAGTAAAATTGTTATACGATGACCGCCTAATGTACCTCCAGCCACATTATAAATTGTTATTTTCTGTACGGTGAATGAATCATTTTTGGGGCCTGTAGTCCACTGGCCTACAGTAAAATTGATATCCATTCACGTCTAGAGTTGAGCGAACACCTGGATGTTCGGGTTCGAGAAGTTCGGCCGAACTTCCCGGAAATGTTCGGGTTCGGGATCCGAACCCGAACCGAACTTCGTCCCGAACCCGAACCCCATTGAAGTCAATGGGGACCCGAACTTTTGGGCACTAAAAAGGCTGTAAAACAGCCAAGGAAAGAGCTAGAGGGCTGCAAAAGGCAGCAACATGTAGGTAAATCCCCTGCAAACAAATGTGGATAGGGAAATTAATTAAAATAAAAATAAAAAAACTAAAAATGACCCAATATCAATTGGACAGAGGTCCCATAGCAGAGAATCTGGCTTCACGTCAGCAGAGAATCAGTCTCTTCATGCCATAGCAAAGAATCTGGCTTCATGTCAGCAGAGAATCAGTCTCTTCATGCCATAGCAGAGAATCTGGCTTCATGTCACCCACCACTGGAACAGGCCACTGTCACATATTTAGGCCCCGGCACCCAGACAGAGGAGAGAGGTCCCGTAACAGAGAATCTGGCCTTATGTCAGCACAGAATCTGTCTTCATGTCATAGCAGAGAATCAGGCTTCACGTCACCCACCACTGGAACAGGCCACTGTCACACATTTAGGCCCAGGCACCCAGGCAGAGGAGAGAGGTCCCGTAACAGAAAATCTGGCCTTATGTCAGCGCAGAATCAGTCTTCATGTCATAGCAGAGAATCAGGCTTCACGTCACCCACCACTGGAACAGGCCACTGTCACACATTTAGGCCCAGGCACCCAGGCAGAGGAGAGAGGTCCCGTAACAGGGAATCTGGCCTTATGTCAGCGCAGAATCAGTCTTCATGTCATAGCAGAGAATCAGGCTTCACGTCACCCACCACTGGAACAGGCCACTGTCACACATTTAGGCCCAGGCAGAGGAGAGAGGTCCCGTAACAGAGAATCTGGCCTTATGTCAGCACAGAATCTGTCTTCATGTCATAGCAGAGAATCAGGCTTCACGTCACCCACCACTGGAAAAGGCCACTGTCACACATTTAGGCCCAGGCACCCAGGCAGAGGAGAGAGGTCCCGTAACAGAGAATCTGGCCTTATGTCAGCGCAGAATCAGTCTTCATGTCATAGCAGAGAATCAGGCTTCACGTCACCCACCACTGCAACAGGCCACTGTCACACATTTAGGTCCAGGCAGCCAGGCAGAGGAGAGAGGACCCGTAACAGAGAATCTGGCCTTATGTCAGCACAGAATCTGTCTTCATGTCATAGCATAGAATCAGGCTTCACGTCACCCACCACTGGAACAGGCCACTGTCACACATTTAGGCCCAGGCACCCAGGCAGAGGAGAGAGGTCCCGTAACAGAGAATCTGGCCTTATGTCAGCACAGAATCTGTCTTCATGTCATAGCAGAGAATCAGGCTTCACGTCATCCACCACTGGAACAGGCCACTGTCAAACATTTAGGCCCAGGCACCCAGGCAGAGGAGAGAGGTCCCGTAACAGAGAATCTGGCCTTATGTCAGCGCAGAATCAGTCTTCATGTCATAGCAGAGAATCAGGCTTCACGTCACCCACCACTGGAACAGGCCACTGTCACACATTTAGGCCCAGGCACCCAGGCAGAGGAGAGAGGTCCCGTAACAGAGAATCTGGCCTTATGTCAGCACAGAATCTGTCTTCATGTCATAGCAGAGAATCAGGCTTCACGTCACCCACCACTGGAACAGGCCACTGTCACACATTTAGGCCCAGGCAGAGGAGAGAGGTCCCGTAACAGAGAATCTGGCCTTATGTCAGCACAGAATCTGTCTTCATGTCATAGCAGAGAATCAGGCTGCACGTCACCCACCACTGGAACAGGCCACTGTCACACATTTAGGCCCAGGCACCCAGGCAGAGGAGAGAGGTCCCGTAACAGAGAATCTGGCCTTATGTCAGCACAGAATCTGTCTTCATGTCATAGCAGAGAATCAGGCTTCACGTCACCCACCACTGGAACAGGCCACTGTCACATATTTAGGCACAGGCACCCAGGCAGAGGAGAGAGGTCCCGTAACAGAGAATCTGGCCTTATGTCAGCACAGAATCTGTCTTCATGTCATAGCAGAGAATCAGGCTTCACGTCACCCACCACTGGAACAGGCCACTGTCACATATTTAGGCCCAGGCACCCAGGCAGAGGAGAGAGGTCGCATAACAGAGAATCTGGCTTCATGTCAGCACAGAATAAGTCTTCATGTCATAGCAGAGAATCAGGCTTCACGTCACCCACCACTGGAACAGGCCACTGTCACACATTTAGGCCTCGGCACCCAGACAGAGGAGAGGTTCATTCAACTTTGGGTTGCCCCGCAATATAATGGTAAAATGAATTTAAAAATAGTATTGAATGAGGAAGTGCCCTGGAGTAGAATAATATATTGTTAAGGGGAGGTAGTTAATGTCTAATCTGCACAAGGGATGGACAGGTCCTGTGGGATCATGCCTGGTTCATTTTTATGAACGTCAGCTTGTCCACATTGGCTGTAGACAGGCGGCTGCGTTTGTCTGTAATGACGCCCCCTGCCGTGCTGAATACACGTTCAGACAAAACGCTGGCCGCCGGGCAGGCCAGCACCTCCAAGGCATAAAAGGCTAGCTCTGGCCACGTGGACAATTTGGAGACCCAGAAGTTGAATGGGGCCGAACCATCAGTCAGTACGTGGAGGGGTGTGCACAGGTACTGTTCCACCATGTTAGTGAAATGTTGCCTCCTGCTAACACGTTCAGTATCAGGTGGTGGTGCAGTTAGCTGTGGCGTGTTGACAAAACTTTTCCACATCTCTGCCATGCTAACCCTGCCCTCAGAGGAGCTGGCCGTGACACAGCTGCGTTGGCGACCTCTTGCTCCTCCTCTGCCTTCGCCTTGGGCTTCCACTGGTTCCCCTGTGACATTTGGGAATGCTCTCAGTAGCGCGTCTACCAACGTGCGCTTGTACTCGCGCATCTTTCTATCAAGCTCCAGTGTAGGAAGTAAGGTGGGCACATTGTCTTTGTACCGGGGATCCAGCAGGGTGGCAACCCAGTAGTCCGCACACGTTAAAATGTGGGCAACTCTGCTGTCGTTGCGCAGGCACTGCAGCATGTAGTCGCTCATGTGTGCCAGGCTGCCCAGAGGTAAGGACAAGCTGTCCTCTGTGGGAGGCGTATCGTCATCGTCCTGTGTTTCCCCCCAGCCACGCACCAGTGATGGGCCCGAGCTGCTTTGGGTGCCACTCGCTGTGAACATGCTTCATCCTCATCCTCCTCCACCTCATCCTCGTCCTCCTCGTCCTCCAGTAGTGGGCCCTGTCTGGCCACATTTGTACCTGGCCTCTGGTGTTGCAAAAAACCTCCCTCTGAGTCACGTCGAAGAGACTGGCCTGAAAGTGCTAAAAATGACCCCTCTTCCTCCTCTTCCTCCTGGGCCACCTCCTCTTCCATCATCGCCCTAAGTGTTTTCTCAAGGAGACATAGAAGTGGTATTGTAACGCTGATAACGGCGTCATCGCCACTGGCCATGTTGGTGGAGTACTCGAAACAACGCAGCAGGGCACACAGGTCTCGCATGGAGGCCCAGTCATTGGTGGTGAAGTGTGTCTGATCCGCAGTGCGACTGACCCGTGCGTGCTGCAGCTGAAACTCCACTATGGCCTGCTGCTGCTCGCACAGTCTGTCCAGCATATGCAAGGTGGAGTTCCACCTGGTGGGTACGTCGCATATGAGGCGGTGAGCGGGAAGGCCGAAGTTACGCTGTAGCGCAGACAGGCGAGCAGCGGCAGGGTGTGAACGCCGGAAGCGCGAACAGACGGCCCGCACTTTATGCAGCAGCTCTGACATGTCGGGGTAGTTGCGAATGAACTTCTGCACCACCAAATTCAGCACATGCACCAGGCAAGGGATGTGCGTCAAACCGGCTAGTCCCAGAGCTGCCCATTATGGCACACCACCAGGCCGGGCTTGAGGCTCACCGGCAGCAACCACTCGTCGGTCTGTTGTTCTATACCCCGCCACAACTCCTGTGCGGTGTGGGGCCTGTCCCCCAAACATATGAGTTTCAGAATGGCCTGCTGACATTTACCCCGGGCTGTGCTGAAGTTGGTGGTGAAGGTGTGTGGCTGACTGGATGAGCAGGTGGAAGAAGAGGAGGAGAAAGCTGAATAGGAGGAGGAGGAGACAGGAGGCAAAGAATGTTGCCCTGCGATCCTTGGCGGCGGAAGGACGTGCGCCAAACAGCTCTCCGCCTGGGGCCCAGCCGCCACTACATTTACCCAGTGTGCAGTTAGGGAGATATAGCGTCCCTGGCCGTGCTTACTGGTCCACGTATCTGTGGTTAGGTGGACCTTGCCACAGATGGCGTTGCGCAGTGCACACTTGATTTTATCGGACACTTGTTTGTGCATGGAAGGCACGGCTCTCTTGGAGAAGTAGTGGCGGCTGGGAACAACATACTGTGGGACAGCAAGTGACATGAGCTGTTTGAAGCTGTGTGTGTCCACCAGCCTAAATGACAGCATTTCATAGGCCAGTAGTTTAGAAATGCTGGCATTCAGGGCCAGGGATCGAGGGTGGCTAGGTGGGAATTTACGCTTTCTCACAAATGTTTGTGAGATGGAGAGCTGAACGCTGCCGTGTGACATGGTTGAGATGCTTGGTGACGCAGGTGGTGGTGTTGGTGGTACATCCCATGTTTGCTGGGCGGCAGGTGCCAACGTTCCTCCAGAGGCAGAGGAAGAGGCTGAGGCGGCGGCAGCAGCAGCAGAAGAGGCCGAGGTGGCGGCAGCAGCAGAAGAGGCCGAGGCGGCAGCAGCAGAAGAGGTAGCAGGGGGAGACTGAGTGACTTCCTTGTTTTTAAGGTGTTTACTCCACTGCAGTTCATGCTTTGCATGCAGGTGCCTGGTCATGCAGGTTGTGCTAAGGTTCAGAACGTTAATGCCTCGCTTCAGGCTCTGATGGCACAGCGTGCAAACCACTCGGGTCTTGTCGTCAGCACATTGTTTGAAGAAGTGCCATGCCAGGGAACTCCTTGAAGCTGCCTTTGGGGTGCTTGGTCCCAGATGACGGCGGTCAGTAGCAGGCGGAGTCTCTTGGCGGCGGGTGTTCTGATTTTGCCCACTGCTCCCTCTTTTGCTACGCTGTTGGCTCGGTCTCACCACTGCCTCTTCCTCCGAACTCTGAAAGTCAGTGGCACGACCTTCATTCCATGTGGGGTCTAGGACCTCATCGTCCCCTGCATCGTCTTCCACCCAGTCTTGATCCCTGACCTCCTGTTCAGTCTGCACACTGCAGAAAGACGCAGCAGTTGGCACCTGTGTTTCGTCATCAGAGACGTGCTGAGGTGGTATTCCCATGTCCTCATCATCAGGAAAAATAAGTGGTTGTGCGTTAGTGCATTCTATCTCTTCCACCCCTGGGGAAGGGCTAGGTGGATGCCCTTGGGAAACCCTGGCAGCAGAGTCTTCAAACAGCATAAGAGACTGCTGCATAACTTGAGGCTCAGACAGTTTCCCTGATATGCATGGGGGTGATGTGACAGACCGATGGACTTGGTTTTCATGCGCCATCTGTGCGCTTTCTGCAGAAGACTGGGTGGGAGATAATGTGAACGTGCTGGATCCACTGTCGGCCACCCAATTGACTAATGCCTGTACCTGCTCAGGCCTTACCATCCTTAGAACGGCATTGGGCCCCACAAAATATCGCTGTAAATTCTGCTGGCTAATGGGACCTGAGGTAGTTGGTTCACTAGGACGTGTGGCTGTGGCAGAACGGCCACGTCCTCTCCCAGCACCAGAGGGTCCACTAACACCACCACGACCATGTCCACGTCCGCGTCCCTTATTAGATGTTTTCCTCATTGTTCCCGTTCACCACAATTTTGAGAATGGCAAATTTGGGAATAGTTTTTCAACCTAGAACAAAAAGTGTGCTTTTACGGTCACTACAAATAACTTGACCAGCTAAAACAGTACAGATTTGGTTGTATAGAAATGTCAGGCCTGTTTTTTTTTTGCGCTGTGTGACAGGTATAGGTTTAATCACAGAATCAGACTTCTATCTGCACGGTAGCGTGTGTCTTAGGTTTTTCTGAATGACACTATCAGCACCTTCAATGTAAGATATCCTTTTTGGGATAGATTTCAAGTAGGCCTCATATACCAGAAACTAGTTATTTTGAGAATGTCAAATTTGGGAATAGTTTTTCAACCCAGAACAAAAAGTGTGCTTTTACGGTCACTACAAATAACTTGACCAGCTAAAACAGTACAGATTTGGTTGAATAGAAATGTCAGGTCAATTTTTTAGGCGCTGTGTGACAGGCTCAACTTGCCCCTGATGTAGTGTATGGCCAAAAAATAACCACACTATTGATGGTTAAATGCACTTGGGTGACACAGGCTCAGCCTGCACCAGATGTAGTATATGGCCAAAAAATAACCAGACTGTTGATGGTTAAATGCACTTCGGTGACACAGGCTCAGCCTGCAGCTGATGTAGTATATGGCCAAAAAATAACCAGACTGTTGATGGTTAAATGCACTTCGGTGACACAGGCTCAGCCTGCAGCTGATGTAGGATATAGCACAAAATAACCACACTATTGATGGTTAAATACACTTGGTGATAGCTTGTGCTGGCGCACCACAAGTCACAAAATGGCCGCCGATCACCCCAGAAAAAAGTGATCTAAAAACGCTCTGGGCAGCCTCAAAAAAGTGAGCAAGTCGATATTAGCACTTCAATGATCCACAGCTGCAGATCGATCACAGAATGAAGTCTTTTGGAGGAGTTAATCTGCCTAATCTCGCCCTAACGTCGCAGCTGCAACCTCTCCCTATGCTTGAATCAGCAGAGTGACGTGCAGCGCTACGTGACCCAAGCTTATATAGAGGCTGGGTCACATGCTGCACTGGCCAATCACAGCCATGCCAATAGTAGGCAAGGCTGTGATGGTCTCTTGGGGCAAGTAGTATGACGCTTGATGATTGGCTGCTTTGCAGCCTTTCAAAAAGCGCCAAGAAAGCGCCGAACACCGAACCCGAACCCGTTTTTTTATGAAAATGCTATACAGTTCGGGTTCGCTCATCCCTATTCACGTCTAATATACCTCCAGCCACATAATCACTTGAACTTTTCTTTACCTTGAATGCCTAATTGTTGGGGCCTTGGAAGAATTCAACACCTATGACAACCAGGTTTTATCGAATTTAAACTATTATCATTTGGGGTTTATTTAAGAGGGGGGATTTTGTTAGCCATGTTTTTAATCCAATTTTATATTTTTCGTTCTTTTAAACATATGTATTTGACATATATTTGAAATGTCCTGCAGTAAAATTGAAATCCAATATTCCTCCAGCCACATAATCACTTGATGTTTTCTGTCCGGTGAATTAATCATTTTTGGGGACTGTAGAACACTGGACTGCAGTAAAATTAATATCCATTGATTGTCTAATATACTTCCAGCCACATAATAACTTGATCTTTTCTGTATGGTGAATGCATAATTTTTGGGGCCTATAGTCCACTTGCCTGCAGTAAAATTGATATCCAATGACCGTCTAATATACCTCCAGGCACATATTCACTTGATGTTTTCTGTCCGGTGAATTAATAATTTTTGGGGCCTGTAGTCCACTGGTCTGCATTAAAATTTATATCCAATGAACAGTAAAATTGTTATACGGTGACCGCCTAATGTACCTCCAGCCACATTATCAATTGTTTTTTTCTGTATAGTGAATGAATAATTTTGGGGGCCTATAGTCCACTGGCCTGCAGTAAAATTGATATCCAATGACCGTCTAATATACCTCCAGATGCATAATCACTTGTTCTTTTCTGTTCGTTGAATGAATCATTTTTGAGGCCTGTACTCCACTGGCCTGAAGTAAAATTGTTATCCAATGACTGTCTAATATACCTCTAGCCACATAATCACTTGATGTTTTCTGTCCGGTGAATGCCTATTGTTTGGGGCTTGTGCTCCACTGGCCTGCAGAAAAATTGATATGCAATGACCGTCTAATATACCTCTAGCCACATAATCACTTGATGCTTTCTGTCCGGTGAATGCCTAATGTTTGGGGCCTGTATTCCCATGGTCTAAAATCTAATTTTTCTAGGCTCTTCAGCAGGGCACATTTTTGACAAAAAAATGGCCCCTGATTAAAATACATATTTTTGGGGGGAATTTTTGCCATTGGTCCCACTCTGGTATGTCACTGTCCATGTTGTGGGACGATATGAGCACTTCTATTAAGTATTTGTTGGCTGCAAATATGACCTGAAGGTTTTTCAGTTTTGCTTGCCATTAAAGTGAATGGGGCCTGCCGCGAACTTGCGGTTCGCGAACATTTGTAACAGATATTTATACAAAAATCTTTTCAGAGACTAAAGTATTTTTAAGGACTATTGTGTGTGACAGCAGCAATATATATTTTTAGCAAATCCTGTGCAAAATACTGTGTAATAGGCCACTGCGGACAGTCAAATTATTTGCACCACATCTCCTGTTTAAAGTTTGCTCTTCCCTCATATATCAGTGACATCCAGTACACTTTTTCTGTAGACGGTGTCCCCTGTAGACAGTGAAATAATCCGAGCCACATCTCATGTTTAAAGTGTGTGCATCCCTAAAATATTAGTGACATCAAGTGCACTTTTCCGTAGACACTGCAAACTGTGACATTACCTGTGGTACCTGTCCTGTATAACATTTCCTCATCAAAATTGGAAATTGCACATACACTTCCAAATCCTATGCTACTGTACATGTGACATACTTCCAAGCATAAATCTCATTTAAAATGATGAAGGGGAGCAGTAAGGGACAGGGAAGTGGCCGTGATGCTGATGGTGCACGCAAAGGCCGTGACCCTGGGTGCGGAGAAACAGTACCTGCGGCCAGAGCACACGAAAAACAATCAGATTTCTAGCTTCATGTCCCAGTATTACCTCCTTTAATAGATAAACAGTTTGATTAGGCCTCGATTCTCAAATTGGGGTGAAAAACCTGTCTGCTTTTATTCTTAGTGGGGTGTCCACATTGAAATTGAATAATTTATTTTACATATACAGTTAGTATTACAGTATAATATGTGCAATATATAGTTGCCATGGCCATCCACAGGAGTGGGCAGTGGCAAAAATGTTACTGGAGCTTGCAGAAGTAGCAGCAGAAGGGGGTTGGTAGCAGCAGCAGCTCCACCAACAGGTCAGAGCTGCCACTGTCATCCAGCGGTCATGTTTTTCTTTTGGTTTAGCTGGGAGTTAACTAGGACTGTTGATAGCCTGAACTATGATGTGCACGTCCATATACTGTATGAGACCTGCCTGTCATACTGACACACAGCACCAGTTTCTCTACCAGAAAGGACTAGCTATGCATGTGGCTGAAATACACAGTGATGTACACCCAGATAAACTCTCCCTGAAGATATAGCTGATTTAACATGCTTTGTGACAAATTAATTAAAATTTGGTAAAGCGTCCAAATCAAATTTTTATAAACTTCACTCATCTCTAATTATGATTTCTTTAGAAATTGAATCAACCAAATCCCCTCTTCAAAATTTCAGTGGCTCTAACAGGTCAAGCACTCCTACTATATGAAAGATTTGTTAAACAGGAAATCAAGGACCAACCTTCTGTTAAAATTCGGCTTCATTTTGGTTTACACTGTATATAGCATGTGAGAGTGAATCTAGATCGCACATCCTCAATGCTATGCTTTTGATATGACAACTGTTTTACAGTATAATAAAACATGGCTTCTTAGCACAATTTATAATAAATATAACCCTATGCTATGAACTAAAAGGAGGCATTGTTATACAGTTTGATCAAAGAGCACAGGCCCACTTACCACGACAAGGTTGCCTCTTCAAGTGGGGACCTACTCTAACTTTGGCGCGTCACTGCGTGTGGCTACTGGGTCCCATTGCCTGCTGGTGCAGTGGCACAGGTGGTCACCGCACAAAGCAAGGGTTAACAGCCAAACCAAATCAATATTTGTGGCCCTGATTCTGTAGTTTACAGAAACACCCCATATGTGGTTGTAAACCGTTATACGGGCACACGGCAGGGCGCAGAAAGAAAGGAATGCCATACGGTTTTTGGAAGGTGGATTTTGCTGGACTGTTTTTTTTGACACCATGTCCCATTTGAAGCCCCCTTGATGCACCCCTAGAGTAGAAACTCCATAAAAGTGACCCCATCTAAGAAACTACACCCCTCAAGGTATTCAAAACTGATTTTACAAATGTTGTTAACCCTTTAGGTGTTCCACAAGAATTAATGGAAAATAGAGATACAATTTCAAAATTTCACTTTTTTGGCAGATTTTCCATTTTAATAATTTTTTTCCAGTTACAAAGCAAGGGTTAGCAGCCAAACCAAACTCAATATTTAAAGCCCTGATTCTGTAGTTTACAGAAACACCCCATATGTGGTCGTAAACCGCTGTACGGGCGCACGGCCGGGCGCAGAAGGAAAGGAATCCCATACGGTTTTTGGAAGGCAGGTTTTGCTGGACTGGTTTTTTTTGACACCATGTCCCATTTGAAGCCCCCCTGATGCACCCCTAGAGTAGAAACTCCATAAAAGTGACCCCATCTAAGAAACGACACCCCTGAAGGTATTCAAACAGATTTTACAAACGTCGTTAACCCTTTAGGTGTTCCACAAGAGTTATTGGCAAATGGAGATGAAATTTCAGAATTAAAATTTTTGGGCAAATTTTCCATTTTAATCCATTTTTCCCAGTAACAAAGCAAGGGTCAACAGCAAAACAAAACTCAATATTTATGGCCCTGATTCTGTAGTTTACAGAAACTCCCCATATGTGGTCGTAAACTGCTGTACGGGCACACGGCAGAGCGCAGAAGGAAAGGAATGCCATACGGTTTTTGAAAGGCAGATTTTGCTGGACTGTTTTTTTTGACACCATGTCCCATTTGAAGCCCCCCTGATGCACCCCTAGAGTAAAAACTCCAAAAAAGTGACCCCATTTTAGAAACTACGGGATAGGGTGGCAGTTTTGTTGGTACTAGTTTAGGGTACATATGATTTTTGGTTGCTCTATATTACACTTTTTGTGAGGCAAGGTAACAAGAAATAGCTGTTTTGGCACAGTTTTTATTTTTTTGTTATTTACAACATTCATCTGACAGGTTAGATCATGTGATATTTTTATAGAGCAAGTTGTCACGGATGCAGCGATTTCTAATTTAAGTAAGTTTTACACAATGATTTCTTTTTTGAAACAAAAAAAATCATGTTTTATTGTTTCCATAGTCTGAGAGACATAATTTTTTCCGTTTTTGGGCGATTACCTTGGGTAGGGTATGATTTTTGCGGGATGAGATGACGGTTTTATTGGCACTATTTTGGGGTGCGTGTGACTTTTTGATTGCTTGCTATTACACTTTTTGTGATGTAAGGTGACAAAAAATTGTTTATTTAGCACAGTTTTTATTTTAAATTTTTTATGATGTTCATCTGAGGGGTTAGGTCATGTGATATTTTTATAGAGCCGTTCGATACGGACGCGGCGATACCTAATAAGTATACTTTTTATTTATTTATGTAAGTTTTACACAATAATATCATTTTTGAAACAAAAAAAAAGTAATGTTTTAGTGTCTCCATATTCTGAGAGCCATAGTTTTTTCAGTTTTTGGGCGATTATCTTATGTAGGGTCTCATTTTTTGCGGGATGAGATGACTGTTTGATTGGCACTATTTTGGGGTGCATAGGACTTTTTGATCGCTTGCTTTTACACTTTTTGTGATGTAAGGTGACAAAAAATGGTTTATTTAGCACAGTTTTTATTTTTTATTTTTTACGGTGTTCATCTAAGGGGTTAGGTCATGTGAGCCGGTCGATACGGACGCGGCGATACCTAATATGTATACTCCCCCCCCCCTATTTTTTACCAATTTTTTTAACTTTATTTGGGGAAAATTACGTTTTTGTTTATTTTTACTTGAAACTTTAAATTTTTGGGGGGAAAACTTTATTTTTTCAACTTTTTTTTCACTTTATTTTTTTTCCCACTTTTGGACTTGAACTTTTGGGGGTCTAATCCTTTACAATGTATTCCAATACTTCTGTATTGGAATGCATTGGCTGTATTAGTAATACTGTCTGTATTACTCATACAGCTTCCGGCCTGTGAGATTCAGGGGGCTGGATCTCACAGGCTCGTCACCGAAAGGCAGCGCGATGCCTTCTTTAGACATCACGCTGCCTTCCATGCCATCGGGTCCCCCCCACAGCCCCATGGGGACCCGATGGCACCAGCGCCGCCGCAACTTAGAAAAGCCACAAACTGCAGGTCTGAATTGACCTGCGGTTTGCGGCTATCGCCGACACAGGAGGGCGGCGGTGATCGGAACAACACATGACGTACTGGTACGTCATGGGTCCTTAAGGACTCGGGAACCATGCCGTACCGATACATCATGGGTCCCTAAGGGGTTAAACACCTATACCATCAAGGGCACCTTAACCAACATCTGGCTGGTGTTCCCTGCAATAGAGAGTGCCCCGGAGGATTTAGGGCTGTCTTCCTCATCACTGCACACGGGCCCAGGGAGGCTCTGCTAACCGTGAGTAAATGAACTACTACCCCCATCTGCCCACAGTCACCTCACGTGTTGCCCCTGCGTACCTGGTCGCTGCACAAGTATGTCACCACCTGCTGGTTCAAGTCCTGCTCCAGGTCTACCTGCTGCTGCTGCTCCTTGTGAGTAGTTTCTTCACTATGCGGGTGAAGAAAGCTACTCCTCAGAGACTGATGGAACTGGTACTGGTCCTGCCACCCAACCCCTCCCCAGCAGCCATGGCAGTGGAACTTGAGCACAGAGGGCCCCCCCCCCGGTCAGACCTGCAAAAGGATTAACAATGGAACAGATAGGTAGCGGCCAACTGACTACATAGGATGTCCTTGTAGTAGTTCTGTTTGTCCTCCCTCTTGGTGGGTGTAAAAAAGGCCCCCATTCTGGACTGGTAGCGAGGGTCCAACAAAGTGGATAGCCAGAAGTCATCCCTCTGCCGAATGTTGACAATTTGGCTGTCACTACGCAAGCAAGTGACATCGGGCCATTTCTGCAAGTGATTTGGAGGGACTCCCTTGCCTCCATCTCCACTGCATACTACTACGGTGTGTCCGGGTCCTCTGTCTCGTCTTGCTCATCCCCCTGTAGCTCCTCTGGCTGCTCCTGCTCCTCCTGTCCTATCAGCTGAGTAGAAAAACCACCCATTTATCTACACATTGCCTGTGCTCCAATATCCTTCTCCCCCTCCTCCTCCTCTTCCAGTTCATCCCTCACAGGGCTCATGTGGCTGTGAGATCTAGGCGCCACGTCTCCTGTCCCCTGACCAGCCATTGTTACCAGCATTTGTTCCAGGACATAAAGCAGTGGAATGATGTCGTTCAGCCTGTAGTCCTGGCAACTGACAAATAATGTGGCATACTCAAAGGGCCTGAGCAAATGACAGGTGTCACGCATGAGCTGCCACTGGCTCACATCGAAGTTACACAGGGGAGTACTCCAATCCGCTTGCATCATCAAGAAATCGTTGATGGCCTTTCCCTGTTCGTATAGTCGGCCCTGCATATGTAGGGTGGAATTGCAATGGGTAGAAACTTTGCATATCAGCCGAAGTTGGGGAATGCCGTTCTGCCGCTGCAGCTCAAGGAGGGTGTGCTTTCCAGTGTACGAGTGGCTGAAATGCATGCAAAGTTTCATGGCTATTTTTAGGATGTCTTGCAGATGGGTGGAAGACTTCAGGAACTGCTTGAACACGTGTGCCATGCAGGGAGCATGGCTCAGCCTTCATTGACGCAGCACCGACACTATGTTTTTCCCGTTGTCGGTCACCATGGTTCAGATTTTCATTTGTCGCTGAGAAAGCCAGGATTTGATTTCTTGATGAATCACATAAAGCAGTTCCTCCTCTTTCTGACTCAATTTGCCCAGGGAAACGAGTTGCAGAACAGCGTGATATCACCATGCCCTGTACATGTGGTATGATGGATGATCACTGTGACTTGTTCCTGCAGGGGAGGCTGAGGACATGGTGGAGGATGAGGAGGCAGAGGCGGACATTGTCGCAGGACCAATGGTGTGACAACGTGGAGGCAGAAGCGGCATGACCTGGCCCAGTTGCTGGTGTGGCTGTGCAGGAACCACATTCATCCAATGGGCCGTAAAGGACATGTATTGTCCCTGGCCGTAGTTACAGCTCCACACGTCGGCGCTGCTGTGCATTTTGGCAGACACTGACAGGCTCAAGGACTGGCCCACATTCTGTTCTACATGTTTGTGCAGGGCTGGTACTGCCTTTTTGGCAAATAAATGACGGCTTGGGATTGTCCCCCTCAGCTCAGCACAAGCCATCAGTTCTCTGAAAGGTGCAGAGTCCACCACTTGGAAAGGGAGGGACTGAAGCATCAGCAACTTGGACAGGAGCACGTTCAGCTTCTGCGCCGTTGGATGCATGCACGCATACTGTTGTCTCTTGGCAATTGCTTCAGTTATCGATTGCTGATGGAATGACTGACAATGAGTAGGAGCAGGAGCATCTGGACCAGCAGAAGATGGGAATGACAGACAGCTCCCATAGGCTGGGGTGGTGGAGTCTTGATTAGCTGAAACTGGGTGTGTGCCACTGGGTAAAGCAGCAGTAGCTGCGGCAGGCTGGACCACCACATCGGAGTCACAATTCTCCAAGGCCACTTTATGGTGACGCTGCCTATGTTGATGCAGGGATGCGGTGCTAATATTGGCACCCTGGCCATGCTTCACCTTCTGCCCACAAATTCTACATATGGCCATGTTGACCTCCTCCGGTGGCTTCACAAAATACTGCTACACCGCTGAGTACCTAATTTTCCCCCCAACATTACTCACTGGCTGACTGCTACTGCTGCTGCTTCCGTGAACCCGTGCACCACTCCTTTCCGGGCAGGTAGTCTGGTGGTCTACCCCGTGCCCATTTGGCTCCCAGCCTCCCACTGCTGCCACCCTGACAGGCAAGCTGCCACCCTCTTCTCCTAATGATGATGAAGCCCCTTCTTCACCTGGCTCCCAAGTGTGATCGGCTTCATCATCATCGAGTATTGTCTGCACTTCACTGATGTCCTCCTCAACGGTCTCTGGGTCAGGAGCCTGACCGCTCGCAACCCAAGCTCCTGCGCCACTCTTCCCATTACTACTTGCCTGCCTAGCGGAGGAAACGGCAGATGTCTCTTCCAGATCTTGGCTGGGCAGTAGCTGCTGACTGTCCTCTAGTATGGTAGCTCTTCCTTCCTGAAAAGTGGAGCTGAGCCCACAGCATATAGTACTACTCGCTTTGAGGGAACAGAAAAGGGCAGAGGCAGATTTAGGACAGGTGAGGGCACAGGGCCTGCTCCTTGGGCCATGCCAACTAAGAGTTGTGTCTGACAAACCCACCGTCTGTTGGCTGGGGGTATCTGATGTCACTTGGAATAACATGGATGACAGAGTTAACCAATCAAGAACCGCTGGGTTGCTGGTCAAGACACGACCGCTTGATGACACCGGGAGCTCAGGCCTCTCGTTGCAACTCCTGCTGCCATGCCCCCTTACTCTGCTGCAACCTCTGCTTGCGCCAGAAACATTTAGACCTCTGCCACTCCTCTATGCATGAACATTACAGGTGAGACTCAAAAGGGACAGAACATGTAGACTGGGCCACAAAAGGGCTCTGCAATGTGTACCTCCTGACGAAGCCTTGTGGCGAAACACGTGTTGAGGTCGAAGCAGTGGGGGAACTGTGTCACCATTTTTCAGCAGCAACATGGGTAGGTAACATGGTATCTGTATTAGGGTGGGACTAGTGACTTACAGTTATTGTTATATGCCATCTTTATGAGTAGTATTGCACCGTCCAATTATACCCTACAGCATCCTTTGCTTGGACGCTGTGAATAAGAGCTAGGTAGTTGTTCAACACTAGGGGACAGCAATTGCACCCGCAACTACTCCAATGTTCACAGCTTCTGTTTATTGTCTGTTACCTGCTGTATATGGTCACATTATCCCCCATTGTGATTCTCCACATTGCAGAGCCCTTTTGTGGCCCAGTCTCCATGTTCTGTCCCTTTTGAGTCTCACCTGTAATGTTCATGTGATTTATAATAAATAAAATGAGATTTTTTTACCTTGTTAAATCCTTGCTCTTTTTTTGTACAAGTTGCAGTAAGTTGGTGAGTGAGGTTCGGTTTTTGGGTTATTGTAGGCTCTAACTCCTCTATGCATGGCCTGGCACTTCTCTGCCTGACATACTTGTAGCTGAACTAAACAAATTAAACAGAAATTGAAACACCCCTAAAAGCGACAAATATATTTTTCTTTTTGTACTGAAATAGGCCACTATACTCTTTCACCAGAATTAACTGCAGAAATGCACTAAGAATATATTTTTCTTGTAGTACTGAAATATGACCCTATACACTTTGACCAGGAAAAACTGCAACAGTGCAGTGCGTATATATTTTTCTTTTTTTACTGAAATACACCACTATACACTTTCAACAGAAATAACTGCAGAAGTGAACTAAGAATATATTTTTCTTGTTGGACTGAAAAAGGCTACTATTCACTTTGACCATAAAAAATTTAAAGAGTGAAGTGAGTATATATTTTTCTTGTAGTACTGAAATACGCCCCTATATGCTTTCAACAAAAATAACTGCAACAGTGCCGTGTGTATATATATTAATTTTTTTACTGTAATATGCCCCTATACGCTTTCAACAGAAATAACTACAGAAGTGAAATGCGTATATATTTTTCTTGTAGTACTGATATAAGATACTAAAGATTCTAAGATATAAGCCACTAAAGGCTTTTCAACATAACACTTGCAGCCCAATAACAAATAGCTGAAATGACAGAGCTGTCTAATGACTATTTGGATCCCCAAATAATCTTTCCCTGCACTTATAAATCCCTTTCCTATGAATTTCCCTAGCGCCTTCTGACGTCTCTCCCTGCACTAAGATGCTGTGAAATGATTCCACCCTATCCTTTCCCTGCACTTATAAATAGTTTTTCTGTCTTTTTTTTATCCACAATCAGGTTTTTACAATTGCTGTCCCTAGCGCCTTCACACATCTGTCCCTGCACTCTGAACGCTGGAAAATGTCTGACTCTAAGATGGCCACCATATTTATAGGGCTGTGACATCACAGGACTGGCTAGCTGCTGATTGGCTGCATGAAGGCATGTCAATCTGGATGATCCCGCCTTGCCAGAGTTCCTTGCCCCATGTCCTCAATGCTCACGCGTGTAGCCGCCATTTTAGGAAAAATGTGATTCGTTATTTTGACGCGTAAGGAAATTAGCATGCATTGCGAATCAAATTTTTCCTGAAATTATAAACGAATTCCACTTCGTCAGCTTTGATTCCCTCATCTCTAAAATATAAAAATAACAAACTAACTAACAAAATAAAAATAACTGTGCAGAAGAAATAGTATTTCTGACACTGATAATGTATCCATTATGCCCCCCAAAAATTATTGTGCTAAGCTGATACTGTGCCAAGGTGCCCTCCACAGCAATAGTGCTCCCCATCATGTTTCCCGTAGTCCCCCATAGTAATAATTCTCTTTACAATGTGTGACAGTAGAAAAATGCCCCCTGATAATGTGCACCAGTACAAACATACCCGCCTATAATGTGTGATAATACAAAAAATACCCCCATTCCTTTCACTTCAGACCCTCATATCAGACCTTAAAGAGGACCTTTCACTAGAATAAAAAATGTAAACTAAGCATACAGACATGGAGAGCGGCACCCAGGGATCTCCCTGCACTTACTATTATCCCTGGGCGCCGCTCCGTTCTCCCGGTATAGGCTCCGGTAGCTTCATATGTTCAGTTCAACTGGGTGGAGCCTGCCGGCGTCTCCTTCTCCCAGGCTGTAGCGCTGGCCAATCGCAGCGCTCAGCTCATAGCCTAAGAGAAAAAAAAAACTCTCAGGCTATGAGCTGAGCGCTGCGATTGGCCAGCGCTACAGCCTGGGAGAAGGATACGCCGGCAGGCTCCACCCAGTTGAACTGAACATATGAAGCTACCGAAGCCTATACCGGGAGAACGGAGTGGCGCCCAGGGATAATAGGAAGTGCAGGGAGATCCCTGGGTGCCGCTCTCCATGTCTGTATGCTTAGTTTACATTTTTTATTCTAGTGAAAGGTCCTCTTTAATTAGATACTCAAATCAAACTGCCATATCAGATCCTCAGACCCCATATCAGATCCTCAGACCCTCATATCAGATCTGACCCTCATATCAGATCCTCAGACCCTCATATCAGATCCTCAGACCCTCATATCAGATCCTCAGACCCCCATATCAGATCCTCAGACCTCCATATCACATGCTTAGGCCAGATATTGATGCTTAGACCCCCATATCAGATGCTCAGAACCCCATATCACATGCTTGGGCCCCGATATTGATGCTCTGACCCCCATATCACATACTTGGGCTTCCATATCAGATTCTCAGACCCCTATATCAGATGCTCAGACCCCCATAGCAGATGCTCAGACCTCTAATAGACCTCAGATCAGGCTCAAAATAAATAAACTTACTTCTACTGCTCTGCCGCTGCTCTCCATGTCCAGTGTCCTCTCCTGCAGTCCCCGCTCGCTGGTCTCCTCAATCCTGGGCTGCACTGTCACCTAACTGCGTGCAGCTGTCCTAAAGCTGTATGCAGTCAGGACAATGCAGCACAACCCGAAAGGGCCAGGGATAAGGGTTGAGTACAGCGCTCACAGTTCTTCACTCCCCCACCTCCTAAACCTTTGGATTACTACAAAATTATATATCTATCTGCTCAACTCCCCCTGCTCTATAAAATGCTTTCTGCAGCTCAAATACCATGTTCAATGGGATAGATTCACTTTAAGCCTCCTCGAATATTATTGTCATTCTCTATATAATTTATCCGTGTTCCAGATAAAATAAAATGATTCATGCTATTATATCTTTGTTCATCAATCTTTTACCCACACATTACTAGGTTTATTCTGTCTAATTCATCTACTTACATCCTTAAGTTCTGAATGATAGAACCTGACATGAAAAAACAACTTAAAAGTGACATCAGATATTATAATTGAATTACACTTGTATTCCTTATAACAAGCTACCATAAACTTTAAAGCCTTACTAAGCTTTCACCAAACTTTGCTTTTACTAATAGTACAGTGAGTATAAATGGCAGCACCATTTCTTGCCATTATATCACTTGTATCTGCAATTTTTAGGGGTTTTCTAATAGTAAATATCTAGTTTGCAGTTTTCTCAGACATGGTGGGTAGAGACAATCTCCTTCCTAACTATCTTTCAGTCACTCAGAAGAAGCCCCAGGATAATGGAGGATTTTACAGAGAAGTATAGACCTGTATTTTTGTGAAAGAAGCACTTATGAGCTATACCTGTCCTACTTAGTTATGTATCTATTTGTCTATGCCTGTCTCTTCAGCTCCTCCTCTCTCCTCCCCCTTTCCTCGCCATAGGCTTGCATTGACATGTGTAATATGACCCTCCTGTAGAGATCATCTGTCCTGAATGGAAAAAGGCTCACCCCTCCTTCCCCCGTGAAAAATAATTAATGGGGGGGGAGGGGGGAGCTGGTAAACAGTTCATAACAGGATAACTAGACATTTTCCACTGACAAAGGATATTACAAGGTTTCTTGTAACTACATGTACTATTGATTTATGAAAAGTTGTGTTAGTTAAAAATACTTTTGATTATCTTCATACCTTTTTGTATGTGCTTAGTTCATTACAATTTTCAGGCAAAAATTGAAGAGCTTAAAATTTTAACTTAGTGTCTATTAATGCTAGCAGAAGTTTTTCACACAAGGAGATCCTCTTAAGCAGGATTGCTAAGATGATATACAGTGCCTATGGAGAACCCACCAAAAGGAAAATGTGCTAAGTAGCTGTTAAGCCTTAAGGGGAAAACTATCAAATGCTAATGGACTGTACAAGCACAACTTGAAACCCATGTCTAAGGTCAAACATTTTAACGGGATTAAAACATGCACATAACTGAAGAGGAAAAATACCAAGTATGTAAAGCTAGGGAATGCAAATTCAGAAGATTTTATTAATGATGCAACCAAGAGGGGGTATTATTTAGCACTGTAATAATGAAGACATGTTTCCTCTGATGTGTTTTATGGCCTGCTGTGACAATGCTACTTTTAGAAGAATACACCTTCTTAAATATTTCTGACATGATTTCACAGAGCCAACAATGATTAACTAAATATTCACAAATGTTTTTTCTTTGTCTTTGTAAAGATTGATTTTGATGTACTCTGATGTGCATTAAAATGCATGATTTACATTTAAATTGTATCTGTAGCTTGTGTTAGAGCATGAAAATTAAGGGGATCAGTGCATTTTTACATTCTTAACACTGATTAATAGCCTATCATAATCATCAGCATTCAGTGGATTATATTGTCACTCAAAAACAGGAGTGTCTTGTTTTTTCAGCATCACTTTACATTTTGATGCAGAATAAAACAGAAAAAAGGCTAGAATGTGGGGAACAGGAAACTGACTCAAGATGATGTTCTTGGGCATAGCTAGGTGTTACATACGTTTTTTCTATGACATGTGGAATATACTGTAAATATAGAACATCTAATGTGGAATATAAAGTAACAAAAATTTGGGCATGAGTAAAGTATTTTTTTTGCTAAACAGTTGCATGAAAAAAGTAAATGGAGTTACCTAGAAAACAATTCCCTAAAATAACTTTTGAAATAAACATTAAAACTAGACACAAGTAATCAAAATTGGGGTACTCCTAAATGTATTATCCTGGCAGCCCCCTTGTTTTCACCATTTAACTCCTGTACAGGGATTGACAGCTGAATCATGGGTGCAAAAGACTCCAGTGATAAGGGGTCAGGAAAAACCGTAGTCAAGGACAGGCTTGGGTCATGGCAGGTAGAGTGCATGCAATCCGAGGTCAGTGCAGGCAGTGGAGGGTCAATACAGAGGTACAGGCACAGGTCAGGTCAGGCAGTAGAGTGTCAGAATCCAGTTAATGGGCAGTAAGTTAGACAATTAGCAGACAACAGAAAAACACACCTTCCCAGGATACTATCAAGTTACAGAATCTATTTCTCAGGCAAGGGAAGGTGCCTTAAGTACTCCAGTGTTGATGATAAGGGTATGAGTGCCAGTGAGAACAAAGCTGCCATACGGGCAGAGGAGGAGAGGCCTTGCTGGCAAGCAGGCCACAGTCTGCATTGGGGGACAGAGCAAGCCCAGCATCTAGGCCTGCCGGGAATCAGAAGAACAACAGAGGTGGGCCTGGGCAACTAGAGAGGTGAGAAGAGCATCCATGACTACAGGCCTTCGCTGTAAAAGGTGGTGTGAGGATTTGCTCTGGTAGGCAGGGTGCGCGGACGCAGTACAGAGGCAAAACAAGTTCGTAAATCAAAATGTCAGGGTTTATTCACACAAAAGGCAAAAGAAAAACAACTTATTACAGTCTTTGTGTTAATTCACACAATGAAAAGTCCATAGAACAGACACGTCACCTTTCTAGCCGTTTTATCCCCGGCAGTTCACAGCAGGCTTTAGGGGGCCTGTTTCCCAGCATACAGCCCTCATGCGGCTCTCAGCCTTCCAGCACGGCACCATGCTTCAGATCCCAAAACAGAGACTCAGATTCTGAGCCCAGCTGCCTATTTAGAGGACAGCCAGGTGCTGCCAAAACCCGGACCGGCACTTAAACTCCAGTCCGGTATTTGATCTCACCTGGCTGGAAATCAGCCCAGCCGCCCATGTTGGGAGGAAAATACCTGCCTTCCCAAACAAAACCCCTTGCTATGTCACAGTGGTTATTTGTTTTTATATTACACCTTCTTCTGTGGTGTCTGCAAATCAGACATCTGGATGGCTCCTTCCTTTTCCCCTATTGGGTTGAGAAAAATAGGTCATGAGGTAAGATTTGTTTATAAATTGCATGATCTTCCCTATTGATACATAAGGAATCTGAATGTTAATTTTGAATGCTCTTTTATTTATTTATAAATTTTTTTTTTACTGCTAGCAGGTTTTTTAAACCGCACTGCAGAAAAAATAAAACTGTACTGTCCATTCTTAACGCAGATACAGGGTGGAATTTGCATCTATAAGGGTACTTTCATACTAGCGTTTTTGTTTTCCGGTATTGAGTTCCGTCACAGGAGCTCAATACCGGAAAAAACTGATCAGTTTTATCCTAATGCATTCTGAAAGGAGAGCATTCCATTCAGGATGCATCAATTCAGTCCCTCTTACGTTTTTTGGACTGAAAAAATACAGCAGCATGCTGCAGTTCTATCTCCGGCCACAAATACTGATCACTTGCCGGAATGCCGGATCTGGCATTAATTTACATTGAAGTGTATTAGTGTCGGATCCGGCATTAAGTGTTCCGGCAAAACGGATCCGGCTTTCCGGTCTGCGCATGTGCAGACCTTTAAAAATGCAAAAGAAAATGAATACCGGATCCGTTTTTCCAGATGACACCGGAGAGACACCGGAGAGACAAATGAATTTGTCAGACGGATTCGAATCCGTCCGACAAATGCCATCAGTTTGCGTCCAGATTGCCGGATCTGCCTGCCGAAATCCTCTACAGCAAGTGTGAAAATACCCTAAATCCCATTGAAAAACATCAGGAATGAAAATTTGCACCAATACATGTAAAAAGTTTTAATGGAAAAATATGTTTCAGTTAAGGAGATGAGATTGGAAATATGGCTTTCACGGGTACTTTGTCGGGCACACCAAGCCTGATTACCGACAAATCTATTCTTCCCAAAAAAGATTGCTCTGGTGAAACATGCCTCAGCATAAGCAACTTTCAGACCTCAGAAGAAATGTTATAGTGCCTGCAGGGGTTGAGGGGTGAATACCAGGGGACAGCCAAGATATTGCCCTTTGGCACAGTTGTCATCTGGTCATGTCATCTCAAAAGTGTATACTACGGTAGTAAGGTTTGGATAAATGGATACAGACTGTAATGTGTGCTATTACACTCAGAGCACAACACCCCTACATGCTCATCACTCCTAAGTTCATATGCAGCCATAGAAGTATTCTTTGGTGGTTTGGATGCGTCTTAAACAGTGCAAAACTGCAGACCAAGTATTTACCAGATGATATCAGGTTAGGATTTTTATTAGGATACAAGTGCAGACAATGCTTTTTGTAGGCAGACTCCATACTTTTTCAGTTGTATTAACCCGAGGAAATATGCTATCTGCACATAAAATACTCTATGTTGTCTGCACTTGTACCCTAATAAATACACTCATACTGATATTATGCTGTATGGTTTAAACTTCAGCAATTGTTTTTCTTCGGATAAAACAGATCCATACCACCAAAGAATAATATTTCCATAACCTACATATCAGTATATGTGCAGCCAAGGGAAAAAAAATAATGCTGCACATCAAAACCTTATCCCATCTGTGAAGCATGGTGGAGGGGGCATCATGGTTTGGGTCTGTTTTGCTGCTTTACGCTGCGTTCAGACCTGAGCGTACGGGATGGAGCGCTCTGTATGCGCGATTTTATGCACGTTTACAGACGCGGCTCCGGAACAAGTGAACGCCCAGGAAGTCTATGTACGGGAACGCGCGACAAGACGCCCCAAAGAAGCTCCTGTACTTCTTGGGGCGTCGGGCGTTTTACAGCGCGATCGTACGCGCTGTGAAACGCTCAGGTGAGAACCATTCCCATAGGGAAACATTGGTTCTTGCCTGTTGAGCGTTTTACAGTGCGTAGGAACGCGCTGTAAAACGCTCAGGTGTGAACCCAGCCTTAGGGTCTGGATGACTTGTTATCCTTGAGGAAACAATGAATTTTAGGGTTTACCAAACCAGATTGTCTGAGAATATAAGAGCATCTCAAGCTAGATTGAAGTTGGTGATACAACATGACAATAACCCAAAGCACACAATGAAAGAAGACTTGTATTTTGAAATAACCAAACCAGAATTCAGTAGCTCCCATCCAGATTCTGTGATATGAACTTAAGATTGCTGTTCATGGACGGCACCCCAGACATATTGATAAACTAACATTTTCAGGACGTAATGGTTCAAAATGTATCCTTTACATTCTGCAAATCTTAAAAACCATTTCAAGAAACTCTTCTAACACTACAAGAAGTGTTGGGTGGATGAGACTATTGCTTTTTCTCCCTGTTCTGTGGAAGTTACCGTAACTAAATTTGCTCAATAAAAAACATGAACAGTACAACTGTTTGTGGTAGATGGTATCTATCAAATATTGTGACTGGCCACACTTCATTTGAAATTTATACAGAAATCTAGATAGTTGCAAAGGATTTTGGCCAGGTGCCCAAATTCATTACAGTTGATTGGACACTTTGTGATCTGCTAATTGGCAAGGAACTCCTTTAATCAGAGGAAAAAAATGAGTATTGATCCTAACACTGCATTATATTCTCTGCCTATTCAATGGCATCTGTCAGCAGATTTGTACCTATGAACCTCACTAACCTGTTGCCTGTGTACTTGTACTTATCCATCGCAGGTGTGCCAGGGAGCAGGTAAGTATAATGTATACAAGGGGACCGGACATTGGGGGGGGATCTTTTAGAATTTGGATAACCCCTTTAATGCATATGGGTTGGTCCCATGTTTAATATATGCAAATGAGCCTCTAGGAACAATGAGGGTGTTGCCATTACGCCTGAAGGCTCAGCTCTCTCTGCTACTGTGATGCCCTTTGATTGACAGGGCTAGGGAGTGAAAAAGTAATCACACTTTTGATTGACATTATTCTTATATGGACATAGTGGGTCATTTACTAACTAGCAATACACCTATATTAGGCGTATTTATGGTGCAAAGGTCCTCTGCTCTGCCATCTGCGTTTTTCTCCGCTTACGCAAGGTCTAAAGAAAGTGGGCATGGTGTGGGTGGGGAAGGGGTCAGGCTGGCAGATCCGTCTCATTTACCACTTTCTATGCCTGGTTTATGCATATAAAATGGTCTAAATGTAAGACAGCTAGGAAGCTAGCTTACATTTATAAGCAGCGCTGGATCCGCCGAAGCCTCTACATAACTCTGGCAGGTGCACCACCCACTATAGGGGATATTAAGGCCGGTGTCTAAAACCCTGGTCTTAATAAATGACCCCTATAGTTTTTCATATTAACAAGAACCATAAATATTATTTAAAAAGAGAGTATGTATATTGCGTGATATTCCTCTAAAAGGATTAATTTATGTATTGCTTCAGACCTGCTGAAACATACTGCTGAAAATTATGAGGCATACTTTGAGCACATTCTGAATATGCTTTCCTTACACTACATTAAAAATCCATTCTTATACACACAATTTAATTTAGAAAATATATTTTATACTTTGAGATTTATTTTCTCCTCTGTAGCCTTTGATTAGACACAGATATTGTTTAACAAATTCTCATTTTTTGTAATCATTTGGGTTCTTGCACATGAGTTTATTAACTCATATAATCTTTTTACTAAGTATTATAACAAAATGACTGACTGTATTGAACTCTTCTTCTAATAGCTGCCTTAGCTTTCATTATTCATTTGCTTGTAATCATACACAAACTTTTACAGCTGAACAAATTTATTTTGTAAGCCTGTGTATTTTTATGGTGCCACTTTATTTGATTTATTCATAGCTACAGTTGTAATACACAAAAACAAACCGACGTAAAGTAAGTTAGAAAAATCCCTGATCCGTGTTAGCTATAGAGAGAATTTGTCAGGATCAAAAGTTTAGGGGCTCATGCACACAACTGTATTATGACTCTGCACAAGCTCTGGGCTTTATGAACTGTAATATGACATCCCTAGTCTGTAGGGCCAAACTGAACAAAACCTCCAAATGCCTTCCAGTGTCATGTAGGATAGGTGGGACCCGCACCTATCAGACATTGGGGGCATATACTAGCAATATACCCCCAATGTCTTGGGGGAGACAGCCCCTTTAACCACCTCAGCCCCCCTAGCTTAAACACCCTTAATGACCAGACCACTTTTTACACTTCTGCACTACACTACTTTCACCGTTTATTGCTCGGTCATGCAACTTACCACCCAAATGAATTTTACCTCCTTTTCTTCTCACTAATAGAGCTTTTATTTGGTGGTATTTCATTGCTGCTGCCATTTTACTTTTTTTGTTATTAATCGAAATTTAACGAAATTTTTGCAAAAAAATGACATTTTTCACTTTCAGTTGTATTTTTTTTTTTTAAAAAACAACATCCATATATAAAATTTTCTTTAAATTTATTGTTCTACATGTCTTTGATAAAAAAAAAATGTTTGGGGTGTCATTTTACATATACCCATGCTGGGTGAGATAAATATCTTGGTCAAATGCCAACTTTGTATAAAAAAAATGGGAAAAGTTGTCTTTTGCCGAGATATTTCTCTCACCCAGCATGGGTATATGTAAAATAACACCCCAAAACACATTGCCCAACTTCTCCTGAGTACGGCGATACCACATGTGTGACACTTTTTTGCAGCCTAGGTGGGCAAAGGGGCCCACATTCCAAAGAGAACCTTTAGGATTTCACAGGTCATTTTTTATTTTTTGTCACAAGTTAGTGGAATATGAGACTTTGTAAGAAAAAAAAATCATAATTTTCCGCTAACTTGTGACAAAAAATAAAAAATTCTAGGAACTTGCCATGCCCCTCACGGAATACCTTGGGGTGTCTTCTTTCCAAAATGGGGTCACTTGTGGGGTAGTTATACTGCCCTGGTAATTTAGGGGCCCTAATGTGTGGGAAGTATTTTGAAATCAAAATGTGTAAAAAATGACCTGTGAAATCCTAAAGGTGCTCTTTGGAATGTGGGCCCCTTTGCCCACCTAGGCTGCAAAAAAGTGTCACACATCTGGTATCGCCGTACTCAGGAGAAGTTGGCAATTGACCAAGATATTTATCTCACCCAGCATGGGTATATGTAAAATGCCACCCCAAAACACATTGCCCAACTTCTCCTGAGTACGGCGATACCACACGTGTGACACTTTTTTGCAGCCTAGATGCGCAAAGGGGCCCAAATTCCTTTTATGAGGGCATTTTTAGACATTTGGATCCCAGACTTCTTCTCACGCTTTAGGGCCCCTAAAATGCCAGGGCAGTATAAATACCCCACATGTGACCCCATTTTGGAAAGAAGACACCCCAAGGTATTCAATGAGGGGCATGGCGAGTTCATAGAAATTTTAGTTTTTTGGCACAAGTTAGCGGAAATTGATTTTTTTTTGTTTTTTTCTCACAAATTCTCCCTTTCCGCTAACTTGGGACAAAAATGTAAATCTTTCATGGACTCAATATGCTCCTCACGGAATACCTTAGGGTGTCTTCTTTCCGAAATGGGGTCACATGTGGGGTATTTATACTGCCCTGAGAAGAAGTCTGGAATAAAAATGGGGTATGGTGAGTTCATGTGAGATTTTATTTTTTGACACAAGTTAGTGGAATATGAGACTTTGTAAGAAAAAAAAATAATAATAATAATAATTTCCGCTAACTTGGGCCAAAAAAATTTCTGAATGGTGCCTTACAGGGGGGTGATCAATGACAGGGGGGTGATCAATGACAGGGGGGTGATCAGGGAGTCTATATGGGGTGATCACCCCGCTGTAAGGCTCCATTCAGATGTCCGTATGTGTTTTGCGAATCCGATCCATGTATCTGTGGATCTGTAAAAAACATACGGACGTCTGAATGGAGCCTTACAGGGGGGTGATCAATGACAGGGGGGTGATCAATGACAGGGGGGTGATCAGGGAGTCTATATGGGGTGATCACCCCCCTGTCATTGATCACCCCCCTGTAAGGCTCCATTCAGACGTCCGTATGTGTTTTGCGGATCCGATCCATGTATCCGTGGATCTGTAAAAAATATACGGACGTCTGAATGGAGCCTTACAGGGGGGTGATCAATGACAGGGGGTGATCAATGACAGGGGGGGTGATCACGGAGTCTATATGGGGTGATCACCCCCCTGTCATTGATCACCCCGCTGTAAGGCTCCATTCAGACGTCCGTATGTGTTTTGCGGATCCGATCCATGTATCCGTGGATCCGTAAAAAACATACGGACGTCTGAATGGAGCCTTACAAGGGGGTGATCAATGACAGGGGGGTGATCAGGGAGTCTATATGGGGTGATCAGGGGTGCGCGCGTTCACAGGAAACAGTCTCGCGAGATGACGCGTATATATGCGTGACTGTGCCTGGAGCTGCCGCCTCCTTCGTTAGGCGGTCCGGAGGCGGTTAAGTTCTCTTCCCATCAGGTATATTTTGTTATGTAAGGTTGGGAATCTTAAAGGAAGTGTGTCACCAAAAATTGTATCTGCTAGTTAAAACCAGACAGCGAAAAATATCCTTTTTTCTAATCTGTTTTTATTTTCTGATTGTAGATTTTTTTATTCCAGTTTCTCAACATGATTATGGGGACGGCCATCTTGCCTGAGCTGGTCTTAACAGCATTTACACAGCATTAAAAAAAAAATTTTTACGGCAGCCACATGGGCCATAGACACAATGGTCTGGAGGAGGCCTCATTGACTGCTATGGGGGAGTTTTCTGGGCATGCTCTGTGACCTGTGCAGAAGTCATTGTACAAGGAAAGAATAGGTAAGCTTTAACAGTCACCTATTATGAATGATGGATCCTGTCTAATCTGTCATTTTAATCCTGCCTGTAATTATATCATATCTGTGTATATATAAGCAGATAACTGCAGTAAACTGATTTGTACAGACCAAGAAGTGGTGCAAATTATTTGGCTTAGTGACTGGTAGGAAAACTGCTAGATTTAATGTTTTTTGTTTAAATATAGATATTGACATAGAAAATGAAAAATAACATTACTAAAAATTCTTTCAAAATATACTAAGCATAAAAACATGATTTAAATAATAGGTCATTTTCTTATGACACATTTCCTTTAAAATCTATATGCAGTAATTATATGGTACCTGTGGACATATGCAAATATGTGGCATTTAGTTTAAAGTGGATGCCATTGTGTAACGGTCGCTACACCAAAGACACATTTCTCTTGCTTAGCGGATAGCTGATTCTCCCTCAACACCTCTAATACTTGTTTAACATGAGACATATGGGATTTGAAGTCAGGAGAGAATATCAAAATGTCGTCAAGATAGACAATAACAAATTTACCTAAGAACTCCCTAAGAATGTCATTCATGAAGTTTTGGAACAGAGCTGGGGCATTGCTGAGTCCAAAAGGCATCATCTGATATTCAAAGTGTCCTACCGGAGTATTGAATGCCGTCTTCCATTCGTCTCCCTCCTTGATTCGGATTAGATTATATGCCCCTTTAAGGTCAATTTTGGAAAACCAGGTTGCCCCCAGAAGCTGGTTAAATAAATCCGGAATCAATGGGGGGGGAGTATGTATTCTGGACAGTGATTTTATTTAATCTCCGGTAAATGATACATGGCCTAAGACCACCATCTTTTTTCTTAACGAAGAAAAACCCCGCCCCCATAGGAGAGACAGAAGGTCTAATATGCCCTTTACCAAGGCTCTCCTTAATATAATCTTCCATGGCCTTGCGTTCGGGCTTAGAAAGATTATAAATTTGCCCCTTAGGAAACTTGGCCCCCTCTACTAGCTCTATAGTACAATCATAAGGTCTATGGGGGGGTAGAACCTCCGGGGTTGGTGATGAGAATACATCAGAATATTCCCTAACAACAGTGGGTAAAGTATCAGACTTTACTGAGACCCCAGCCTGTACCACGGACAAGCACGAGTCACACTTAGGCCCCCATCTCACCAACTCCCCATTGGACCAATCTATAGTGGGGTTATGTAGTCGGAGCCAAGGCAACCCTAGTACCACCTCAGCCGGTAGGTTCTCCAGGACTAAAAGGGAACATCTCTCTGAGTGGCACACACCCACGGTTAGAGAAATCTCCGAGGTACATGAGCTCACCATACCACAAATAAGAGGAGTAGCATCAATAGCCATGACATGGATAGGAGTTGGTAAAGCAAACATTGGAATACCCAATCTTACAGCATACTCAGAGTCAATAAAGCTGGCCGCTGTGCCAGAATCAATAAAGGCCTTACCCGGCCATTTATTTACTCCCAGAGAAATCGTAATGGGTACCAAAAGCTTACATTTAGAAAAATCAGGGTGTACCTGGTCTTTAGGTTGCCTTGCCTTAGGAGACTTGACAGAGAGGACCTTCTTAGGACACTGGTTGATCCAATGGTCAGGATCTCCACAGTAAAAGCATTCTCCACGTCTGCGGCGAAGATTCCCTCGGGTCATGCCAACCTGCATGGGTTCCTCGGTGGAGACCTCAGCATTGTCTCTGGGATAGGCCTCTGGCTGGACCACCATCTGGGAAGAGAACTGTTGTTCCTGTCGTCTCTCTCTAACCCGTCGGTCAAGGCGGACAACAAGGGTCATCATCTCCTCTAAGGTCTCTGGAAGTTGATAACTGACCAGAAGATCCTTTAAATTATCAGACAGACCTGACCTGAACTGACTCTTCAGGGCTGGTTCATTCCATCCTGAGGGGACACACCACCTTCTGAATTGGGTGCAATAATCCTCCGCAGGTAGATTGCCCTGAACCAGTGCCTTTAGAGCCGTCTCGGCTACTAGAGCCCTGTCTGGTTCATCATAGAGGGTACCCAGGGCCTGAAAGAACCCCTCCACAGAAGATAAACAACTGGCGCCAGCAGGTAAAGAGAATGCCCAGTCCTGGGGATCACCCTGTAGTCGGGAAATGATAATGCCCACGCGTTGACTCTCGGGGCCAGAGGACATGGGGCGCAAACGGAAGTAAAGTTTGCAATTCTCCTTAAAAGAGAGAAACTTCTTCTGGTCTCCAGAAAAGGGTTCTGGGAGCTTAATCTGGGGCTCAAAATGCAGACTGGAGGCCTGAGGAGTGGAAGATCCTTGCCTTAACTCAAAAGAACTGAGTTTTTCCCCTAACTCCTGCACCATCTGCGTCAGATTAGAGACATGGTCAGTCAGGGTCACCAGAGGATTCATTATACAGCGGTTATTGGGCCTGTTAATCTGTAACGGTCGCGTACACACACACACAGGGGGGAGGGAAGTGACCACTGCGCTCTACCCTTACCCCTGGCCCTGCCTACTTTCCTCGCGAGTCCTAATGACAGGGGACAACTGGACAGCAATCCCTAGCTTGGAATAAGTGCAGGGATGACAGACAGACAAACAACAGAACGTGAACGGACCGAGTCAATACCAGGAAAGCTACAAAGTACAAATGGAGCAAGCAGAGAATTGTCAGGAGAAGCCGGGGTCATAAACACCAGGAGAGTCGTGAAGTACCAAAGGAGTCAGCAGAGGATTGTCAGGAGGAGGCCGGGGTCAAAATACCAGGAAACCAGCAAAGTACACAAGGAGCAGGCAGAGGATCGTCAGGAATTCAGCAGGAGGTAAGTATGCCAGGAAAGACAAAGTCACAGGTGGAACCTAAATTAACAGGCAACCTGTGGCCAGCAGGCTGCCTGTATTTATAGTGGGGAGTGAGGGTCATGTGACGTGGCCAGCGTCACATGACCGACAGACCAACCAGTCGAGCACCGAGTGATCAGCTCAGCGCTCAAGGCAGACTTAGGAGCAGGGGGCCTCCCAGCTAGCAAAGCTAGCCGCCCTGGGAACGAGGTCAAACACAGATCCTCGCTCCCGAAGCTAAGAAGCAGGTCTGCGGCTAATGGGAGACCGAGTGCACCTTCGGAACCCCGTTACACATTGACTTATATTGTAAAAAGTACAAGCTACAAGATAGTTGCTTATTTCTGTGATTACCGTGTATTAAAAAAACTATGGAGGCCATTTATTATGAGAAATACGCCACTTTTTGGCAGACTTTGGTCTCAGATTCGGTCGCGAAGGAAATTTGCTGCCGACTCACGCGGAAAAAGGGGACGTGACGTAGGAAATAACTTAAATCTTCACAACTTAGGCGCATCAAGCGCAAGCGCAGGGTTATTAAGATCGATGTCTAAAATGCCGGCTTTAATAAATGACCTCATATGACTATGTCTTTCAATACAGTGAAAAATATATGCAGAGAAATATTGTTCACACTTATTACAAAAATGGCATACTTCACATTTTTCAGACCCACATATGATATAGTGTATAGAAGCACCATATGGAATCTTATGGAGTGCTTACACCTCTCGGGAATGGAGCCATAGGAGCTCCTTGTGCAACCATACAAGCTTTGTGCACATGGCACTGACATGTACTGTAAGTAAGAATGTAAAATATTGCAATCAATTCTAGGCTGATTGCTCTAATGTAATTAGGCTACAAGTGGAGGAAGATTGCTGAGACCATTCCAGTCTGAATGTTAATTTCTGTGCAGGCCAAAAAATACAAGCCAACCACTCATAGTTTTTCAGAAGATTGCTTCCCAGAACATCTGATGACTTCAACTCTATTTCCATATTAGTTAAACATACTGTTACAAAAAAAGGTATTATCTAGACAACAGAAAATGCAGACATTCTTACATAGTAACCATATGGTAAAGGCTTTTTTTGAAGACAAGGAAAAATTCATAATTATCTTTGACCATACAATAAAAAACGTGCAAGAAATAACAATTAAAAATACTAGCAATTCAGACATATTAGATGTAGCAAATACTTTTTGCCATGCTGCAATAGTGCTATCTCCACTGGCTATCTGCAAGGTGCTCCTCCTTAAACACTTTCCCTGCATTCAGGTTGAGATACGTAGATGATACTTCAAGTAAAGGACATGACACCATTTCTTAAGCATTTGAGTGATGATTTTATTTGTAATCTGCCTCAGACTGCACCAAGATGCGGGAAAACGACAGCATTTCTAGATTAAACTGTTTCCCCTTTGTTAACCTGGAACTGCATACAAATGTGTGTCAGTATTCAAATATATTTTTGTATAAATACACAATAGAAAGTGCAATAATTCAGGGTGGACTTGCAACATCAATGACCAGGGCCGGACCGGCCTGCCGGGATACCGGGAAACTTCCAGTTAGGCCGGCAGGCCTGAGTGCCGCAAGGCTGCGGCCCTGGTGACAAGTGTGGGTGGCCGGGCACAGCAGGAGATGAGCGCTTCCATTGTGGTAACGCTCATCTCCATAGTCATCTGTATCGCCGTCCAGATGTCTATGCTGCGGCAGGGGAGGGAGAGGTGTGTCCCCTCCTGTTCCTCTGATAGGCTGCCAGCACTAGGCCGGCAGCCTATCAGAGGCTGGTGCAGGCGGTGCAATGACGTCATCGCGCCGCCTGAGCCGTATAGCGAGGGACACAGGCAGGGGTGTAGCTAAACGCTCATGGGCCCTGGTGCAAGAGTTCAGCTTGGGCCCCCGTCCCTCAGTGCTTGTTGGCAAGGGGCAGGGGAGCACATATCCTTCCTGCTGCCTGAGGCAAACATTGAAAGTGCACCCCCCCATACCAAATTCTTAACCTAACCCCTTCCCTCCAGCCAGAGGTGTAAATTGACCAGTATGCACTTCCTATAATGCCAGTGTCTTATGTGGCACAAGGGTCTTTGGGCCCCCTCAGGCTCCTGGGCCCGGTAGCGACTGATACCTCTGCACCCCCTATAGCTACGCCCCTGGACACAGGCCGGAAGAGGCCTGCATCGCATCGCTGGAGGTAAGTATAAGGCTCCTTTTACACGTCCGCATTTTTTTTCCGCAAAAATGAAGAATAGATACGGGATATATGCGGACCCATTCATTTCACTGGGGCAAAAGATGCGGACAGCATTCAGTATGTTGTCCGCATCCGCAATTCCGTACCGTTCCGCAATGCGGATCCGCCAAATAAGTACCGCATGTCCTACTTTTGTCCGCAAATTGCGGACCGTGGCCCCATTGAATTGAATGGGTCCGCAAAAATGCGGATGACATGCGGAAAGATGTCAAATGTCATCCGCATGTCATCCTCAATTGTGTATCGTGAATTGCGGATCTGCAGGAAATAGAAAAATAATCCTGCCCCATGTGACCTTGATCTCCAGGGAGACAGGTGGCAGGAAGACAGGATTCATCTTCAGAGCCGACCAGCACATATATCTGCAGACATCATGTGCAATTTTGAGGTAGAAAAATTGATAGTCCTCATACAAGAGAGGCCAGCCCTGTGGGACTCCAGGACTGAAATATACCACGAACGGGCGATCAAAGATCGTACATGGAATGAAGTGTGCCTAGAGTTGCTGTCCACTGCATGGACCTCCACATCAAAAGAAAAGCAAACTAAATGCGTGAGTAAATACTTTACTTTAAAGTTATGTGTATTTAATATTGGTTAATACACACATTCATGGTGCATGGTGTGTGTATACGGAGCCTGCCATGTACACATATGTATACCCAGCCTGGCAATACACACATTCATGGTGCATGGTGTGTGTATACCCAGCCTGCCATGCACACATGTGTATACCCAGCCTGGCAATACACACATTCATGGTGCATGGTGTGTGTATACCCAGCCTGCCATGCACTGGAGTGCAGGAGTGCATAGCATCATTGCTTGCTATGACGCCGTGTGCTCCTGTACTACAGAGCATGTCAGGCTGGGTATACATGGACCGTGCTCCGCGGATGTGTGCATCACGACTTCTTCCATGAGTGCGCCATATGTCCTGGAACAGCATAGACTGTGTAAATTTGCACATAGTCTATGCTAGTACATGACAGATGTGAAATCACTTTTTTTCTAATATATTACATGTTTTTGTTTTTGTCCAAAAGGCCTATTCAGAAATTGTCATTTTTAACAAAGTCAATATCCTATTTTTTTTGTTTCTAACTAAAACTATCATATATATGAATTTTAAAAAGGCCTCTTTGTAAAAAATTATTATTATTGCTCCTGGAAATGGCCGTAGAGTGGTCACTCCATGCATTGTGGAGTGTCATATGCTGGCCGAAATACGGTCATGTGCATGAGCCATAATACTCATTTTTTTTAAATAATTTTCACTCCTACACATGACCGTATGCGTCTGAGTCACATGGTTTGAGATTCGGCCATATGTCCAAGAAAAACACTGATTGTGTGTACATGAGCTAAATGTCGATTTAAATTTTTTTTACCACAATTTTATAGTATTTTATTAATAAATATATATATATTTTTTGCAGTTGAACAAATAAAAAAAAAGGTGGTACACATGCCGGGATCAGTTCCGGAGAGAACTCAATAGTTCCCAAAAGAGCGGTGATGGAGCCGAACACAAGAAACCATATATGTTTACAAGGCAGCTCCAATTTCTAAAGCAAATAATTGAGTTAAGACCGTAAGTAGTTTTTAAGTTATATATTTTTGGGTGCACCTTTTACCAGTTTGTACTCATTAAAATGTGGTACCTTACACAGTAGCACATGTCCCCTACATGTCATGTAGTAAAGAATCTTAACCACTTGCCATCTGGGCCATTTGCCCCCTTCCTGACCAGGCCTAATTTTGCAAAACTGACATATCTCACTTTATGTGGAACGCCTTTATTTATCCAAGTCATTCAGAGATTGTTTTCTCGTGACACATTGTACTTCATGAAAGTCATAAATTTATGAAAAAATCCCAAATTTACCAAAAAATTTGAAAGATTCGCAATTTTCTAAATTTCAATTTCTCTGCTTTTAAAACAGAAAGTGATACCTCATAAAATATTTATTACTTAACATTCCCCATATGTCTACTTTATGTTGGCATCATTTTGGAAATGTCATTTTATTTTTTTAGGACGTTAGAAGGCTTAGAACTTTAGAAGCAATTCTTCAAATTTTTAAGAAAATTGACAAAACCCACTTTTTAAGGACCAGTTCAGGTCTGAAGTCACTTTGTGGGGCCTACATAGTGGATACCCCCATAAATGACCCCATTGTAGAAACTACACCCCTCAAGGTATTCAAAACCGATTTTACAAACTTTGTTAACCCTTTAGGCGTTCCACAAGAATTAAAGGAAAATGGAGATCAAATTTAAAAATTTCACTTTTTTGGCAGATTTTTCATTTTAATCAAATTTTTTCTTTAACACATCGATGGTTAACAGCCAAACAAAACTCAATATTTATTACCCAGATTCTGCGGTTTACAGAAACACCCCACATGTGGTCATAAACTGCTGTATGGGCACACGGCAGGGCGCAGAAGCAAAGGAACTCCACATGGTTTTTAGATGCCATGTCCCATTTGAAGCCCCCTGATGCACCCTTACAGTAGAAACTCCCAAGAAGTGACCCCATTTTGGAAACTAGGGGATAAGGTGACAGTTTTATTAGTACTATTTTTGGGTACATATGATTTTTTTGATCATTCATTATAACACTTTATGGGGCAAGGTGACCAAAAAATTTGTTGTTTTAGCACAGTTTCTATTTATTTATTTTTACAGCGTTCACCTGAGGGGTTCAGTCAAGTGACATTTTTATAGATCAGATTGTTACGGACGTGGCGATACCTAATATGTATACTTTTTCTCATTTATTAAAGTTTTACACAATAATAGCATTTTTGAAACAAAAAAATTATGTTTTAATGTGTCCATGTTCTGAGAGCTATAGTTTTTTTATTTTTTGAGAGATTTTCTTATGTAGGGGCTCATTTTTTGCGGAATGAGGTGACGGTTTTATTGGTACCATTTTGTGGGACATACGCGTTTTTGATCACTTGGCGTTGCACCTTTTGTGATGCAAGGTGACAAAAATTGCTTGTTTTGACACAGTTTTTTTTTTTTTTTTCACGGTGTTCACCTAAGGGGTTAGCTCATGTGATATTTTTATAGAGCTGGTTTTTACGGATGCGGCAATACCTAATATGTATACTTTTTTTATTTGTTTCACTTTAACACAATAATAGCATTTTTGAAACCAAAAAAATGATGTTTTAGTGTCTCCATGTTCTAAGAGCTATAGTTTTTTTTATTTTTTGAGAGATTTTCTTATGTAGGGGCTCATTTTTTGCGGGATGAGGTGACGGTTTTATTGGTACCCTTTTGTGGACATACGCGTTTTTGATCACTTGGTGTTGCACCTTTTGTGATGTAAGGTGACAAAAATTGCTTGTTTTGACACAGTTTTTTTTTTTTTTACGGTGTTCACCCGAGGGGTTAGGTCATTTTATTTTTTCTATTTTTTCTATTTTTTTTTTATTCCTTACTTGGGGACTTTTTTTTTTTTTACATGTGAAACTTTATTTTATTTTTTCAACCCTTTATTTTATTTATTTTTTATTTTACACTTTTCGTCCCCCATAAGGTCATACAAGACCTCTGGGGGACATTTACTTCACTTTTTCTTTTTTTTTTCACTGTTGATTTCTCCTGTAACTGGGGCTGACATAGTAGCTCCAGTTACAGGAGAAATGCACCCCCCAGAGAGGCTGTACAGCATAATTCTGCGCTGTACAGCCTCAGAGCAGAGCTGATCGAGGTCTGTAGAAGACCTCACACAGCTCCTGCACTCTCCGGTCAGGGCCGGAACAGGAAGCGCATAGCTCGGTGAGCGCTGTTTATGCAGCGATCCAGAAGGCAGGGACACCTGGGCACTGTCCCTGCCTTCTCTCTGGGTTGCCCTGCTGTCACTGACAGCGGGCAACCCGATCAGCAGCTGCACGATTAGCTTGCAGCTACAATTTCTGAACGGACGTTCTGGAACGTCCATTCAGAAATAGAGATCCACCCATAGGACGTTTATATCCTATGGGCGGACGGAAAGTGGTTAATTATATCCTCCGTTGCGGTGCAGTAGTCCCCATTATATTTATGCTCCCTGTATGTAAATACCTAGCATGGGAACAGGGAGGAGGAGACATCTGCTTTTCTCACAGGGTGATTCTTCTATCTGGCATTTAGGGTACATGTGCTACAGTGTGAGGTACCACATTTAAAGAGTTTTAACTGGTGAAAGGTATTATGTTAATAAATGTTATAATTTAAAAAAAATATATATTTTTTTTATTATAGAACGGTAGACAACTTAAGTGACAATTCAGGTTCGCAAACCCCATTGGTAGAAGTGGCTGAGAGGCCACACACTTCAACAATGGTGGAGGACCAACCACTGGTGATAGAACAACAAGAAGGCACAGAAGAAGCCTCATGTTCTCAGCTTCTGAGCACAGCAAAACAAACATCAGAAAATGTTGAAGTTCCACAAATCCCTCCCAGCAACGAAGCAGCAGAGGAACCCGTTTGCCGATCTTCTGGCAGACGAGCTAGAAGAGTCAATACCGATTCCGGTGTAGATCTCCGCCAACGAGTAGATATGATGGTGATGGAGTATCTAAACCGGAATCGGTCTGATGGGAAGGAAGAAACTACATTAAAAGGGCTGGCTCCTTGCTTCCGCCGTGTGCCTGAAGAACGGCAAACATGTTGCGTTTCGGCTATTGCAATGCTTATGGACCTTTTTTCAGGCCCCCAGGAGCCACATCATCTGATGGACTATATGATGAACGCCCAAAATGCCATGCTTCAGGTCAATCCTCATTCAAGTCACCGTCCTGATCCCCCTATGGTCCATCCTCCAGGCCCTTTCATGAGGGATTTATATGACCTTTATTTTTTTTATTTTTTTTTTTGGTTTGTTATTAATAAAAAATGTTTACCTTTAAGATTTTATCTTTTTTGTTTGAATTTAATATTGATGATCTAGTCTAAATTTAGGTCATTTGTATTAAAAATGGTCTCATGCACACAAAAGTTGATGCTTCTGTTCCATGCATTTGGTATCGCAATTTGTAGTCCCCAAAACACAGTGAACTGAAGTTCAGCAGTCGGGACTGATCCAGACCCATTCTACTTGAATGAGTCTGTGATCCGTCCGTTCTGCACCACTGTGATTGAGGATCCATTCCAGTTAATGGATCCACATCAGTGAAGACCACAGGGACAGGTGCCCGTGTATTGTGAAATTGTATCGTAAGGGCTGCAATACTGCAACGAGTAGGTTACAATCATTTGCTCAAAAAAAACTATTTTGATCCATATTTTCATCCATGCTCACCCTGCGTGAGCACCAGAGGTTTTTAATGGTCAAATATTCTCCATTGCTATTTGCTTGTTAGTGCATGGAAATGACTATTAAAAAAATGAAAAAGTTATGCAGATGCTTCTGGCAAGCAGTGTTTTTGATGATGTCACTAGCTCTAATGGGCTGGCACTCGCACAGCCCTAGCCTTTTAACTGACCAGGTCAGCGCAGAAGCCCGCATATTAGTGCTATTGACATCACCAAACACAGTGCTTGGTAGAAGCATCTGCCCATCAGTGGCAATGTTTTGGCCAAATAAGGTACCCCTTTCCATGCCTGATCAAGTGATGTGCAAATGAGAGCATTGGAGTATGAAATGCTCCGATTCTCACATCGCAGTGTCTACATGGATGAAATTATGATGTAATATACTTACCTTTTCTGCGTAGAAGGATTTTCTCTGTGGATTGCGGGCCTGATTACGTCTGTTGTTGTCCTTGTTCAAAGCTGAACGCATACATATACCATTTTATTAATAAAAATGGTACATGTTCGTGTTCAGCTGTGAGGACATGAACAAATCTAAAATTTGAAAAAAAATATTTAATATACGTAATTAGAAATGAGGTATTAGAAGGTATTTACACCAAAATTAAAAAAAAAAAATTATTTGGCACAATACCTCAGCCCGCAAGCCCACGTCAAGGGTCCTCATTATCTAATCTAATCTAAACTAACAACAGGGGATCTAACTAAACTAAGGAATTTCAATTTTTCAAAAATTTAAACCAGATTCCAGCTGAAATCAGCGTCTTCCACAGATAGCATCCAACTGCCACGACAATGCCCCCTCAGGACTGCAGAAGTAGTCGGCATAGAGTTCCCGAACAGCTAGTCCAGCTGTTCCAGGGCGTCCAGGCCGGCTTAGGTCTAAACTGACTGAAGATGTCATATTTAGGCCTAAATCCGCATCTGATGAGGCATCGTGGATCCTGGTGAAGTTGTGTAGCAGTACACAAGCCTGTATCACCAGGGTGGCATTGTCCGGATTCATCTGTATAGATGACATGAATACTCTCCACTTAGTGGAGAGTATTCCAAAAGCGCACTCCACATACCGACGGGCGCGAGTCAATCGATAGTTGAAGATGCTCTTCCTGTCATCCAGATCGTGTCTAGGGAAGGGCCGCATCAGGTGGGGTGACAATGCAAATCCTTTGTCTGCCACAATCACAAATGGAGCCGGCGGACCTGCAGATCCGGGAAGTCTACTGGGCTCTGGCAGGGCAAGCTGGTTTGTGTGAAGCCGTTCACCCATTCTGGAAGCACTAAAGATGCGGCTGTCTGAAGTGCTCCCATAGGCCCCGATATCCACAATTACAAACCTGTAGTTACTGTCAACAAAGGCCATCAGAACTACAGAAAAATATTGCTTGTAATTGAAGTCTGGGACCCTGAGTGAGGCGGCTTCTTCACACGGATACGCTTACCGTCCAGTGCCCCAATGCAGTTAGGAAACTGCGCCGATTGGTAAAATCCCTCGGCGATACGTAGCCAATCTTCCGCCTCGGGGGTGGGCATCACCGCTTCTCTGAGACGCTGCCATGTAACTTTACAGGTATGACAGACAATCCCAGAGATTGAAGAGATTCCTAGTAGAAACTTAAAATGCAACGAAGCGAATGAATTTCCAGTAGCAAGGAATCTGAAAAATACAAAAAAGGAAAGAAAAATAAGTTCTAACTTTCATTATAATATATTTATATTGAATATATAGCAGTGGTGGCGAACCTATTGCACGGGTGCCAGAGGCGGCACTCGGAGCCCTCTCTGTGGGCACCCACACCCTGGAAAAAGTATGAGTGTACCAATATGCCTTTTAGACCTTTCCTGCCATTCATCAGCGCAGGACGCACCATGAACAGCACAAGCAGTGCACTGAATGTAGGCAGGCTATTATAGCTACTACATGATAAAGTACATGAAATATATACTTTATTGGACTGTAGGATTTAGGTTAACTTGCCACGTTGGCACTTTGCGATAAATAAGGGGTTTTGGGGTTGCGGTTTTGGGCACTCGATCTCTAAAAGGGTCGCCATCACTGATATATAGTATCTAAAAATGGCACATTCACTTACCTCAGGGTGACAAGCAACCGTTGTTCAGCAGATATGCAGCGCCTCATGCTGGTGTCCAGGAAATTAAGGTCAGGATGTAGAGAGACCAGCAGATGATCGAATGCTTCCATGGACATCCGGCAATAGCTTTTGAACTTTATAGGGTCACGTCGCAGATCGTTGTATAACTTGTGAAATTGTCCTTTCTGAAGGCACTGAGCAACAATGGGATGGACCCACTGCCGTCTCCTCTTCCTCCCCGGTTCTTCATCCAGCATAGATGACTGCCGTCTGAATCGCCGAGAGAGAAGCCAGTAAAATAGTACGTTATCCATGTCTTCTGCCATGATGATCGCTGACAAATCGGTAGAAAACTATGCCAGCCAAGCAGAGGTTTCTTACCCACCTCTGAACGACACCAAAAGCACAATAAAATGGCGACTGTACAAGCACATGTCCTCTGTTCTTATAGACCTTTTTTTTTTCTATGGTACCCTAGCAACATCTTTTTCCGCCCCATGATAAGGGGGGCTATTGGCACATGATAAGGGGGGCTACTGGCACATGATAAGGGGGACTACTGGCACATAAGGGGGGCTACTGGCACATAAAGATGACTACTGGCACATAAGGGGGGCTACTGGCAAATAAGGGGAGGCTAGTGGCACATGATAAGGGGGGCTAATGGCACATGATAAGGGGGGCTAATGGCACATGATAAGGGGGGCTAATGGCACATGATAAGGGGGGCTAGTGGCACATGATAAGGGGGGCTACTGGCAATTGATAAAGGGGGCTACTGGCACATAAGGGGGACTTATGGCATATGATAAGGGGGGCTACTGGCACATGATAAGGGGGGCTACTGGCACATAAGGGAGACTACTGGCACATAAGGGGGGCTACTGGCACATAAGGGGGGGCTACTGGCACATGATGGGGGGGCTACTGGCACATAAGGGGGGCTACTGGCACATCATAAGGGGGGCTACTGGCACATAAGGGGGGCTACTGGCACATGATAAGGGGGATACTGGCACATGATAAGGGGGCTATTGGCACATGATATGGGGGCTACTGGCACATGATATGGGGGCTACTGGCACATGATATGGGGGCTACTGGCACATAAGGGGGGCTACTGGCACATGATAAGGGGCGGCTACTGGCACATAAGGGGGACTACTGGCACATAATAAGGGGGGGTTACTGGCACATAATAAGGGGGGCTACTGGCACATGGGGGGCACTCTGGCTACTGGCACATGATATGGGGGGCTCTGGCTGCTGGCACATGATGGTGGGGCGGCTCTTATTACTGGCACATAATTGGGGGGCATCTTACTGGCACATGATTGGGGGCATCTATTGGGGCACTTATTACTGGCAGATAATTGGGTGGCACTATAGGGGCATCTACTGAGGCTAAAAATAAGGGGTATTTTATATGGGGGGCTCTGTATAGGGGCAATTTATACTGAGACACATTATGGTGGGTACTATGGGGAAGGAGGGGGTCATCTACAGGGGCGCTGAGAAGGGGAATTTTATATTGGCACATTATGGGAACATTAGCTCAACTGGGTCATCACAAAGGGGTATGTTTTGCACATTATAAGGAGAATTATTTCTACTGGGGGGCATTATGGTGGGCTTTATTACTTCCCCATGGTATGACCCCCTAGTAGCAGCACCAGCCTCTCCCTGCTCTGCTATCCCTCTGCCCCTTCTCCAAATCCTTATTATGAAATCTTTCTCATTAGGATAAAACACAACATCAGCTCCGCCGAGCCCCCAGCCAAAGTGTTGAAGTGGTCTTCGAGATCCCCAAGAGTCAAGCCAAGTAATTGTAAGTTTTCATGTGAAATATGTTTATGTTTGTAGTTGATCTTTATTATCGATTTTACATTGCAGATTTTTTATATTTTTTGCACAATATGGGTGAGATTTTATAAATATTTTTATTATTTGGTCGAAAGGCTCATTGGGGGGAGGGGAGATTGTAACAGGACTGCCGTAGAATATCTAAAATAGCTGGTCAAGTAAAATGTTGCATGCAACAATCATTAAATAGGTGGCCAACAAAAAAGGGGCGGGTCAAAGGGCGTGGTAAAACACTGTCTGAGCATGCTGAGAGTTGTAGTTTTACAACAGTTAGAGGCATCCTGGTCGGGAAAACACCAATAATATGAACAATGGGGATTCTACAAAAGAGCTATCGTGGGGCAAAGTTCATATTCGTGTTTAGACACGTGTTTTAAAATCAATGCTATCTCCTATTATAAACAAGTAAATAATGACGCAATGCTGTGGGGCTGGTATGCAACTTTTTCCAGGGCTGGTTTTTATCCCCAATCCGGCCCTGTCAATGACACAAAAAAGTGTGGGTGGGTGCAGTAGCAAACCATTCAAAAAATAGTACACAAAATGAAAAATAAGAGTACACAACAATTTCCCTTATATGGCACAATATCATCCATTCTCCAGGATACAAATATCTATGTATGTAGCACTGTGATATATTGTACTAGAATGAAAGCATTGCATAGCTAACAACAATATTACACTAATTTAATAGTTGATAGGTTTACTCATTACTCAATTTTACTGTAACTTAAAGGGGTTGTCCCACGATAAATATTCTGCAGTTTTCAAACCAGCACCTGGATCTAAATACTTTTGTAATTGCATGTAATAAAAAATGTAGCATAACCACTGAGCTATTTAATAAAATATATCTGTATAGCGCCACCTGCGGATTATTTTTTCCTATTTCTTTGATCTGCCCACTGAGATGGTCGCACATGCTTAGTTTCAGCCTTCAATGGCCTCCTGATCTGTGATAGGGAGAGCATGGACACGCCCCCTTAGCTGCAGGAGGACACTCCTCTTGAGCTGCCAGCTTGATATTAATCTAGCAGAGCAATAAATGGGGAGATCTCTGGATCCATGTGAGATACAGGCAGTGTCGGACTGGGGTGCCTAGGGCCCACCAGTGGAATTGATTTTGGGGGCCCACCCTAGAGCTGGAGATATAACTTGTTCATTTTTCAGTCTCGCACACATGAATGTATGCATTTTAGCACACAATACAGTAACAGTATGCTAAACAGAACAGTATTGTGCACTGCACTATATCAAATAGTTTCTCTTTAAAGGGAGTCTGTCATCACAGTTTCACCTTTTTAACCTTTAACCCTTCCCATAGCTTTCTAGCAGCATTACAGTTGATAAAAACGTTACCTTTATAAGCAATCGTGGACTTATAAAACTGGCAAAAATCATCTTAGTAGGATGTGCAAATGAGGGCTCGCAAGTGCCCAGGGGCAGCGTCAACCTCGTAGTTGCCCAGGCAGCTCTGCCTTATCGTCGCTTCCCCCCGCCCAGTCTTTCCCTCTGCCAGCCCATCTTCTTACTTCTTCTTTCGCCGAGATCCTGCGCACTGAGTCCGTTAGCCGGCGCATGCGCATTAATTACTGTGATGCCATACCAGGAATGGAATGCGCCGGCCGATGGACTCAGTGCGCAGGCGCGGGATCTCGGCGAAAGAAGAAGTAAGAAGATGGGCGGGCAGAGGGAAAGGATGGGCGGGGGGAAGCGACGATAAGGCAGAGCTGCCTGGGCACCTACGAGGTTGACGCCGCCCCTGGGCACTTGCGAGCCCTCATTTGCATATCCTACTAAGATGATTTTTGCCAGTTTTATAAGTCCACGATTGCTTATAAAGGTAACGTTTTTATCAACTGTAATGCTGCTCAAAAGCTATGGGAAGGGTTAAAAAGGTGAAACTGTGATGACAGACTCCCTTTAAGCAACTCATTTAGTTGATAACTGTATCTGTTATTTACAGTAGTTTGGACAGCAGTCACACATGGACATTCCATGTCCTAGATGAACCACCCAGTCCCCCAGCCTAAACAATATCCAAAGTGAAGGAAATGTTTCCTGCATATTCAAAAGGATAAGTTTATTGAAGTGCTGGCAGTAGTGCCCCGGCCTCCTCACAGCTCACCAAGCTCAGCGCCGTACATTGTATAGCGGCTGTGCTTGGTATCGCGCTCAACCCCTTTCACTTCTATGGGGCTGAGCTGCTCCTAGGCCACTTGATCAATGAGCGTGATGTCACATGGCCCAGAAAAATCACAGAGAAGGACACAGGGCTCACAGGAGCCCCGGTGCCTTGTCAAAGAGCTGATCGGCAGTGGTCCCAGGTAGGGATCGACCGATTATCGGATTTACCGATATTATCGGCCGATATTCAGGATTTTCAAAGTTATCGGTATCAGCATCTAACCTTGCTGATATGCCGATAACGAATCGCGAACATTAATCGCACTGCTATCAACGCGATCAATGTTCCCTCAGCAGCACACCAGTGAGAGGCAAGAGGGGAGGAGGAGGGGAGGGGCTGTGGCCATTGCGCCACCAATGATGTTAACTCAGTTATTAATTCAAATATAGGAGGCGGGTGAATCATATAGCTGCACCTGAGGGGTTAACTGTTGCGGATCACAGCTACCCCTCATAGAGGTCAGGTGTCGCTATATTTGAATTAATGGGCAAGTTATCTTCATTGGTGGCAGTGGCAGCTTCTGATCAGAGCCCAAGCAGTGTAATTGCGGGGCTCCGATCGGTTACCATGGCAGCCAGGATGCTACTGACGCCCTGGCTGCCATAGTCAGCTCCCTGCTGCCATGTGTACTATGCACAGGGCAGCAGGGAGAGTGTGACGTCCTATTCACCCTGATAGAGCTCTATTAGGGTGAATAGGACAAGGGATCTAGGTTCTAGTCCCTAAGGGGGAAATAGTTATTAAATTAAAAAAAACACCAAAATATTAAGTATAAATATTTAATCTTAGATATATAATGGCATCTCTTCGTTTAACAACAGATTTGTGTAGGAATTTTTTTATTTTTTTTCAAAAATGAAAATGCACAAAATATTGGTATAAATTATCGGCTATCGGCCTGAAAGTTCACAGGTTATCAGCTCTAAAAAAATCAATATCGGTCGATCCCTAGTCCCGGGTATCAGACCCCCACCAATCAGATACTGATGACCTATCCACAGTCATATGTGACTGATATCAGCCGCTCCTCTTATAACGCTCCAGCACTGATATAACCTCCAGAGACATTACATCACATGTGACTGATATCAGCCGCTCCTCTTATAACACTCTAGTACTGATATACCGTATTTTTCGCCCTATAAGATGCACCTAGGTTTTTGGGGAGGAAAATAAGAAAAAAAATATTTTTAACCAAAAGGTGTGCTTTTGGTGGGTTTGGAACTAATGGTGGTCTGTGGATGGCACTATTACTGGGGATCTGTGAAGGACACTGTTATGGGGGGGGGGGGTCTGTGAAGGACACTGTTATGGGGGGGGATCTGGGGATGGCACTGTTATGGGGGGGGGTCTGGGGATGGCGCACTGTTATGGGGGATCTGTGGATGACGCACTGTTAGGCCTCATGCACACGACCGTTGTTTTATTCTGTGTCCGTTGTTCCGCTTTCGTGATTTTCTGCGGACCCATTGACTTTCAATGGGTTTGTTGAAAACTCGGCTAATGCACCGTTTGTCATCCGCGTCCGTGATCCCTGGTTCCAGTCCGTCAAAAAAATATAACCTGTCCTATTTTTTCCACGGAAAACGGTTTGCGGATCCATTCAAGTCAATGGGACCGTGAAAAAACGCGGAGGCACACAAGATTGTCATCCGCGTCCGCGTCTGTTTTTTCCCTATCATTTGCATGGCAAACTTGACTTTTTTTTTTTTTTACTTTCCTTCATGTCTGGTGATCCTCCAAAAATAAATGAAGACACACGGAAACAAAAACGGAAACGGATCACGGAACAATGGAACCCCATTTTGCGGAACGGAACACAACAACGGTCGTGTGCATGAGGCCTTATGGGGGATCTGTGGATGACGCACTGTTATGGGGGGGATCTGTGGATGACGCACTGTTATGGGGGGGGGATCTGTGGATGACGCACTGTTATGGGGGGGATCTGTGGATGACGCACTGTTATGGGGGGGATCTATGTCGGACACTGTTATTGGGGGGTATCTGTGGATGGCACTGTTATGGAGGGGGATCTGTGGATGGCACTGTTATGGAGGGGGATCTGTGGATGGCACTGTTATGGAGGGGGATCTGCGGATGGCACTGTTATGGAGGGGGATCTGCGGGTGGCACTGTTATGGAGGGGGATCTGCGGGTGGCACTGTTATGGAGGGGGATCTGCGGGTGGCACTGTTATGGAGGGGGATCTGCGGGTGGCACTGTTATGGAGGGGGATCTGCGGGTGGCACTGTTATGGAGGGGGATCTGCGGGTGGCACTGTTATGGAGGGGGATCTGCGGGTGGCACTGTTATGGAGGGGGATCTGCGGGTGGCACTGTTATGGAGGGGGATCTGCGGGTGGCACTGTTATGGAGGGGGATCTGCGGGTGGCACTGTTATGGAGGGGGATCTGCGGGTGGCACTGTTATGATGGGGGATCTGCGGGTGGCACTGTTATGGAGGGGATCTGCGGATGGCACTGTTATGGAGGGGGATCTGCGGATGGCACTGTTGTGGAGGGGATCTGTGGATGGCACTGTTATGGAGGGGGATCTGCGGGTGGCACTGTTATGGAGGGGGATCTGCGGGTGGCACTGTTATGGAGGGGGATCTGCGGGTGGCACTGTTATGGAGGGGGATCTGCGGGTGGCACTGTTATGGAGGGGGATCTGCGGGTGGCACTGTTATGGAGGGGGATCTGCGGGTGGCACTGTTATGGAGGGGGATCTGCGGGTGGCACTGTTATGGAGGGGGATCTGCGGGTGGCACTGTTATGGAGGGGGATCTGCGGGTGGCACTGTTATGGAGGGGGATCTGCGGGTGGCACTGTTATGGAGGGGGATCTGCGGGTGGCACTGTTATGGAGGGGGATCTGCGGGTGGCACTGTTATGGAGGGGGATCTGCGGGTGGCACTGTTATGATGGGGGATCTGCGGGTGGCACTGTTATGGAGGGGGATCTGCGGGTGGCACTGTTATGGAGGGGGATCTGCGGGTGGCACTGTTATGGAGGGGGATCTGCGGGTGGCACTGTTATGGAGGGGGATCTGCGGGTGGCACTGTTATGGAGGGGGATCTGCGGGTGGCACTGTTATGGAGGGGGATCTGCGGGTGGCACTGTTATGGAGGGGGATCTGCGGGTGGCACTGTTATGGAGGGGGATCTGCGGGTGGCACTGTTATGGAGGGGGATTTGCGGGTGGCACTGTTATGGAGGGGGATCTGCGGGTGGCACTGTTATGGAGGGGGATCTGCGGGTGGCACTGTTATGGAGGGGGATCTGCGGGTGGCACTGTTATGATGGGGGATCTGCGGGTGGCACTGTTATGATGGGGGATCTGCGGGTGGCACTGTTATGGAGGGGGATCTGCGGGTGGCACTGTTATGGAGGGGGATCTGCGGGTGGCACTGTTATGGAGGGGGATCTGTGAAGGACACTGTTATGGGGGGGGATCTGGGGATGGCACTGTTATGGGGGGGGATCTGGGGATGGCGCACTGTTATGGGGGATCTGTGGATGACGCACTGTTAGGCCTCATGCACACGACCGTTGTTTTATTCTGTGTCCGTTGTTCCGCTTTCGTGATTTTCTGCGGACCCATTGACTTTCAATGGGTTTGTTGAAAACTCGGCTAATGCACCGTTTGTCATCCGCGTCCGTGATCCCTGGTTCCAGTCCGTCAAAAAAATATAACCTGTCCTATTTTTTCCACGGAAAACGGTTTGCGGATCCATTCAAGTCAATGGGACCGTGAAAAAACGCGGAGGCACACAAGATTGTCATCCGCGTCCGCGTCTGTTTTTTCCCTATCATTTGCATGGCAAACTTGACTTTTTTTTTTTTTTACTTTCCTTTATGTCTGGTGATCCTCCAAAAATAAATGAAGACACACGGAAACAAAAACGGAAACGGATCACGGAACAATGGAACCCCATTTTGCGGAACGGAACACAACAACGGTCGTGTGCATGAGGCCTTATGGGGGATCTGTGGATGACGCACTGTTATGGGGGGGATCTGTGGATGACGCACTGTTATGGGGGGGGGGGATCTGTGGATGACGCACTGTTATGGGGGGGATCTGTGGATGACGCACTGTTATGGGGGGGGATCTATGACGGACACTGTTATTGGGGGGTATCTGTGGATGGCACTGTTATGGAGGGGGATCTGTGGATGGCACTGTTATGGAGGGGGATCTGTGGATGGCACTGTTATGGAGGGGGATCTGCGGATGGCACTGTTATGGAGGGGGATCTGCGGGTGGCACTGTTATGGAGGGGGATCTGCGGGTGGCACTGTTATGGAGGGGGATCTGCGGGTGGCACTGTTATGGAGGGGGATCTGCGGGTGGCACTGTTATGGAGGGGGATCTGCGGGTGGCACTGTTATGGAGGGGGATCTGCGGGTGGCACTGTTATGGAGGGGGATCTGCGGGTGGCACTGTTATGGAGGGGGATCTGCGGGTGGCACTGTTATGGAGGGGGATCTGCGGGTGGCACTGTTATGGAGGGGGATCTGCGGGTGGCACTGTTATGATGGGGGATCTGCGGGTGGCACTGTTATGGAGGGGATCTGCGGATGGCACTGTTATGGAGGGGGATCTGTGGATGGCACTGTTGTGGAGGGGATCTGTGGATGGCACTGTTATGGAGGGGGATCTGCGGGTGGCACTGTTATGGAGGGGGATCTGCGGGTGGCACTGTTATGGAGGGGGATCTGCGGGTGGCACTGTTATGGAGGGGGATCTGCGGGTGGCACTGTTATGGAGGGGGATCTGCGGGTGGCACTGTTATGGAGGGGGATCTGCGGGTGGCACTGTTATGGAGGGGGATCTGCGGGTGGCACTGTTATGGAGGGGGATCTGCGGGTGGCACTGTTATGGAGGGGGATCTGCGGGTGGCACTGTTATGGAGGGGGATCTGCGGGTGGCACTGTTATGGAGGGGGATCTGCGGGTGGCACTGTTATGATGGGGGATCTGCGGGTGGCACTGTTATGGAGGGGATCTGCGGATGGCACTGTTATGGAGGGGGATCTGCGGATGGCACTGTTGTGGAGGGGATCTGTGGATGGCACTGTTATGGAGGGGGATCTGCGGGTGGCACTGTTATGGAGGGGGATCTGCGGGTGGCACTGTTATGGAGGGGGATCTGCGGGTGGCACTGTTATGGAGGGGGATCTGCGGGTGGCACTGTTATGGAGGGGGATCTGCGGGTGGCACTGTTATGGAGGGGGATCTGCGGGTGGCACTGTTATGGAGGGGGATCTGCGGGTGGCACTGTTATGGAGGGGGATCTGCGGGTGGCACTGTTATGGAGGGGGATCTGCGGGTGGCACTGTTATGGAGGGGGATCTGCGGGTGGCACTGTTATGGAGGGGGATCTGCGGGTGGCACTGTTATGGAGGGGGATCTGCGGGTGGCACTGTTATGGAGGGGGATCTGCGGGTGGCACTGTTATGGAGGGGGATCTGCGGGTGGCACTGTTATGGAGGGGGATCTGCGGGTGGCACTGTTATGGAGGGGGATCTGCGGGTGGCACTGTTATGGAGGGGGATCTGCGGGTGGCACTGTTATGGAGGGGGATCTGCGGGTGGCACTGTTATGATGGGGGATCTGCGGGTGGCACTGTTATGGAGGGGGATCTGCGGGTGGCACTGTTATGGAGGGGGATCTGCGGGTGGCACTGTTATGGAGGGGGATCTGCGGGTGGCACTGTTATGGAGGGGGATCTGCGGGTGGCACTGTTATGGAGGGGGATCTGCGGGTGGCACTGTTATGGAGGGGGATCTGCGGGTGGCACTGTTATGGAGGGGGACCTGTGGGTGGCACTGTTATATATGTGCCATCACAGACCCCCCACCCCATAACAGTGCCATCCACAGACCCCCCCACCCCTTAACAGTGCCATCCACAGACCCCCCCCACCCCTTAACAGTGCCATCCACAGATGTCCCCCATAAAACTGTCATCCACAGATCCCCCCCCCCCACCGCTCCAGTATGCAAATATAAAATGTCTGATTCAATTAAAAGTTATTACACATGCCCCCTCACTCCTAATATTACTGTACACCCTAACAGCTTCTGTACAACGCAGGCAGGCCGGGCGGCCAGCGCGTCACTCACTGACGTCACGTGCCTGCGCCGCCTGCTTGATTCATAAAGTAGGCGGCGCAGGCACGTGACATCAGGGAGTTATGCTGCCGCCCGCCCGGCTGTTAGGGTGTATGGTAATATTAAAAGTGTGTCGGGGGGGGGGGGGGGCATGTTTAATCACTTTTAATTGAATGAGACATTTTATATTTGAATATTGCAGCACCGGAGCGGCGGGGCCGGAGTACAGTGACCGCACCCAGTCCCTCCCCGCTCTCGTATACATCGCAGCCTGTAAAAATGTCAGCATTCACCCCAGAAGACGCAGGGGCATTTTCCCATTTTTTTGGGGAAAAAAGTGCGTTTTATAGGGCGAAAAATACGGTAACCTCCAGAGACATTACATCATATGTGACTGATATCAGCCGCTCCTCTTATATCGCTCCAGCTCTGATATAACCTCCAGACATTACATCCTATGTGACAGATATCAGCCGCTCCTCTTATATCGCTCCAGCTCTGATATAACCTCCAGAGACATTACATCCTATGTGACTGATATCAGCCGCTCCTCTTATATCGCTCCAGTACTGATATAACCTCCAGAGCAGGGGCGTACATACAGGGGTCGCGGCTGGGCCCGGCACTCCAGGGGGCCCGGCCGCCTGTGGACCCCTGGCCCCGCCCTGCAGTAGTGCTGTGCCTGCCTGTATAAGGGCTGTTTCACACGAGCGAGTCGATTGCGGGAATCACGCTCCGTGTGTGAGTGTGAACCTCCGCTCTGGACATAGTGACATAAAGCGGTCAGTATGATTCTGTGGAAAAAAGGCCATGCAGAGGCACATAGCATTATAAATCATGATAATACCGTGCGCTCCTGCAAGTCCAGAGCGGAGGATCACACTCACACACGGAGCGCGATTCCCGCAATGGACTCGCTCGTGTGAAACAGCCTTAATCCGGGCGGCCGACCCGGGGCCCGCCACCCAGTGTTGCGTTTCTGCGCTGTAGTGCCAGGCCAGGCCAGCCCTACCCTCCTTGAGTGAGTCTCCTCCCCGTGCGGGTGCAGCGTGCCTAGTCATTTCCTGTTGGGCGGCAGCACCGGACACAACGTTTCCCTAGGCTGCGCAGGCGCACAACAACACCGAGACGCAGCAGGAAGAAGGCACCGGAGAGCGTGAAGAAGCTGGTGCCGGTTCGGAAGTGAAGATAAGATTTGTATAAAAAAAAAAAAAAAAAAAAAAAAAGGTCTTCATAATTGCTCACCACATTTATGGTGAGTGAGTTCAGAGTAGACTCAGAGTGGGGTCTGATGGGGTCTGGCTTTATAACTAGCTCTGCTATATTTCGGTAGCCTGCAACCTCTGACTGCCCAGTTGGGCTGAAACTACTACACCCAGCATGTTCTGGCAGTAATAGTAAATGGATATTGGTGCAATTCTGAGCTACTAGTCTATATAATACATAATATTATATTGTATTATATAGACTAGTAGCTCAGAATTGCACCAATATTCCATTTACTATTACTGCCAGAACATGCTGGGTGTAGTAGTTTCAGCCCAACTGGGCAGTCAGAGGTTGCAGGCTACAGAAATATAGCAGAGTTAGGCTACTTTCACACCTGCGTTTCTGGGTCCGCCTGTGAGATCAGTTTCCAGGCTCTCACAAGCGGCCCCAAAATGGATCAGTTCAGCCCCAATGCATTCTGAATGGATAAGGATCCGCTCTGAATGCATCAGTTTGCCTCCGTTCAGCCTCCATTCCGCTCTGGAGGCGGACACCAAAACGCTGCTTGCAGCCAAACGGATCTGTTCTGAACGGATACAAGCATTTGCATTATAGGTGCGGATCCGTCTGTGCAGATTCGTTTTGGTGTCCGCCTGACAATGCGGAGCCAAACGGATCCGTCCTGTCTTACAATGTAAGTCAATGAGGACGGATCCGTTTTCACTGACACAATATGGTGCAATTGAAAACGGATCCGTCCTCCATTGACTTTCAGTGTAATGTTTGCATTATCTTTTTTTTTTTTCGTGGTAATGCAAACGGATCCGTTCTGAACGGATACAAGCGTTTGCATTATCGGTGCTGATCCGTCTGTGCAGATACCAGACGGATCCGCACCTAACGCAGGTGTGAAAGTAGCCTAAGGCTGCATTCACACGTCTGTGGTGTGTTGCGGACCCGCAAATTGCGGGTCCGCAACACACCAGCCCGGCGCCCCCATAGAAATGCCTATTCTTGTCCGCAAGCTGCGGACAAGAATAGGACATGCTCTATCTTCTTGCGGAGCTGCGGACCCAAAATCAGGGCCGCACTCCGCAATTGCGGCTGCAGACAGCACACTGTGTGCTGTCCGCATCCATTCCGTCCCCATAGAGAATGAATGGGTCCGCACCCATTCCGCAAAATTGCGGAAAGGATGCGGACCCATTTTGCGGACGTGTGAATGGAGCCTAACTCTGCTGCTGGTGGAGGGAGGTTGGGGGGGGGGGGCGGCGACGGGAAGGGGGGCCCCATGGTTCAGTTTTGCACCGGGGCCCCATGGATTGTGTGCACGCCACTGCTTTAGAGACATTACATATTATGTGGGGGTGAGGGGCTGGGAAAGTGTGAAATGCCACTGATGAGAGGGAAGAGGGGGACACTGGGAGACATAACTTCTTGCCCTGTATAAAGTATAGGTGAGATAGTTGGTGGGAAAGGTCTGTGAGGGGCTGGAACAGGGACACAAGATGTGCAGGGGCAGCAGCTTTAGGACTCTCTTCCCACTTCCCTCCCACAGTAACTTACCCCAGTGCTGCTGTGTGGAGTAGTGGGACCAGTGAGAGAAGAGAACTTTATACTGGAGGGAGGCACAGTGACTCAGAGAGAGCAGCAGTGTCTCCATTATCTCCTGCTGCCTCGGCTGTCGGCTCCTCTGGCTCCGCCCCCTCCTCACACAGGATGGAATATCACACTGCAGAGAGCAGGGGGGGGGGGCTGTCTGCTCATGTCGGGTCGGTGAAGTTTACTTTGGAGAAAGGGACAAGCGCTGCAGGGTATTGTGCTGTCCCTTTCACCAAAGTAAAATGATATGTGTGCCAGTGCTGCAGTCCAGCCCCTGATAACAGCCAGGCGCCTGAAACTGAAAGTATAGCAACTGCCCTGCCCCTGCTGGTGGCTCTGGCTGCAGTATAAGCAGACAGGCAAGGGGCCCACCGGGCATTTCACCGGCTTCCCGGTGAGCCAGTCCGAGCCTGGATACAGGGATGGTGTTAGCTTTGTTAGAAAGAGGTTGTCATGTACTATTTGATGTCTGATTTACATTTATTACATTAGTCATGGGTAGAGTTGAGCGAACCCGAACTGTAAAGTTCGGGTTCGTACCGAACTTTAGGGTTTTCGGCACCTGTACCCGAACCCGAACATTTACGTAAAAGTTCGGGTTCGGGTTTGGTGTTCGGCGATTTTTATGGCGCTTTTTGAAAGGCTGCAAAGCAGCCAATCAACAAGCGTCATACTACTTGCTCTAAAAGGGCACCACAGCCATGCCTACTATTGGCATGGCTGTGATTGGCCAACTGCAGAATGTGACCCAGCTTCTATTTAAGCTGGAGTCACGTAGCGCCACCTGTCACACTGCTCGAATTAGTGTAGGGAGAGGCTGCAGCTGCTGTGAGGGAGAGATCAGGGAGAAATTTTATCAAGAACTGGTTTATGTACTCAGCAATCTACAGAAAAAGGCCTCTTTCACACGGGTGTCATGTTTTTGGGCCGGATGCGTTCAGAGTGCGTTCAGTGAAACTCGCACTATTTTGCAAGCAAGTTCAGTCAGTTTTGTCTGCAATTGTGTTCAGTTGTTCAGTATTGTCCACGCGGGTGCAATGCGTTTTAATGCGTAATAAAAAACTGAAGGTTTACAAACAACATCTCTTAGCAACCATCAGTGAAAAACGCATTGCACCCGCACTTGCTTGCAGATGAAATGCGTTTTTCACGCAGCCCCATTCACTTCTATGGGGCCAGGACTGCGTGAAAAACGCAGAATATAGAACATGCTGCGATTTTTACGCAACGCAGAACTGATGCGTGAAAAACAACGCTCATGTACACAGACCCATTGAAATGAATGGGTCAGGATTCAGTGCGGGTGCTATGCGTTCACATCACGCATTGCACCCGCGCGGAAAACTCGCTCGTGTGAAAGGGGCCAAAGTGTTTTGTGGGTGCAGTGCACAATTTTTTTAAGCCTTCCCTGAGCCAACTACTGCTGAAAACTAACTTTTTTTTCTTCAGTTAGTCAATATCAATATATACATGATCGGCAGCCATTTTATGCAACGATAGTGCACCAGCATAGACTATCTGCAAGTCCAGAAATACAGCTTTGGCATACTGGGGTGAAAAAACCCTCTAATATACTGCACATCTGGGATTACACGTGCATAAATTACTGTCACATTTAGGACAGAAATACAGCTTTTTGGTTACTGGGGTGAACAAACCCTCTAATATACTGCACATCTGTGATTACACGTGCATAAGTCACTGCCACATTTAGGACAGAAATACAGCTTTTTGGTTAGGGTGAAAAAAGCCTCTAATATACTGCACATCTGGGATTACACGTGCATAAGTGACTGTCACATTTAGGCCATAAATACGGCTTTGGCACACTGGGGTGAAAAAAGCATCTCATATACTGCACATCCTGGATTACACGTGCATAAGTGACTGTCACATTTAGGACAGAAATACAGCTTTTTGGTTAGGGTGAAAAAAGCCTCTAATATACTGCACATCTGGGATTACACGTGCATAAGTGACTGTCACATTTAGGCCATAAATACGGCTTTGGCACACTAGGGTGAAAAAAGCATCTCATATACTGCACATCCTGGATTACACGTGCATAAGTGACTGTCACATTTAGGACAGAAATACAGCTTTTTGGTTAGGGTGAAAAAAGCCTCTAAAATACTGCACATCTGGGATTACACGTGCATAAATGACTGTCACATTTAGGCCAGAAATACGGCTTTGGCACACTGGGGTGAAAAAAGCATCTCATATACTGCACATCTGGGATTACACGTGCATAAGTGACTGTCACATTTAGGCCATAAATACGGCTTTTTGGTTACTGGGGTGAAAAAAGCCTCTCATATACTGCACATCTGGGATTACATGTGCATAAGTGACTGTCACATTTAGGACAGAAATACAGCTTTTTGGTTAGGATGAAAAAACCCTCTAAAATACTGCACATCTGGGATTACACATGCATAAGTAACTGTCACATTTAGGCCATAAATGCGTCTTTGGCATACTGGGGTAAAAAACCCTTGTAATATACTGCACATCTGGGATTACACGTGCATAAGTGACTGTCACATTTAGGCCAGAAATACAGCATTTTGGTTACTGGGGTGAAAAAAGCCTCTGATATACTGCACATCTGGGATAAGATGTGCATAAGTGAGTGTCACATTTAGGCCACAAATACCGCTGTCATATAGAGTTTAAAAAAAAAAATAGAGTGCAATACCCTACATCAGGGTTTATATTTGCGGTTAATTATTTTTAACATACTTAAAGGGATTCTGTCATCAGATTTTACCCCTATAACCTAAAGATATCCTCATGTCCGGACTAATAAGAAGAATCCTAAGCTGGCCTTATTAAACCTCACTGTGGCTCTATTTGTCCAAAAAACAGGTTTTTATAACCTGCCAATCACTTACTTAAGGTGCCCAAGGGGAGGGCCGTTAATACAGGGTGCCCGGCCGCACCCCTCGTCGTCCGGTGCCCAGCGCCGCCTTCCGTCTTCATCGCCGCCTTCCCTGTCTTCAGCGCCGCCTTCTACAGCTCAGCGCCGCCTCTGCAATCCTCCCGTCCCTTTGCCAGATCCCGCGCCTGTGCGGACTCCTGGCAGCGGCTTCATTAAGCGAAGTGCGCTTGCGCCGGCCTGATGCGCACTTCGCTCAACCCTAATATGACCTGCAGATTGGCTGAACTTAGTGCGCAGGCACGGGATCGGGCAAAGGGACGGGAGGATTGCAGAGGCGGCGCTGAGCTGTAGAAGGCGGCGCTGAAGACAGGGAAGGCGGCGCTGGGCACCGGGCAGGGCCGGATTAAGAGCATCATGGGCCTGGTGCAGAAGATTTTAATGGGCCTTTTTATAGAAAATGAAAACGCAACGCAGAGCAACTTTTTATAGCACAAATAAAGTGTGAATTTACGCAAAATTACACATGTGAAAATACGCATGCATAAAGTTTGAAGTGTGAACGGGTCTGCGTAATCCCATTCAAGTCTATTGGACTAAAGTTCATGCATAATTTTGAAGCAGATTTACGCACAGGTTTGCGTGTGAAAAATCTGCTGTGTGAACTTAGCCTAAGTGTACATCTCTGGCCACAGTTTAAATATACAGTCATCTATATAGATGGCTGTATTATGTATAGCCACCCCCCAAGGAGTTAACTAGTGCTGCTGGATATGTCATTCAGGAGCATGAAAAAGCTATTCACGTCTAGCTTTTCCATGCTCCTGAATGGCATATGTGTTTAAAAAAGCTAATCTATTATAAGCAGATATGCCATTGAGGAGCTTGGAAAAGATAGGTAGGCAAGAAATAGTCACCTAGCTTTTCCATGTTCCTGAATGGCATATCTGCTTATATGCATACATGTTTATAATAGCCAAGCTATTATATGCAGATCTGCCATTCAGGAGCATGGAAAAGCTAGGTGAGAAACAGTCACCTAGCTTCTCCATGCTCCTGAATGGCAGATCTGCCTTCAGGCATATCTGTTTGTAATAGTTGAACTATTATAAGCAGATATATCATTCAGGAGCATGGAAAAGCTAGGTGACAATTTCTCACCTAACTTTTCCATGCTATGCTCCTGAATGGCAAATCTGCCTTTAGGCATATCTGTTTGTAATAGCTGATCTATTATAAGCAGATATGCCATTCAGGAGCATGGACAACCTAGGTGACAAATAGTCACCTAGCTTTTCCATGCTCCTGAGTGGCAAATCTGCCTATAGGCATATCTGTTTATAATACCTGATCTATTATAAGCAGATCTACCACTCAGAAACATTGAAGAGCTAGGTGACTATTTCTCACTTAGCTTTTCCATGCTCCTGAATGGCATATCTGTTTATAATAGATCAGGCTCAGCTATTATAAAGATATATATGCCTATAAGCAGATATGCAATTCAGGAGCATGGAAAAGCTAGGTGAAAAAAATCATCACCCAGCTTTTCCATGCTCCTGAATGACATGCATAAATTATATAGTATACAGTATAATAGGTGAGGTGAGCCAATGCTGATTTACTTACCGCCTAGGAGTTGTTTTCTGGGCAGTACACTGAAGGCTGCTGAACGCGACTCACCGCTGGCAGCACCCCTGACTCCACGCAGGAAGAATTTTGAACTTCCCACGCGCAGCAGCCGTCACGGTCTTTCACTTTACTGTATGGCCTAGGCCCCAGGGGAGGAGTCTGACGTGACGACGCAGCGTGGCATGCACAGCTGACCTGTCACCTGACCTGATCTGTCAGCTGTCACTGTCCTGGTGAGTTCAGTAAAGGGCCGGCCTGGGAGATTTCTCCATGCGCGCCGGCCCTGTCATCATCTGACAGTCGGCACGGTTCAGTCCTACCAAAGGATTGCGGGGCGGCCGCCAGGCAACCTCAGCGAGGCGGCCTATGCGGGCCTAGCTCCGGTTGGCCTATGCGGGCTGCTGGGCCTATTTTCATGCAGGGGCCTGGAGCTGCAGCTCCATCCGCCCCTACGTTAATCCGGCCCTGGCACCGGGCGGCGAGGGGTGCGGCCGGGCACCCTGTATTAACGGACCTCCCCTTGGGCACCTTAAGTAAGTGATTGGCAGGTTATAAAAACCTGTTTTTTGGACAAATAGAGCCACAGTGAGGTTTAATAAGGCCAGCTTAGGATTCTTCTTATTAGTCCGGACATGAGGATATCTTTAGGTTATAGGGGTAAAATCTGATGACAGAATCCCTTTAACCACTTTTTACTTTGCTTTATGAACGCTAACTATGAGAAAAACATCTAATAAGGGACGCGGTCATGGTCGTGGTGGTGGTGTTGGTGGAGCCTCTGGTGAAGGGATAGGACGTGGCCGTTCTGCCACAGCTACACGTCCTACTGAACCTACTACCTCAGGTCCCAGTAGTCGCCAGAATCTACAGCGATATTTGGTCGGGCCTAATACCGTTCTAAGGATGGTATGGCCTGAGCAAGTACAGGTGCTAGTCAATTGGGTGGCCGACAGTGGATCACGTTCACATTATCTCCCACCCAGTCTTCTGCAGAAAGCACAGAGGTGGCGCCTGAAACCCATGTCATGTCACATTACCCTCGTGCATATCGGGGAACCTGTCTGAGTCTCAAGTCATGCAGCAGTCTCTTATGCTGTTTGAAGACTCTGCTGGCAGGGTTTCCCAAGGGCATCCACCTAGCCCTTCCCCAGGGGTGGAAGACATAGAATGCACTGACGCACAACTTCTTATGTTTCCTGATGAGGACATGGGAATACCACCTTAGCACGTCTCTGATGATGACGAAACACAGGTGCCAACTGCTGCGTCTTTCTGCAGTGTGCAGACCGAAAAGGAGGTCAGGGAGGAATTAGATGCAGGGGACGATGAGGTCCTAGACCCCACATGGAATGAAGGTCGTGCCACTGACTTTCAGAGTTTGGAGGAAGAGGCAGTGGTGAGACTGAGCCAACAGCGTAGCAAAAGCGGGAGTAGGGTGCAAAAGCAGAGCAGCCGTCGCCAAAACAGTTCGCCTGCTACTGGCCACTGTCACCAGGGACAGAGCACACCAAAAGCAGCTTCAAGGAGTTCCCTGGCATGGCACTTCTTCACACAATGTGCTGACGACAATACCCGAGTGGTTTGCATGCTGTGCCATCAGAGCCTGAAGCGAAGCTTTAACGTTCTGAACCTTAGCACAACCTGCATGACCAGGCATCTACATGCGAGACACGGGCTGCAGTGGAGTAAGCACTTTCAAAACCAAGAAAGGGATCAGGTCCCTCCTGCTACCTCTTCTGCTCCTGCCTCGGCCTCTTCCTCCGCCTCTGGAGGAACGTTGGCACCTGCCACCCAGCAAACAGAGGATGTGCCACCAACATCACCACCTCCGTCACCAAGCATCTCCACCATGTCACACGGAAGCGTTCAGCTCTCCATCTCACAAACTTTTGAGAGAAAGCGTAAATTCCCACCTAGCCACCCTCAATCCCTGGCCCTGAATGCCAGCATTTCTTAACTGCTGGCTTTGTAATGCTGTCATTCAGGCTGGTGGAGACGGACAGCTTCAAACAGCTCATGTCGCTTGCTGTCCCACAGTACGTCGTTCCCAGCTGCCACTACTTCTCCAGGAGAGCCGTGCCCCCCCTGCACAACCAAGTATTGGATAAACTCAAGTGAGCACTGTGCAACGCCATCTGTGGCAATGTCCACCTAACCACAGATACGTGGACCAGTAAGCACGGCCAGGTACGCTATATCTCCCAAACTGCACACTGGGTAAATGTAGTGGCGGCAGGGCCCCAGGCGGAGAGCTGTTTGGCGCACGTCCTTCCGCCGCCAAGGATCGCAGGGCATCATTCTTTGCCTCCTGTTGCCTCCTCTTCCTACTCGGCTCTTCTACCACCTCCTCATCCGGTCAGCGACAGACTTTCACCACCAACTTCAGCACAGCCAGGGGTAAACGTCAGCAGGCCATTCTGAAACTGATGTGTTTAGGGGACAGGCCCCACACCGCGCAGGAGTTGTGGCGGGATATAGAACTACAGACCGACGAGTGGTTGCTGCCAGTGGGCCTCAAGCCTGGCCTGGTGGTGTGCGATAATGGGCGAAATCTCGTTGCAGCTCTGGGACTAGCCAGTTTGACTCACATCCCTTGTCTGGCGCATGTGCTGAATTTGGTGGTGCAGAAATTCATTCACAACTACCCCAAAATGTCTGAGCTGCTGCATAAAGTGCGGGCCGTCTGTGCGCGCTTCCGGCATTCTCATCCTGCCGCCGCTCGGTTGTCTGCTCTACAGCATAACTTCGGCCTTCCCGCTCACCGCCTCATATGCGACGTGCCCACCAGGTGGAACTCCACCTTGCACATGCTGGAGAGGCTGTGCGAGCAGCAGCAGGCCTTAGTGGAGTTTGAGCTGCAGAACACATGGGTGAGTCGCACTGCGGAACTGCACCACTTCACCGCTAATGACTGGGCCTCCATGCAAGACCTGTGTGCCCTGTTGCGCTGTTTCGAGTACTCCACCAACATGGCCAGTGGCGATGACGCCATAATCAGCGTTACAATACCAATTCTATGTCTCCTTGAGAAAACACTTAGGGCGATGATGGAAGAGGATGTGGCCCAGGACGAGGAGGAGGAAGAGGGGTCATCTCTAACACTTTCAGGCCAGTCTTTTAGAAGTGGCTCAAAAAGAGGATTTTTGCAACAGCAGAGGCCAGGTACAAATTTGACTAGCCAGGGCCCACTACTGGAGGACGAGGAGGAGGATGGGGATGAAGCATGTTCACAGGGGGGTGGTATCCAACGCAGCTCGGGCCCATCACTGGTGCGTGGCTGGGGGGATACGGAGGACGCAGAATATACGCCTCCCACAAAGGACAGCTTGTCCTTACTTCTGGGCAGCCTGGCACACATGAGCTACTACATGCTGCAGTGCCTGCACAACGACTGCAGAGTTGCCCACATTTTAACGTGTGCTGACTACTGGGTGGCCACCCTGCTGGATCCCCGTTACAAAGACAATGTGCCGTCCTTAATTCCCTCACTGGAGCGTGATCGGAAGATGCGCGACTACAGGCGCACGCTGGTAGACGGGCTCCTGAGAGTATTCCCGACTGACGCCGGGGGACAATTGGAAGCACAAGGCGAAGGCAGGGGAGGAGGAAGAGGTCGCCAACGCAGCAGTGTCAGCGCCAGCACCTGAGAAGGCAGGGTTAGCATGGCCGACATGTGGAAAAGCTTTGTCACCTCGCCGCAACAACCGGCCCCAACTGCTGATATGGAGCGTGTTAGCAGGAGGCAGCATTTGAACAACATGGTGGAACAGTACCTGTGCACTCGCCTACACGTACTGACTGATGGTTCTGCCCCATTCAACTTCTGGGTCTCCAAATTGTCCACATGGCCAGAGCCAACGTGGACAGGCTCACGTTCATTAAAATGAACCAGGATTGGATCCCACAAGACTTGTCTGTACCTTGTGCAGAATAGACATTTATACTACCATCAAACATACATTCTTGTACTCAAGTCAAGTGCAATGATTCTTTGTTTTCTTTTTTTTTATTTGTCCCAATATTTTGGGGGCTACCTACCCCAATAAAAAAATAAAATAAAACATTGTTGGCTACCTGTTCCTCCTCCATTGCTGCCTCCACCTACAACACGACATTCACCGCCTCCTCAACCTCCGACTCCATATCCACCTCCTTCTCTGAGTTGCAGGTTAATAATTTGTAATTTTTAGTTATTTTAAGTTATTTCCCTATCCACATTTGTTTGCAGAGAAGTTGCCATGCTCTTAAGCACATTTTACTGCCTTTTACATCCCTCTAGCCTTTTCAAGGACTATTTTAGAGCCATTTTATTTAAATAAAGTGCCAAATTTAGTGCCCTAAATTGAAAAAATTCTTATTTTCAATTGTCGTGTGACATTTTACCATTTTTGTTGTATACAAACCCCTGCTGTGCCTGGGTGACAGGGGCCTAAATCTCTCAAAATCCTCTGTTCTATTGCTGGGTGACATGATCCCCCTTTTGCCGTGAATGAACCCCTGCTGTGCCTGGCTGACAGGGGCATAAATCTCTGAAAATCCTCTGTTCTATTGCTGGGTGACATGAACCCCCTTTTGCCGTGAATGAACCCCTGCTCTGCTTTGCTGACAGGGGCCTAAATCTCTCAAAATCCTCTGTTCTATTGCTGGGTGACATGAACCCCCTTTTGCTGTGAATGAACCCCTGCTCTGCATTGCTGACAGGGGCCTAAATCTCTCAAAATCCTCTGTTCTATTGCTGGGTGACATGAACCCCCTTTTGCCATGAATGAACCCCTGCTCTGCATTGCTGACAGGGGCCTAAATCTCTCAAAATCCTCTGTTCTATTGCTGGGTGACATGAACCCCATTTTGCGTGAATAAACCCATGCTGTTCCTGGGTGACAGGGGCCTAAATCTCTCAAAATCCTCTGTTCTATTGCTGGGTGACATGAACCCCCTTTTGCCGTGAATGAACCCCTGCTCTGCATTGCTGTGAGGGGCCTAAGTCTCTCAAAATACTCTGTTCTATTGCTGGGTGACATGAACCCCCTTTTGCCGTGAATGAACCCCTGCTGTGCCTGGGTGACTGTGGCCTAAATCTCTCAAAATCCTCTGTTCTATTGCTGGGTGACATGAACCCCCTTTTTCCGTGAATGAACCCCTGCTCTGCATTGCTGACCGGGGCCTAAATCTCTCAAAATCCTCTGTTCTATTGCTGGGTGACATGAACCCTCTTTTGCCGTAAATGAACCCCTGCTCTGCATTGCTGACCGGGGCCTAAATCTCTCAAAATCCTCTGTTCTATTGCTGGGTGACATGAACCCCCTTTTGCTGTGGAATGAACCCCTGCTCTGCATTGCTGACAGGGGCCTAAATCTCTCAAAATCCTCTGTTGTATTGCTGGGTGACATGATCCCCCTTTTGCCGTGAATGAACCCCTGCTGTGCCTGGGTGACAGGGGCCTAAATCTCTCAAAATCCTCTGTTCTATTGCTGGGTGACATAAACCCCCTTTTACCGTGAATGAACCCCTGCTGTGCCTGGGTGACAGGGGCCTAAATCTCTCAAAATCCTCTGTTCTATTGCTGGGTGACATGAACCCCCTTTTGCCGTGAATGAACCCCTGCTCTGCATTGCTGACCGGGGCCTAAATCTCTCAAAATCCTCTGTTCTATTGCTGGGTGACATGAACCCCCTTTTGCTGTGGAATGAACCCCTGCTCTGCATTGCTGACAGGGGCCTAAATCTCTCAAAATCCTCTGTTGTATTGCTGGGTGACATGATCCCCCTTTTGCCGTGAATGAACCCCTGCTGTGCCTGGGTGACAGGGGCCTAAATCTCTCAAAATCCTCTGTTCTATTGCTGGGTGACATAAACCCCCTTTTACCGTGAATGAACCCCTGCTGTGCCTGGGTGACAGGGGCCTAAATCTCTCAAAATCCTCTGTTCTATTGCTGGGTGACATGAACCCCCTTTTGCCGTGAATGAACCCCTGCTCTGCATTGTTGACATTGAACTAAATTTAGTGAATACATCTGTTACTGATCGGAAGATGCGCGACTACAAGCGCACGCTGATGATAGCATTCCCACCTGACAGCGGGGGCACAGTTGAAGCACAAGGCGAAGGCAGAGGAGGATGAAGAGGTCGCCAACGCAGCTGGGGCACAACCAGCACCTGAGAAGCAGGGTTAGCATGGCAAAAATGTGGAAAAGCTTTGTCAGCCTTGGAGGCGCTGACCTGCCCTGCAGCCAGTGTATAGTGTGAACGTGTGTTTAGCACGGCAGAGAGCATTATCACAGGCCGCAGCCAATGTGGACAAGCTTACGTTTATTAAAATGAACCAGGCATGGATCCCACAGGACTTGTCTGTACCTTGTGCAGAATAGACATTTATACCAGCCTCAACCATCCATTCTTGTACTCAAGTGCACTTATTCTTTGTTTTATTTTGTTATATGTCCCAATATTTTGGGGGATACCCCAATTTAAAAATAAAAAATAACACAAATCAGTGTTGGCTACCTTTTCCTCCTTCACCGCCGCTTCCACCTACACCGCCACGTCAACCTACACCGCCACATCCACCCATCCACCGCCTCCTCAACCTCCTACTCCTAGATCCAGATTGTTATTTTTAATTTTTCAGTATTTTAAGTTATTTTAAGTCATTTCCCTATCCTCATTTGTTTGCAGAACAAAAAGCACATTTGGATGCCTTTTGCAGCCCTCTAGCCCTTTTCAGGACTATTTTAGAGCCATTTTAGTGCCCAAAAGTTCGGGTCCCCATTGACTTCAATGGGGTTCGGGGTCAAGTTCGGGTCCTGAACCCGAACTTTTTTTTCAAGTTCGGCCAAACCCACCGAACCCGAACATCCAGGTGTCCGCTCAACTCTAGTCATGGGATAACCCCTTTAATAATTGCAGTATATTATATGGGCAGCCGGAAGATTGCATGTTCAAATAAAATTAAAGTAAAAAAAAAAGGAATTTCTGGCTTACAAACAGCTGATATTCCTTGATAAGGAAACAACTATACATAATTGGTAGAGATGTGAATTAGATTTGTAAGAAAATTCCCAAATGTGTTGGATTTCATCTGGAACTTTTGGGATTCATTCTGCATGAATCAATCAAAATGCTATTTGCTATACAGAACAGAAGACAGAGAAAATAAAGAGAGATCATGTGACCTCTAGCAGCGGCCTGGCGGGCTTTCCCATAATGCCTTGCATGCAGCTGTCCTTCTAGCATAGTCAGTCAATCATGAGGGTCAATAGGCGTTTCAGTCATAGCCACTATAAATTAGCCCGACCAGGAAATGTTGTTGCTTTGTGGGGATATAAATAGGAAAGATAAGACGTTATACAGATAGCAAAATACACAGTACAGATTGATGGTGAATTAGTTAATATGTTTTATAGTCAGGAACAGAGAATAGATGAATTTGCAATCAATTGATAGAAGCAAATATTGAAGAGCGAAGAGTGAGTCAGTGTCAGAATGTTAGGCAAGCATATGCAGCCATTGCTGTTAGTAATGTTACAACGCCGATATACTTCAGTCATCAGTCTGTGTCCAAATGACAGTTAAAGAAAAAAGGATTTACATTTAAATCCTGGCATTCTAGCATGCATGTCACCCATTGTTTTGCATATGTAATAATTGGTGTTCAGTGAAGCAAAGCATCCAAAGCGGAATTCAGTCCGAAATTTAGGAACACTTTGATTCTAAACTAATCAAAATTTCCTTGCGCTTCATGGTAACTAACCTGTTTTCCTAAAATGGGGGCTGCACGTGTTAGAAAGTGAGAGTAAATGTAGAAGAGACAAGCCCGGGAACGCAAGATCACCTATAATGTCATGCAGCCGGCGAACAAGTAGCCATCCCCTGTAATGTCACAGCTAGGCTGAGCCCTATAAAACCCGGATCCATCGTCAGCATTTTCCTGCTAATTAAAAGAATGTAGGACAAAATTGGAGAGGGAGAGTGAAAGGGAAGTGGAGGGAAAACGTAGGAGACTGTTGAACTACAGACTCTACTACAATTTATCGCCATGTACCAAGAGTCATAGCTAATCAGTTCTGTTAGCTGTAGAGTTACTGTGCCGTCAGTGTTATATGCAGGTCTAATTTATCGCTGTGTACATAAGTGTGCACTGCAGTATGCCAAGACTCATATCTAATCCTTTCTGTTAGCTATAGTTACTGTGCGTCCGTATTACAGGCAGGTCTAATTTATCGCAGTGTGTATAAGTGTGCACTGCAGTGCAATGTTATCCCTAAGATAACTTGCCTTTCCTCCGAAAATGTTTAGAAACTCACCTTTATAAAGATGAATCAAGCATGGATCAACCAGGACTTCCAGACACCGGTGCCTGATGCAACAGAATAGATAATTCTGCCACTAATAATCATACTGTATTGTGTGTTGGCACACTGGAATATTGTGCAAAATGGGCCGTTACTTATGGGCACGTGCTGCTGCCACTATTCTGATGCTGCCACCCACATGATGCCCCCAGCCTGTTGCCTCTGCCATTCCTACAGTGGGGTTTCTTGGCCTGTTAATATGTACTGTACTTCTTACATTTTTAAAAGGTTATGCATGACATTTGGCCTTGATAACGCACTGCTGGTGTTGTATTCTGCTATGACTTTAATTTGCTGCTGCTGCCCCCTCCCCACTCTTTCATGGGTCCACTATTGTCACTGTTACTGCCACTGCTGCTGATGCCACCCTCCCCGCTCTGTCATCGGGCCACTACTGTCACTGTTACTGCCACTGCTGCCACCCTGTCCACTCTGCCATGGGGCCACTATTGTCATTGTTACTGCCACTGCTGCCACCCTCCCCACTCTTTTACTACTTTTTATTAATAAAAAGGAGGTGATGATGAAATCAGAGGAGGGTAATGTTGGGAATAAAGAGGGAAGTCAACATATGGCCAGAACAGGAAAACCTGTTAGGGCAGATGTGCTTCTACAGTGTAGAGATTGGGAGCAGGTAACAACATAAAAGCTGTCAGATCTAGGGCAAACTGGGGTGGTGGCAGGAATGTTGCTGGTGGTGGCTTTATGTAGGCATCTCCTGTTTGGGAATTTTTCTCTACATTGACAGCCAACAAAACCATCTCGGGCAGAGAATAACACTTATCCATTCAGGCACAAATGTAGTAACTATGCCTCTCCTTCAGCACATGAAACATTGAACTGGCCAGCAATATGATCAAGTCCCTCCTCCTCCCCATTGTCATTCTACTAGCCAGGCCACATCCACAAGTAGTATATGGTAGCTGTCATCATTACCATCAACATCATTATCTACTGCTTATCATATTCAGTGTCACGTGTCGGGGGTCCCAAGGGGGACCTCCGGGACGTCAGGTGAGCAGGATACAAGGAAAACAGGCCAAGGACCACGGAACACATAACTTATTGCAAAGGAACCAAGACTTGTGACAATGACTATAACAGAAGACCTCAATGTTCTGAAATGGATCAGTGGGTGTGAACCCACTGCGCCACTGACTACCAATACTCTGGAGGGGCATAACTAAGCAGCTACCTGGTCTTCACTAGAGCCTCAGATGGTGAGGATAGGCTTGCGACATTAGGGTAGTTGCCAGGGGCTACTCCAGAGCGTAAACCGAGTCAGTGGCAGCAGGATCAGGCGACAAGGAGATACCAGACAATGTACCAACAGTACATTGAGTCCACAGACAGGCAGTCAGAACCAAACAGAGGCAGAAGCAGGTACCTGCGCTTCAAGCACAATAGAAGCAAGGCGGCCCCAGAAAGAGCTGCACAGAACTGGCAGAACAGGGACAGAAGCAGTTACCTGTGACGCAAGCAAAAGAAGCTAAGCGGCCCCAGGCAGAGCTGCACATAGATAGAGAATGGGCATTCCCCCTCCGGGGGACTCAGGAACCCTCTTCCGAAGGCGGACATGAACAGACAGGAACGGAACACCAGAAACAGTAAGGACTGCCAGACAGACAATAACAGGACTATAGATCAGATAAAGATAAGCTCTGCTAGGCTATACAGATACAGGAATATAGATCAGATGCAGATAAGCTCTGCTAGGCTTTACAGATACAAGGCAAGGTACAGGGCCAGAAGACAACAATACAGAACCAGGCAGAACACACCAAGGTGTAGATGGTAGGACCCCTTGGGTCAGCAGCAAAGGACAAAACCTGGTAAGACAAACGTAGACAGAAAGACTACACAGAGTAGAAGTGTGAAAGACCCACAAGACAAGACAGAACAGACTGACCTCAACACTCCACATTCCAAGGCAGAAAAGGCAGCCTAACGAGCACACCTGAAAGGACCGACCCACGAACCGACAAGGGAAGGTTAACCCCATCAGAACCAAACAGGGGGGTACCAAATTAGGTCTGGAGTAACCAGAAACCACAGCATACCAAGCTGCAATACAGGACGTTGCCCCTAGCAACCAGCATGCAAGGAACACTGCAGCCAGTACGCAAGAGCGCAACCAACCTGACATACACACACAGTGGTGGATTACAATAGGGACGTTCGGGTCGGCAGCCCCGGGCCCAGCACCGCTGGGGGGCCCAACACCGACCCGAACGCCCACATACTGCGGCGGGGCATGGGAGCGCATAGCTCCCTGTCCCATCGCCGATCACCGCCATAGGCTTCAGGCCGCACATATTGTGTGGGGACAGTGTGGGGAAAATTGCTATGTGGGGACAGTGTGGGGGGATTTCTATGTAGGGACAGTGTGGGGTAATTGCTATGTGGGGACAGTGTGGGGTAATTGCTATGTGGGGACAGTGTGGGGAAATTGTTATCTGGGGACAAATTACTATGTGGGGACAAATTAGTATGTGGGGGAAACTATTGTGTGGGAGCAGTGTGGGGAAAACTATTGTGTGGGGACAGTGTGGGGAAATTGCTATGTAAGGGCAAATTACTATGTGGGGGCAGTGTGGGGGAAATTACTATGTGGGGCAGTGTGGGGGAAATTACTATGTGGGGCAGTGTGGGGGAAATTACTATGTAGGGGCAGTGTGGGGGAAATTACTATGTAGGGGCAGTGTGGGGGAAATTACTATGTGGGGCAGTGTGGTGGAAATTACTATGTGGGGCAGTGTGGTGGATATTACTATGTGGGGGCAGTGTGAGGCAAATTACTATGTAGGGGAAATTACTGTGTGGGGGCAAATTACTATGGGGGATTACTATATGGGGCAGTGTGTTGGAAATTACTATATGGGGGTGTTGCTATTGGGGAGGCACTGTAGGGGCAATTCTATTATTTTTGGGGACACTATACAGGAATTATTGCCTGGAGCACAATAGAGGGTGGTATTATCACTGGGGGCACTCTAGGGGACATTATAGCTGCTGTGGACACTATAGGAACATTTGGGGTAATTTATCAAACTGGTGTAAAGCAGAACTGGCTTAGTTGCTATATTTGACAGCTCTTTTGGAAATCCAGTTCTACTTTACACCAGTTTGATAAATGACTATAATTATGTCTATTAGGGTCACAATTCTTTCAGCAGTATAGTACCTTGGACATTGGGGAGCAAAACGGGCACAGTATTGTGGGTGGCAGCAGGATGACACTGTGGGGACACCAGGATGAGGAGGTTGATGGAAAAATTTAGAAATCTAACGTGTCTGTGTTACAAACTGTAGAGACGAGATGCGGCTGAAAGAATTTGCCATGGTGATCTGGGTCAAATGGAGGAGAAGAGGAAAGAGAAGGTCTACATGACAGGAGATGTCACTGGATGTAAGAAGTATGTGGTGCTGTATTCTCCTCAATGTCTTTTTTATTATAATTATATGTATTTTAAATTTGGCGACCAAATTTTTCAGTTTAGGACCCAATTTGGGGTATTTTTTTTTAGTCTGAAGATGTCATATGGCCTAGGAAGAGACTGTGGCGCTCATGAAGCACCGCAGCCTCTTCATACAAAAAAAACCTAAACTAAAATAGAGGTAGGGGCCCAAGTTGGGTAGACAGCCCCGGGCCTATCATGCACTTAATCCGCCCCTGTACACACAGGAGACTATACAACCAAAGGGGGTACACACACAGGCAGGTTCACACTAGATACCACAGCCAGCACGCAGCCAAAAGCAACCAGCCTACTGGGAATCACCCGCAGCCAGTACAGAAAAGGTGCGCAGCCAGCCTGCACGGCAAACCACGTCAAGGTGAACCGCACCGTGACACTCAGACTACTCCTCCTCCGTTCCATTGTCAGTTATCCATACTGGAATATGTGGGCAGGAAACAACAATATAACCCAGTAATCAGCTTTTGTACCAACTGGACTCCCACCTGGCCAAGTTTCTGGTGGTGAAATTAGTGCTGTACCACTTAGTGGTTTCCACTGCCTTTAGGCAACTGACGGCACATGCTCAAGCTTAATGGAGGACATTTAGTTACTGTTTTTTTTTTAAAACAGTCACGTTGCCTTGTACTTTCACGTAACAGAGAACATGGGCCACTCCTTGGAATTGTTGTGTCACAAGGTGCGTGCCACATTTTGATGTGGGGCATCAATTACGACCAGCAACAGTATCTATCTTTCAAGGCCTACTGGGTTTGTGTGATAGTGGTGACAATTCATGGCCATAACAAGGACTGGTGCTACTGAAATCTTCATGGTTGTTAAGGTCTGGTTCTCACACCAGGCACTTATCCACCTTTTCCATGCCTTTCTCAGTAGACATTTTCTTAACCTAAACAGCAATAAGGCAGAGCATTGCTTACCCTACCCCTCTTTCTTTTCATATGTGTTAGGTGAAGGGCTGCAATGCTGTCTTACACCTGATAAGCCTAGGCATGAGAATCATCACAGCTGATAAGTTGCTGTTTTGCATTGGGCAGCGACTTTCCCACTGGATTCCTCCCCATCAACTACAAGTAGGCAACGTACTCAATGGAAGGAACATTGTGGTTGCACTGCATTTGGGAACTTAAAACATTACTCTATGGATTGCACATGTCATAAATTGGCTGCATTTTTAAACAATCTATTGTGGCATACAGAAGGTGCTGACCATGTCCTGAAAAGTATTTTCACATTTTATCCATTCTCATGTGGCTAAAAATGTCCTCCTGGATTTGTAGCAACAGAATGTTGTGTCTTTGTACTACTTGTTCTGCGATGATCTAACTCAATAGAATTCCATCTTACATAAGCTGGACCATCTTTACGAGCAGCGTAAAGCAGTTAATAATTACATCAAGCACCACAACACCACAGCAGGGATCATATGTTATTTTGAGCCTAGGCATTGGAAGTTCATCAGGAATATATTCCATCTACTCAGGACATCCAAATAAGCCACCAGACTTGTGACTAGGGGGAACAGTAGCATCAACAATTTAATCCCACTAATACTTATATTGGATCCAATGCTCATTGATGCAGCAAGGGATCTTGGAAGAAGAGTAGTCTCCATAACTTGCTTGTTGCATTATGGTTGTTGAGGACCAGCACAGATAATGTTGCATGCAGGAGTAAGAAGAGGAGGATGATGATATTGTACCTGAGGAAGTTGAGGAAGGGTTGCAGTGGAAATAGACATTGGGAGTCATTTATTATCAGATATATGCCAGGCAGGCACATCTCATTTATTAGTTTCTACGCCTGTTTTAGGCATAGAAAAAGATCTAAATATATGCCAGCAAGGGAGTTGGCGTATATTTTGACATAGTTATGTAGAGGCCAGCATGGCCACTGCCAGCGCAAAGGGGTATAAAGACCAGCGTCTAAAACACCGGTCTTAATAAATGACCACGTTGTCTTTTCACAAGAAAAGCTAGGGTACAAAACTGACACTCATTGTGGCACTCATGATGATTATGATCTCTTTGGTAGAGATGAGCGAAGTTTTGAAAAATTTGATTCAGATTATTCGCTTTAATTTCTTCAAGAAATTAATTAATTAATCACAAATCGTGATTAACCTGGTATACTCAGACCACTCTGATTAATCATATGCATCCAACTTCATAGCCCAATCTTAGTGTGAAGGCTTAGAACTTAAACTGCAGGGAGAGGGTATCACCGTGTGCATTACGTTCTAGTTCACCCATTCATAGTTAATCCGTTCTGTAGGTACGGTGCCATCAGTACTAGAGGCAGTTGTAATTTATCGCATTCTACAAGATTCATAGCTAATACCTTCTGTTAGTTGTGGAATTATTCTGTTTCCTTACAGGTCGACAAAAGCATCAGGTCGAATTTATTGCCGTGGACTTAACTGTGCAGTGCCCCAAGATTCAAGTAGTGGCCCCATGACAGAGTGGAGACGGTGGCAGCAACTGTGGCAGTAACATTGATAATAGTGGCTCCATGACAGAGTGGGGACGGTGGTGGTAGCAGCAGCAGCAGCAGTAACTGTGACAAAAGTGGCCCCATTACAGAGTGAGGAGGGGGGTCAGCAGTAGTGATGATCGAATATGCCCATATTCGAATTCGCGATATTTCGCGAATATTTCGTAAAATATTCGCGATATATTCGCAAATTCGAATATTCGTATTCGTCATCATTTAATTGCGCAAGATCATTGTTACTGGCAGGCAAAGGCAGTATTCGTACAAAATCGATTACATCATATTTACCTAGTGCAATAAAATATACCATCTACATGTTATCTGCTTTTCAATCTTTATTTACCATGTATTAAATAATCGCTAATATTGCGCATGCGCATTGCGATCAATATTAATTAGAATAACGCGACCGGCGGACATGACGTCTTTGTATGCGACGCGACGCGACGCGCAGTTGGCTGGCAGAGTTGCAGACAGTAAGAAGATGGTGCGCCGCACATTTAGCGATCGAGAGGAAAAACTGCTTATAACTGTAAGTATCAACTTTTAGTCTTGTTCTTAATGTGAATGCATATTAAAACCTTTTATAGGCGCGTATGCGAAATTATGCAAATTTTTTTTTTTTTATGTCTTGATTTTTCTGGTGATTTTTTTTTTTTGTGGCTTGGATTTTATGTATATAAAGCTGACAAGTAATTAATTACATGCATACTGTACATCCATCCACACAATAAACACCACACATATAGTTCGAAACACTATATACCACTTAACCACTTCAGCCCCCCTAGCTTAATCCCCCTTTATGACCAGACCACTTTTTAGAATTCCGCACTACGCTACTTTCACCGTTTATTGCTCCGTCATACAAATTACCACCCAAATGAATTTTACCCCCTTTTCTTCTCACTAATACAGCTTTCATTTGGTGGTGATCAATGTGGATGAAAAAATCTCTAAAAAATGTGCAAAAAAAAAAAAAAAAAGAGGGGAAAGCTGTAAAACTGCGATCGCTAAGGGACCCTTAGGCCTCATTCACACGTCCGCAATTATGTTCCGCAAAATTTTGCGGAACGGAATTGTGGATACATTCAATTCCATGGGGACAGGCTTTGTCCTGCTCAGATCCGGAATTGCGGATCCGCATTTCCGTATCCGCAAAAATGTAGAACATGTCCTAAACTTGTCCGCAATTGCGGACAAGAAAAGGCATTTTCTATATAGTTCTGGCAATGTGCGGATCCGCAAAATGCGGAAAGCACATTGCCGGTGTCCGTGTTTTGCGGATCCACATATCCACAGATCCGCAAAACACATACGTTCGTCTGAGTGAGCCTAAAGGGGGGTGATCAGTGACAAGGGGGGGTGACGGGGTGATCAGGGGGGTGACATGGGTGATCAGGGGTTAATCAGTGAGAGAGGGGGTGGGGGGGGCTCTTGTGTGGTGATTGGTGCAGATACTTTCATTTTCCTCCGGTGGTCCCAAGCAAAAGGGACCACCAGAGGAGGGTGTAGGAGCCATATCAGACGCTGTTCACAGAACAGCGTCTGATATGCGTTTTTTTTAACAATCTGCAGCCTGCCAGCGACCGATCATTGCTAGCAGGCTGCAGATTAATTTCTCCTGCGGCGATTACAGCTGCGCACCGCGCAGGCGGCCCGGCGCGTCTTCTCGCCTCTAGCGAGAGGACGCGCCGGCGCTTCCAGGAGGAAAAAACCTCCCGCCGGCAGGACGCGATTATGCGTCCGCCGGTCGGGAGGCGGTTAACCGCAAACACGGGTAATCTATAGATCCGAGTTTATATTGTCTGTCTGTCAAAATCTTTTTCGGCAGATCGCCAGTATTTGCTGGTTCATTTAGCATTACCCAGGGTGCACCACGGGGAGGCGAACCAGCTGTACACCCCATAAAGTACCATCACTTAATAGACGGGTACTATATTCTAGGCACTATATAACGCACCAATACTGGGCATGAAGCTCCTGTTCCACCACATCCCAAAGATACTCTATTGGGTTGAGATCTGGTGACTTTGGGGACCATTTTAGTTCAGTGAACTCATTGTCATGTTCAAGAAACAAATTTGAAATGATTAGAGATTTGTGACATGGTGCATTATCCTGCTGGAAGTAGCCATCAGAGGATGGGTACATGGTGGTCATGAAGGGATGGACATGGTCATAAACAATGCTCAGGTAGCCCGTGGCATTTAAACGATGCCCAATTGGCACTAAGGGGCCTAAAGTGTGCCCAGAAAACCTCCCCCACACCATTACACCACCACCAGCCTGCACAGTGGTAACAAGGCATGATGGAGACATGTTCTCATTCTGTTTACGCCAAATTCGGACTCTACCATTTGAATGTCTCCTAATCATCAGATCAGGCAACATTTTTTCTAGTCTTCAACAGTCCAGTATTGGTGACCTCATGCAAATTGTAGCCTCTTTTTCCTATTAGTAGTGGTGATGAGTGGTACCCGGTGGGGTCTTCTGCTGTTGTAGTCCATCCGCCTCAAGGTTGTGCGTGTTGTGGCTTCACAAATGCTTTGCTGCATACCTCGGCTGTAACGAGTGGTTATTTCAGACAACGTTGCTCTTCTATCAGCTTGAATCAGTCGGCCCATTCTCCTCTGACCTCTAGCATCCACAAGGCATTTTCGCCCACAGGATGGCCGCATACTGGATGTTTTTCCCTTTTCACACCATTCTTTGTAAACCCTAGAAATGGTTGTGCGTGAAAATCCCAGTAACTGAGCAGATTGTGAAATACTCAGACCGGCCCGTCTGGCACCAACAACCATGCCACGCTCAAAATTGCTTAAATCACCTTTCTTTCCCATTCTGACATTCAGTTTGGAGTTCAGGAGATTGTCTTGACCAGGACCACCCCCCTAAATGCATTGAAGCAACTGCCATGTGATTGGTGACTAGATAATTGCATTAATGAGAAATAGAACAGGTGTTCCTAACAATTCTTTAGGTGAGTGTATATTATATGCTTGTATCTTTTATCTTGCAGAGAATGGTAAAGAAGGGGTATGACCGTACCAGGCGGCATGACTCAAAAAAAGAAATAGTTCGCAGCATACAACAAATGCTGAGAGAAAAATTCGCCCGCGAGCACTCTGAAAGTGCAATAGTAAAGAGGTGGTCGGACCTAAAAAGGCGAGACCCAGAATTCGTCAGAGAAATATCTGAAAGAGTCTGCCCCGGTAAGATGCTTACTGTAACATTACACAATGTGGATGAGAAATAATGTAATGTACAGTGATGTCTAGAATTATTCATACCCTTGTCTTATTATCACATAAAGTTACGTTTAATCCAAAATACAGCTATCATATATACAAAGACGTTATTCACACTAAAATTAATTATAAGCGATGTACAAAAGGCATTATTGTGGTCCCCCTTTCCATACCAAGGAGAGAAATTCCTGTTTAATTGCAAAAAAAAAAAAAAATCTTGGTATCAACATAGGAAATAACATTAAAGTAATAGCAACATATATACAAAGAACAACTTCACATTAAACTGAAAAATTATAAATTAAACTATACCATACGCTAAGCTATAGATGAAATATAGAATGTATTTTAAGTATTATTTTTTGAAACTATTTACAAGTAATACTGGAAACCCTACCCTTACTATAAAACTAGCTAAAAGACGTTCTACTACCCTAATAATAAACGATGTACCAAAGGCATTATTTAAAAAATATATATATATATATTTCCTTGTGTACTGTTTTTTTTTGAGTAAACGTAACTAATTTCACATAAAATTATGTTATTGTATGGTCTCTGATTATTATGCTTATTGATCAGGTTTCCACCATTAATTGTCTCTTGTCAAAGTTCTAAATTTTGGTGAAGACCAAGTCCGCCCCTGAATTTTGTCCTTGTAGTTGTTAATATGTCAAAGGATAGACCTTTCTATCCCCCTTTCCATACCAAGGAGATAATTTCCCTGTTAATTGCAATAAAAAAGCTTCTGGGTATCGACATAGGGATTCCCTGTCAAAAAATACATAACTCCAGGGAGGCTGATAATTTTAACAAGGTTAACATGGCTAACCCAAGAGACATAGATGTCTCTCCAATCATCAACATTTGACTTAATATTAAAGGACTTTAATAAAAAAAAATTAAAAATCAACCGCATAAGATACAGATTAATGGTTAAATTGTTTAGTTATATTCGTTGATTTTCCTGTCTAAATCATTAACAATGTGTAATTACAGGCCAGCCTGTTCCAACAGTGCGCTCAACACCTGCGCACCGGGATATCCACGTGGTGGAGGTCTCTGAGGAGGAGGAAGAGGAGGCAGGCCCCCCCACCGCGATGGAGACGAGCGACACTGCTCCCCCAGATGTCGCCGAACATGTGGAGGTGGAGGTGGAGGAGGAAGGCGGTCCCTCTCAACCCCACACCTCACCGGCTGCCGCAATACCTCCGGCCGAGGTGACCGAGGAGGAGGAGGAGCAAGAGGTGGCCGCACAGTCAGAGGAGGAGGAGGAGCTTGTGACCACCCCACAGCAGGAGGGTAAATATCTACAAAAATCTTTATAAAAATAACTAACAAACCTAATTCAACTTAATTATACTATCAAAGGTAGTTTTGTAATCTTGGTTAGAATTTTTAAAGTAAAAAGTAAGGGTGGGGTTTGAGCAAGGAATGATGGGTGAATGATAAGGGACAGAGCGGCTAGTTTTAACTGGTCTCCCTGTGTCCCTGAGCCAACACCCTGCTGGGTAATGAATGGCAAAGGAAAACAGGGTAGGGAAAAAGGAACAGAAAACCAATACATATTACAGTACACATTTAAACAAATAAAAAAAAGCCTTGATGGCGGTCAGGACACACAAAATGGAATTAAAGTGTAGCCAGAGTCCAGGTACACACACTAAACAGTCAATAATATTAATGTAATAGCAACATATATACAAACAACAACTTAACAGTAAACTGAAAAATTATAAGGTAAACTCTACTAAACTCTAAACAATTCATGAAATATATAAATTTTTAAACTATTGTTTTATCAACTATTTACAAGTAATACTGGAAACGCTAGCCATATTACAAAACTATATGTTAACATACGTACAAAGACTTCATTCACAATAAGCCTAAATAAAATTATTTTAACACTAATCTAGTCTCAAAAATCTTCAAAATATATAATTCTATTGAACACTATATAAAAATCTATTTACAAGTTAAAATGGAAACACTAGCCATACCATATAACTAAATGCTATCTTACATACCTAGACTATATTAACACTAACCCTAGTAATCATTTAAACGCTAATAAACAAAATAAATTAATATAAATTATTTAATTTTTTAACATAAAGTATACTTAAAATATTTACAATTAACAAAAAAGGAAATACTAGCCATACTACAAAAATAATTGATATAATATATACAAATACACTGTTCACACTAACCGTAATCACTAATTTAACCGAATAAAAGTATAACCTAATAAAAATATATATATATAATCTTTTGGAATAAATCATATTTCATACATTTAAACAGTTAACTATTAACACTAACAATACTACAAAACTGAATTCCATCAATGCCTACAACTGTGACTGATTATCTCTATTTTTATCTTTCACCATAGGGATAAAAAATCTAATTAAAAAAATAAAAGGGGTCATAAAAGACCAAAAAAAAAAAAGCGAGGCTTTCCGCCTCCAAATGCAAGAATTGGAGAAGAGGCACCGGCTCCTGGAGAGGCAGAACCAGCGGGATCTGCGCGAGGTCCTGGACCAATTGGAACAATTAAAGAAGCACCGTTAGCTTCTTTGTTTTATTCATTTTATATGTTGGGGCTGGGAGGGGATTGTTATTTTGTTTTATATATATATATTTTTAATTAAAAAACAAAAAAAAAATCAGATAGAGCATAGTCTGATTAAAATATTTTTTTGATTCCAAATTCAAAGTTTCTGTTCTTTTGTTAAAGTATGTACTATATAACTTTGAATTAAGCAAGATTTAGTCCAGTTTGTGAATTATGCAGAGTCCAGTCAGAAAGTGTAATGTCATATATATATTAACAGTGCAGTATAATGCCTACACATAACTTAATCAGGACATTGCAGCTAATCAATTTTATTAGGTATACTTAAAGCAATACAAATTACCTAAATTTAATCCAAAAAAACAAAATGTAAGATAACGGTGTCGTGTAAGGCCCACACAGATAAATACACTAGTTGAGGACAGCAGCAGTGTAAAATAACGGTGTAGTGTGAGGCCTCACGGATTACATACACTAGTGGAGGACAGCAGCATTGTAAGATAACGGTGTAGTGTGAGGCCTCACGGATTACATACACTAGTTGAGGACAGCAGCAGTGTAAGATAACGGTGTAGTGTGAGGCCTCACGGATTACATACACTAGTGGAGGACAGCAGCAGTGTAAGATAACGGTGTAGTGTGAGGCCTCACGGATTACATACACTAGTGGAGGACAGCAGCATTGTAAGATAACGGTGTAGTGTGAGGCCTCACGGATTACATACACTAGTTGAGGACAGCAGCAGTGTAAGATAACGGTGTAGTGTGAGGCCTCACGGATTACATACACTAGTGGAGGACAGCAGCAGTGTAAGATAACGGTGTAGTGTGAGGCCTCACGGATTACATACACTAGTTGAGGACAGAAGCAGTGTAAGATAACGGTGTAGTGTGAGGCCTCAAGGATTACATACACTAGTGGAGGACAGCAGCATTGTAAGATAACGGTGTAGTGTGAGGCCTCACGGATTACATACACTAGTGGAGGACAGCAGCAGTGTAAGATAACAGTGTAGTGTGAGGCCTCACGGATTACATACACTAGTTGAGGACAGAAGCAGTGTAAGATAACGGTGTAGTGTGAGGCCTCACGGATTACATACACTAGTGGAGGACAGCAGCAGTGTAAGATAACGGTGTAGTGTGAGGCCTCACGGATTACATACACTAGTGGAGGACAGCAGCAGTGTAAGATAACAGTGTAGTGTGAGGCCTCACGGATTACATACACTAGTTGAGGACAGAAGCAGTGTAAGATAACGGTGTAGTGTGAGGCCTCACGGATTACATACACTAGTTGATGACAGCAGCAGTATAAGATAACGTTTTAGTGTAAGGCCTCACGGATTACATACACTAGTGGAGGACAGCAGCAGTGTAAGATAATGTTTTAGTGTAAGGCCTCACGGATTACATACACTAGTTGAGGACAGCAGCAGTGTAAGATAATGTTTTAGTGTAAGGCCTCACGGATTACATACACTAGTTGAGGACAGCAGCAGTGTAAGATAACGGTGTAGTGTGAGGCCTCACGGATTACATACACTAGTCGAGGACAGCAGCAGTGTAAGATAACGGTGTAGTGTGAGGCCTCACGGATTACATACACTAGTGTAGGACAGCAGCAGTGTAAGATAACAGTGTAGTGTGAGGCCTCACGGATTACATACACTAGTTGAGGACAGAAGCAGTGTAAGATAACGTTTTAGTGTAAGGCCTCACGGATTACATACACTAGTGGAGGACAGCAGCAGTGTAAGATAACGTTTTAGTGTAAGGCCTCACGGATTACATACACTAGTTGAGGACAGCAGCAGTGAAAGATAACGGTGTAGTGTGAGGCCTCACGGATTACATACACTAGTTGAGGACAGCAGCAGTGTAAGATAACGGTGTAGTGTGAGGCCTCACGGATTACATACACTAGTCGAGGACAGCAGCAGTGTAAGATAACGGTGTAGTGTGAGGCCTCACGGATTACATACACTAGTGTAGGACAGCAGCAGTGTAAGATAACAGTGTAGTGTGAGGCCTCACGGATTACATACACTAGTTGAGGACAGCAGCAGTGTAAAATAACGTTTTAGTGTAAGGCCTCACGGATTACATACACTAGTGGAGGACAGCAGCAGTGTAAGATAACGTTTTAGTGTAAGGCCTCACGGATTACATACACTAGTTGAGGACAGCAGCAGTGAAAGATAACGGTGTAGTGTGAGGCCTCACGGATTACATACACTAGTTGAGGACAGCAGCAGTGTAAGATAACGGTGTAGTGTGAGGCCTCACGGATTACATACACTAGTGGAGGACAGCAGCAGTGTAAGATAACGGTGTAGTGTGAGGCCTCACGGATTACATACACTAGTTGATGACAGCAGCAGTGTAAAATAACGTTTTAGTGTAAGGCCTCACGGATTACATACACTAGTGGAGGACAGCAGCAGTGTAAGATAACGTTTTAGTGTAAGGCCTCACGGATTACATACACTAGTTGAGGACAGCAGCAGTGTAAGATAACGGTGTAGTGTGAGGCCTCACGGATTACATACACTAGTTGAGGACAGCAGCAGTGTAAGATAACGGTGTAGTGTGAGGCCTCACGGATTACATACACTAGTGGAGGACAGCAGCAGTGTAAGATAACGGTGTAGTGTGAGGCCTCACGGATTACATACACTAGTTGAGGACAGCAGCATTGTAAGATAACGGTGTAGTGTGAGGCCTCACGGATTACATACACTAGTTGAGGACAGCAGCAGTGTAAGATAACGGTGTAGTGTGAGGCCTCACGGATTACATACACTAGTGGAGGACAGCAGCAGTGTAAGATAACGGTGTAGTGTGAGGCCTCACGGATTACATACACTAGTTGAGGACAGCAGCAGTGTAAGATAACGGTGTAGTGTGAGGCCTCACGGATTACATACACTAGTGGAGGACAGCAGCAGTGTAAGATAACGGTGTAGTGTGAGGCCTCACGGATTACATACACTAGTTGAGGACAGCAGCAGTGTAAGATAACGGTGTAGTGTGAGGCCTCACGGATTACATACACTAGTGGAGGACAGCAGCAGTGTAAGATAACGGTGTAGTGTGAGGCCTCACGGATTACATACACTAGTTGAGGACAGCAGCAGTGTAAGATAACGGTGTAGTGTGAGGCCTCACGGATTACATACACTAGTGGAGGACAGCAGCAGTGTAAGATAACGGTGTAGTGTGAGGCCTCACGGATTACATACACTAGTGGAGGACAGCAGCATTGTAAGATAACGTTTTAGTGTAAGGCCCACACAGATAAATGATTTGGAGGACAGCAGCATTTTCACGTAGAAGATTATATTACTAAGTAGATTCAAGATCTACTTATAGCTCGTCAAAACATAGCAGAAACAGAATGCAGCATATTCTTATCTTGTATCAGGTAAGTGTTTAAAGGTAAGTTTGACAGTGCTAATAACATTCTTTCAATAATAATGAGACTTGTAAATTAACAAATTATATTATTCTGAGATTTTTGACAAAATTTTTTTTAATGCAACACACAATATTTAGTATCGCAAGCATTGTGTACAGTTTATTTGTCTACAAAATAATATACACATCATATATTTTGTGATGGTTTTTTATAATATAATTTAAAAAAATTTTATTAAAATGTACGTGGACTAATTGTGTTTGGGGAGACTATAATCGGTCCATTATTCTCCTATTTTTAAAAAATATTTATAACAACAAAAATAATAATTGAAAAAAAAGCTGATTTGATTCCAAAAATAATGTAGTGGCTATTAACTAACCAGCACGGATTACCAAAAAAACACAATAGTGTATTTCGGATTTATTATTTATTATTTAACAATATATATTAACATCATGTGCCCATAATCCAAAAATGTTTGTCAAGAATTATCCTATAAAATATTCATGTATTTTTTGCTTAATAAATGTGGCAATAATGCTCTACTCACAAATACGGATTTCCACACGGATGAGTATAACGCCAGTCACACCCAACCATGTAGAGAGGTCAACACGGAAGTCCAGCATCCTTTCCAGGACGACAGACAACACCATGCTAGTACCCAATTCCGTATTTAAAAAAAACGAAATAAATAAAATTAAATGAAGTTATTAGGTTTATCAATCGGTCGTGTAACATGGTCAATGAACAAGACCTTTTGAAAAGGGAAGCCCTGGTGCGTTGCCCACCATGATATAGTGAGAACCACATCCATTGCCCATTAACCCAATTTCTTCAAAATAATAAAATATTTAAATAAAACAAAGCAATTTTGTAAATGAAGCATAACACCACATGATATTTTAATAACTTTTCTTATTATTTAATAGATTTATTTAACTCGTGACAATACCTTTTGAACTAAGCACATGTGCCCACATAAAAAGTTTATAATAAATAACAATCAAATTCCAAAAATTTAATTTAGAAAATAATATGGATAAAATATGGTACATGCTGGTAGTCTCCACATAATCATTCTGAAAATACAGCATAAAAAAATAAAATAAAAATAATGATCACAAAATTTATAAAAAATTTGAAGTTGCCATAACAATGGCACACAATATTCCTAGTAAGCCAACAGTTTTAGGCATACACACTGTTTGACCGAAGCTCTCAATTGTATATCGGATAGGCTCATGTAAATGTGAACTTGTTATTTTATTTTAATTTGTAAAAAAATGTGTACGCAGGGATGGGAATAACTGTGGATTCTTGAATTCTTAATTTCATACTATCAGTCATTTAAAAAAAAAATTCTATAGAAAAAAGCTATTAATAACACTATCAAAAGCAGCAACTAGATGTTTATCATTTAACTGAATGTCTAAACATATATTGTAGACCAACATAGGATGACAGGCAGCAGTAGGCGCTAGTAGCTACTGCAGCATTTAGAAGTTTATGGGTCAACCTTTTGACTAATAATATATCTTGAACTAAGTGAACTGAACACAACGTGTAGCAGCACGGTTGGAGTGTTTTATGCGAACCAGAAATATCCTCTCAGGAATGGGCCCCCTCCCAGACCTGGACAGCAGCAGCAGCAGCGTGTAGTATAGTCGACTGGCAGAGCAGCAGGTATAATGGTGCAGCAGGAATATCCTCTCAGGAATGGGCCCCCTCCCAGACCTGGACAGCAGCAGCAGCAGCAGCAGCGTGTAGTATAGTCGACTGGCAGAGCAGCAGGTATAATGGTGCAGCAGGAATATCCTCTCAGGAATGGGCCCCCTCCCAGACCTGGACAGCAGCAGCAGCAGCAGCGTGTAGTATAGTCGACTGGCAGAGCAGCAGGTATAATGGTGCAGCAGGAATATCCTCTCAGGAATGGGCCCCCTCCCAGACCTGGACAGCAGCAGCAGCAGCAGCGTGTAGTATAGTCGACTGGCAGAGCAGCAGGTATAATGGTGCAGCAGGAATATCCTCTCAGGAATGGGCCCCCTCCCAGACCTGGACAGCAGCAGCAGCAGCGTGTAGTATAGTCGACTGGCAGAGCAGCAGGTATAATGGTGCAGCAGGAATATCCTCTCAGGAATGGGCCCCCTCCCAGACCTGGACAGCAGCAGCAGCAGCAGCAGCGTGTAGTATAGTCGACTGGCAGAGCAGCAGGTATAATGGTGCAGCAGGAATATCCTCTCAGGAATGGGCCCCCTCCCAGACCTGGACAGCAGCAGCAGCAGCAGCGTGTAGTATAGTCGACTGGCAGAGCAGCAGGTATAATGGTGCAGCAGGAATATCCTCTCAGGAATGGGCCCCCTCCCAGACCTGGACAGCAGCAGCAGCAGCGTGTAGTATAGTCGACTGGCAGAGCAGCAGGTATAATGGTGCAGCAGGAATATCCTCTCAGGAATGGGCCCCCTCCCAGACCTGGACAGCAGCATAAATAGATAAAAAGAGCAGGTAGATCAGGATGTTCCATGTGTGCAGCAGGATTGTGTTAAAAATGACGCTAAATTCTATATTGTCCAATGTCTACAATGTACATCACAAATACATTTGCTCCACACGTTGGCTGCACAGGGCTGCTCTCAGTTTCCACATCTGGCACATCCAGTGTGTGTAGCAGAACACAGTGGTAAGGCATCCAGCCTCCCTGTGTGCAGAACCCTTCACGCCAGAGGGCAGTAGTAGTGGCGGGGATTAGCCGCAGCTCTCTCATCCTCCATGTGTCTGTGAGGAGGAAGGGATACCGGCTGTCTCCACACCCATACATGATCATCAGCGCCCACACGCGGTGCTCCATCCTACCGGTGGACCTATCCTTCCTGCACCGGTCTGAACACCGAACTCAGTGAAGATCCAGCTATTCTCAGCAAGGATCTTGACGTGTCCGTAGTGCCTGCTAAGGCTACTTTCACACTAGCGTTCGGAGCGGATCCGTCTGATGTTTCATCAGACGGATCCGCTCCGATAATGCAGACGTTCGCATCCGTTCAGAACGGATGCGTCTGCATTAAAACTTAGAAAATTTTCTAAGTGTGAAAGTTGTCTGAGCGGATCCGTTCAGACTTTACATTGTAAGTCAATGGGGAACGGATCCGCTTGAAGATTGAGCCATATTGTGTCATCTTCAACCGGATCCGTCCCCATTGACTTCCATTATGAGTCTGGACGGATCCGCTCGCCTCCGCACGGCCAGGCGGACACCCGAACGCTGCAAGCAGCGTTCAGGTGTCCGCTCACTGAGCGGAGCGGAGGCTGAACGCTGGCAGGCGGATGCATTCTCAGTGGATCCGCCTCCACTGAGAATGCATTGGGGCCAGACGGATGCGTTCAGGGCCGCTCGTGAGCCCCTTCAAACGGTGCGCACGAGCGGACACCCAAACGCTAGTGTGAAAGTAGTTTTAACCCGTCATGTCTAGTTCACGTCCCTCCCCAGTAGTGTAACAGAAGAGTCAGCTGTATTCCCCAGCTACGGGGATGGCGCTTTGTGGCTGACTCCAGTGCTCAGCACTGATCATCGATCTCATCTCATGGTGCTGAATAAGGCCTTATAGGCGACATATCTCTACAAAGGGTGGAGTATTACTTTTCCCCTTTAAGGCTTTCCCAGAAAGGGTATGGCTATCAAAGTGCTGCAACTTCACTTTCACTAAGCGGGGCCTAGTAAGGATTCTGGTATGAAGGCATTATGTGTCTGGGTCTTGTATTGATTTTTGGATAAACTATACCTAGATAAGGACAGTAGCTGTGCTACAGTTACTTGTGCTTGAAATCAAAATTGACATTAAAATTAACTACAATAAATACATAAATAGGATTGACTACAATGCAGATTACGTGAAGGAGAGACTATAGAATAATGCAGACCTTCACAGGAGTGAAGTGTTATTTATTAAAAAATATATATTGATATATACTATATGTATATTTATATATGTGTGCTGTCACACTACGATATATATATAGAACCTTTCACTTCTGAAAAGTGAATTATGGAAAATTTACATCCTCCGGATAGCAGCATTGCAGATGATTGTGTTAGTGGACTTTATGTAAGAATCTTAACTACTCCTTTTTTTATATTACAACTCAACTAAAATGAAGCACAGCTGCAGTGCATTGGGTATGCGGGTAAAGGTAAGCTTTAAACGATAGTTCTTCTTAAAACCCAGACACATAATGCCTTCATACCAGAATCCTTACTAGGCCCCGCTTAGTGACAGTGAAGTTGCAGCACTTTGCTAGCCATTCTATTTCAGGGAAAGCCTTAAAGTGGAAAAGTAATACTCCACCCTTTGTAGAGATATGTCGCCTCTAAGGCCTTATTCAGCACCATGAGATGAGATCGATGATCAGTGCTGAACACTGGAGTCAGCCACAAAGCGCCATCCCTGTAGCCGGGGAATACAGCTGACTCTCCTGTTACACTAGCGTGGAGGGACGTGAACTAGACATGACGGGTTAGCAAGCACTACGGACACGTCAAGATCCTTGCTGAGAATAGCTGGATCTTCACTGAGTTCGGTGTTCAGACCGGTGCAGGAAGGATAGGTCCACCGGTAGGATGGAGCACCGCGTGTGGGCGCTGATGATCGTGTATGGGTGTGGAGACAGCCGGTATCCCTTCCTCCTCACAGACACATGGAGGATGAGAGAGCTGCGGCTAATCCCCGCCACTACTACTGCCCTCTGGCGTGAAGGGTTCTGCACACAGGGAGGCTGGATGCCTTACCGCTGTGTTCTGCTACACACACTGGATGTGCCAGATGTGGAAACTGAGAGCAGCCCTGTGCAGCCAACGTGTGGAGCGCTGTATGGCTACTACATTGATTATAGTTGAATAGATTTTTGATTATAGTTCAATAGATTATTGAGTTTTTTCAATTTAAAAAAATGATATATATTAAAACATAATCCATATTTAAGTCTATATATACATAAAAGATATGTTTAAGGGAAAATTCATATAATTATTTTCTATAATTCATATATTTACACTACACAACACATGATTAAAGAAATTTAGAGACATTATTAAAATAAATTATTAAATAAAATTTCTTTATCAGACTCTGTACATGATTCACCAAAATTAATAAATTAATTCAAAATATATTGACACATATATACATATGAGAAGATTAAATTTAATAAGTAATTTTTTCATAATTAAGTAGATTTGATTAAAAAAAATAACTTAATAAAGAATATTAAAAATCAGATTAAAATCAATAAAAAATTCATCAATAAATTCATAAATATATACAACACATATAAAAAGAAATTCATAAATAGGATAAAAAATAACTTCATATTAAGATAAGACAATAAATTAGTTAAAAAGGTTAAAAAACAACGGATTTACGGAGGGAGAGCGAGGGAGAGGGATGGACAAGGGACCCTTCAACGGCCTGAACCGACAGCTGGGGCCAGGAAGTCACTGCCGATCCAGGACTCGTTCATTTTGATGAATGTCAGTCTGTCCACGGAGTCAGTGGACAGACGGGTCCTCTTGTCTGTGACCACCCCACCTGCCGCGCTGAATGTCCGCTCAGACAGTACGCTGGAGGGGGGGACAGACAATAACTCCAGCGCATACTGAGCGAGCTCACGGCAGGTGTCCAGTCTGGCAACCCAGTACTCCATGGGGTCGTCAGTGCTCATGCTGTCGGAAGCACCAACGGACCCCATGTAGTCTGCCACCATGCGGGCCAGCCGCTGGTGGTTGCTGCTGCTGCTGCTTGCACTGGGTCTTGCAGACTGGTAGAACAGCCTCATCTCACCCATTAGGTCACCTGCTCGGCTGGTGCTGCTGGGTCCAGCCACCTGCTGGGTGAGATGGGCGGGGGAAACTGAAGCTGGAGGCCGAGGGGTAGTCTGCTCCAGACGCTTGATCAGACAGGCCCGCAGTTGTTCCATCCGGGCCTGCCGCCGACTTGATGGTATAAACTGTTCCAGTTTCCCCTTGCATCGTGGGTCTAAAAGGGTGGCCAACCAATAATCATCCCTCCCCTTAATACTCTTGATCCGGGGGTCCCTCCTGAGGCATCGCAGCATGTGGGCAGCCATGGGGAAGAGGACAGCCCGCTGTGACTCGTCATGGCTGCCCGGGACCATGACCTCTTGGTCCTCCTGCTGCTGTTGCTGCTGCTCCCGGTTGGAGCTGCCCCACCCCCGGACTAACGGTGCCCCCATCACCGGCTCTCCCTCCTGACCAGGCCCAAACTCCTGGACGTCCACTGTGTCATCCTCCTCCTCCTCCTCAACGTCCTGGGCCTGGTCCTGGTGGAGCAAGGCAGCCTCATCTTGCTCCACCAAGGCACTCTCCCCAGCTTCAAGCAGGCGATCGAGTGTCCTGTCCAGCAGGAACACTAATGGGAGCACGTCATTGAGGCCGACATGCTCCCCGCTGACCATCTTGGTCGCCTGCTCAAAAGGGGCCAACACGTGACAGACCTGCTGTATCTGCCCCCACTCCGCATTAGTGACATAGGGGAGTGGGTGTGATGGCCCTGAAGTGCCTAGGTCCAGCAGGTATTCCCTCACCGCCCGTCTCTGCTCCCACAACCTTTCCAGCATGTGGAGGGTTGAGTTCCACCGCGTCACACTGTCCACAATCAGCCTGTGAGGGGGCAGGCTGTTGTCCCGCTGAAGTCTGGACAGGGACGCGGTGGCAGTTGGGGAGCGTCGGAAATGGCTGGCAATCCTACGTACCCTTAACACAATGTCACTCAAACCTGGGTACGTACGGAGGAACTTCTGTACCACTAGGTTGAGGACATGTGCCATGCAGGGCACGTGGGTCAGACTGCCAGCCTGAAGGGCGGCGAGTAGGTTGCTGCCGTTGTCACAGACAACCAAACCTGCCTGGAGCCTACGGGGTGTCAGCCACTTCTGGACCTGAGCCTGAAGTGCGGCCAGAACTTCAGGTCCAGTGTGTCTCCTGTCTCCCAAGCTCACAAGCTGGAGCACGGCCTGGCAACGGACGTGCCCCACACTTGCATAGTTACGGGGACGCTTACTGGGGGGCTCAGCAGCAGTGGAGACAGTGGCTTGTGGGAGAGCAGCAGTTCTCCCCTGGACACCCCGCGGCGGCACCACAAACTCTGATGCCGCCGATCCCTCCCCGGCGCCTCGGAGGGACACCCAATGGGCAGTAAAACTCAAGTATCGTCCCTGCCCATGTCTGCTAGTCCAAGCATCCATTGTGAGATGTACCCTGTCGCTGACAGCATGATCCAGCGACAGGCATACTTTCTCCACAAGGTGCTGGTATAGGGCAGGGACGCCAGTCCTGGCAAAGTAATGGCGGCTGGGGACACGCCATCTGGGTTGTGCCTGCTCCAACATCTGCCGGAACGGATTGCTGTCCACAAGATTGTAAGGGAGCAGATGTTGGCCAAGAACCCTTGCCAGGAGCCCATTGAGTGAACGCACACGTCGGTCCCCGGGGGCATAGGGCGCGGTGCGTTCAAAAGCGTCAGCAACTGATGGCTGGCGCCGGACGGCAGTGGAGGAGGAGATAGAGGAGGGTGCAGTGGAGGCAGAGGTATGGCTGCCGGTCCCAGTACCTCTATGAGAGGGAGTGGCGGAGTGGGAATGACTTACGGGGATCTGTTGTGGGGGCTGCTGTACTGTGGCAGGAGCTGCTGTCCCCTGCACACTGCTGGTGGCGCTGCTGCTACCACCCTTCATCTGTTCCCACTCCCGCCAGTGGTTGACCCGTAGGTGCTGGTTCAGTGCTGTAGTACCCAGCCGAGCCACCACCCTCCCTCTCTTCACCCTGGCACGGCATAGCTGACAGATTGCTACTGTAACATCGTCAGCTGCCAGGGTGAAGTAAGCCCAAACAGGCGACTTATGCACCGACCGCCGGTCAGATGGGTTGGTGCTCACTTGCGTCTGTTCGGGCTCGGTGCGCACAGGTGGAGGTGGCTGCTGCTGCTGCCTCCTACTGCTGACATTACCAGTGGAGCCCCTGCTGCTAGACTCACTGGTAACCTGGCGCACCGTTTGCCTCCGGTGCCGACCTTCCTCCTCATCAGTGCTGCTGATGCCTGACAAGGGAGGTGGTATCCATTCTTGGTCACCCTCCTCTTCATCCCCCGATGTGTCAGACCCAGGGCCAAGCCTTGGTGAACAGAGGGGAGCAGCTGACATAGAGCCCCTGACCGGGCTCTGCTGTCCCCTCGCTGATGCCTGGGTCTGACTAGGTACAGGGGTTATGTGGCTGACACCACCTGCACCTATTGGAAGGGATGTCACTGGCACCATCTCCCCCTCCATCTCTTCCAAGAGTTGCTGACCATGGGGAGGACTGAACTGCAGTTCTGCCTCCTGTTCCTCCTGAGTTGCCTGCCCAAAGATATCAGAATCAACATCCTCAAAAAGATCAGGTGATAAATTTTCGGGGGTGGGGGTTGATTCTGCAGGAGGCGGAACCCTGCAGATGCTGCTGCTGCTGCTGGTTGTGGCTGGGCCGGAGGACTCTGTGGCACTGGACTGTGCCATCATAGCCACAACTTGTTGGGCATCCTGAGAACTAATTGGGCGGCTGCCACGCCCAAAGAACTCTCTGATTAGTCGGACGCCCCTCACACTTGAACCTTCGTGGGTAGAGGAGCGGTCCCGTGCAGGCAGCGGTCCAGCACTGGAACCAACTCCCCTACCACGACTTCCAGAACGCCCGCGTGATGTCATACTGGTCAGAGATTGGTCTTACTGTCACAGACAAAAAAAAAAGTGTGGGATTTGGGGAAAACTTTATTGGGATGGGGAATCTGGGGCTAAAATGAAAAACGAATTCAATAAATTAAATCAATAAATTAATAAATCCTAACCTCTATATAATTTTTTTTTGTTTTTTTCAACTATGAAAAGACGCAGACTCTGACGCAGACAGACACAAAAGCAAATAAACTATTCAACAACTACCCTATATAAACTTTTTTTTTTTTTTTTTCTTTTTTTTCAAACTAAAGGAAGACAAGGACACTGACGCAGACAGACACAGAACCTAGTAGACTAAGGAAAAACTACCCTATATAAACTTTTTTTTTTTTTTTTAGCTAACAAAAGACACAGACACTGACACTGACAAACACAAAAGCTACTAGACTAAGGAAAAACGACCCTATATAAACTTTTTTTTTTTAGTTTTTTTCTTTTTTTTAACTAAGAAAAAGACGCGGACTCTGACGCAGACAGACACAAAAGCTACTAAACTATTGAACAATTACCCTATATAAACTTTTTTTTTTTTTTTTTTTCTTTCAACTAACAAAAGACGTGGACACTGACACTGACAGACACAAAACCTACTAGACTAAGGAAAAACTACCCTATATAAACTTTTTTTTTTGTTTTTTTCAACTAAGAAAAGACGCGGGCTCTGACACAGACAGACACAAAAGCTAATAAAATATTTAACAACTACCCTATATAATTTTTTTTTTCTTTTTTTTCAACTAACAAAAGACGCGGACACTGACACAGACAGACACAAAACCTACTAGACTAAGAAAAACTACCCTATATAAACTTTTTTTTTTCTTTTTTTTTTTTATCTAACGTAAAACACGGACACTGACAGACACAAAACAAATACTACACAAACTAAACTATTATAACCTAAGGAAATACACTAACACACTTAACTAAAACACTAAAACTAAACTAAACTAAAGCCTACAATATAACTAAACTTAAGCTCCCTCAATCTACACTAATCACTCCCTACTACTACAACCTACACTATAGAATTAATAATTAGATTGTGAAATATATTGCTTTTAAAAAAGCACAATTCCACACCACACAGCACAGCACAGTTTTTAGATCCTAACACAACCAACTCCAAGTAAAACTGCACAGAATGGCTGCTGGGAAGAATATTATATAGTAAAGAGGTGGGGAGCTTTCCGATTGGTTGCTAGGGAGGTTGCTAACCTATGACAACTGTAGGTACATCATTTTCATTGGACAAAAAGACAGAAGGGCGGGATCTATGTACTTTGACGGAAATGATATATTCGCATAAATTCGCATTACGAAAAAAAATCGCAAACTGAACTAAAATTAGTGTAAACTTTATAATTAAGTGATGATTGGAAGTCTCACCTCACCCTACCAATTTAATTTCCACCACAAGCTACAAGCAGCCTGCTTCTAGCTTGTGGTCCAATTGAGATTTAGATAGTTTATACTGTGCAAGGCATAGAATATTCGTGTATGCGAATTTTCGAATATATTCGCAATTCGCAGCGTTTACGAATTCGCAAGCGGGAAAAAAATCGCATGGCAAAAAAATCGCAAAAACACTTTAACTTTCATGGCCGGGATGGTCAAGTCAATCAATGCGCAGGAAGAATAGCACGTGTGAAAGAAATCGCATCGCTTAATAAAAATCGCATTACGAAAAATCGCAAAAAAGGCAGGATTTTGGCTATGGCTTTGAAAAAGAGCCTTGATGCAAAACAACACCTTAAATGAATGAAACTCAGAGTCACTCAAACTCATTTATCAACACAAGTGAACTGAAGTTCGTGAACTTATTGTGTATCATCTAATTTAATCAACGCGAATATTCGCAATATCGAATTTATGGCATGATATTCGAAAAAATCGCGAAATCGCGAATATGCGATATTCGCGCGAAATATTCGCATTGCGAATATTCGCGCCCAACACTAGTCAGCAGTAGTGGCAGTAAGGCTGTGTTAGCATCACCGTTTATGTTTCCATTTTTTTAACTCCTTAAGGACCCAGGACGAGAATGCTGACCCGATGCTGGTGGATTAACCCCTCATATGCTGCGCTGACCGCGGCATATGGGAGGTTTGCACTCCCTCACCTCAGTCATCGGGTCTCCACGCTGCTGTGGCGGGGACCCGATGGTTGCCATGGCAGCCCTAAGCCATTCCAAGGCCTTGGGGCCCGGCATGTACGGAGGCCTATGAGGCCCAGCCCCCAGGCTGGGTCACATAGGCAAACTATCAGTGTATTACACTGTGTAATACACTGATAGTCAATGCAGTACAATACAGATGTATTGTGCTGCATTGAAACTAGTGATGAGCGGCAGGGGCTATATTCAAATTTGCAATATTTGACAAATATTTTGTAGAGTATTTGTCATATATGTTGAATATATTGCTATATATTCGTTTTTAGAATATTTGTCATTTTTCATCATCCATCTGAAGTGAAAAGTACACATGATTCCTCCCTAATGACACATTAGGGTGTCTGGTTCCCAAAAAAACTGTTCTTATCTGTCCAGGCTCCCTAGGATTTCAGCCTGCTCCAGTCAGTGCCCGTTGCCGTGCACATGGAGCGTCCCCATCACCATGGGAACGACTCGGGGTTAGAATATACTATTGGATCTGAGTTTCCACAATCTCACAACAGCGAATAGTCTTGTCACAAGACTATGCAACAAATAGGTTCTAAAAAACAAATATATAGCACTATATCGAATATAGTGCTATATATTTGTTTTTTTAAATATTTGTCATTTTTCATCATCCATCTGAAGTGAACAGTCCACATGATTCCTCCCTGCTTAAAGGGACACTGACAGGCCCAAAAAGCATATTTAGGTATATATATGACAGTACAGGTCTTATAAAGTGTATTAGAATCATCTAAGTATCCCCCCTGTCCACCTTATAACTACAGTAATCTGAAGTTTTATAGCCTGCTTGAATCGTCAACACCTTGTTGAATCAATGCCACGTAGAATTAAGGCAGTTCTGAAGGCAAAAGGGGGTCCAACACCGTATTAGTATGGTGTTCCTAATAATTCTTTAGGTGAGTATATATATATATATATATATATATATATCTACACATACACACATATACAGTCCTGATCAAAAGTTTAAGACCACTTGAAAAATGGCAAAAAATCATATTTAGCATGGCTGGATCTTAACAAGGTTCCAAGTAGAGCTTCAACATGCAACAAGAAGAAATGGGAGTGAGACAAAACATTTTTTGAGCATTCAATTTGATGAAAACAACGAATAAACTGAAACAGGCTGATCAAAAGTTTAGGACCAAACCTCCAAAACAAAACTAAACCCCCCAAAACAGAAATCCAACTTCCAAACATGAACTCAGTAATGAGTATCTCCGCCGTTATTGTTTATCACTTAAAAAATTTGTTTCGGCATGCTTGATGCAAGCGTTTCCATGATGTGAGTGGGAACATTTCTCCAAGTGGTGAAGACGGCCGCACAAAGGCCATCTACTGTCTGGAACTGTTGTCCATTTTTGTAAACTTCCCTTGCCATCCATCCCCAAAGGTTCTCAATTGGATTTAGATCAGGGGAACACGCAGGATGGGCCAAAAGAGTGATGTTATTCCCCTGGAAGAGGTCCCTTGTCCTGCGGGCATTGTGTACTGTAGCGTTGTCCTGTTGAAAAACCCAGTCGTTACCTCATAGAAGAGGGCCCTCAGTCATGAGGAATGCTCTCTGCAATATCTGGACATAGCCATCGGCCGTTTGACGCCCCTGCACTTCCTGAAGCTCCATTGTTCCACTGAAGGAAAAAGCACCCCAGACCATTATGGCGCCCCAGACCATTATGGTGCCCCCTCCAGCAGGTGGGATCTGCTTGTCATGCCAGTAACGTTGGAAACCATCAGGACCATCAAGGTTAAATTTTTTCTCATGAGAGAATAAAACTTTCTTCCACCTTTGAATCGCCCATGTTTGGTGCTCTCTTGCAAAGTCCAAACGAGCAGTTCTGTGGCGTTCAAGGAGACGAGGTCTTTGAAGGTGTTTTTTCTTTTTGAAGCCCTTCAGTCTCAGATGCCGTCTGATGGTTATGGGGATGCAGTCAGCACCAGTAAGGGCCTTAATTTGGGTCGAGGATCGTCCAGTGTCTTGACGGACAGCCAATTGGATCCTCCGGCTCAGTGCTGATGACATTTTTTTGGATCTTCCACTTGACTTTTTTGTTCCATAACCCTCAGGATTATTTTAAAAATTCCAAATGACTTACTGCGTCCCACCTCAGCAGCGATGGCGCGCTGTGAGAGACCCTGCTTATGCAGTTCAACAACCCGACCACGTTAAAAAAGGGAGAGTTTTTTTGCCTTTGCCATCACAACGTGTGACTACCTGACAGAAAATGACAATGAATCCACATCTTTACACAGATTTGGCCTTTTAAAGGCATGTGGTCCTAAAATTTAGATCCGCTGAAAAACAGCCTGTTTCAGTTTAATCATTATTTTCAATTAATTGAATGCTCAAAAAATGTTTTGTCTCACTCTCATTTCTTCTTGTTGCACGTAGAAGCTCTACTTGGAACCTTGTTAAGATCCAACAATGTAAAATATGATTTTTTGCCATTTTTCAAGTGGTCTTAAACTTTTGATCAGGACTGTATATACATATACATTTGAAACCAGAAGTTTACATACACTATTTAAAAAGACACATATGCATGATTTTCTCAGTATCTGGCATGAAATCAGAATAACCCTTTCCTGTTTTTGGTCAATTAGGATTACCATAATTATTTTTATTACTTTCTGCAAAGTCAAAAGTTTACATACATTTCATTAATATTTGGTACCATTGCCCTTATACTGTATGACTTGGGTCAAACGTTTTGGATCTCCTTCCACAAGCTTCTCACAATAGTTGGTCGGAATTTGGGCCCATTCCTCCTAACAAAACTGGTGTAGCTGAGCCATGTTTGTTGGTCGCCTTGCTCACAGCTGCCTTTTCAGCTTTGTCCATACATTTTCAATAGGATTGAGATCAGAGCTTTGTGATGGCCACTCCGAAACGTTGACTTTGTTATCCTTAAGCCACTTTGTAACCAGTTTGACAGTATGCTTCTGGTCATTGTCCATTTGGAAGACCCATTTCCACCCAAGCTTTAACTTTCTGGCTGATATCTTGAGATGTTTCTTCAGTATTTTCACATAATATTTTTTTCTTCATGATGTTATCTATTTTGTAATGTGCACCAGTGTGTTCCAGGTGTGCATTTAAATACATCCACAGGTGTGTTTTTAATTAACTCAGATGTTGCCAACAAACATAACAGAAGCTTCCAAACACATGACATCATCAAACGGGAAGTTCAGAATTGTTTAAAGGGATAGTAATCTTAGTGTATGTAAACTTTTGACATTGTAGAAAGTAATGAAAATGCCTTAAAACATTCTCTCTCTCTCTCTCTCTCATTATTCTGTCATTTGGCAAATAATAATAATTATGATAATCCTAATTGACCAAAAGCAGGAAAGTTTTATTCTGATTTCATGTCAGATATTGAAAAAAACAAATGCATATGTGTCTTTTTATATAGTGTATGTAAACTTCTGGTTTTAACTGTATACACACACACACACATATATATATATATATATATATATATATATATATGTACTGTATGTATATATAATATATTCTTTAAAATAACATCAAACCTGCTGCCACTCCCAAAAAAAGAGTTAATTTGTGAACCAAGCCATTGCCTCTTCTGATACTACCGTGCTTGTATAAACATCAGCAGGTATATTCTGCCCCTAAAATGAGAAAAGGGTTGGATACAGTCCTAGGAGACTTGAGTGAGATGCTTTTGATTTGGATTCAATTCTTTTTTTTAAATAATTCAAATCTGTCAATTTTAATTCAATCATCTCTAAAAATTGTTCCGACATAAAGAAAAAAGTATGTCTCACACATCCACATGCCATGCATTCAACTATTTCTTCCCATCATAATCTGTAAACTGTACAAAATGTAATTGGTATAGTTATTGATCAAAATGCATAATCACCACGTCAAGATGACCTCTATCGATAAGGTCCCTACTCTGAAGGAGGGAGCGGATTCCCAGCTAAAGATAACAGGGGAAGACAAAGCCTGCTACACAGGAAGAGCAGTTCAGCCAGGGTCTGGGGAAGAAGAGGAGTGCAGTGCAGAAGATCCAGAGCAGGGTCCGATATCAGAGCTCAAGGGTGGTGTGATAAGGCCACCCAAGTAAAGAAGTGCAGCCCAGACAGGTACAGAGAGGCTGCAGCATGTAGAGCATTGTATGGCACTGAAGGAAGAGTGCAACACAGACCAGTGCAAGGGAGCAGATTGTGGAGCACATGTGCCAGACAAGCAAGGCTTCAGAAGTGTCCTGCCAGATTCTCAACTGCAGCAAAGAGAGAGGTCCTACCGTGGAGAGATATAGAGATCGAGCACCAGGAGGGTCTACAGGTATCTCCTGCTAGCAGGATCAGTAAGTGCGGCCCCTGAGAGATTGTATAAAGTTATTTCACAGAGCCTGTAGGTATACCCTTCCTGTTATTAACACATCTTCTTAAAAAGACAGCGTCCCTATTAATACAAACATCATCAGTAAAGCAGTTTCATAGTTACTCAGTTGTCAGAGTGAGTTTGTCACCATCCACTTACAATATTTTGTAATACAAATGTCCTATTTTGGTATATGTTATATAAGAATATAGCACAAGAGGGGATGCTCATCAGGGAACAATAGGACTGGTTACTGACAGCCTTCTACTAGTGATGAGCAGCATAGGCAATATTAGTTTTAGCGATATTTCGTGAATTTTTGGCCTAATATTTGCCATAAATTTGCAAATTCTAGAATTCACGATCTCCAGTCATTATTTTCTTGATTGGGAAAATCGGCAATGTAATATGCGCGTATTGCGTGCGCAATACAGGCATGGCTCACTTTTGCTACATTTTTTAAGCTGCTGGAAGTTTCCGTAGACTAGAGAAAAAGCATAGTACAGTAATTCCTATCAGCTGCACTATAGCACTATCTACCCTACACTGACTATTTCCCACTAACTATCTGTATTATATATATGAGCTAAATATCTAATGTAATTGAATGAGGATCCAGATAACTCAGCAAAGCACAGAGCACAGCAATGACACTGCTCTCTCTCTCAGAGCTGCAAAAAAACTGCAGAACATGGCTGCTGGGGAGGTTCTTATATAGTAAGGGGTAGGCAACTTTCCTTATGATTGCTAGGGATGTTGCTAAGCTCAGACAAAGACATTGCAGCCTTCTCATTGGCCCACAAGCAAAAAGCGTGAGGGTACTGATTAAAAAAAATCTAGAATATTCGCGATTACGAATATATAGCACTATATTCTAGATATTCGCAAATTCTTGAAGTGGTAATATTCACAATACAAAATTTTCAATTAGAATATTCGTGATCAACACTACCTTCTACCACCTAGCGCTATTATAGTAATATGAAAACAAATATGGCTAGCTGACATGTAATGATTTTACTGTGAACTGGCCTTATTTGTTTTTATATTTTATATAAGTCCTATATTAATATAAAATAAAAAAAAAGCATTCATGTCATGAGTAAATTAAGAAGAAAAAACTAAAATAACATAAAATAATTAGCATGTCTCTATGGAATGCTAAGTTCCAATTAAACATGTTTGGAACACTGTTTTATAGTCTAGTTTAGTGTGTAATCTCTACAAAAGGCCTCATCACTTATCTAGAACAAAAGATAAATGAGGGAAGTAGAAAAATATAATCAAATGCAGCATAACACATCAGTCAAAGACAAAGACAGTAGATTTACAGAAGGAAAGTACAGGACCAATGACATTCACAAAGTTATTTTATTTTGAAGTTAGCACATTGTCCAAATGTTCAATGTTACTAGTAACAAAATCAAACTTGTTAAGGTAACATTGTAAAAAAATCACCCCAGTAGAATAAAAGTTGTTTTCTAACTGCTCTTTAGACAGATATAGAATTAACTGTTAATAAAATAAAATAAAAAATATGTTGTCCATATCTCATGGTACCCATATAGCATGTATAATATTGCAGATGATTTTTAAAAGTCTCAGGTGAGTACACAAATGGTAGTAATTCAGTGCAAAATGATGCAATAAAAATTATAAAAATTTTAAATGCAGTGACATTGAGCAATACAAATATTTTATATGTAGGGATACCTGGAACGTGTTAGTTAATTTAAATACAATGGAAATCGTATTGTTTTCTATTATACAGATGTAGCCGAACTTAAATTGACTCTGATAACATATGGTTATCTTGTGACAAGAGCCATTGAAATCCATTGAAAGCGAGTTATCCTTTTTGTGCCATTTTTTACTTAACGGGGTTGTCCCAGTTATGGAAAAAAAATAAAAAAAAATAAATATATATATATATATAGCACTGTCAATCTGGTGGTCAGCAATATATAACTAAGTTAAGCAAGTTTTAGGCAAAAAAAAAAATCTATTTCCTCATTACTCTAGTTCTCATTTGGCCCTTTGTTTACCTGCAATAACAGGTAATATCCTCATAAATATTTGTGCCCCTCCACCTGCTCTGCAAAGAGAATGAATACAAGTGCTGCCTTGAGTCTGCCTGCCTGAAGACTCAGCAGAATTTTGTATGTGTAGGACTACAAGTCCCAGCTGTACAGTGACACTGCTGATACACACAGGATCTTCCCCCTACTTTTTCTTGTGCAATGCTCTGCAGAACTCGTCCAGTCGGTCAGCTCTCTGTCTGCAGGATGAGGAGGGAAGGTCTTGTTTCTCTTCACTGCCAGCAGTTACTCAGTAAAGCCTCCTTGAGTGTGTGCTGCAGAAGGGGTTAAAGTTTCCTGAAGACTCCAGGGAGAGGGAGACACAGGGCAGATGGCAGTGCAAGGGGGAGTGGCCAGCAAAGTGACATCTTATGCACAGACACATATCTGCTCTTTCAGGCTTCTGCTTGAAACATCATCAGAGCAGGGATAGAAGCTGACATCACAGGTCATGTGACCCTAAGGTAAATCTGAGAAAGGAGCCACTGCAGATGAAAGAAGTAAATTGTAGAGCCCTTAAATGTGCCTAGTTAGAAACATAAGAAAAAAAAAAATATAAATAACTCGGACAACTACTTTATCGCATTAATCATCAAGTTTAGCTCGGTTGCATCTGTGTATGAATTAAAAATTCTGCTCACATAACATCTTTATACCAGTGTAGTAGCCCTAGTATGCAAAATAGAATGGCTCATGGATCAGTCCTGTGTAATGCAGCAATGGGCTAACTGGCATTAGTCAATTGACATTCTCCCCCCCTCACACACACATACCCACGCATAGATACATCAGTTGACCCCTGGTATTCAATTATCAACAGGGTTAGGGTGGGTTCACACTAGCGTTAGTGTACTTTCACACTTGCATTAAACTTTTCCGGTATTGAGTTCCGTCCTAAACTTATCCGGTTTTGCGGTCTGCGCATGCGCAGACTTTTAAAAATGTAGAAAAGATAAATACCGGATCTATTTTTTCTGATGACAACCAGGTAGACGGATCCGGTGTTGCAATGAATTAGTGAGAAGGATCCACATCTGGATCGTTCTACAAATGGTATCCGTTTGCATACATATTGCCGGCAATGGAACTGCCTGCTGGAATACTGTAGAGCGACGCTAGCGTGAAAGTACCCTTAGGGATTCCGTTATGGCTTTCCATTATAACATGGTTATAATGGAAAATAACGGAATCCATAAGACGGAAGGACAGATCCGTTCTTCTGACCATAGACTTGTATTCTTTTTTTTTTTTTAAATTAACAATTTTTATTATTTTCTGTTTTTCATAGCAAATTACAAGCTTTAGGTCAAGTTTGAAAAACATTACAAATTACAAGCTGTAGGTCAAATTTTGAAAAAACATTACAAATGACATAAAGGAAATCAGATTTGTATCCAGAAAATTGTCAAATGTTTAAATAGACTAACAGGTAATAAAGTCCAACATAGACAGGTATCAGCAGTATTCAGACAAAAGCATGAGTAGAGCAATTAGGGTATTCCAGAGTAAGCATGGTATCAAGGGACTCAAATTATATTTCCTGTGATGAAACGGAATAGCAGGTGGGGTAGGAGGGATGCCTTTGCATAGTATGAACCAACGGGTGAATAGGAACCCCTTATGCAAGCATATCATACAAATTTTCTATATGTTTTCCAGGGTGACCATATCTTTAGAAAGGAGGGTCTAGAGTGAGATTCCCAATGAGAGATTTCCTCTAGTCTATAGATCTGGTCAACTTTATTGATCCAATGATCGGTACAAGGGATATCGGAGGACAGCCAATGCATAGGTATGAGTAGTCTAGCAGCCGCCAGCATAAATGTAAAGAGAGAAGATTTATGTATACCTATGCTACTTATCCCCAGAGATAACAGAGCTAGCTCAGATGTGCAAGGAAGGGAGGATTGGCAAATCTGGTCACACAGCTGGATAATCTCATGCCACCAGGGGTTGATTAGGTCACAGGACCACCAGATGTGCATAAAGGTACCTTTAGATACATGGCACCTCCAACAAGTATCAGAGGAGGTTGGACTATACAGGCATGTTTTATCAGGGGTCTTGTACCATCTCATAAGAAATTTATAACTGTTTTCCTGAATACGTATGCACCTAGATATCTTGTGTGGGAAAATTAAGATCTTGGAGATCTCTTGGGGTGACAAATTTCATTGTAAATCTCTCTCCCAAAGGCCCACAATAGCTGGCTTAGGAAGGGAAGGGGGTGATTTTAGGTGTCTATATATTTTTGAAATAGTTTTTGATGGGTATGCCTTACTGCAAATCATTTCCTCAAACCAGCTTGTTTCTTTCGTTTGGGGGGTGTTTTTCGCCCAGAGAAGTGATTCTGTCTTGAGGAAGTGTAATAACGCGGGATTGTGAATCTGAGCGCCAAGTATCTTGCAAATTTCAGGTTCAGCAATAACACAGCCATCCTGGTCAAGTAATTGCGAGACTAAAATCTCTGAAGTTCTTATGGCAATTGGGCAGCTCTCCTTTAATTCTTTGGGTGCCAGATCTATCATATCCCTTATAAGCAGGAGGGGGGAAGGGAGAGTAAGGCTTTCGGGGCCTGAGGAGAACCTTTTCCAAACCTTTAGGGTGTTACGAGTAAGAGGATTGGAAGTCAAACCATGTGATGAGAGTGATCTACGAGATAGTATTAGGGCCCTAACCGGTGAAGGGAGTAGAGCATTCTCTAATTTTAGCCAAAATTTATGGGGTGGTTCTCTGATCAGGTCTAGAGCTCTAGAAAGTTGGATAGCTTCCATGTAGGTTTCAGGGTCTGGGAGCCCAATACCACCTTTGGATCTAGGCCTGGTCAGGGTATCAAAGGAAATACGAGGGCTTTTACCTTGCCAGATGAACTTACGAATGGTTTTATTGAAGGAGGTAAAAAAGGATCTGGGAATTTCAATAGGGAGAACCTGCATCAGATATGTGAGTTTTGGCATGATCAGAGACATGAAGATATTCTTTCTGCCAAACCAAGAGAGATAATGAGAATCTAGAGAATCTATCTGAGTCTGTATGGAAGCTAGGAGGGGTTTATAATTTAGTTGGAAAAGGTCAGATAAATGGGGGGATAATCTTACTCCTAAGTAAGTCAGTTGCTGGGTTTGCCAATTAAATGGGGAATTTGCTTGGAGAGAAGAAAGGGTAGCAGACGAGAGGCCTATATGCAGGACTTGGGACTTGGAGGGATTAATCTTGAAGTTTGAAAGGGAGCCGAACAAGCTAAGTGTCATTAGAATCTTGGGCATAGATTTATGTGGGTTGGTAGTGGATATTAACAAGTCATCAGCAAAAGCAGCTAACTTGAATTCCTGGGTCCCTACTTTCAAACCTCTAATTTCCTCATTTTGTCTAAGGGCTTGCAGAAGGGATTCCATCACCAGGACGAATAGTAAGGGAGATAAGCGGCATCCCTGTCTCGTCCCATTTCTAATAGAGAAACGGGAGGAAAGAATTCCATTGACTGACACGGACGCCGAGGAGCAGGTATACATAGCAAACACAGCGTTAATGTATTGTTCGGGTATTTGAAATTTTGACAGAGTTAGTCTAATATATGACCAGTCCACTCTATCAAATGCTTTCTCGGCGTCCGTGCCAATCAGGACCAGGGGAGATTTTTTTTTTGAGGCATAGTACAAAGAATCTAGTATTTTGGAGGTATTATCTTTTCCCTCTCTTCCTCTCACAAAGCCCACTTGATCTGGGTGAATTAGAGCAGGTAGGAAATCTTGTAATCTAGTGGCTAGCATCTTAGCTATAAGTTTAAGGTCAACATTAAGTAGGGAGATTGGGCGGTAGTTAGAGCATAGTGTATGGTCTTTGCCTTCTTTAGGAATAATTGTTATGGTGGCGTTGGTCATTTCTGAGGAGAGTGGGATATTAGACATTGCAAGATTACAGACAGGAAGTAAGTGAGGTAGCAAAATATCTTTGAAGGACGAAAAGTAAGATATAGGAAGACCATCTGGACTGGGGCATTTACCTCTGGGGGTGGATTTAATGGCCACTTTTAGTTCTGAAATAGTGAATGGTTTAGCTAGGGATTCCTTTTGTATTACTGTTAGTGTTGGGAGGTTAAGAGTGTCTAGGAAGGAGTTAATATTAGAGTTTCTACATAAGGAAGGGTTGGGGAGTTCAGAGACTGGAAGATTGTAGAGGGAGCTGTAAAACAGCTTAAACTGTTCAGCAATCTCCTCAGCCTTAAACAATAGGGTACCCTGTGGAGATCTAAAGGATTGGACATAACGGGAGTTCCTCCTCTGTTTAATTCTGCTCGTCACATATTTAGAGGCCTTATTACCGTGAGCAAAAATCTTTTGTTGAGCGGACAAGAAAAATTTAGCTGATCGTTCGTTTAGGAAATTCTTTAATTGAGCTCTGAGAGAAGATAGTTCCGCTAGTTGCTGGTCTGTCATAGAATGTTTGTCCTTTTTTTCGGCCAGGTGGATTTTTAACAGCAGATCACTAATTTTTTTTTCAGATTCTCTCTTTAAAAAGGAGCAGAGGCCAATCAGTCTGCCCCTAATATAGGCCTTATGAGCGTCCCAAAGAACTTGGGGGGATATATCCGAGGTATTATTGATTAAGAAATATTCCTCGAGATAAGAGGATATAAGGGCTACATGTTTATTGTTGTTTAACAGAGATTCATTAAATCTCCAGTTAGGGGATCTAATGGTTTTTTGGTTAGTACTTATTTCACAAAAGACTGGGGCATGGTCGGATAAGGTGATATTGCCAATTTTTGGGGATGAACAGAACCGCAGTTTGTCTTTTGGAACCAAAATGTAATCTATTCTGCTATTCTGCTGAATTATTAGCCGGGGAGTAAAAGGAGTAGTCAATTTCGTCAGGATTGAAACAGCGCCAAATATCTAAAACTCCCAAGTTATGTATCTTTGTACGCAGCAGACTAAGAGATTTCCCAGAGGTTGGGGATTTTTTAGAGGAGGTATCAATTGAAGGGTTCAAGGCTATATTGAAGTCACCCGCCACAATCAAAAAGCCTTCTCTATGCTTCTCTATCAGAGAAAGGACTGGGGTAAGCCAATTGATTTGATCCACATTTGGGGCGTATATGTTTGCAAAGGTAAACATGGATTGACCTATTTGGCCTATTAGGATTATATATCGACCTTCAGGGTCTTGTACATGTGATTTATATTGAAAAGGGAGCCCTCTATTAAAGCCAATGCTGACTCCCCTCGAGGCCGCACCCCCAGCGCCACAATGGTACCAAGAGGGGAACCTAGAATGAGAAAGATTGGGATACTTACCATGTTTGAAGTGTGTCTCCTGTAAAAAGACCACAGAACACCTCTCTTTATGCAGGAGAGAAAGTATCTGACATCTCTTGGAAGGAGACCTCAAACCCTTAACGTTGTATGAGACTAATTTAAAGTCTGCCATAATTTTTTAAGAAGGGAGAGAGTTGGATAAAATCTAAGTGGTGTTTCCAAAAAGAAATAACCAACCAGCAACAAGGTAGAGGAGAGAGTGGGGCCACGAGGGGAGCAAGGAGGCATCCAGTCACCCGGGGAAGTCCCAATATATGTGGTCTGGATCCGTGAGGATTTCCGTTTACACGCTAGCAAGAGTATTGAAGTTGGATCTGAATACCTGTCAAGATAGAAGTAATAAGGAACACTAGGTAAAACAATAGATAACAACAAAGGATGAGTAAAAATCATCCAAACTTAATAGAATGTACTAATTGCGCCTGACTGTTCAGGCAGCATACAGAGGGGGGAAAGGGTATATTACCCAGAAGCATTTCCCTCTTTAATGCTATATATACTGGAATAAGGTGGTTCATGTGCTATTGATAAGATGGAGTAAAGTAAAATAAGATGAACGTGAAACTAAAAATAATCATGAAGTCAGAATGATAATGAGCAAAGCCATCATGGTCCAACCCACCTTAGAACAAGTATGGGGAGGACAATGACGGGAGATCTCATCCACACCCGTTGGTAGTGAAAATAAGTAAAGAGCTTGATGATATATGCAAGCAAATGAAAGTTACACCTATGATATCAGAGGCACATGAGGACCAGCCTATACGGGGGGCAACCTAAACAATACATGCATTCTTAACTGTCTTTTTGACTAGTCTGACCTTAAGACAGATGGGAAAACTCAGTTGAGAGATCCCTACTGTATCACCGTCTTTTACCGAGTGAAGAGTAAAGCATGGGCAAAGAAGGCAAGAAAATACAGGCTAGGCTCTCCACTCAGTAATTGGGATTTCATCACTCAGTATGCATTAAAATGGTAACTAAAATAAGTAAGTCCCGTATGTTGTACATATTAAATCTCTGATCCTAGGGGGAAAAAGCAGGTTATGTTAATTATCTCCCAAGGCAAGGCGTTTGTCGTGGAGAAGGAGTTTCTTCTTTTGTTTCTCTGGGGCTTTGGGGTATGCAGAGGTTCCCAGGGGATCACCGTCGGAAGACCAGGTAAGGAGCTCAAGCTCTGGACCATGTCCCAATTTTCAATAGGTAGAGGAGATATCTGCAGGAGGTCGCATGCTTTATCCAAATCTGTAAAAGAGGAAATATGGATGCGTCTACCCTCATGTAAGAAAGATAGACCAAAAGGGAATGTCCATCTGTATATGATTCTGCGTTGGCGTAGCCAATCCGTAAGAGGTTTCAAAGCTTTGCGCTTTTTAAGTGTAGATTGCGCCAAATCCTGGAAGATGGTGATATTGTTTTCTTCCCAATCCACAGAGTTTGCATTTCTGGCACTTGTCAGTATGGCTTCTTTTACAGGGAAGTGGAGAAATTTGCAAATTACATCCCTTGGGGGTTCATTCGCTTGAGGTTTAGGTCTAAGGGCTCTATGGGCCCGTTCAAGCAGGACCTCATGAGTAGAGTCCGGACCAAGAAGTTTGAGGCATATCTGTATGACTGTTTCAGGAATGTCCACATTAGTGACGGATTCAGGAATCCCTCTAAAACGCAGGTTGTTGCGTCTAGATCTATTTTCTTGATCTTCCATAGCTGTGTAAAGGGCATTAATATGGGCTTGGGCTAGCGACAGGCTAGATGACACTCCGCTTTGGTGATGCAGGACTGCGGCCTGTGTTTCCTCCAGCACCTCTACCCTCCGGCCTATATGTTTCACATCTTCTTTTATTGAGGAGATGTCTAGACTAAGGGGGCCCAGGGCTTCTGCTAGAGCTTCCTTCAGGTAAGCTCTGGATATAGGCAGACATTCTGCCTCTCTGGGATCGACCCCTACCTTATCTTTGCTGATATCAGCAGACAGCTTATGTCCTGAGCGTGGTGTGCCGGGCGCCATCTTGGATTCGCGGCTCACTGCCGCAGCTGCAGATTTTTTAACATATTTCTCCATCTCTCCGGTTTGATTCTGGGAGCGATTGCTTCCCTGTTGGTCAGTGGGTTTCTGGCCCCCGATTTTAACCATCCTGGATCCAGTGAGCTTAAGATAGAGGTGCAGAGAGGGATATGCAGGCAGGAGAGCAGCTTCTCACACGTCCATCCGGCTCAAGCGCTGGCTCCGCCCCCCCATAGACTTGTATTATGACGGAATGCAAAACGAAAGCCTTTAAAAGGCATTCCGTTTGCTTTCCGTCCTAATAGAAGTCTATGGGAATCAAAACTGATCCGTCTGGGTCCCGTTCTGCAAGACAGAAAACAAAGTCCTGTCCACAGGACTTTGTTTTCCGTCTTGCATAACGGGACACAGACGGATCAGTTATGCTTTCCTATAGACTTCTATTAGGACGGAAAGCAAACAGAATGCCTTTTAAAGGCTTCCATTTTGCATTCTGTCTGGGCATTCTATTATTTTCCGTTATAAACATGTTACAACGGAAAGCCATAACAGAATCCCTAACGCTAGTGTGAACCCACCCTTACATGACATTCTTGGGCTAACCTGTTGTGTCTGTGTATATGAGGGACTTAAGAGCTGTACAGACACTAACTGGCATGATGAGATGCTGCTGTATGTCCTTCTCCTCTATAATTACCTATTAGATGCCTAGACAATGATAATTTGACAAGCCTGAAATAGTCATAAAATACCGTAGTTATGGGATTTTTTTGAGGTTTTATAAATAATGTAATAAAAATTTTTTAAAAATCAACCAACCAAATTTCCTTTTTATTATTTAATGTAAAATACATTTTACTTTGCACACATTAAGGTATCTACATAACTGTAGCAACCTAAAGAATTTAATTATCGGGTTATTTCTTGTGAAACATGAACGGTGTAAAAAAAGTAAATGAAAAAATTAAAACAATAGCAAAAAATGCTTATTTTCTGATTCCACAGCAAAACAAAAAATAAAAAAATTATACTGTAATTTATATGTAATCTCGAACAACTACAAAACATAATAACATTTCTTCTGCATAAAGCAAGGCCTCAGACAGCCAAGTCAATAAAAAATAAAAATAAAATTATGGCTGCTGAAATGCAGAGAGGAAATAATGAAAACCGCACATGTTAAATGTATCTGTTTACATTTCAGTATTTTTTTACTGACTGTATGTCATTAAAAAATTCACAGTCATGCACTACTTTCATCCGTGATGTGGAACAAGCACGCCCATAGAGGTCTACTGTCTGTGAAAAGCACGAACACAACACGGATGGCATATGTGGTGTGTCTGTTTTTCACTGAAGACTGGTAGGAGATTCTTTGGGAATTAATTTACAGCGGAGCAACATCAGTGAATTACGGATGACACACGGATGGTAAAAACGGACACACGGGCCAACCACGAATCCTTCACAGACATCTTCACGGGGTTAAATAACTATATGACTGTTAAGGTAGTTACAGTATGGTCTCCTAAAAATCTAGAATTTTTATATTAAATATATGCTGATCTTTCATTCCTAATATTCCTTTCAGTCGGTGGGATGGTCCTCTAATTTCCTTCTACTTTCTATTTGGTTCAGTGGGACATGTACAACTTATACATACATTTAAAGACAGAAACATAAAACATATGCAGGACCAAAAGTGTTTAGAAATGGCCATAACTAAAGCTAAGCGAATCGAAGCTGGCAAATCAATCCGAATTTCCGGAAAAATTTGATTCACAACGAATGCGAATTTCCTCGCACTTAATGGTAACTGTAGGAAGGTGCAAGGAGCAGTCATTGATGGAAGGTATGTGTCACCGAGTTTCCTGACCCCGGTGAGGTAAGAGCCGGTAGTTTTAAGTGTCAGCAGCAGCTAGTGCTGACTGACACTGTTTGTTGTTAGTATGGCTGTAAAGCCGATCCGGGCCATCTCTTACTGGGAGTAGCAAAAGTGCTGGGTGGGTGGCTACTCTCCATGCTCCAGGCCGGGTCTTTATGGCCTATATAAAAAAAAAAACAGCCAGCCAGACACTCTGTTTTGGGATCTGTGAATTGGTGCCTTGCTAAATGCTTAAAAGCTGCATGCCGGAAAACAGGCACATAAAGCCTGCTGTGGACGGCCGGGGGAAAAACTGCTAACTAGGTGAAGATTTTGTTTTATGGACATTGCATGGTGTGAACAAACACCAAGACTGTGAACGGTCATTTTGTGTTTCCTTATGTGTAAATAAACACTGAACTGTTTAAGTTAAAGACTTTGTGATTGCCTCTGTGCTGCGTCCCCTAGCCTGTCTACCAGAGCAAAACCCCACAGAAACGAATCACAATTTTCCTAAAATGGCGGCTACACGTGTGAGGACATGGGGCAATGAACTATGGGAAGGCGGGATCACCCAGATTGACATTCCTGCAAGCAGCAAATCAGCAGCCAGCCCTGTGATGTCACAGCCCTTTAAATATGGCAGCTATATTCTACAATTCTTTAGATTCTAAAATTTTTGCAGGGACAGATGTATGAAGGGGTGTATTTCAGTAAAAAAAGAAAAATATATACTCAATGCACTGTTGCAGTTATTTCCGTTTAAAGCATAAAGGGGCATATTACAGTAAAAAAAAGAAAAATATATATCCGCCCTGCACCATTGTAATTATTTCTGGTGAAAGCGTATAGGTGTGTAGTTCAAGAAAAATATATTCTCAGTACACTTCTGCAGTTATTTCTGTTGAAAAAGTATAGGGGCGTATTTCAGTCCAACAAGACAAATATATACGCATTACACTTCTGCAGTTATTTCTGTTAAAAGTGTATAGGGTCGTATTTTAGTACAACAAGAAAAATATATACGCACTGCACTGTTGTAGTTATTTCTGGTGAATGCATTTAGGGGTGTAGTTCAGTACAACTAGAAAAATATATTCTCAGTACACTTCTGCAGTTATTTCTGTTGAAAGTATATAGGGGCGTATTTGTCACGAGGGTGTCAAGAGCCACGTCTGACTCCGTTATACCTAGGGTCAGAAAGTCGCAGCGGGTGGCTGCGCGCTCTATGTCTAAAGATCGCACTGCTTCTTAATGATAGCTTTCTGTGTTTGCCTTGCAATCCTTTTTGTCTCTCAGGGATCCGTAGCTTCTTCTCCTCAGCTGTTTCTTGTCCGTCACTTCCAACCTCCTTATATTCTCCCTCCCACTTCTCTGGTTGCCAGATATAGAGTTTCCTGCCTGGACTTCTATACTGACCCACTGGAGCTGTGTAGCTGTGATTCCTGGTTGTTGTTCCAGAGCGTTACCCTCCGGATCACTGTTGGGCTTTTGTTGTCTGCTGTTGTCGCCCACCTGGGATTATATGTTTTGTCTGTATTGTCTGTCCTCTCTTTGGTGTTTTCCTTTAGTGTTAGAGGTGAGGACTAGTGTCCCCACCGCCCTATTCACTACCTAGGGCTCATTTTAGAGAAAGCCAGGGTTTAGGCACGTAATCGGCGTACGGGTGAGAAACCCGTCTAGGGATGTCAGGGCAGTCAGGTGCCAGCCTCAAGGTGAGTTAGGGGTCACCACCTTTCCCTCTCCCTTGGACAGGGCCTTCCCTTTTCCCTCCCTTTGCGTCACGTATGTGATCGACACGCCGGTCGTGATATTATATCTGGCCCTTATTTTGTGTAGGTAGAATGAAAAAAATAATAATATATATATATATATATATATATACTTTTTCTTTCTGCCTATTTAGAATCCACTATGGATCCTATTGCTGCTTTGACAAAGCAACTTAAAGGCCTGTCCTGGGAGGTGGCAGGATTGAAGGCGTCAGTCCTCCGGCAACAGCAGCAATTGCAGCAGACTGCAAGACCAGCGGTTGCTATGGGTAACCAGACAGATTTTCTGGGGGAAGGGACAAATTTGTGACGTTCCGTGAGGCCTGTAAGTTATATTTTAAGCTGCACCCTTTCTCCTCTGATAATGAAGAACAGCGGGTGGGGATTGTTACTTCCCTGCTTCAGGGGGACCCGCAATCCTGGGCGTTCTCTTTACCCACTGATTCCCAGGCTCTCCGGTCAGTGGATGAATTTTTTGGGGCCTTGGGTCTCATATATGATGACCCTGACTGAGTCACCCTTGCTGAATCAAAGTTACGGAGACTCCTACAGGGAGATCGGCCAGCAGAGGAGTATTGCTCAGAGTTCCGTAGGTGGGCTACGGATACCCAGTGGAACGACCCAGCTCTCAGGAGTCAGTTCTGCTCTGGGTTATCCGAAAGGGTTAAGGATGCGCTTGCGCTGTATGAGACCCCCTTTTCCCTTGATGCTGTTATGTCAGAATAGGTAGACGTATTAGGGACAGATTGAAAAATCCTGAGAAATTGGTAACCCCTCCGAAGCAGCAGTTAGTCTGTACGGACCTAGAAGAGCCTATGCAGCTAGGAGGAACTACTCGTCAGGTCCGTCCTCCTGAGGCTCGCCGTAGGCGTGGCGTTTGTGTTTTCTGTGGGGGGAGGGGTCATTTCATTAATGTCTGTCCTTCCTTACTCAAAAACAAAAAGACCGTCGGAAAACTACTAACCCCAGGCTGTGTGGAGGATGTCAGCCGGGGGGGTATACATTTCCTCCATACGAACATCTCAATTTGTGTTGCCAGCGGTTGTTGTTTTTGGTGTTAAGACAGTGGAGCAGGGGTAAATTTGATAGATGCCCATTTTGCCCGCACTATGGGTTTGTCTCTCTGTACGCTACAGAGACCTATTCCCATATTCACCATTGATTCTGCTCCTCTGTCTCAGAGAAACCTCACTCACATTGTCCATAACTTACACCTTCGGGTAGGGGACCACCATAACGAGTGTCTTTCATTTTACATTCTGGAGGGCCTTCCCGCTCCTGTGGTATTGGGTCTTCCCTGGTTGGTAGCGCACAATCCAGTGGCGGATTGGCAGGCCAGGGAGATATTGAAGTGGAATGAGCATTGCAGAGAAAATTGCTTAAATAGCAACTGCTTAGTCACCTCCATAGCTACTCTACCTACATTTGTTTCGGACTTTGAGGACGTTTTTTCTGAAAAGGGTTGTCAGAAGTTACCACCTCACCGTCCTTATGATTGCCCGGTTAACCTGATTCCTGGTGCAAAATTATCCAAGACCAGGTTATATAATCTTTCGGGTCCCGAGAGACAAGCCATGAAAGATTATATCTCCGAGAGTCTGGCTAAGGGACACATCAGACCCTCTTGTTCACCCGTGGCTGCAGGGTTTTTCTTTGTCAAAAAGAAAGATGGGGGCCTGAATCCTTGCCTAGATCTCCGCGAACTAAACCGGATAACCATCCGAGACCCATACCCTCTTCCTCTCATTCCTGACCTGTTTAATCAGATTGCGGGTGCTAGGTGGTTCTCCAAACTTGATCTTAGGGGGGCCTACAATCTGATTCATATCAAGGAAGGGGATGAGTGGAAGACAGCTTTTAACACCCCTGAGGGGCATTATGAAAATCTAGTCATGCCTTTCGTTCTGACCAATGCTCCTGCTGTCTTCCAATATTTTGTTAATTATATTTTTAGTCATCTTCTCGGCAGGTTTGTGGTGATATACCTAGATGATATTTTAATTTATTCGTCTGATCAGAAAACACATGAGGTACATGTCAGACAGGTACTGCAGGTCCTACGGACAAATAAATTATATGCAAAAATTGAAAAGTGTGTCTTTGCCGTTCAGGAAATACAGTTCCTGGGATATCTATTATCTGCTTCAGGTTTCCGTATGGATCCTAGGAAGGTCCAGGCAATTTTAGATTGGGAACTTCCTGAGAACCTTAAAGCACTGCAACGGTTCTTGGGTTTCTCAAATTTCTAGAGAAAGTTCATAAAAAATTATTCTGTGATTGTCAAACCCCTTACTGACATGACTAGGAAGGGGACTGATTTTTCTAAATGGTCCGACGCCGCTAAAATTGCATTTTCCTCTCTAAAAGAGAGGTTTACCTCGGCACCTGTACTAATCCAACCTGATGTCTCCCAGACTTTTATTGTTGAAGTAGATGCGTCAGAGGTGGGAGTGGGGGCTGTACTGTCTCAGGGTCCATCTCCTGGCAAATGGCGTCCTTGCGCTTTCTTTTCTAAAAAACTATCTGCAGCGGAGAAGAACTATAATATTGGCAATAGGGAACTATTAGCTATTAAACTAGCGTTTGAAGAATGGCGTCACTTTTTAGAAGGGGCAATCCACCCCGTCACGGTGATTACGGACCACAAAAACCTTCTGTACCTTGAATCAGCTAAGCGTCTAAACCCTAGATAAGCTAGGTGGTCGCTATTTTTTTACCAGGTTTAACTTTTTCATCACCTATCATCCTGGGGCAAAAAATACCAAGGCAGATGCATTATCTCGTAGTTTCCCTGGAGGGAGTAATGTGGGTGATCTGGTACCCATTTTACAAAGAGGAGTGGTTGTCTCTGCTGTACACTCTGTTCTGGAGGGAAAGGTGTTAGAGGCCCAGGGGGACCCCCCGGTCTCTTGCCCGTCAGAGAAATTGTTTGTACCGTTAAACCTGCGTCTCGAATTATTAAAGGAACATCATAATTTGGCACTTGCTGGGCACCCGGGTAGTAAAGCAACCTTGGAGCTATTGTCTTGTCGTTTTTGGTGGCCAAGGTTGCGTCAGGATGTAATGGATTTTGTGTCTACTTGTTCTACTTGTGCACGCGCGAAAGTCTCTCATACGCGTCTAGCAGGGTCTTTGCCACTTGTCATTCCCAATAGGCCATGGACACATCTATCAATGGATTACATCACTGACTTACCTTTGTCTGCGGGTAAAACAGTTATCTTGGTAGTAGTAGACAGGTTTAGCAAAATGGTACACTTTATTGCGTTACCCGCACTACCTAATGCTAAGACTCTTGCTCAGGTGTTCATCAGTGAAATCGTGAAGCTTCACGGGGTCCCTTCTGATGTTGTTTTGGATCGAGGAACCCAGTTTATTTTAAAGTTTTGGAAAGCTTTTTGTACACTTGTCCTTTTCCTCAGCTTTCCATCCTCAGTCGAATGGACAGACTGAGCGTACCAACTAAAACCTTGATACATACCTAAGGTGTTTTGTGTCTGAAAACCAAGAGGTGTGGTCCTCATATTTACCGTTAGCTGAGTTTGCTATAAATAATTGCCGTCGGGAATCCACTGGCAAGTCACCATTTCTCAGTGCATATGGTTTTCAGCCCCAATTCTGTACTTTCAAAGAAGGGGGGTCATCAGGGGTTCCCGAAGAGGAATGGTTTTCGTCATCTCTCATCTGTATGGCAGAAGGTGCAAGCTAACTTGAGAAATATGGGAGGTAAATATAAATGCATGGCTGATAAGAAACGGTCGCCAGGTCCGGACCTAGGAGTGAATGACTATGTGTGGTTATCTACTAGGAATATTAAGTTAAAGGTTCCCTCTTGAAAACTGGGTCCTAGGTTCATTAGGAGTAGTAGTGTTTGCGAATTTTGCTCTATATTCGTTTTTTTGGAATATTCGCTATATTGCTATATATTCTTGTTTTAGAATATTACGAATATTCGAAAAAACGAAGTTATAGCAATATAGAAAATATTCGAAAAAATCGAATAGAGCAATTTAGCTAATATAGTGATATAATCTTCTTTGTCTAATAGTTGTAAGTTGAAAAATTCGCAATAAAAATTCGAATCCGAAAATTCGAATTCCGAAAATTCGCATATTACACAATCATTACCTTTCCGATTTTTGGAGTAAAAAAAAATCGTGAATTTTCGCGAATTTTCGAATTTGTGAATTTTCGACGAATATTCTACAAAATATTCGCGAAATATCGCGAATTCGAATATGACCCCTGCCGCTCATCACTATTCATTGGTCCTTACAAAATAGTAGCCATCATTAACCCCGTGGCTTTTCGCCTGGTGCTACCTCAGACATTTAAAATCCATAACGTCTTCCAAAAGTCGCTACTCAAAAAGTATGTTCCACCTCTAGAACAGTCACCCCCTCCTGTTATTGTTGATGGTAATCTGGAGTTTCAAATATTCAAAATTGTTAATTCTCGTCGGGTCCGCCGCTCTCTTTAATATCTGGTGCATTGGAGGGGTTACGGTCCCGAGGAAAGAATGTGGGTTCCAGCGTCAGAGGTAAACGCCAACAGGTTAGTTCAGGCTTTCCATGCCTCTCATCCTGAGAGACCTGGTCCTGAGTGTCCGGAGGCCCCTCGTGGAGAGGGGGGTACTGTTACGAGGGTGTCAAGAGCCACGTCTGACTCCGTTATACCCGGGATCAGGAAGTCGCAGCGGGTGGCTGCGCGCTCTATGTCTAAAGATCGCACTGCTTCTTAATGATAGCTTTCTGTGTTTGCCTTGCAATCCTTTTTGTCTCACTCAGGGATCCGTAGTTTCTTCTCCTCAGCTGTTTCTTGTCCGTCACTCCCAACCTCCTTATCTTTTCCCTCCCACTTCTCTGGTTGCCAGATATAGAGCTTCCTGCCTGGACTTCTATACTGACCCACTGGAGCTGTGTAGCTGTGATTACTGGTTGTTGTTCCAGAGCGTTACCCTCCGGATCCCTGTTGGGCTTTGTTGTCTGCTGTTGTCGCCCACCTGGGATTATATGTTTTGTCTGTATTATCTGTCCTCTCCTTGGTGTTTTCCTTTAGTGTTAGAGGTGAGGACTGGTGTCCCCACCGCCCTATTCACTACCTAGGGCTCATCTTAGGGAAAGCCATGGTTTAAGCACGTGATCGGCGTACGGGTGAGAAACCAGTCTAGGGACGTCAGGGCAGTCAGGTGCCAGCCTCACGGTGAGTTAGGGGTCACCACCTTTCCCTCTCCCTTGGACAGCGCCTTCCCTTTTCCCTCCCTTTGCGTCACGTGATCGGCATGCCGGTCGTGATAGTATTTCAGTCCAACAAAAAAAATATATACGCATTGCATTGTTGCAGTTATTTTTGGTGAAAGCGTATAGGAGCGTATTTCAGAACAACAAGAAAATTATATACGCACTTCACTCTTCGATTGTTTTCTAGTCAAAGCATATAGTGGCCTATTTATGTCTAACAAGAAAAATATATACGCACTGCACTGTTGCAGTTATTTCTGTTTAAAGCCTATAGGGGGGTATTACAGTAAAAAAAGAAAAATATACAGTACAGACCAAAAGTTTGGACACCTTCTCATTCAAAGCGTTTTCTTTATTTTCATGACTATGAAGGCATCAAAACTATGAATTAACACATGTGGAATTATATACATAACAAACAAGTGTGAAACAACTGAAAATATGTCATATTCTAGGTTCTTCAAAGTAGCCACCTTTTGCTTTGATTACTGCTTTGCACACTCTTGGTATTCTCTTGATGAGCTTCAAGAGGTAGTCCCCTGAAATGGTCTTCCAACAGTCTTGAAGGAGTTCCCAGAGATGCTTAGCACTTGTTGGCCTTGTTTTGCCTTCACTCTGCGGTCCAGCTCACCCCAAACCATCTCAATTGGGTTCAGGTCCGGTCACTGTGGAGGCCAGGTCATCTGGCGCAGCACCCCATCACTCTCCTTCATGGTCAAATAGCCCTTACTTTCAAAATTTTCCCAATTTTTCGGCTGACTGATGGCCACTCGTTTTTCTTTACTTAGCTGCTTTTTTCTTGCCATAATACAAATTCTAACAGTCTATTCAGTAGGACTATCAGCTGTGTATCCACCTGACTTCTCCTCAATGCAACTGATGGTCCCAACCCCATTTATAAGGCAAGAAATCCCACCTATTAAACCTGACAGGGCACACCTGTGAAGTGAAAACCATTTCAGGGGACTACCTCTTGAAGCTCATCAAGAGAATGCCAAGAGTGTGCAAAGCAGTAATCAAAGCAAAAGGTGGCTACTTTGAAGAACCTAGAATATTACATATTTTCAGTTGTTTCACACTTGTTTGTTATGTATATAATTCCACAAGTGTTAATTCATAGTTTTGATGCATTCAGTGTGAATCTACAATTTTCATAGTTATGAAAATAAAGAAAACTCTTTGAATGAGAAGGTGTGTTAAAACTTTTGGTCTGTACTGTATATGCACTGCACTATTGCAGTTATTTCTGGTGAAAGCGTATAGGGGTGTATTTCAGTCCAACAAGACAAATATATACACATTACACTTCTGCAGTTATTTCTGTTGAAAGCGTATAGGGGAGTACTTCATTAAAAAAAGAAAAATATATATGCACTGCACTGTTGCAATTATTTCTTGTGAAAGCGTATATGGGCATAGTTCAGTACTACAAAAAATATATATTCTTAGTTCACTTCTGCAGTTATTTCTGTTGAAAGTGTATAGGGGTGTATTTCAGTACAACAAGGAAAATATATACAAATTTCACTTCTGCTGTTATTTCTGTTGAAAGCGTTTAGGGGCATACTTAATAAAAAAAATGAAAAATATATATGCACTGCACTGTTGCAGTTATTTCTGTTTAAAGCGAATAGGGTCATATTTCAGTACTTTCAGAAATATATATATATACACACTTAATTATTTAAGTTTTTTCTGGTCAAACCGTATAGTGGCCTATTTCTGTCCAACACAAAAAATATATACGCACTGCACTGTTGCAGTTATTTCTGTTTAAAGCGTATAGGGGAGTATTACAGTTGAAAAAAGAAAAAAAAATTATATATATATAAATATATATATATATATATATATATATATATATGCACTGCACTCTTGCAGTTATTTTTGGTGAAAGCATATAGAGGCGTGTTTCAGCAAAAAAGAAAAATATATACGCACTGCACTGTTGCAGTTATTTCTGGTTAAAGTGTATAGTGGTGTATTTCAGAACTACAAGAAAAATATATACGCACTTTACTCTGATTGTTTTCAAGTCAAAGCGTATGGTGGCCTATTTCAGTCCAATAGGAAAAATATATATGTACTGCATTGTTGCAGTTATTTCTGTTAAAAGCGAATAGGGGCTTATTTCAGTACTTCCAGAAATATATATATATGCACTTAACTCTTTAAACCCTTAAGGACCGGGTAATTTTTCACCTTAAGGACCAGACTGATTTTTGCACATCTGACACTTTATGTGGGGATAACTTTAAAATGCTTTGACTTATCTAAGCCATTCTGAGATTGTTTTCTCGTCACATATTTTACTTCATGACAGTGGTAAATGTGAATCAAAATATTTCATTTTTATTTATAAAAAATACCAAATTTAACAAAAATTTAGAAAAATTAGCAACTTTCCAAATTTCAATTTCTCTGTTTTTAAAACAGATAGTGATACCTCATATAATAGCTATTACTTTACATTGCCCATATGTCTACTTCATGTTTGGATCATTTTGTGAATGTCATTTTATTTTTTGGGAACATTAGAAGGCTTAGAAGTTTAAAAGCAAATCTTGAAATTTTTCTGAAAATTTCAAAAACCCACTTTTTAAGGACCAGTTCAGGTCTGAAGTCACTTTGTGAGACTTACATAATAGAAAGCACCCAAAAATTATCCTATTTTAAAAACTACACCCCTCAAGGTATTAAAAACAGATTTTACAAACGTTGTTAACACTTTAGGTGTTCCACAAGAATTTATGGAAAAATGGAGAATAAATTTCAGAATTTCACTTTTTTGACAGATTTTCCATTTTAATAATCTTTTTGTGCAAAAAAAAAAGGTTAACAGCCAAACAAAACTCAATATTTATTCCCCTGGTTCTGTAGTTTACAGAAACACCCCATATGTGGTCGTAAACTGCTATATGGCCACACAAGAAAAGGAACGCCCTATTGTTTTGGAAGGCAGATTTTAATGGACTGTTTTTTTTTACACTGTGTCCCATTTGAAGCAACCCTGATGCACCCCTAGTGTAGAAACTCCAAAAATGTAACCTCATTTTAGAAACTACACACCTCAATGTATTCAAAACTAATTTTACAAACTTTGTTAACCCTTTAGGTGCTCCACAAGAATTTATAAAAATAGATATGAAATTTCAAATTTCACTTTTTTTGGCAGATTTTCAATTTTAATAATTTTTTGCTGCAAACAAAGCAAGGATTAACAGTCAAACTAATTTCAATATTTATTGCACTGATTCTGTGGTTTACAGAAACACCCCATATGTGGTCGTTAACTCCTGTATGGCCACACGGCAGGGCGCAGAAGCAAAGGAACACCATATGGTTTTTGGCAGACAGATTTTGATGTCCCATTTGAAGCCACCCTGATGCACCCCTAGAGTAGAAACTCCAATAATGTGACCCCATTTTAGAAACTACACCCCTCAAGATATTCAAAACTGATTTTACAAATTTTTGTTAACCCTTTAGGTGTTCCACAAGAATTAATTGAAAATGGATATAAAATTTAAGAATTTTCACTTTTTTGCCAGATTTTCCATTTTACTATTTTTTTCCGCTAATAAAGCAAGAATTAAACAGCCTAACTAAACTCAATATTTATTGCCCTGATTCTGTAGTTTACAGAAACACCTCATATGTGGTCGTAAACTGCTGTATGGGCACACGGCAGGGCGCAGAAGGAAAGGAATGCCATATGGTTTTTGGAGGGCAGATTTCACTGGGATAATTTTAACCTACCATGTCACATTTGAAGAACCCCCTGATGCACCCCTAGAGTAGAAACTCCAAATAAGTGACCCCATTTTGGAAACTACGGGATAAGGTGGCAGTTTTGTTGGTACTATTTTAGGATACAGATGATTTTTGGTTGCTCTATATTACACTTTTTCTGAAGCAAGGTAACAACGTTTTTTGTTATTTACAACGTTTATCTGACAGGTTAGATCATGAGCTATTTTTATAGAGCAGGTTGTTACAGACGTGACCATACCAAATATTGGCTGTTTGTTTCAGTTTTACATAATAAAGCGTTTTTCTAAAAAATAATTTTTTAGTGCCTCCATATTCTGAAAGCCATATTTTTTTGGGTGAGTGTCTTATGTAGGTGCTCATTTTTTTCAGTATGAGATGACGGTTTGATTGGTACTATTTTGGGGTGCATTTGACAGTTTGATCGCTTGCTATTACACTTTTTGTGATGTAAAGTGACAAAATGGCTCTTTGATACCATTTTTTTTTTTTTCACGGTGTTCACCTGAGGGGTTAGATTATGTGATATTTTTATTGAGCAGGTTGTTACGGACGTGGCAATACCCAAGGCTACTTTCACACTCGCGTTTGGTGAGGATCCGTCCTGTATCTGCACAGACGGATCCGCACCATAATGCAAACGTTTGTATCCGTTCATAACAAAAAAAAAGTCTAAGTTAAAACGGATCATCTTGACTTATATTGAAAGTCAATGGGGGACAGATCCGTTTTCAATTGCAACATATTGTGTCAGTGAAAAATGGATCCATCCCCATTGACTTACATTGTAAATCCGGATAGATCCGATTGGCTCCGCATACTCAGATGGTCACCAAAACGCTGCAAGCTGCGTTTTAGTTTCTGTCTAAAAAACGCAAAGGACACCAAACGCAGCCAAACTGATGCATTCTGAACAGATCCTTATCCATTCAGAATGCATTGGGGCTGAACTGATCCGTTTTGGGCCGCTTGTGAGAGCCCTGAAACGGATCTCACAAGCGGACCCAGTGTGAAAGTAGCCTAATATGTATACTTATTTTATTTATTTAAGTTTTACACAATAACAGCATTTTTGAAAAAAAAATTCATGTTTTAGTATCTCCATATTCTGAGAGCCATAGTATTTTTATTTTTAAAAAATAAATTGTCTTAGGAAGCAGCTCATTTTTTGTGTGATGAGATGACGGTTTGATTAAAACAATTTTGGGGTTCTTATGGCTTTTTGATGGCTTGGTATTCATTTTTGTGATGGCTTTTTTGACACCATTTTATTTTATTTTTTACAGTGTTCACCTCAGGGGTTGGGTGATGTGCTATTTTTATAGAGCAGGTCTTTACAGATGTGGCAATACCTAATATGTATACTTTTTTATTTAATTAAGCTTTACACAATAATATCTTTTTTGAAACAAACAAAAAAAAAAAATCAAGTTTTAGGGTCTCCATAGTCTGAGAGCCATAGTTATTTTAATTTTTTGAGCGGTTGTCTTAGGTAGGGTATAATTTTTTCGGGATGAGATGATGGTTTGATTGGCACTATTTTGGGGTGCATATGACTGTTTGATCGCTTGCTATTACACTTTTTGTGATGTAAAGTGACAAAATGGCTTTTGGATACCATTATTATTAGATTTTATTTTATGGTGTTCATCTGAGGGGTTAAATCATGTGATACGTCCCCCACCGTACATGCTCAGCGTTTTGCGTTAAGAGGTTTATCTTTTTTTCTGGTCAATTCGTACAGGGGTTTATTTCAGTACTACTAGAAAAATATATTCTCAGTGCATTTCTGCAGTTAATTGTGGTAAAAGCGTTTAGTGGACTATTTTAGTACAAAAAGAAAAATATATTTATTGCTTTTAGGGGTGTTTTAATTTCAGTTTAATTTGTATAGTTCAGCTACAAGAAGTAGAGAAGTGCCAGGCCATGCACATAGGAGTGGCAGAGGTCTGAATGTTTTGGTAGCAAGCAGAGGTCACAGTCAGGGGGCGAGGCAGCAGAAGTTGCAGCGAGAGGTCTGAGCTCTGGTGTCATCTAGCGGTCATGTCTTGACCAGTAGAAATGGCCTTGCGGTTCGCTCGGCAGTCGTTTCGCTGCGAACTTTGCGCGTTCGCTATTCGCCGAACATGCGAACGTATGGCGATGTCCGCTGGCGCCATATTCTTTTTCATTACGCTAAACTTTGACCCATGACACATCCATCAGGTGGAACAGGACAGCCAATTGAGACGTTTCAGCACCTGGACACACCCCCACCCTATCAAAGAACCCGATCCGTCTGCCATTTTACATTCTGTGTTTTGCCAATATAGGGGGAGGTTGCTTTGTGGAGCAGGGACAGGCTGTTAGGGACACCAAATGCTAGCTTATAGGGGCACAAAAGTTCTTTTAAGGACTGGTATAGATGTGCTATCAATAGGTGTGATATAATGAGGGTTGTGATATACTTATAATATGCTTTCTAAGGCTACTTTCACAACTGTGCTAGGTGCGGATCCGTTTGGTATCTGCCGAGACGGATCCGCACCTATAAATGCAAACGATGGTATCCGTTCAGTACGGATCCATCTGCATACACTTAGTCAAAAAAAGTCTAAGTGAAGTCAAACAGATCCGTCCTGACTTTACATTGAAAGTCAATGGGGGACGGATCCGTTTACAATTGCAAGCAGCGTTTTGGTGTCCGCCTCAAGAGCGGAATGGACGCGAAGCGGAGCCAAACTGATGCATTCTGAATGGATCCGCATCCATTCAGAATGCATTGGGGCCAAACTGATCCATTTGGGGCCGCTTGTGAGAGCCTTGAAACGGATATCACAGGCGGACCCTGAAACGGCAGTGTGAAAGTAGCCTAACATAGAAAGTATATTATAGTGCATTTGTATTGTGCAGCAGTTGTGTGTGGTTCTGCTGCGAAACCGCAGCTATATAGAGGGACAGGTGCTATTGGAGCAACTATTTGCAACGGGTGTGATATACCTGTTGCCCACCAAAAAAACTAATTGAGGGGTGTGATATACCTATAATATAATTTCTAACATAGAAATGATATAGTGCATTTGTATTGTGCAGCAGTTGTGTGTAGTTCTGCTGCGAAACCTCAGCTATATAGAGGGACAAGTGCTATTGGAACAACTATTTTTAACGGGTGCGATATACCTTTTGCCCCCCAAATAAACTGATTGAGGGGTGTGATATACCTTCTTCCACAAAATACTGATTGAGGACTACGATATACCTGGTGCCCCAAATAAACAGGGTGGTGTGATAAAACTGTTCTGGCAAAAAAAATATATTGAGGGCTGCAATATAACTGCTTCCACAAAATACTCATTAAGAGCTATATACCTGCTTCCAAAAAATACTGATTAAGGGGTTTGATATACCTGTTTCCACCAAATATTGATTGAGGTCTGCGACATTCCTGCTTCCACAAAATACAGATTAAAGGGTTCGATATACCTGCTTCCACAAAATAGTGATTGAGGGCTGCGATATACCTACTTCCATAAAATACTGATTAAGTTGTTTGATATACCTGTTTATACCAATATTGATTGAGGCCTACAATATACCTGCTTCCACAAAATACTGATTAAGGGGTTTGATATACCTGCTCCCACAAAATGCTGATTTAGGGCATACGATATACCTGCTTCTACAAAATACTGATTAAGGTGTTTGCTATACCTACTTCGACAAAATATTGATTGAAGGGCTATGATATACCTGCTTCCACAAAATACTGATTAAAGGGGTTTGATATACCTGCTTTCACAAAATACTGATTGAGGGCTGCGATATACCTTCTACCACAAAATACTGATTAAGGGGTTTGATGTACCTGTTTACACCAAATATTGATTGAGGCTTACGATATACCTGCTTTAACAAAATACTGATTAAGGGGTTTGATATACCTGCTTCCACAAAATACTGATTAAGGGGTTTGTTATAACTACTTTCACAAAATATTAATTGACGGCTACGATATACCTGCTTTCACAAAATACTGATTGTGGGCTGCGATATACCTTCTACCACAAAATACTGATTAAGGGGTTTAATATACCTATTTACACCAAATATTAATTGAGGCCTATGATATACCTGCTTCCACAAAATATTGATTATGGGGTTTGATATAACTGCTTCCACAAAATACTGATTGAGGGCTACGATATACCTGCTTCCACAAAATACTAATTAAGGGCTTTGATATACCTGCTTCCACAAAATACTGATTAAGGGGTTCAATATACCTGTTTCTACCAAATATTGATTGAGGCCGGCGATATGCCTATGTCCACAAAATATTGATTAAGGGGTTTGATATGCTTGCTTCCACAAAATACTGATTGAGGGCTGTGATATGCCTGCTTCCACAAAATATTGATTAAGGGGTTCCATATACCTGCTTCCACCAAATATTGATTAAGGGGTTTGATATTCCCGCTTCCACAAAATACTGATTGAGGGCTATGATATTCCTGCTTCCACAAAATACTGATTAAGGGGTTTATATACCTGCTTCCACAAAATACTGATTAAGGGGTTTGACATACCTGTTTCCACATAATACTGATTGAGGGCTACGATATACCTGCTTCCACAAAATACTGATTAAGGGGTTTGATATACCTGCTTCCACAATATAGTGGTTGAGGGCTAAGATAAACTTGCTTCCACAAAATTGTGATTAAGGGATTCGATATAACTGCTTCCACCAAATATTGATTGAGGCCTGCGATATACCTGCTTCCACAAAATACTGATTAAGGGCTATGATATGCCTGCTTCCATAAAATATTGATTAAGGGGTTTGATATACCTGCTTCCACACAATACTGATTGAGGGCTGTGATATACCTGCTTCTGCAAAATACTGATTAAGGGGTTCTATATACCTGCTAACACCAAATATTGAATGAGGCCTGCGATATACCTGCTTACACAAAATACTGATTAAGGATTTGATATACCTGCTTCCACAAATACTGCTCTTCTCTAGGGACTAAGGCACATTGTTATTTTGAAAATGACAGGCAGAGGAAGAGGCATACCGTTCCGCAGGGGTGGTAGGGGTCGAGAAGTTACACCAGGCCAGAGCATAAGTGTGCACCCCCAAATACACCACCACCATAGCCCCTCCACTTGAGTCAAAGGAATTATTTTCCCATTTATTCTCAGACCTTACCAATGCGCAGCCATTTTTTGCATCGGATGAGGAAGAGGAGGTAGCAACGGCCGCCACCTAGCAGTCTGACGACAGTACCAGATCAGCCCAAGGAGGGAGGTCCCCGCTGTTGCTGCCTACTCAGAGATCTCAAATGTCAGTGGTGGTGAAGGTGACGATGATTACGTGTCGATGGACGTCACGTGGGTGCCCACAAGAAAGGAAGAGGAGGGGAGTTCAGAGGGATAGATGGAGCAGCAGCGAGGGAGGAGAAGGAGGAGAAGCAGGCAGAGCTCGCAGGCAGCAGGAGGCAAAAAGCAGACTGCAAGTGTATTTGGAGCGAGCCATCCACCATGCAAGGTCACTTCTGGGGCTCCCAGGATGCCGTCACATGGCTCAGCAGTGTGGGCTTTTTTAAGTGTCAGCTGCTGACAATAGTGTTGCCATCTTTAGCCTTTGCTGTCAATGCATAAATCGGGTAAGTCCAACACTCTCCTAGGGACGACCGCCTTAAAAAGGCACCTGGCCTCCCATCACCGAGCCCAGTGGAAGCAAAGCAGTCAGAAACCACAAAGCCACACTCTCGGCGCTCCAGGTGCTGCCTCTTCTCCTTCTCCTCTCTCCTCCCATTTGTCCTCCACTCCACCTTCCACCTTGCCATCGTCGCTGTTATCTGGCAGAAGGCAGGCTTCCATGGCCCAAATGTTTGAGCGTAAAAAGTTGATGACGGCGGATAACCTTATTGCCCAACGGTTGGCCGCTGGCTTGTCGGAGCTGCTAGCCGGACAACTACTGCCATATAAACTGGTGGACTTGGAGGCCTTTTAAAAATTTGTGGCCATTGGCACACCACAATGGAAGGTCCCTGGAAGTAAATATTACTCCCAGAAGGGCATCCCAGAGCTATATGACCATGTTCAGCGGCAAGTGACTATATCTCTGGCACACAGTGTCAGTGCCAAAATACATCTGACCACAGACACGTGGTCTAGCAAACATGGGCAGGGAAGGTACATAACTTTTACTGCCCACTAGGTGAACCTTCTGACTGCCGTCAAGCATGTAACCTGTGTCTCCTGTGTGGATTTGGTGTTACAGCCAAGTATTGCATGCAGGCCTGCCTCTTCTTCTCCTCCTCCTACTCTATCCTCTGTCTCCTCCTTGGCTGACTCCTCCTTTTTCACTGCTACCGCCTTTTCCGCTGCGCCCCACAAGCTCCCCAGAACCTATTTGACTTGCCAGGTGAGACATTGCCATGCTGTGCTGCGGCTGTTGTGCCTGGAAGCCAAGAGCCACACCGGTCCTACACTGCTTAAAGCTCTGCGTTTACAGGCCGATTAGTGGCTAACCCCACTCAATTTGACAGTTGGTAAAGTGGTGTGCGATAATGGTGCCAATCTGCTGAGCACGCTGAAACAGGGCAAAATGAGATCCTTCTTGCAGTCAACCCATCAACAGCCGCCCTACGGATCCAGCCTCAGGGAACGCCTAGACTGACAGGTGTCCTACTACATCGGGTTAACTGCCGATGTGGACACTCTGAGAAGAGATGAACCCCTGGACTACTGGGTTTACAGGCTTGACCTGTGGCCAGAGCTGGCACAATTTGCCATTGAACTCTTGGTTTGCCCCTTGTCGAGTGTCCTGTCCAAAAGGAAGTTCAGCGCAGCAGGGGGGATCGTGATCGATAAGCGCACTAGACTAGCCTAGCTCACGACAGTGTGGACTACCTCACATTTCTAAAAATGAATGAGGAATGGATCTCTGAGAAATTCAACACCTGTGACGACCACGTGTAATTGAATTTCCTCATGCCAGCCTACACAAATCCGCCATCACCCAGAACAAATGGTCCTTTTCTTATGTATATGCAGCAGCATAAAAGGCCGTTTCTGTCAGGTGAATGCCTAATTTTTGGGGCCTGTACTGGCCTACAGTAAAATATGTATCCAGTGACCGCATATTGTGCCTTCAGCCACATCATCACAAGTTGTTTTCTGTCAGGTGAATGCCTAATTTTTGGAGCCTGTACTCCCGTGGTCTACAGTAAAATTTGTATCCAGTGACCGCTTAATGTACCTCCAGCCACATCATCACAAGTTCTTTTCTGTCAGGTGAATGCCTTATTTTTGGAGCCTGTACTCCCGTGGCCTAAAATAAAAATCTTCTAGGCTCCAGCAGGGCACATTTTTGAGAGTTTCCCTGTAAGACGCATAAAAATGGCCGCGGATTAAAATACATATTTTTTTGTGGGATTTTTTGTCAATGATCCCCCTCTGGCATGTCATTGTCCATGTTGTGGGACTATTTGTGCACTTCTAGTAAGTATTTGTTGGCTGCAAATATGACCTGAAGGTTTGTCAGGTTCGCCTGCCATTAAAATCAATGGGGCCTGCCGCAACATTTGATCGCGAATGCGTGTTGGGAACCGTCCCAGCCGATGTTCGTCCATGACTATTGACCAGCAACCTAGCGGTTCTTGATTGGTTAACTCAGTCATCCCACGTGACTTGAGACACCCCCAGTCAACAGTCGTGGGTTTGTCAGACACAACCCTTAGTTGGCATGGCCCGGGAGCAGGCCCTGTGTCCTCACCTGTCTTCAACCCGCCTCTGTCTTTTGCTGTTCCCTCAGCCACAGAAGTATTGTATGCTATGGGCTCAGCTCCACTATACAGCAAGGACGAGCTGCTAGAGGACAGTCAGCAGCTACTGCTCGCAGCTTCCTCTGCTAGGCGGGCAAGTAGTGATGAGGAGAGTGGGGCAGGAGCTTGTGTTGAGAGCTAATTACCCAGAGACCGTTGAGAAGGACATCAGTGACGTGCAGACACTACTTGATGATGATGAAGCCCATCGCACTTTGGAGCTGGGTGCAGAAGGGGGCTTCATCATAGTAACATAGTAACATAGTATATAAGGCCGAAAAAAGACATTTGTCCATCCAGTTCGTCCTGTTATCCTGCAAGTTGATCCAGAGGAAGGCAAAAAAAAAAAAACTGTGAGGTACCAGCCAATTTTCCCCACTTAAGGGGGAAAAAATTCCTTCCCAACTCCAATCAGACAATCAGAATATCTCCCTGGATCAACGACCCCTCTCTAGTAGCTATAGCCTGTAATATTATTACACTCCAGAAATTCATCCAATCCCCTCTTGAATTATTTTATTGTACTCACCATCACCACCTCCTCAGGCAGAGAGTTCCATAGTCTCACTGCTCTTACCGTATAGAATCCCTTTCTATGTTTGTGTACAAACCTTTTTTCCTCCAGATGCAGAGGGTGTCCCCTCGTCACAGTCCTGGGGATAAATAGATGATGGGAGAGATCTCTGTACTGTCCTCTGATATATTTATACATAGTAATTAGATCTCCCCTCAGTTGTCTATTTTCTAGAGTGAATAACACTAATGTTGATAATCTTTCAGGGTACTGTAGTTGCCCCATTCCAGTTATTACTTTAGTTGCCCTCCTCTGAACCCTCTCCAGCTCTGCTATATCTGCCCTGTTCACAGGAGCCCAGAACTGTACACAGTACTCCATGTGTGGTCTGACTGGTGATCTGTAAAGTGGTAGGACTATGTTCTCATCAAGGGCATATATGCTCCTTTAGATACAACCCATTATCTTATTGGCCTTGGCAGCAGCTGCCTGACACTGTTTTTTACTGCTTAGTTTGCTGTTTATTAAAATTCCTAGGTCCTTTTCCATGTCAGTGTTACCGAGTGTTTTACCATTTAGTATGTACGGGTGATTTGCATTATTCCTTCCCATGTGCATAACCTTACATTGGTCAGTGTTAAACCTCATCTGCCACTTCTCTAATCTATCCAGATCCCTCTGTAGTAGTATATTGTCCTCTTCAGTGTTAATTACTTTACACAGTTTAGTGTCATCTGCAAAAATTGATATTTTACTGTGCAAGCCTTCTACAAGATCATTAATAAATATCACTAGGAGAAGAGGGTGGCAGCTTGCTGTGAAGCAGCGGCTCAGCCAGCTGCGTGGTAGCTGGCTGGGAGTCAGCAGGGTGGCAGCAGTTGCAGGTCGGGAGTCAAAACGTGCCCATAGTTGACCACCTGCTTTGCAGCAGCCTGCCTACCCGGGAAGTAGTGGTGCAGGGGTTTACCGACACAGCGGCGGTAGCATTTATTCAGTGGAGGACTGTTGTGGGGGAAATCACCTGCTTGGTGGTGTGGCGGTTTTTTATTAAGCTGCCAGAGGAGGTTAACGTGGCCACATGTATAATATGTGGGCAGAAGGTGAAACATGACCAGGGAGTCAATGTTGGCACTATAGCTGTGCGTCAACATATGCAGCGTCGCCATGCAGTGGCCTGGGAGAACTGTGGCTCCAATGTGGTGGTCCAGCCTGCCGCAGCTATTGCTGCATCACCCAGTGGCAAACACCCGGTTTCAGCCAGTCAAGGCTACACCACCTCAGCCGAAGGGAGCTGTCTGTCATTCCTATCTTCTGCTGGTCTAGATGCTCCTGCTTCTACTCCTCATCAGTCATTCCGTCAGCAATCGATCACCAAAGCGATTACCAAGAGACAGCAGTATGAGTGCAAGCATGCAACAATGCAGAAGCTGAACGTGCTCCTGTCCAAGTTGCTGCTGCTGCAGTCCCTCCCTTTCCATGTGGAGGACTTTGCACCTTTTTAGAGAACTGATGGCTTGTGCCGAGCTGAGGTGGAGAGTTCCAAGCCGCCATTTCTTTGAAAAAAGGCTGTACCAGCCCTGCACAAATATGTCGAACAGAAGGTGGGCCAGTCCTTGAGCCTGTCGGTGTCTGCCAAGTGCCAAAGTGCACGGCAGCGCTGACGTGTGGAGCTGTAACTACGGTCAGGGACAGTACATGTCCTTTACGGCCCACTGGGTGAATGTGGTTCCTGCATAACCACACCAGCAACTTGGCCAAGTCACGCCGCTTCCGCCTCCACGTTGTCATGCCCTTTGTCCTGCAAAAATTTCAGCCTCCACTGCAGGGACAAGTCAAAGTGCCCCTTCAGCATACCTCATGTGCAGGGCTCGGTGGTGTCACGCTGTTCTGCCCCTGGTTTGCCTTGGCGAACGGAGTCAAACAGGGGAGGAACTGCTCCATGTGATGCATCAAAAAATCGAATCCTGGCTTTCTCCGTGTCAACTGAAAATCGGAACCATGCTGTCCGACAATGGGAAGAACATGGTGTCGGCGCTGCGTCAAGGAGGGCTGAGCCATGCGCCCTGCATGGCACACGTGTTCAATCCGGTTGTCAAGCGGTTCCTGAAGTCTTCCACCCATCTGCAAGATATCCTAAAAATGGGCAGGAAACTTTGCATGCACTTCAGCCACTCGTACACTGCAAACCACAACCACTTTGAGTTGCAGCGGCAGAACGGCAGCCCCAACATAGGCTAATATGCAAAGTTTCTACCAGTTGGAATTCCACCCTCCATAGTAGTCGCCAAGGACTACGGCATGAACAACGTCATTCCACTGCTTCATGTCCTGGAACAGATGCTGGTAACTATAGCTGATTAGAGGACAGGAGACGTGGCGCCTCGATCTCACGGCCACATGAGCCCTGTGGGGGCTGAACTGGAAGAGGAGGAGGATATTGGAGCACAGGCAATGTGTATCCAAATGGGCGGTTTTTCTACTCAGCTGACAGGAGAGGAGGAGCAGGAGCAGCCAGAGAAGCTACAGGGTGATGAGGAAGAGGAGACAGAGGACCCGGACACACCGTGGCAGTATGCAGTGGAGATGGAGGCAGGGAGTCCCTCCGAGTCACTTGCACAAAAGTCACAATGCATGTTCACTTGCTTGCGCAGTGACAGCTGAATTATCACCATTCGGGAGATGGATGACTTCTGGCTCTCCACCTTGTTGGACCCTCGCTACCGGTCCAGAATGGGGGCATTTTTTACAACTGAGAGGGAGGACAAACTGAACTACTACAGAGACATCCTATGTAGTCAGTTTGCCGCTGCCTATCTGTGCCATTGTCCATCCTCTCACAGGTCTGACCGGGGGTCCCTCTGTTCTCACGTTTCACTGCCTTGGCTGCTGGGGAGGGATGGGGTGGCAGGAGCAGTACCAGCTCCATCAGCAGCAGCCTCAGTCTACAGTCGCTGATGAGTCGCTTTCTTCACCCGCCTAGTGAAGAAACTTCTCACCAGCAGCAGCATCAGGTAGACCTGGAGCAGGATGTGAACCAGCTGCTGCCATCTCCAAACTATGTCACCTTGCCACTCTTTTGTCTCCTGATGTTACTGCTGCTACTGCCATCTTCTCACTATGTCTCCTTGCCACTCTGTGGTCTCCTCATGCTGCTGTCAACTCCACACTATGTCACCTTTCCACTGTGTGGTATCCTCCTGATGCTGCCACTGCCATCTCCACACTATGCCACACTGTAGTCTCCTGATGCTCCTGCTGCTGCCATTTCCACACTATGTCACCTTGCCAATCTGTAGACTTCTCATGCTGCTGCCAACTCCACACTATGTCACCTTGCCACTCTATGGCCTCCTGATGCTTCCGCCACCTCCAAACTATGTCACCTTGCCACTCTGTATTATCCTGCTGCTGCTATCTCTACACTATGTCACTTTGCCACTCTGTGGTCTCCTCATGCTGCTGCCAACTCCGCACTATGTCACCTTGCCACTCTGTGGTATCTTGCTGCTGCCGCCAACTCCACACTATGTCACCTTGCCACTCTGTGGTATCCTCCTGATACTGCTGCTGCTACTGGCATCTCCAAACTATGTCACCTTGCCACTCTGTGGTATCCTGCTGCTGCCGCCATCTCCACATTATGTCACCTTGCCACTCTGTGGTCTCCTCATGCTGCTGCCAACTCCACACTATGTCACCTTGCCACTCTGTGGTATACTCCTTATGCTGCTGCCACCTTCAGACTCTGTCATTGTACCATTCTGTGGCCTCCCCATGCTGCTTCCACCTCACCACTATGTCATAGGGCCACTCTGTGGACTTCTCATGCTGTTCCCACCCTCCCCACTTCATGACTGGGCCACTATTTTTTGCCTTTCCGCCCGGCTGACATAATGATTTATTTGACCTTTCTTCTGATCTGACAGAAGGAAGGAAAAATGAGACACACAGCGGATTCTGTCTAGCAGCTGTAAGGCCTGTATGGTCCCATAAGAATTGGCTTACGATTTGGTAACCAAAAGCAGGAGTGGGTACAAAACACAGAACACATGCAAATATTCCATTCACATGTCATCTCTGTTTTATATCCACTCCTGTTTCTTTTGTTTTTTTTTGGCATTAGCAATACTGATGGATTATTGAGCAAATGCTGACCGAGTGAAGGCATATGCTCCAATGACTGGATCCTTTTTTTGTGGGTTATTGTTCTGATGAATCAGAGGAAGGGCAAAATAATCTGTGACATCAACACAAACTTGCTGCTGACACCCTCTCCACTCTGTCCCGGGGGCTCTACTTGTATAAGTGTTTACTAGAACAGGTTCTGTAGAAATCTATGTGGAATCAACTGGCGATGGTATGAAAGGAGTGCGCTTCTTCTTGATGTTAACATCAACCTGTAAGGCTGAGTTTATACTTGAGTTATTTGGTCAGTTTTGGCACTGTGACTGCCCAAATAAGTGAAGTATGCAATGATGCAATGATTCTAAGAGCGACGCCTGTCATGTGCTTGTCATACTGACTCACAGTATTGTTTCACTACCACAGCAGACTCCCCATGCGTGTTACTGAAAGGCACAGTGTTCTACACCCCTATAAAGGCTTTCTGCAGCGCGTAAATGTGATTTGCCGCAAATAAGTTGAGATTAAAGCAAATTTTTCCCAAAAATTTGCCGCACTAGCCAAATTGAATTTTTTGAAAATTCAATCATCTGTAGCCATAAATACAAACAAAAAGAAGTCCAACATACAAAGTTTTATAGCACTGTAACACAACAGAAAACTCCCCTACCCAAGTTTATTCCAAAAGATGTAGGATAACAAAATCATGTGTCCTCCCTTAACACCTTCCCAAGCAGCACCGTAATGGTACGGCGCAGAGGGACGTGACTTGCCGAACAGTGCCTTACTATTACAGCGTGCTGATCGTGCGTGTGCAGGAGCTGAGCCAGCATGATCAGCGGCGGGGTCCGTCAGTCGCTGATAGCTGGACCCCTGCTGTATGTGTCGGCATCAGTGAAAACACTGATGCAGGCCCATTAACCCCTGATGATCCGCGGTCAGCACTGATTGCAGCACGTGTGATGTCCGTACGGGGATCGGAGTAGCCATCGGGTCCCCGCGCTGCTATGATGGGGACTTGATGGCAGGGAAGGCATCCCAATGCCTTCCTTAGGCATAATGGATGCCTTTCATGTAACCCTGTGAGATCCAGCCCCCTGGATATCACAGGAAGCGGGCTGAAGTGTATTACTCTGTTTATACCCTTACAGACAATGTATTACAATACAGAAGTATTGCAATGCATTGTAAAGGGAATCAGACCCACAAAAGTTGAAGTCCCTGAGTGGGGAAAAAAAGTTTTACGAAAAAATTTAAGGCGTCATTTTCCCACAATAAAGTAAAAAAAAAAATTGTAAAAAAATAGGGAAAAAGGAAAAGTAGACATATTAGGTATCGCCGCGTGCATATCGACCAACTCTATAAAAATATCACATGACCTAACACCTCAGGTGAACACAGGTCAAAAAATATAAATAAAAACTGTGCTAAATTTTTTTTTTTTGTCATCTTACATCACTAAAAGTGCAACACCAAGTGATCAAAAAGGCACATGCATCCTAAAATAGAACCAATCTAACCGTCACCTCATTCCACAAAAAATGAGCCCCTACTTAAGACAGTCGCCCCAAAAGTAAAAAAAAAATATATAGCTTTCAGACTATGGAAACACTAAAACATGATTTATTTTGTTTTTAAAATTCTTTTATTGTGTTAAATGTAAAAAAAATAATCAAAAGTAGACATATTAGGTATTGCCGCGTCCGTAACAACCTGCTCACTTGAAATACCACATGACCTAACCCCTCAGGTAAACACTATTAAAAGAAAGTGTCAAAAAGCAATTTTTCACAAAAAGTATAATAGCAAGAGAACAAAAAGTCATAAGCACCCCAAAATAGTAACAATCACACCGTCATCTCATCCCGCAAAAAATAAGATGCTACCTAAGAAAATCGACCAAAATATTTTTAAAAAGTATGGCTCTCAGAATATGGAGACACTAAAACATGTTTTTTTTGTTTCAAAAATTCTATTATTGTGTAAAACTTAAATAAATAAAAAAAGTATACATATTAGGTATCGCCAAGTCCATAAGAACCTGCTGTATATAATTATGACATGACCTAACCCCTAAAGTGAACACTGTAAAAAAATAAAAATAAAAAGTGTCAATAAAGTCATTTTTGTCACCTTATATGACAAAAAGTATAATACCAAGCGATCAAAAAGTCATATGCACCCTAAAATAGTATCAATCAAACTGTCATCTCTTACGCAAAAAAATTAGCTCCTACCTAGAACAGTCGCTCAAAAAATAAAAAAAAAATATTGCTTTCAGAATATGGAGACACATTTTATTTTATTTTTTTTAAAATGCTTCATTATGTAAAACTGAAACAAACAACCCAAAAAAGTAGTCATATTTGGTATTGTCATGTCCGTAACAACCTGCTCTATAAAAATACCACATGATCTATCCTGTCAGATGAACATTGGAAATAACAAAAAATAAAAACAGTGCCAAAACAAATATTTTTTGTTACCTTGCCCCACAAAAAGTGTAATATAGAGAAACCAAAAATCACATGTACCCTAAAATAGTACCAAAAAACTGCCACCTTATCCCGCAGTTTCCAAAATGGGGTATTTTTTTGGAGTTTCTACTCTAGGGGGTACATCAGGGGGTCTTCAAATGTGACATGGCAACTTAAAATTATCCCAGTGAAATCTGCCCTACAAAAACCATATGCAGTTACTTTCTTCTGCGCCCTGCCATGTGCCCATGCAGCAGTTTACAATCACAAATTGGGTGTTTCTGTAAACTACAGAATCAGGCTAATAAATATTGACTTTTGTTTGGCTGTTAACCCTTGCTTTGTTACTGGAAAAATGGAAAATCTGCCAAAAAGTGAAATTCTAAAATTTCATCTAAATTTCCATTAATTCTTGTGGAACACCTAAAGGGTTTCCAAAGTTTTTAAAATCAGTTTTGAATTCCTTAAAGGGGTGTATTTTCCAAAATGGGATCACTTTTTTGGAGTTTCTACTCTAAGAGTGCATAAGGGGTCTTGAAATGTGACATGGCAACTTAAAATTATCCCAGTAAAATCTGCCTTCCAAAAACCATATGGCATTCCTTTTCTTTCTGTGCCCTGCCGTGTGCCCGTACAGCAGTTTACGACCACATATTGGGTGTTTCTGTAAACTAGGGAATCAGGGTAATAAATATTGAGTTTTGTTTGGCTGTTAAACCTTGCTTTGTTATCAGAAAAAAAAATTATTAAAATGGAAAATCTGCCAAAAAAGTGAAATTCTGAAATTTTTTCTCCATTTTCCTTTAATTCTTGTGGAACACCTAAAGGGTTAACAACGTTTTTAAAATCAGTTTTTAATACCTTGAGGGGTGTAGTTTCTAAAATGGGGTAATTTTTAGGGTGGTTTCTATTATGTAAGCCTTACAAAGTGACTTCAGACCTGAACTTGTGCTTAAAAGTGGATTTTGGAAATTTTATAAAAAATTTAAGATTTGCTTTTAAACTTCTAAGCCTTCTAACGTCACAAAAAAATTAAATGTAATTTTAAAAATGATCCAAACATGAAGTAGACATATAGAGAATGTAAAGTAATTACTATTTTTGGAGGTATTACTATCTATTATAAAAGTAGAGAAACTGATATTTGGGAATTTGCTAATTTTTCAAAATTTTTGGTAAATTTTGTATATTTATTTATAAATAAAAATGAAATTTTTGACTCAATTTTACCACTGTCATGAAGTACAATATGTGACGAGAAAATAATCTCAGAATGGCCTGGATAAGTAAAAGCGTTTTAAAGTAATTACCACATAAAGTGACACATGTCAGATTTGCATAAATGGCCTGGGCAGGAAGGTGAAAACTGGCCGGGGGTAAAAAGGGTTAAAGGGCATCTAAGAAACTGGCTGACCTGTTACACGTCTGCTTGGCAGCTAAAGGCATCTGTGTTGGTCCTATGCTTATATGTGCCCCCATTACTGTGAAAAATTCAATTTTAATATATGTAAATGAGCCTCTAGGAGCAACAAGGTCTTTACCGTTACACCTAAAATCTTTGCTCTCTCTACCAATGCCGCATCCGCTTCGCTTTGATTGATAGGCCCAGGCAAAGAAAACATTATCACGCCTAGCACTGTAGTTGCAGAGAGAGCAGAGGTAGAATTGAAATGCCGCCCAAATTTTTCCCAAAAATTCTGATTCACTGGAATCAGAATGTCTTCAGATTCAATTTGGGAACACTTTTCTGAGAGAAAAAGAGAGAAAGAGAGAACTAATTGAAGTTTGGAAAACTTGAAAAGAACTTATTGATTCAATAAACTTTATAGGTTAGTATTGTATATCAGATTCTTCATATTAAGTTTCACTGCATACTTATTTGCCTTTTATTTTAGTATTATAGTAAAATATTTCTCCAGATTATGTGATATAACCTCCCTAGCAATGTAGGCACTATTTCTAAGCTGTTTCTCTCTGTCCTTAAACTCCACAGTGAGGCCTCCTGCACACGGCCGTTTTTTTTTCCCGTTTACTGGCCGTTTTTTGCGTTCCGTATACGGTCCTTATACAGAACCATTCATTTCAATGGTTCCACAAAAAAACCGGAATGTACTCCGTATGCATTCAGTTTCCGTATTTCCGTTTTTCCGTTCCGTTTTAACATAGAACATGTCCTATTATTGCCCGCAAATCACGGTCCGTGGCTCCATTCAAGTCAATGGGTCTGCAAAAAAAAAACGGAACACATACGGAAATGCATCCGTATGTCTTCCGTTTCCGTTCCGTTTTTTGCTGAACCATCTATTGAAAATGTTATGCCCAGCCCAATTTTATCTATGTAATTACTGCATACGCCATACGGAAAAACGGAATGGAAAAACGGAAACAAAAAACGGAACAACGGATCCGTGAAAAACGGACCGCAAAACACTGAAAAAGCCATACAGTCGTGTGCAATAGGTCTAATGGACATACTAAAATGGTTGATTTAGCCATTTGTTGTATATATATTTTTTCATTCTGTGATGACGATTAGCTGTTTGTCTGCAATGTCTGCAAAGTTTTATGACCTTTGGTAGAAGGAGTTGCAAAGGTAGTTGTTCTTGTTTTCGTTTATTATCTACATAAGGAGGGACCTGATAAAACTTGTACTGCATTGGGAATTCTATGTAGCAACATTTAGCACTTTTAAGTAGTTGGCCTTTTTTATGTTCTCAGGTCTGTGGACGATTTGGGAAATAACTGGTATTTATTCTATTCACACAGTGTACTGTATAAAACAATTGACAAAAGATGACCTTAAAATAGAGAAATAGTTTCAAGGAAAATTCTGAATGTCACTAAGATCAATTCATGGCAAGTTTCCCAATAATGTGGGAACAAAATCCAAACAATTTATCTTAAGTACTGTACATTATTTAATGATTTGTGATTTAAAAGCTATGGTGAATCTCTGCGCATATGCTTAAAGGATTGACATAAAGTGGGTTGTAGCAGCCTCATAGATTTTATGCTGTGAGAGTTTTGTTTCATTTGACCTTCATGAATCCTAGAATAAAATGGGATTACTGGTAAAAGGTGATATTAGGGTTATAACTTTGCTTAAGACAGCAGGAAATCATACCATGCTGATGCAGTACTTATGTTTTCGATATATTCTTTTTATAGTTTTCACATATATACAAAAATAAAGACCACATCAATATATCAAGCTTATTAGCAACAATATAATACCAACACAAATAAGATTTTGGAATATGCCCACACATTTTATTTGAGAGAGTAGAGGAGCCAAACACAACAAATCTATTGTAAGCTATTAGGATACTGCTATAGCTGAATATGTTGATGCCACCTTTAAACTTAGGGTACTTCCACACTTGCGTTATTCTTTTCCGGCATAAAGTTCCGTCAAAAGGTCTCTATGCTGGAAAAGAACTGATCAGGCATATCCCAATGCATTCTGAATGGATAGAAATCCGTTCAGTTTGCATCAGTATGCCTTCCGTTCAGTCACTGTCAGGCGTTTTGGCCTGACATAATACCGCAGCTGCGGTAATTTGTCCGTCCAAATTGCCTGATCAGCCACCGGCATTAATTCCCATTGACTTGCATTAGTGCATGATCCGGTATTGCAAAACAACTGAAGGACGGAAAACTGTGAAAAAGACTGCAAGATGGATCCATCCATCTGCATGACAAGCGGAGAGACGGATCCGTTCTTGCAATGCATTTGCTGTCAGTTGTCACACTGATCGGCGGATCCGGCAGGAACTGCCTGCTGGATCACACTAACGCTAGTGTGAAAGTACCCTTAGCTATTATCTTGTATTGCTGATGGTTAAGGGGGACTTAAGGGCTATACTGAAGGGTCTGTGGTCTGGGGCAGGTTAGGGGCAAGGGCCTTGCTAGGGGGTCTCAAAAGATTTGGGGCACAAATCCCAATGTATTTGTTGAAGTGGACCTTACATTCAGTGCTATCACACATACAGAGGAATACAGTACTACATGCCTATTTCTTCCAGTGATGTCTACTCTGATGTAGATATTCTCTTTTCTCATCTTCTCCATTTGGCCCGGACAACACATTCTTTCAGCCATGTCTTGTCTCTGCATACACAGACATGACAGACATCTTAGGTTCCTCACTTTTCTATCGTCCTCCTCCTCCTGGTTTCCCAACAGTGTTATGCTGCTGCTACCCCAATACTGTCCCCTTCATGTTCCCTAATGCCCCTCAATACTATACTTATGAAACAACAGTGCATACAGAAATTCCCCAAAGTACAAATGTAGTAAAGAGGTCCAGCTCACCTGTTCCACAGAAAATCAGTTGTGCTTGGACCTTGTCTGATTTTGGACTGCTTTAACAGCAAGGTCCAATGAGTTCCAAAAAATTCACTGAACAAGAGTCCTAAAAATAAATACAGTTAAGATTACAATTTAAAGTATCCACAAAATCTGGTATGGCAGACACATTTCCCTCCCAAATAAAGAGGAGGTCATTGATTTATAATAGTTTATGGATTCAACATGGGGATTATCCTGGGTAAATAAATGTTATTACTCCCAAAACCACATTACCGAATTTGCCAAAAATTGTGAGATTTATACCCCCATTGAAACGAAACTCCATTCACTTTGTGGGGGGATAAGCTCGGGATCGCCTTTGCTGGGGTCAAAGGACACTTGTCTGTTTCACACAATTCCAACCAGCCACCAAGGTATAAGCTTTCAGCTGGCCTGGAGCCAGGTTTATTGAGCAGGTTGCATAAATAAAATAAAACAACAAAAAGAAAAGTCTTGCCTGTTCGGCACTTACTAAACATTAAAGGTTCCTATCTATCCGCTGGAGGGCTTCTCCCAGCCAACTCACAAAACAAGGCTTCAGCAACCTAGTACTCACAGTTTGCTCACACACACAGACATGCTTTCTGTGTCCCCAGGCAGAGAGAGAGACTGACCTCCTGGCTCTGTTATATCCCCACCCTCAGTGCTGCTTCATTAAATACCTCACAGGTGAGAGTCTTTCACCTGCTACTTACATCGGAGAGGAATCTTGGGGAAATATACCTCCCTTCCACTATCAATCCAGCATTGGTATCCCATATTCCCCCCTCTGCTCAGGCAAGTGGGTCTGAGCAACTGAAACCAGCAGACAATGCACACGTGACAACGCATCCGCATTTCCTTGCCACTTTCCTGGCCTGTGCTCTACTGTAAAACTGTAAGCCTGCAGGGCCAAAAACCATCTTGTCACTCTGCTATTTTTCTCTCTGTTCAGGTTCATCCACTTCAGAGGGGCATGATCAGTGACCAGGCGAAACTTCCGACCAAGCAAGTAGTATTTAAGGGATTCTAAGGCCCACTTGATGGCCAAACATTCTTTCTCTACAACTGCATAGTTCTTCTCATGCTTATTTAGTTTGCGACTCAAGTAAAGCACAGGATGCTCCTCTCCATTAACAGTCTGTGACAACACTGCCCCTATTCCTGAGCTGGAAGCATCTGTCTGTACCACAAATTCATTTCTAAAGTCAGGGGTCATCAATACTGGTTGGGAACAAAGAGCCTGTTTTAGAGTCTGAAACGCTTCTTCTGCCTCATAATTCCATTTTACCATCACCGACCCATTTCCCTTGGTGAGATCGGTTAAGGGAACTGCTATAGCTGCAAAATTGGGTATGAACCGCCTATAATAGCCAGTAATCCCCAGAAATTCCTTCACTTATCTTTTATTTACAGGCTGGGGCCAGTTCGTATAGCTTCAATCTTGTCAACTTGGGGCTTGACTACCCCTCTACCAATAATGTAACCCAAGTACTTGGCTTCTTCTAGGCCAATGCTACATTTCTTGGGGTTTGCAGTCAACCCTGCTCTCCTCAAATCATCAATCATTGCCTGTACTTTGAATAGGTGTGTTTCCCAGTCTGCACTGTGTATCACTATATCATCAAGATAAGCAGACGCGTACTGTCTATGTGGCCTCAACACTCTGTCCATTAGCCGTTGAAATGTTGCAGGAGCCCCATGTAGTCCAAAAGGCATAGTTACATATTGGAATAGGCCGTCAGGTGTGGAAAATGCTGTCTTCACTTTGGCAGCGTCCGCCAGGGGTATTTGCCAATAACCCTTTGTCAGGTCTAAGGTCGTAATGTAACGGGCTGTACCAAGTCGGTCTATAAGTTCGTCCACTCGTGGCATAGGGTATGCATCGAATTTGGACACAGTATTTAACCTCCTAAAATCATTACAGAACCTTATGGTACCATCAGGCTTTGGAATTAACACAATCGGGCTTGACCATTCACTATGAGACACCTCAATTACTCCCAACTCCAGCATATCTTTTACTTCTTTTGAGACTGCTTCTCGTCTGGCCTCAGGAATCCTATAAGGTTTTACATGGACCTTAACCCCAGGTTCAGTTATGATGTCATGTTTTATGAGTGATGTTTGCCCCGGCTTCTCTGAAAAAAATTCTCTGTTCTGAGCGACCAACTGTCTAGCTTCCTTCTTTTGGACATCGGACAGAGTTTTGGCTATTCTGACAGCAGGTATTGCTGCCCCATTACAGGGAGTGCAGAATTATTAGGCAAGTTGTATTTTTGAGGATTAATTTTATTATTGAACAACAACCATGTTCTCAATGAACCCAAAAAACTCATTAATATCAAAGCTGAATATTTTTGGAAGTAGTTTTTAGTTTGTTTTTAGTTTTAGCTATTTTAGGGGGATATCTGTGTGTGCAGGTGACTATTACTGTGCATAATTATTAGGCAACTTAACAAAAAACAAATATATACCCATTTCAATTATTTATTTTTACCAGTGAAACCAATATAACATCTCAACATTCACAAATATACATTTCTGACATTCAAAAACAAAACAAAAACAAATCAGTGACCAATATAGCCACCTTTCTTTGCGAGGACACTCAAAAGCCTGCCATCCATGGATTCTGTCAGTGTTTTGATCTGTTCACCATCAACATTGCATGCAGCAGCAACCACAGCCTCCCAGACACTGTTCAGAGAGGTGTACTGTTTTCCCTCCTTGTAAATCTCACATTTGATGATGGACCACAGGTTCTCAATGAGGTTCAGATCAGGTGAACAAGGAGGCCATGTCATTAGATATTCTTCTTTTATACCCTTTCTTGCCAGCCACGCTGTGGAGTACTTGGACGCGTGTGATGGAGCATTGTCCTGCATGAAAATCATGTTTTTCTTGAAGGATGCAGACTTCTTCCAGTACCCCTGCTTGAAGAAGGTGTCTTCCAGAAACTGGCAGTAGGACTGGGAGTTGAGCTTGACTCCATCCTCAACCCGAAAAGGCCCCACAAGCTCATCTTTGATGATACCAGCCCAAACCAGTACTCCACCTCCACCTTGCTGGCGTCTGAGTCGGACTGGAGCTCTCTGCCCTTTACCAATCCAGCCACGGGCCCATCCATCTGGCCCATCAAGACTCACTCTCATTTTATCAGTCCTTAAAACCTTAGAAAAATCAGTCTTGAGATATTTCTTGGCCTAGTCTTGACGTTTCAGCTTGTGTGTCTTGTTCAGTGGTGGTCGTCTTTCAGCCTTTCTTACCTTGGCCATGTCTCTGAGTATTGCACACCTTGTGCTTTTGGGCACTCCAGTGATGTTGCAGCTCTGAAATATGGCCAAACTGGTGGCAAGTGGCATCTTGGCAGCTGCACGCTTGACTTTTCTCAGTTCATGGGCAGTTATTTTGCGCCTTGGTTTTTCCACACGCTTCTTGCGACCCTGTTGACTATTTTGAATGAAACGCTTGATTGTTCGATGATCACGCTTCAGAAGCTTTGCAATTTTAAGAGTGCTGCATCCCTCTGCAAGATATCTCACTATTTTTGACTTTTCTGAGCCTGTCAAGTCCTTCTTTTTTTTGTTTTAAAAGTTTTATTGAATAAATCAGTACAATACAAAAATAGAGCAGAAGAGAAGTAAACAAACTCCTCTATTCATATATAAGAAGAACAGAATACAGGTCTGTCAAATATTAATTATACAATAAGTATAATAAGACGGCATCCAAGGGGTTAATCGGTATAGAATATCCCATGGAAAATATGGAAGATATAGAAAAAGCACATTTAAAAACCAGGTGGCAATTATTAATCTAAAATGTCTGTTAATTACCTTAAGTTTTAGTGATATGATCCATCCGAGACGGTCCCAAGCGGAAGCAGCAGCACCGTCTGAGCAACTCAACGTCCAACATTAGGAGAAGGGTTAGGAAATAAGTAGATGGGAAGACAGATGGGGTAGACCCTAGATGCTGTATATCTAAGGATAATGTTGATAGGGCTAATTTCTGTCTAATAGCCTCTAAAGGAAATCCATTGCCTCCAGTTCTTTAGAAACTTATGATGGGATCTCAGTTCCCATGAGGATAACTCCTCTAATCGGTAAATTTGATCTATTTTCTGATACCATTGATCCAAAGAGGGAACCTCGGAGGATAACCATAGTGTAGGGATCAGCAATTTTGCAGCATTCACTAGATGTTTGAAAAGAAGTAGATTGGGGGGGAGGGGTTACAAGGATAAAGATTCAGGAGGGCAACTTCCGGAGACGGAGTAATATTGGAATTGCAAATCCTGTTACTGATTTGAAAAACCTTTTCCCACCAATTAAGTAAAATTGGGCAGGTCCACCATATGTGGATAAAAGCGCCCCTTTCTTTTGAGCATCTCCAACATGTGTCAGATGCTGTAACTGAATATAAGCATGTCTTGTCGGGGGTTTTATACCATCTTGTGATGATTTTATAGTTATTCTCCTGAATCCTGACACACCTTGATGTTTTATGTGAAGTTATATATGATGCAGGTATCCTCCGGTGAGAGACTTATATTTAGGTCTTTTTCCCAAAGTCTTATGAAAGCAGGCGATAGGGCTTCAGGAGGAGTTCTCAACCTGTTGTACCATTGTGAGATCAGTTTATGTGGGGTGGAATCACGAGAGATAATATGTTCAAGCCAGGTAATAGGGCGTAATAATGTATGTAATTGTGCGTTTTGAGACATGTATGCTCTTAAGAAATGGAGCCCATTAAAACTTGAGAGTGGGCTTTTTAAGAGATCACATATCTCTTTTATGGAGAGTAGTTTGCCTTCTTTGTATAGATCTATCAGTTTCAGATTAGACTGAGCAATTTCAGTGGGAAGGCTGCTCTGTAAGGCCTGGGGGGCTAAGTGAAAAATATCCTCTATTTTGAGGACAGGAGATGGGAGTGGGGAGCTTAAGGGTGATTTTTGTAAGGTGTACCACGCATTTAGAGTGGCTTTCATAACTGGAGTAATATTAGGATGGGGGGGCAGTGGAGACATGCGTCCCAGTAGAGCCGCTCTGAACGGAAGTTCCAACAAGGACTCTTCCATTGGGACCCAAGATTTCTGCTTGGGGGCCGTTAACCAGTCTACTACTCTAGTGAGTAAAATAGCTCTGCCATAGAGTTCAGGGTCTGGTAAAGCTATTCCTCCACTCTGTCTCGGGTAAGACAAAGATTTGTAAGACGTTCTGGCCTTTTTCTTATTCCATATAAAGGAACGAAACATGGACTTGAGTTTAGAGTAATATGTGGAAGGGACGGGGATTGGTAAAGTTTGTTGGAGGTAGGTAAGTTTAGGGATGATGAGTGACATTAATATGTTTTTCCTCCCAAACCACGAGAGTATAGGGATATCAAGAGAAGTTAAATCTTCCGCCAATTTATTTTGGAGAGGGATATAGTTCAGGTTAAAGTGTTGATTGGGATCTGTACTCATTTTGATGCCTAGATAGATTAGATAAGGAGAGGACCAGTTAAATGGCGAACACGCTTCTAGATGACTTTTCAAAGACTTTTTAAGTCCTGTGGATATTATTAGTGATTTATTGTGATTCACCTTGAAATTAGAAAGTGATCCATATGTTTCAAAATGGTCATAAATTTTTGGGAGAGCCATTTCGGGGTTACTTATTATTAAAAGCAAGTCGTCCGCGAATGCGGCTACTTTGTGCTGTTGGTCCCCTAGATTTATTCCCAATATATCAACATCCATCCGAATAGTCTGTAGAAGAGGTTCTAAGGCGAGAACAAACAGGAGGGGAGATAGAGGGCAGCCTTGCCGGGTGCCATTACTAATTCTAAAGGAATTTGACAGGGTATCGTTGACCCTAACTGAAGCTGAGGCATGTTGATACATTGCTTTTATTGCTGCTATGAAGGGGAGGGGGAAATTACGAGATTGCAGCGCCTCGTACATGAAGGACCAGTTGACTCTGTCAAATGCCTTCTCAGCATCTGTGCTGAGAAGGACCAAAGGTAGGCCTTTCCTCTTGACATAGTGTATAATGTTGAGGATACGAGCCGTGTTATCTTTCCCTTCTCTTTTTTTCACGAAACCCACTTGGTCTCTGTGGATTAATGAGGGGAGAAATTTTGATAATCTGTTTGTGAGCATTTTAGCTAGAAGTTTTAAATCAATATTGAGAAGAGAGATGGGCCTGTAGTTGGGACAAAGAGAATGGTCTTTACCTTCCTTGGGTATTAAGGTGATGTGAGCTTTAGTCATATCAGTCGATAAAGGTATACCATTCAGGGCGCTATTGTATACTGGTATAAGATGTGGGATTAGTACTTCATGAAAAGACATGTAGTAGGGTATAGGGAACCCATCCGGGCCTGGGCATTTCCCTTTGGGGGAATTTTTAATGGCTTGTAAGAGTTCATCTGAAGAAAATGGGGAAGCTAAGTGAACTTTATCCTGTTCCGAGAGAGAGGAAAGGGCCAAACCACTAAAATATGAAGTAAGAGGTGGCGGGACCACTGCATCACCAGAGGAAGATTGTGTTGAATTAATATTGTCAAGTCCTTCTTTTGACCCATTTTGCCAAAGGAAAGGAAGTTGCCTAATAATTATGCACACCTAATATAGGGTGTTGATGTCATTAGACCACACCCCTTCTCATGACAGAGATGCACATCACCTAATATGCTTAATTGGTAGTAGGCTTTCGAGCCTATACAGCTTGGAGTAAGACAACATGCATAAAGAGGATGATGTGGTCAAAATACTCATTTGCCTAATAATTCTGCACTCCCTGTATTGATGGGTGGAGCAAGTGCTGCTGCCAGGACTGGCCGGTCCTTCCAAGGTTTTAACAGATTTATATGGTAAATCTGTTCTGGCTTCCTTTTACCTGGTTGGTATACTTTGTAGTTCACCTCACCTACTCTTTCAATTATTTCAAACGGACCTTGCCATTTAGCCATGAATTTACTCTCCACGGTGGAGACGAGAACTAGTACTCGATCCCCTGGCGTAAATGTTCGAATCTTGGCCCCTCTATCATAAATCATTTTCTGTACTCCTTGAGCCCGTTCCATATGTTCCTTAACAATTGGCATGACTGATGAAATCCTGTCCTGCATCCTGGGACACATGCTCTATTACACTTTTGTACGGTGTGACTTGTCCTTCCCACGTTTCTTTAGCCACATCTAATAAACCACGTTGATGTCTACCATATACAAGCTCGAAAGGTGAAAACCCTGTGGATGACTGCGGTACCTCCCTTATAGCAAACAGCAGATATGGGAGCAAAAAGTCCAAATTTTTGCCATCTTTATCTACCACCTTTTTCAGCATTTGTTTTAGGGTTTTATTAAATCTTTCCACCAATCCGTCAGTTTGGGTGTGATAGACTGATGTACGTAGCTGGGTAACTTTAAAAAGCCTGCAAAGTTCCTTCATGACATTAGACATAAAGGGCGTCCCTTGGTCTGTGAGTATTTCTTTTGGAATACCAACCCGACTAAACACCTGGACCAGTTCTTTTGCAATGGTCTTTGACGAGGTATTGCGCAAAGGTATGGCCTCGGGGTAACGGGTAGCATAGTCCATTATGACTAAGATATGCTGGTGACACCGAGCTGACTTTATTAGGGGACCCACCAAATCCATCCCAATGCGCTCAAAGGGTATTTCAATAATCGGCAGGGGCACCAAAGGGCTACGGAAATGGGGCATAGAGGCTGTAATCTGACACTGAGGGCAGGATTCACAATATGCTTTAATGTCCCCATGCATTCCAGGCCAGAAAATGCTCTCTAAAATCCTTTCAGTAGTTTTATGGATCCCCAAATGGCCACCCATAATGTGTCCATGTGCCAGATCCAGAACAGTTCTCCGGTAGGGCTTTGGGACCACTAACTGCTGTATCACCTCCTCTCCCTTCTTGTCTATCTGATACAACAATTCCTTCTCTAGAGCCATGTAGGGAAAAGCCAGCCTAGCACCAGACTCCACAGGATTCCCATTTATCACTTTTATATTCTCTCTGGCTCGTGTAAGGGTGGGGTCCTTCATTTGCTCTCTTTGAAAGTCGTCTTTCCTAACGTCTAGGTCAGGCATACCCTGAAGTGTTACCCCTTCAGTCTCAGTCTCTGATGTGGACTCATCTAAGTCCCCTGCCATAACAGAGAATGGAAAAGGGGTGGAGCTATCTGCTGATAGCTCAACTACATCCCCTAGTGGGGAATTCTCTAATAGTTCTGGGCCTATCTCAGATGCTGTCAATATCTGCGGTGTACTTTTTTTTGCTTCCAACTTGGATTCCCATAATTTCCAAAAATGTGGAAAATCTCTCCCAAGAATAACCTAATGCAATAGTGCTGGGACTACTCCAACTTTATGACACACAGACCCATAGGGGGTGGTAATATAAGCAAGAGTAGTCTGGTATTCACATGTATCCCCATGCTCACAAGTCACAGTGAACGTGTCTGATTGACTGTCAGAGGGGGCTATAAGGCCTGCCTTCACCAGAGTTACTACACTCCCTGAGTCTAGCAGCGCAGTCACACTCTTATTATCCACTTTTAATTCACACAAATGTTTTTCTGCACTGTCTGAACCGGCCCGCATCCTCCACCACTTGTGGGGGGATAAGCTCGGGATCACCTTTGCTGGGGTCAAAGGACACTTGTCTGTTTCACACAATTCCGACCAGCCACCAAGGTATAAGTTTTCAGCTGGCCTGGAGCCAGGTTTATTGAGCAGGTTGCATAAATAAGATAAAACAACAAAAAGAAAAGTCTTGCCTGTCCGGCACTTACTAAACATTAAAGGTTCCTATCTATCCGCTGGAGGGCTTCTCCCAGCCAACTCACAAAACTAGGCTTTTGCAACCTAGTACTCACAGTTTGCTCCCACACACACACAGACATGCTTTCTGTGTCCCCAGGCAGAGAGAGAGACTGACCTCCTGGCTCTGTTATATCCCCACCCTCAGTGCTGCTTCATTAATTACCTCACAGGTGAGAGTCTTTCACCTGCTACTTACATAGGAGAGGAAACTTGGGGAAATATACCTCTCTTCCACTACCCATCCAGCATTGGTATCACAACTTGTAAATAATATTCATTATCTAACAAAAAATAGTTATGGGTCATCAAACAAGATGTACAGTAACTTTCAAAATAATTATATATACACTGCTCAAAATAATAAAGGGAACACTTAAACAACACAATGTAACTCCAAGTCAATCACACTTCTGTGAAATCAAACTGTCCACTTAGGAAGCAACACTGAGACAATCAATTTCACATGCTGTTGTGCAAATGGGATAGACAACAGGTGGAAATTATAGGCAATTAGCAAGACACCCCCAATAAAGGAGTGGTTCTGCAGGTGGTGACCACAGACCACTTCTCAGTTCCTATGCTGCCTGGCTGATGTTTTGGTCACTTTTGAATGCGTGCGGTGCTTTCACTCTAGTGGTAGCATGAGACGGAGTCTACAACCCACACAAGTGGCTCAGGTAGTGCAGCTTGTCCAGGATGGCACATCAATGCGAGCTGTGGCAAGAAGGTTTGCTGTGTCTGTCAGCGTAGTGTCTAGAGCATGGAGGCGCTACCAGGAGACAGGCCAGTACATCAGGAGACGTGGAGGAGGCCGTAGGAGGGCAACAACCCAGCAGCAGGACCGCTACCTCTACCTTTGTGCAAGAAGGAACAGGAGGAGCACTGCCAGAGCCCTGCAAAATGACCTCCAGCAGGCCACTAATGTGCATGTGTCTGCTCAAACGGTCAGAAACAGACTCCATGGGGGTGATATGAGGGCCCGACGTCCACAGGTGGGGGTTGTGCTTACAGCCCAACACCGTGCAGGACGTTTGGCATTTGCCAGAGAACACCAAGATTGGCAAATTCGCCACTGGCGCCCTGTGCTCTTCACAGATGAAAGCAGGTTCACACTGAGCACATGTGACAGACGTGACAGAGTCTGGAGATGCCGTGGAGAACGTTCTGCTGCCTGCAACATCCTCCAGCATGACCGGTTTGGCATTGGGTCAGTAATGGTGTGGGGTGGCATTTCTTTGGAGGGCAGCACAGCCCTCCATGTGCTCACCAGAGGTAGCCTGACTGCCATTAGGTACCGAGATGAGATCCTCAGACCCCTTGTGAGACCATATGCTGGTGCTGTTGGCCCTGGGTTCCTCCTAATGCAAGACAATGCTAGACCTCATGTGGCTGGAGTGTGTCAGCAGTTCCTGCAAGACGAAGGCATTGATGCTATGGACTGGCCCGCCCGATTCCCAGACCTGAATCCAATTGAGCACATCTGGGACATCATGTCTCTCTCTATCCACCGTCACGTTGCACCACAGACTGTCCAGGAGTTGGCAGATGCTTTAGTCCAGGTCTGGGAGGAGATCCCTCAGGAGACCGTCCGCCACCTCATCAGGAGCATGCACAGGCGTTGTAGGGAGGTCATACAGGCACGTGGAGGCCACACACACTACTGAGCCTCATTTTGACTTGTTTTAAGGACATTACATCAAAGTTGGATCAGCCTGTAGTGTGTTTTTCAAATCCAGACCTCCATGGGTTGAAAAATTTGATTTCCATTTTTTTATTTTTGTGTCATTTTGTTGTCAGCACATTCAACTATGTAAAGAACAAAGTATTTCAGAAGAATATTTCATTAATTCAGATCTAGAATGTGTTATTTTTGTGTTCCCTTTATTTTTTGGAGCAGTGGCAGGGGAGGAGGGGGATATATATATAAAATTAAAATTAAATAGGGCTACTTCATACAGAATGGAAGTATACAGTGAAACCACGTCACAGGTCAGCCAGGTAAAAGTGTTATTCCGTCATTTAAAAAAACATCTCAAGGACATTACTTGCAGGGCCAGCGCTACCATAAGGCTTATTGCACACGACCGTATGTTTTTGCGGTCCGTTTTAAACGGATCCGTTGTTCCGTTTTTTGTTTCCGTGTTGCTTCCGTTTCGTTTCCGTTCCGTTTCCGTTCCTTATTTTAAAAAACAATATCCGTATGGTTTCAGTACACGAATGGTTTTTTGCGGATCGCAAACGGAACCAAAAAAAGGTGTGAACATCTTTCTTGAACACATCCCCTTTTTCACTCCCCCTATTTAACTTGGTCATGTGCGACTTGTTACTCCAATTTTATCAGCTTGTTGCAGCATTGAGAGCGTACTTGGAATCCTGTGTTTGGCAGACATTGGATTGTGGCTACAATTTTCTGTTGTATCATGGCTGAGGAGGAACTGGTTCTCTTGTGCTGGCTGATTTCTCGGGAACAGGAACAGCAGCCAACTATGCTGAACGTGGAACCGAGGAGGAGAAGGCATTGGGTTCACCCAATTCTCTGTCAGCGGCGCAGGAAGGGTCATTTCCACACGCTGTACATGGATCTGCGACAGCATCCTGAGAAATTTCATGGGTATTGTCGTATGTCTGTGAGCAGCTTTGATTTGTTGTTGGCGTCTCTGCGTCCTGGCCTCACTTACCAGGACACTAATATGAGGCGCTGCATTTCTCCTGAGGAACGGCTCATCGTCACGTTGAGGTATGGATATTTCATATGATTTATATGTTTGTGTCATAGTTTAGATGCAATGTGATTATGAGTATATATATTAGTCTAAAATTGTGGTTGTTAAAGACCAGCCATGCTCAACCTGCAGCCCTCCAGCTGTGGCAAAACGACAACTCCCAGCATGGCCGAACAGCCTACAGCTATCAGCCTACAGTAGGGCATGGTGGGAGTTGTAGTTTTACAACAGCTGGAGGGCCGTAGGTTGAGCATGGCTGTTATAGTATATACTGTATGTGTTGCATGACTGTTTTTATGTTTGTGTCTTCCAGATTTTTGGCTACTGGGAATTCATTTGTATCTCTGCATTTTGAGTTCCTGCTGGGAGTCTCAACTATTTCTCGGATAGTTCGTCAAACCAGTGATTTGATTTGGCAGCAACTCCGGGGAGTGGTGATGCCAGTGCCCAAGGCTAAGGATTGGATACGAATTGCTGAGGGTTTTTATGTTGATGCGCAGTTTCCGAACTGCATTGGGGCACTGGATGGCAAACACATACGTGTTAAGAAGCCGCCTCACTCAGGGTCCCGGTACTACAATTATAAACAGTATTTTTCTGTTGTGCTAATGGCCTTGGCTGACAGTAATTACAAGTTTTTAATTGTGGATATTGGGGCCTATGGGAGCACTGCAGATGCGCGCATTTTCAGTTCTTCTAGAATGGGTGATCGGCTTCAAGCCAACCAGCTTTCACTCCCAGAGCCCAGAATGCTGCCAGGTTCTGCGGGACCACCGGCTCCATTTGTTATTGTGGCTGATGAAGGGTTTGCTTTGACACCCCATGTCATGCGGCCCTTCCCCAGACGCAACCTGGATGACAGCAGACGTATATTTAACTATCGGCTGACTCGAGCCCGTCGGTATGTTGAGTGTGCGTTTGGAATACTCTCACAGAAGTGGAGAGTATTACTGTCATCCTTACAGATGGCACCGGAGAATGGCACCAAGGTTATTCAAGCGTGTGTGATCCTGCATAACTTTGTAAGGATTCATGATGGTCACTCAGAAGTTGATGAATTGGAACCTGGTACGTCTTCTTCATCCGGAGGATTGGACCAAACCCTTCATGGACGACCTGGAACTGCAGGGATTGCAGTTCGGGCTCTCTATGAGCAATATTTTTCAAGTCCTGAGGGAGCATTGCCGTGGCAGATGGACGTAGTGCATGGCAGATAATGAATTGTCTGGACTCTGGGCATCGTAGTATTTATTATTTTCCAGTGTAATTTCTTGTGTGGGTGGGGGGGGGTTTATGGAGATAGTGTAGGACTCACAAGACCAAGAGGACCCTTGACGTGGGCTTGTGGGCTGGGGTTCCAATGTAGACAATAAAAAAAATAACACTATGTAGTAAATCATGTTCGCTGTGAACATTTTTATTTGTAAAAATGTTTTTTTTTGGTCTACATTAACCCTCTAATACCTCATTATCCTTATATATTTATTACATATGTATTGTGTGTTGAGATTGCCTAGTCTTTATCTACATTTAACATTTTTTTAACATTCTTTATCCCTGCAGAGCGCTTTAAAGACGCTGTCCATTGTCCTGCCATTGGAGGTTATCCCAGCACTTGGAAGATTTGCCTTTGTAATACAATTTGCATATATATGTTTGTGGTTTACTACAGGAATGTCCACACCGCAGCACTCAAGCTGGAGAAAAAGTTATTTTCATGCATTTGTGGACATACCACAGCTATTCAGACATGCAGGGAGCTCTAGTTTTTTAATAGCTGTAGTGTGACAGGTTGAGCATAGCTGTCTAAAAGTATACATACTTCCCTATTTCTCCTTAATGTACCAAATAAATACTATATCTGTGTATTCTATTCCTATTCTTCTTATATGTCAATAAAGTTTGTCATGTTGTAATATTGGTATGTATGTGCAATATGAAATAAAAGTCGACACATAGATTTTTGATTCATAAAGTATATTATTAAATAAAAATATAAATTAAAATATACACAAAAGGCTTAACAATCAGCCCAAATTAGTTATTACTCAAACGTTAACATAACATTAAAGATCCATTAGCTCCCGCAAATATAACCCCGGACCAGTTTGACGAGGGCCAGCAACATTGCTTGCACCGGTGTTACTCATTGTGGGCCCTGGATATTGTGGCCGTGGCATGAACTGTGACTCTTGGGAATAAAGAGGCTGTGAATAGGAGGGTGGCCTAGGAGGTGGTTGGACCATACTGGGCCCAGGTTGGGTTTCTTTTGCTAACCTAAATGCCCGTTGCTTCAGATTTTCCACCTAACTCACCAGTTCATGGGGATCAAGTGGCGTTTTTAAAATTGTCGCCACTGACCCCATGATGTCAATAAATATGGTTTGCTTGTATGAATCCAGATCTTCAATAAGAGGAGCAAGACCACAGAGCATCCGCTCCTCCTTTCCTTCCGCCCGTCTCTGCCTCAAATAGTCAAGCACCTGATTTTGAACCAGGGCTTGAGTATTTGAGGCAGAGACGGCAGTGTTAGTTGCCCCCCTTCTCCGCCGTGGCTGCCTTCTTCTTGTCTCAGGGCTTGACTGAATTGTAGCCGAAGGACCCTCCAAAGCTGAAGACTCCTCCCTCTCTTCCTGCAGCACTGGTTGGGGGTCGTCATCCGCAGTAAGTGTGGAGTCTAGGGGATGCGCACCAGCATCTTCATCACTGTTGGTGCTGCTATGATCTCCCTCTTGCTCTAGGCTGTCAACGGTCCTGTGGAATGAGAGATAATTGCAATCAAGGAAAGTGTATATATGAAGGGTATAGACCGAAAATAAAACATTTACTATACACTCTGGAACAGAGTCTACCATGATAATTATTATTAATGTTGACAGTATTTATAGTACTGGTTGTCTATATATAAAAATTAAGAAATATGTATGAAAAAACAACTTTATTGGTCGCCAAAATGGTCTCCAAAAGTTAAGATTCATGTTTTCGAAAACATAAAAGGGTGCTGCGCTGACCTGAGGCCAATCAGAAAAGGCACAGACAACACCGAGAAACGAAGTGTGATGGTACGTATCCAAACAAAGAGAAGAGAAAGTCCAGCTTCTAAATTAATAAGTGGTATCTTTAATAATTCACTGCAATAAAAACCTAAGCCAATCAAAGTCTACGCGTTTCGGATCATACAATATTGATTCTTTTATACTCAATATTGTAGTATCCGAAACGCGTAGACTTGGATTGCCTTTGTTTTTGTTTGCACTAAATTATTAAAGACACCACTTAAAATAATTTTGAAGCTGCCCTTTATCTTCTCATTGTTCATATTCATGTTTCAAGTATGGGAAAAAGACATTCCAACAATTTGAAATAGTATTTTTCGTCTATGGTTCACATGAGCCATGTGAAGCATTGCAGAGGCCAAGGTCTGTTTCATTCCTGCCAGTGATGTAATGTCCTTGTCCACACTATATGCTACACCCTGACTTCTGCAGAGCAATGTGGCCGACCTTTTTTTCCAAAAAGGACCAGCACTGATTTGTGCTGGTAATGTCAAGAGAAAAAACAAAGAGATGGAAGTATTCTTCTAGCAGGGTGTGTAGAAGGGCAGATTTTTACCCGCAGAGAACTAAGTGTACCATGCATGTGCAAACCAAAAATAAGTTTACAGCATAGCATAGCACAAACCATTACTTCTATGCTGGTATAAATGATTACAAAAAAACAACAGTACGAATATTTTCTTTTGGCCAAACATTACAAGAGATAAAATAATTACAGTGGTTACTCACGCCCTAAGATCCAACACGGGTTTGAGAAAGTGCAATTGTTTCGTATACAGATACGTTTTTTTACGGGGACCACCATCTCCACTTTTCCCAAGTCCCTGGACACGTTCACGCCGGTATTGGTCCCGGCACGATTGCCAGCGGATTTTGACACGGAGTACTGTAGAAATATAACCGAACAAAAATTCTATAAGAATATATCAAACTTATCAATGCACATGTTAACCAAGGCTTTCTACCACATGCTATAACATTGTAGTTTCTAAACTAGTTACGTGCATTGACATAAAAATCTGGGTCATCTATAGACAGGTTCTATATTCAGTTTTTTGCCCACATACATTTAATGGGCCTGTAAACACAATTGCCATATATTTACATGATATAAATGTCAATACATGAGGCCTAAACACTTTAGCATATATGTATTTTGAGAAAAGCACGAGAGACACCGGCGGACAAGGTTGCTGACATCCAAAACTATCTAGTGCTATGGAAGGGGATAGTTACTTAAAAAAAAATAGTTTTACAAAAGTGCACCTTCATTACAACATGGCCTATTTTCCTGTATTCACATATAAACCCACCAGTGCATCACAGTTTTGACATAATTCCAATAAACATTTGATAAAGAAGCACACATGCCCGCATGGGTAGGCTTACCTAATCTGCGCCTTTTCGACGAATTGCCCTTCTCCCATTCTCTCGCCAGCATCTCCTTTGTAATCTCCTTCCAGGCACGCTCCTTCACAATGCGATCATGGTACTGATCTTGTCTGCTGTCCCACAGCTGGGGACGCTCCTGTATGAGGGTGATGAGCTTGGCAACATCCATCTTTTGGCTTTGCAGGCAAGTCAGACAGCGTGGGGGTGGGTTATTTAAGTGCACATGTGCTCACTTCCTGGATTGTAAACACAGAACACATGGCCACAGTGGGCAGGGCCTAGCATCTCCTAACTATTGATCCGCAAAAAACGGATGACATACGGATGTGCTCCGTATGCATTCCGTATGTGTTCCGTTTTTAAACGGACCCATTGACTTGAATGGAGCCACGGACTGTGATTTGCGGGCAATAATAGGACATGTTCTATGTTAAAACGGAACGGAAAAACGGAAATACGGAAACGGAATGCATACGGAGTACATTCCGTTTTTTTTGCGGGCCCATTGAAATGAATGGTTCCGTATACGGACCGTATACGGAACAATAAAAACGAACCGCAAAACGGAAAAAAAAACCGTTCGTGTGCATGAGGCCTAAGGCAGACCAAGCGGCTGCCTTAGGGCGAATCCTGGGGGAGGGCGGAAAAATTAACCTTCTTTTTTTTTTTTTTTAATCACTCACTTGTGAGTTGCACTGCAGCGCCGCCGGCCATCCACCCTAGCCTGCATAACTGTGTTTTTTTTAAAAATTATTACACAAACAATCATAAATGGAGGGGGGGGGTGACATGATTGGAGGGGGGACAATGTCTGTAGTCTGTGACATGGGGATTGGACCAGGGACGGCCGGGGGAGGGGGATGATGTGCTATGGGGGGAACCGAAATGTGACACAGTAGGGGGTAATGATGTGATCATGATGTGACACGAAGGGGGTGATGTGACATGGTTTGGAGGGGGAGAAATGTGACATGGAATAGAGGGAGAGAAATGTGACATGAAGGGCTGATATGACATAGGTGATTTGACATGGAGGGGAAAAATGTGACATTGAGGCCTTGAGGGGGAGAAATGTTACATTGAGGGGGTAAAATGTGACATGGAGGGGGAGAAATCTGACATGGGGAGAAATCTGACACGGGGGTGATGTGACAGAGGGAATTATGTAAAAAGGAGGGGGAGAAATGTGACATGGAGGGGGGAAATCTGACATGGGGGGAGAAATCTGACACGGGGGTGATGTGACAGAGGGAATTATGTAAAAAGGAGGGGGAGAAATGTGACATGGAGGGGGGGAAATGTGACATGGAGGGCTGATGTGACATAGGGGGGTGATTTGACATGGAGGGGGAGAAATGTGACATGGGGGCTGATGTCTGACATGGGGGCATGATGGCATACATGGGGGGCTGATGGATGGGGGCTGATGGCTGACATGGGGGGCTAATGACTGACATGTGGGGCTAATGGCTGACATGGGGGCATGATGGCTAACATGGAGGGCTGATTTATGACATGGTAGTCTGATCTGAGGCATTGGGGGTCTGATCTGAGGTCTGATTAATATTGGGGGTCTGATTGCTGATCTGACCTGAGGTGTAATGGAAAATATTTTTTTCTTATTATCCTCCTTTAAAACCTAGGTGCGTCTTAGTGGGAGAAAAATACGGTCATCAAGCCAGCGATTGTCTGAAGCAGAGAGAAGATACCAGGCCCACATAGAGGAGAAGCCAGCTGCTGCAGACGGGACCAGGGCCAGGTGAGCTGCGAGGAGAAGGGGGGGGGCGCCAAAATGTAGCTTCGCTTGTGTTTGCAAAAATCGTTGCAGTGGCCCAGATTACTTGTATACTGAATTTAACCTGGGCCTACTTCACCAAAGGCTGAAGGAGGGAATCTAACCACTCCCCCAGTCTTTTAGTTAGAGATCCTATTCCTGAGACTATTGGACACATAGGTGGAGGCATGATATTCTTATCAGTTTTTTTAGACAATGTCACATCACCCCCTTCGTGCATGTAAAATAGGTGTTACTGGAAACTCAACATTTAACCACTTCAGCCCCCTTAGCTTAAACACCCTTAATGACCAGGCCACATTTTACACTTCTGCACTACACTACTTTCACCGTTTATTGCTCGGTCATGCAACTTACCACCCAAATGAATTTTACCTCCTTTTCTTTTCACTAATAGAGCTTTCATTTGGTGGTATTACATTGCTGCTGACATTTTTACATTTTTTTTGTTATTAATCGAAATGTAACGATTTTTTTGCAAAACAATGACATTTTTCACTTTCAATCTTTCATGGACTAAATATGCCCCTCACGGAATACCTTTGGTGTCTTCTTTCCAAAATGGGGTCACATGTGGGGTATTTATATTGCCCTGGCATTTTAGGGGCCCTAAAGCGTGAGAAGAAGTCTGGAATATAAATGTCTAAAAAATTTTACGCATTTGGATTCCGTGAGGGGTATGGTGAGTTCATGTGAGATTTTATTTTTTGACACAAGTTAGTGGAATATGAGACTTTGTAAGAAAAAAAAATAAAAAAAAAATCCCGCTAACTTGGGCCAAAAAAATATCTGAATGGAGCCTTACAGGGGGGTGATCAATGACAGGGGGGTGATCAGGGAGTCTATATGGGGTGATCACCCCCCTGTCATTGATCACCCCCCTGTAAGGCTCCATTCAGACGTCCGTATGTTTTTTACAGATCCACGGATACATGGATCAGATCCGCAAAACACATACGGACGTCTGAATGGAGCCTTACAGGGGGGTGATCAATGACAGGGGGGTGATCAATGACAGGGGGTGATCACGGAGTCTATATGGGGTGATCACCCCCCCTGTCATTGATCACCCCCCTATAAGGCTCCATTCAGATGTCCCTATGTGTTTTGCGGTTCCGATCCATGTATCCGTGGATCCGTAAAAAACATACGGACGTCGGAATGGAGCCTTACAGGGGGGTGATCAATGACAGGGGGGTGATCAATGACAGGGGGGTGATCAGGGAGTTTATATGGGGTGATCAGGGGTGATCAGGGCTTAATAAGGGGTTAATAAGTGACAGGGGGGGGTGTAGTGTAGTGGTGTTTGGTGCTACATATTACTGAGCTGCCTGTGTCTTCTGGTGGTCGATCCAAACAAAAGGGACCACCAGAGGACCAGGTAGCAGGTATATTAGACGCTGTTATCAAAACAGCGTCTAATATACCTGTTAGGGGTTAAAAAAATCGCATCTCCAGCCTGCCAGCGAACGATCGCCGCTGGCAGGCTGGAGATCCACTCGCTTACCTTCCGATCCTGTGAACGCGCGCGCCTATGTGCGCGCGTTCACAGGAAATCTCGCGTCTCGCGAGATGACGCATATATGCGTGACTCTGCGCAGGGCTGCCGCCTCCAGAACGCAATCCTGCGTTAGGCTGTCCGGAGGCGGTTAAAAAGTTTTATTGTTTGCATCATATGACACCGTGATCCCGACCTAGAGACAAAAGAAACATGTATTCCTGTTGAAATTTAACAATAGGATTATAAGGGAGCTTTTTGTAAACTGAGGAGTCAGACAGTATAGTGTTAATCTGATTTTGTTAGCAATCAATGGCAAACACCACCACTGACCCTCCCTTATCTGCTATCTTGATGACTAAATGGGTCATAAATGTCAATTCAATTTTCAATAAGTCTGTCTCTATCAGAGTCTGAAAAACATCCATGTTCGTTTTGCAAGATTTTAGAGCGTAAAAGACAGTTTAAGGCTATTTTTCTGATTAATACCATCTGGGCCATCATTCTCTGAGGCCAGTTTGGTAAAACACATTATGGATATCTGTTCTTTAAATAAAAAGTCGTCTGTAAATTGATTTACATTCTCTATATGTGGGTGACAGATCCCGTAATACAAGAATTAGTATCAAAAAATTCCCCAAAGTCTCACCAATACTAATAATTCTTTCCCAGACTCCCTTTTTTTAGTAATAGTGTCCCTTACAGTGATAATGCTCCCCATTCCTGTTAGTAATAGTGCCTTTCAAATTGTGCCCAAGAATAATAATAATGCCAGAAGCCCTACTAGTAATTATGTCCCACAGTGCTCCCAGTGGTGATAAAGCGCCCCAAATTCCACAGTAGTAATAATGCCCTTCCATAAGACCCCTTAGTAGAGCACCCAGTGGTTATAATCTCTTCTATAGTGCCCCCGTAATTATATTGGTCCCCTTTAGAATCAATAAATTTTTATTGAAAATTTTCAAACATACATAGGTAAACTTCACACGCAGATGAGTGGCTCACATAAAGGCATACACATATAACTAAACTCCCTTGCAAGGGAGATAACACATAAAACATCACAGACAGTTATAGCCGTCTAGTATGTATTACAGAACAACCAACAGTTCCTCAAACGTACCAGTGGGGGGGGGGGGGAGAAGGGAACATAGTATAGAGGCTTGTGGTCATTCAGGTATTGGGGTTGAAAGGGGGAGGGGAGATGAAGAAAGGTGACGCCTTCCAGACTCGCCAGGTCTTCTCATATTTTGCAATATTGCCATTCCCGTCTGAGGAAGCAAAGGCCATTATTTGTTCATAAAGGCATGTTTTGTTAACCCTTTGAGTTACATCCTGTACTGTTGGGGGAGGTATGGATTTTCATTTTGAGGTGATAGCCAATTTGGCAGAAAGGAGGATATGGCAGATCACTCCTCTGAAGACAGTGGGCACTTCTGTAATACCAACCAGTAGTAATGCTAAGGAGGGGGAGGGGGTATTTAGGGAATAACTAGAGTCAGTGATTTGGGAGATTAAGGAGAAGACTTCTTTCCAGAATGTCTGAATAATCGGGCAGGTCCAAAGTATGTGATATAGCGAACCCTTATTGCCACAGCTCCTCCAGCACAAGGAAGAGACATTCGGGTAAATCAGATGTAACCTTTCCGGGGTAAAGTACCATCTCAGGGAGGTCTTCACGAATGATTCATATTGAGTCACACAGGTAATATTGCTCGAAACATACTTAAAAGTTGCTTGCCATTGTATAGGCGTGAACTTAGAGTTTAAATCCCGTTCCCAGGATAGGAGAGGTGTTGTCTTAATAAAAGTGTCTTTACCACCAAGTTGTGAGTATAAGGGACGAAGGTTTTTTTGTTTTGGATTAGGTATAGACCATACTTCTAAGATCCTCCTGTTTGCCAACTGGAGAGATGGATTATCCGCTAAAAAATGTCTAATTCTGAGGAATTTGTAAAACTCAACGTTAGGAACCTGGAAGGTGTTGTGTAGGCATTCAAAGGAAGAAAGGCTATCACCCTGAAATAACCATCATACCATATTTGTACCAGGAACTCACTCCTAAATCTGGGATAAGGTAATCTAATATCACTAGAGGAAAAGGGCTTGAGGCAGGGCAGGACTTTTTGGATGTGAGGGTATGATAACGGATCCAACTATCTAGAGCATTAGTAGCAAGAAAGCCCAGATTGGGTTTTATAAATGAGTTATTTAGTGAGGCTATCAACAAGGCTTTTAAGTCTCCTCTTGGGACTTCCGTGGAGTCAATATGAACCCATTGTTTAGTGAAGTCTAATTTCCACCAGCTCTCTAATTGGGCAATTTGTGTCGCTAAGTAATAATCCTGTATGTTGGGAAGGCTAATACCACCTAGTTGTTTCCTGATCTGTAGAATTTTAGATGCTATTCTAGGTTTCTTACCATGCCATAGAAAGTTATTCAGTAGTTTATTGCATTGGGAAAAATAGGATAGAGGTAATTTTATGGGGAGGACCCGGAAAAGGTAAAGAATTTTAGGTAAGGTAAACATTTGGAATGTGGCTAGTCTACCTAGCCAGGAGATTTCAAACTTGTCATAATCCTCTAGATCTTTCTTTATGCTAGATAGAAGAGGAGGATAGTTGGCCGAGTACAGGTTCTGAGTTGAGGAGGTGAGGTGGATACCTAAGTATTGAATTTGAGTTGGTTGCCAGTCCAGATCATATTTCTCTTTTAGGGATGCCACCATTTGGGGATCTAGGTTGAGAGGTAGGGCTTGAGATTTGGAGGAGTTTAATTTATAATAAGAGAGTTGGCCAAAGTTTGAGATCATGTCCAAGGCTGAGGGTAGGGAAGAGGAAGGGTCGTTAAGCGTGAGTATCACATCATCTGCGTAGAGGCTCAATATATGATTTTGATCTGCGATCTTGACGCCCGACACCTCCCTTCCCATCCTTAAAGCTTGAGCAAGGGGTTCAATTGATAATATAAACATGAGAGGGGAGAAGGGGCACCCTTGCCTGGTCCCGTTGGAAATAGTGAATGGTCTGGAGAGGGACCCATTAACCCAAACCCTAGCTGAGGGATCTTTATATAGGGCCTGTATTGAGGTAAGTATAGGGCCTACTATGCCCATTTTAGCCAATACAGCGAAAGAGAATGACCAACATATGCGGTCAAACGCTTTTTCAGCGTCTAGCGTTACAAACAATGCAGGGGTCTTTTTTTTGTGTAAATGATCGAGAATGTTTAGGACTCTCCTGGAGTTTTCATGTATTTGGCGAACCTTAACAAATCCAACCTGGTCAGAATGGACTAGTAAAGGGATAAGAGGGGCAAGTCTAGTTGACAGGATCCTAGCGAATATTTTAATATCCGTATTTAGGAGGGATATGGGGCGGAAATTTTTTGGATCATCAGTTGATTTGTTGGGTTTGGGAATAGTCACTATTAATGCTTCTAACATTTCTTTAGGAAAGGATCCTGAATCCCTGGCTGATTGGAATGACTGAAGCATGTATTTAGAAAGTTGGTTAAAAAAAACCTTGTAATAGGCATTGGATAATCCATCTAGGCCTGGGGCCTTATGTGCAGGTAGTTTCTTCACTATAGCTTGGAGTTCTTCCACTGTCACGGGGGCATTTAGAGCGTCTAATTGTACCGGCGTCAATTTCGTGAGGCCAAGTTTGTCTAGAAAGCTCTCAATATGGTCTTTCTGTGGAGGCGTGACTAATGTTTGGGAAGACAAATTATAAAGGGAAGCGTAAAACTCTCCAAAAGCGTCAGCTATTTCCGTTGGGGATGCTATTTTTTTACCCTGATGAGGGGTCTACTAGGAAAGGGATCTTGGATTTAGCAGCTCTTTGTTTTAACCGGCTAGCTAACAGACGACCTGCTTTGTTATCTTGGGAGTAGAAGGTGGCTTGGGTCTTTTTCAAGCGTAACTCATGCTTGTAAAGAAGGCAGGCTGATAGCTGAGCTCTAAGTGACTTCAGAGTCTCTGAATGCGTAGGAGAAATGGAGGATTTGTTGAGTGTTTCCACTATCATAATCTCTTTAAGTATTTTGTCTATCTTCTCCCTACGTTCTCTCTGCAGTCTGCTACCAATTTTGATGAAGACGCCCCTAATAAACGCCTTATGGGCGCACCATAGGATGAAGGGATTAGAAACAGAGCCATCATTTAAATTGAAGAACTCAGTTATTGAGGAATCAAGTTCTTTAGAGAGGACAGGGTGATCAATCACATAAGTGTTATTCCGCCAGGGGGAGTAAGGTTTGGCTATATGGGATTCTTTAAGCGTAATAACAATCGGAGCATGGTCTGACCATGTGATCGAGCGGATGGATGATGAAATCACATTAGCAATCACAGATCTACCCGTTAGGAACATATCAATTCTAGAGTATGATTGACTAGCTGCTGAGAAAAAGGAATAATCCCTTTCAGAACCATGCTGGAGTCTCCAGACATCATACAGATCTTCTTGTAGAAACAAGGAATTTAAAGCTTTAGGGGTATCTCTAGAGCTAGTCGTGGAATCAACTTCAGGATCTAAAATAGAGTTAAAATCTCCCCCCCAGATCACATGGCCAGACCGCAGCCGGCGAACCTTTAAAGCAAGGCGGCGGAGAAATGATACCTGGTGTCTGTTTGGTGCATATACAAATACTAACGTGTAGTCCACATTGTTAATAGAGCATACCAGGATGATAAATCTACCGTTAGGGTCTATGACCGAGGATCTCAAAGAGAAGGCCACTGAATTGCTTATGGCCACCGTAACTCCTCTCTGTTTTTTAATGTAGTGTGATTGGTAGATATACGGAAATTTAGGATGATGGATCCTATGGCCATCTGACTTAAGCAGATGCGTTTCAGTAGCACAAAAGACATCGCACTTTTGTTCAATTATTTCCTTCCATAGCATAGATCTCTTGAAAGGGCTGTTCAGCCCTTTAACATTCAAAGCAGCGATTTTGAGAACCATGATAAGGGAGGAAAAGGTTGTTTTTTACGTTTTAACTTACATATATGAAGGATCAATAGGACTGACCCCAGCGTACAGAATATCACTTCTGGACCTGACAGGACCTTGTTCACTGGCACTTGAGGAAGGTGAGAAGAGGAACCATTAATATAACAAAAACCTGGGATAGGAAATAAAAACAAAAACAAAAAAAGGGAAAATATTCATCAGGCACTTTGGTGAGGGCTTGTGAGGCGGTTTTTACCCATTTAACCGCACCGAGCCCAAGCAAGGAGAGGCAGACATACAGCAGCTTGGCTGGTCAACATCAGCGATTTGGCTTGCGCCTGGGTAATGCTGTTTGCCAGTCCGTGGCAATTGGTCTAAGGCCTTTTGCTTGAAGGTCTGGAGGTTCTGGCATGGGAATGTTCCAATCCGCTAGGAGTTTCCGTCCTAGGTCTAGAGAATGCACCGAATGCAGGGTACCCTGATTTTGGATCAGAACTTTAGTGGGGAAGCCCCAACGGTACAGTATGTTGTGGTCCCGTAAAACAGCGGTGAAAGGGGCCAAGGCTCTCCTTTGCTGGAGGGTAGAGGCAGATAAGTCGGCAAAGATTTTAACCCCTTCATACGGGGCTGGCAGGGAGCCTTTCTTCCTGGAGGCGTTCATGAGGAGCTCTTTAACTTGGAAAAAATGGACTCGAGCCAGGACATCTCTAGGGACAGAATCTGGCAGGTGTTTCGGCCGGGCCACTCTGTGCGCTCTGTCTAATGTCAGATCTTTGTCATCCATGATTGGTAGGAGAGATCTCATTAGGTCTAGTATATATGTCTCCAGTTCTTTTGGCGGTATATCTTCTGGGATGCCTCTAAGTTTAATATTGTTACGGCGGAACCTGTCCTCTAGGTCAACCACCTTATTTTTGAGTCTCTCAACTTCAGAGGAGAGTTCCTCATGAGCATCTACCAGGTGATTATGTGATGCCGCGAAGTCCCCCATTTTTGTCTCCACATGTGAGAGGCGCTTGTCTGCCTCAGCTATGGAGGCCTGCAGGGGCGACAACAGGGCCGCAGGTTCACTATGCATGGAGCGGCTGAAGACGACTAGCATATCCTTTATCATGCTCCCAGTGGCTACATCATCAGTTGTAGGATAGTCAATTAGAGACGGGGTATCCCGTTCACTCACCCCCGCTGATGGTAATGCGTCTCCGTGGAGCCATTGCTTTTGCTTCGGTGGGCTCTGGCAGGGGGAGCCGTCTCTGTCGCGAGGACTGGGGAAGCTGTGCTGGCCAGGCGAGCTCGTCTCCGGTGGAGCTAAGGAAGGCTCGGTTGGAGGAGGTAAGCGTGTCGGGGAGGATTGGGAGGCAAGCGGACTCATTCGCTGAGGTGGGGAGACATTTGGTGAAGTCGGATCCGCAGAACCTGAGGAGCGCGTGGAGACCGGCGAGCCCGCGCCATCTTGGTCCCTCAGTCTCTCCACAAAGAAGTCCAGTTTCCCTTGCTTCTTCATCGATTTCTTTCCCCTCGCCATCATGGGGGCCAGGAGGGAGGTTAGTGCAGTAAGGTCAGCAGAGTTATGTAGGTGCCAACTCACTGTAGCTGTTTAGTCGCTAGATAGGGCTCGGGAGCTCACAGCTCAGGCGGCCATCTCACTCGGCAGGCAAACCACGCCCCCCCCCTATATTGGTCCCCTTTAGTGCATTAGTAGTTATAATGCTCTCTGTTAGTGCCCCCAGTAGATATAATGCCCCCATGTATTGGCTCTTGTAATTATAATATCCTCTGTAGTATCCCCAGTAGGTATAATGCCCCCTAGTTACCACAGTAGTTAAAATTTGCCCAGTATTTATAAAGCCCCTGTATAGTACCACCAACATTTATAAAGCCCTTTGAAGTGCTTCTAGTAAATATAATATATTTACTGTAATAAAATACCCCAGTGACTATAATGTCCCCTATAATGGCCCCAGTAGTTATAATGACTCCTTGCGATGACCTCAGAAGGTATAATGTCCCGTTAGTGCCCCCAGTAGTTATAATTCCGTCTATAGTGACCCAATAGGTATAATTACCCCCTCTAGTAGTTATAATGTCCCCTGTAGTGCCCCCAGAAATACTCCCAGCAGTGCCCCCAGTAAGTATAATGCCCCATATAATGCCCCAGTAGTTATAATTAGAGATGGCCTTGCGGTACGCCCGGCGGTCATTTCGCAGCGAACTTTGCTCGTTCGCAATTCGCCGAACATGCAAACATACGGCGATATTCGCAAGCGCCAATTTTTTTTGCTTAGCGCCAAACTTTGACCCATGACACATCCATCAGGTGGGACAGGACAGCCAATTGAGACGTTTTAGCACATGGACACACCCCCAACCCTATAACAGAACCCTATCCCCATTTTACATTAAGTGTTTTGCCAGTGTAGGGAGAGGTTGCATTTTGGAGCAGGGACAGTTATAGACACCAAACGCTAGCTAATAGGGCCACAAAAGTCCTTTTACAGACTGGTATAGCTGTGCTATCGATAGGTAGGATATAGAGGGGTGTGGTATACTTATAATATACTTTCTAACATAGAAATTATATTGTAGTGTATTTGCATTGTACAGCAGTTGTGTGCGGTTCTGCTGCGATACCGCAGGTACATACAGGGACAAACACTATTGGAGCAACTAATTGCAACAGGTGCGATATACCTGTTGTCCCACAAAAAACTGCTTGAGGGCTGCGAAATACCTCCTTCTACAAAATCCAGATTGAGGTATGCTATATACCTGCTTCCACAAAATACAGATTGAGGGGTGCCATATACTTGTTTCTGCCAAATACTGATTGAGGGGTGCAATATACCTGTTTACGCCAAATACTGAATGAGGGGTGCCATATACCTTCTTCCACAAAATACTGATTGAGGGGTGATTTTGCTATATACCTTCTTCCACCTAATACTGATTGAGGGCTGCAATACAACTGCTTCCACAAAATCCTGATTGAGGGGCGCTATATACCTGTTTCCAGCAAATACTGATTGAGGGGTGCAATATACAAGTTCCTGCCAAATATTGATTGAGGGATGCTATATACCTTCTTCTACAAAATATTGATTGAGGGGTACTATTGCTATATACCTCCTTCCACCAAATTCTGATTGAGGGGTGCCATATACCTGTTTCCGCCAAATACTGAATGTGCTTGAGGGGTGCTATATACCTGTTTCCGCCAAATACTGATTGAGGGGTGCTATGAACCTGCTTCCTCCAAATACGGATTTAGGAGTGCTTTATACCTTCTTCCACAAAATACTGATTAAGGGATGCTATTGCTATATACCTTCTTCCACCAAATACTGATTGAGGGCTGTGAATCACCTGCTTCCACAAAATACTGATTGAGGTTGCCATATACCTGTTTCCGACAAATACTGATTGAAGGGTACTATATACCTGTTTCCAGCAAATACTGATTGAGTGGTGCTATATACCAGTTTCCACCAATTACTGATTGAGGAGTGCTTTATACCTTCTTCCACCAAATACTGATTGAGGGCAGCAATACACCTGCTTCAACAAAAAAGACTGATTGAGGGGTGCCATGTACTGTTTCTGCCAATTACTGATTGAGGGGTGCCATATACCTGTTTCCGCCAAATACTGATTGAGGGGTGCGATACACCTGCTTCCACAAAATACTGATTGAGGGAAGCCATATAACTGTTTCCGCCAATTACTGATTGAGGTGTGTTATTGCTATATAGCTTCTTCCACCAAATACTGATTGAGGGCTGCGATACACCTGCTTCCACAAAATACTGGTTGAGGGAAGCCATATACCGGTTTCCGCCAAATACTGATTGTGGTGTGCTATATACCTTCTTCCAGTAAATATTGAATGAGGGGTGCTATTGCTATATATCTTCTTCCACAAAATATTTATTAAGGGCTGCTATATACCAGTTTCCACAAAATACTGATTGAGGGGTGCTATATACCTTCTTCCACCAAAATCTGATTGAGGGTAGCAATACACCTGCTTCCACAAAATACAAATTGAGGGTTGCTATATACCTGTTTTCTCCAAATACTGATTGAGTGGTGCTATATATACCTGTTTCCGCCAAATACTGATTGAGGGGTGCAATACACCTGCTTCTGCAAAATACTGATTGAGGGAAGCCATATATCTGTTTCTGCCAAATACTGATTGAGGTGTACTATATACCTTTTTCCACTAAATACTGATTGAGGTGTGCTATTGCTATATACCTTCTTCCACCAAATTCTTATTGAGGGCTGCAATACACCTGCTTCCACAAAATACTGATTGAGGAGTGCCATATACCTGTTTCCGACAAATACTGATTGAGGGGTGCCATATACCTTTTTCCACTAAATACTGATTGAGGGGTGATATTGCTATATACCTTCTTCCACCAAATACTGATTGAGGGCTGTGATACACCTGCTTCCACAAAATTCTGATTGAGGGGTGCTATATACCTGTTTCCGCCAAATACTGTTTGAGGGGTTCTATATACCAGTTTCCGCCAAATATTGATTGAGGGGTACTATATACCTTCTTCCACAAAATATTGATTGAGGGGTGGTATTGCTATATACCTTCTTCCACCAAATACTGATTTAGAGCTGCGATACACCTGCTTCCACAAAATACTGATTGAGGTGTGCTATTGATATATACATTTTCTACCAAATACTGATTGAAGTCTGCGATATACCTTCTTCCACAAATACTACTCTTCTCTACGGACTTAGGCAGAAGGTCATTTAGAAAATGACAGACAGTGGAAGAGGCAGACCGTTCCGCAGGGATGGTAGAGGTCGGGTAGTTGCACCAGGCCTGATTCTAAGTGGGAAGTTGGAGAAGTTGTGTGGGATAACTTCAAAGGGCTCACCAGAGTTGGTTGAGTGGACCAAATCCCATTTGACCATGATAATATTGTTTAGTTGTTATTTTTGGTTGTTATTTTGGGGTTTATTGTTTTATTGATATAGATCTTAATAAAGGTTATGTTTTATGAAGGATAGGCCTCATGCACATGACCGTTGTGTGCATCCGTGGCCGTTGTTCCGTTTTCCGTGATTTTCTGCAGACCCATTGACTTTCAATGGGTCCGTTGAAAACTCGGAAAATGCACCGTTGTTCATCCGCGGCCGTGATCCGTGTTTCCTGTCCGTCAAAAAAATATGACCTGACCTATTTTTTTGACGGACAACGGTTCACGGACCCATTCAAGTCAATAAGTCCGTGAAAAAACACGGATGCACACAAGATTGGCATCCGCGTCCGTGATCCGTGGCCGTTGGCAACTTTCACACAGACGGATCGCAGATCCGTCTGCATAAAAGCTTTTACAGATATGAGTTTTCACTTTGTGAAAACTCATATCCGACAGTATATTCTAACACAGAGGCGTTCCCATAGTGATGGGGACGCTTCAAGTTAGAATACAGGGAGTGCAGAATTATTAGGCAAGTTGTATTTCTGAGGATTAATTTTATTATTGAACAACAACCATGTTCTCAATGAACCCAAAAAACTCATTAATATCAAAGCTGAATATTTTTGGAAGTAGTTTTTAGTTTGTTTTTAGTTTTAGCTATTTTAGGGGGATATCTGTGTGTGCAGGTGACTATTACTGTGCATAATTATTAGGCAACTTAACAAAAAACAAATATATACCCATTTCAATTATTTATTTTTACCAGTGAAATCAATATAACATCTCAACATTCACAAATATACATTTCTGACATTCAAAAACAAAACAAAAACAAATCCGTGACCAATATAGCCACCTTTCTTTGCAAGGACACTCAAAAGCCTGCCATCGATGGATTCTGTCAGTGTTTTGATCTGTTCACCATCAACATTGCGTGCAGCAGCAACCACAGCCTCCCAGACACTGTTCAGAGAGGTGTACTGTTTTCCCTCCTTGTAAATCTCACATTTGATGATGGACCACAGGTTCTCAATGGGGTTCAGATCAGGTGAACAAGGAGGCCATGTCATTAGATTTTCTTCTTTTATACCCTTTCTTGCCAGCCACGCTGTGGAGTACTAGGACGCGTGTGATGGAGCATTGTCCTGCATGAAAATCATGTTTTTCTTGAAGGATGCAGACTTCTTCCTGTACCACTGCTTGAAGAAGGTGTCTTCCAGAAACTGGCAGTAGGACTGGGAGTTGAGCTTGACTCCATCCTCAACCCGAAAATGCCCCACAAGCTCATTTTTGATGATACCAGCCCAAACCAGTACTCCACCTCCACCTTGCTGGGGTCTGAGTCGGACTGGAGATCTCTGCCCTTTACCAATCCAGCCACGGGCCCATCCATCTGGCCCATCAAGACTCACTCTCATTTCATCAGTCCATAAAACCTTAGAAAAATCAGTCTTGAGATATTTCTTGGCCCAGTCTTGACGTTTCAGCTTGTGTGTCTTGTTCAGTGGTGGTCGTCTTTCAGCCTTTCTTACCTTGGCCATGTCTCTGAGTATTGCACACCTTGTGCTTTTGGGCACTCCAGTGATGTTGCAGCTCTGAAATATGGCCAAACTGGTGGCAAGTGGCATCTTGGCAGCTGCACGCTTGACTTTTCTCAGTTCATGGGCAGTTATTTTGCGCCTTGGTTTTTCCACACGCTTCTTGCGACCCTGTTGACTATTTTGAATGAAACGCTTGATTGTTCGATGATCACGCTTCAGAAGCTTTGCAATTTTAAAAGTGCTGCATCCCTCTGCAAGATATCTCACTATTTTTGACTTTTCTGAGCCTGTCAAGTCCTTCTTTTGACCCATTTTGCCACCTAATATAGGGTGTTGATGTCATTAGACCACACCCCTTCTCATTACAGAGATGCACATCACCTAATATGCTTAATTGGTAGTAGGCTTTCGAGCCTATACAGCTTGGAGTAAGACAACATGCATAAAGAGGATGATGTGGTCAAAATACTCATTTGCCTAATAATTCTGCACGCAGTGTATACTGAGAACTGTGTACATGACTGCCCCCTGCTGCCTGGCAGCACCCGATCTTTTACAGGGGGCTGTGATCCGCACAATTAACCCCTCAGGTGCCGCACCTAAAGGGTTAATTGTGCGTATTATAGCCCCCTGTAAGAGATCAGGTGCTGCCAGGCAGGACGGAGCAGACCCCCTCCCTCCCCAATATTATATTCATTGGTGGCCAGTGCGGCCTCCACTCTCCCCCTCCCAGTTAAAATCACGTTTTGAATCCCCCATCATTGGTGGCCAGTGCGGCCTCACCTCAACCCCCCGCCTTGTTAAAATCACGTTCCGAATCCCCCATCATTGGTGGCCAGTGCGGCCTCACATCTCCCCCCCCTTGTTAAAATCACGTTCTGAATCCCCCATCATTGGTGGCCAGTACGGCCTCACCTCTCCCCCACCCTAGTTAAAATCATGTTCCCCCATCATTGGTGGCAGTGGAGAGTTCCGATCGGAGTCCAAGTTTAATCGCTGGGGCTCCGATCGGTAACCATGGCAACCTCAATGACGGGTAATTGTCCTAGCTGTGAATTCTGAATGGCTCACTCAGCCTTCCGCATCTGCATCCTCCTCACTTTCTGCTGTGTGCACCCCCAAAGACACCACAACCACCACCATAGCCATTCCACTTGAGTTAGAGGAATTATTTTCCCATCCATTCACAGACCTTACCAATGCGCAGCCATTCTTAGCATCGGATGAGGAAGAGGAGGTAGCAACGTCCGCCCCCCAGCGGTCTGACGACAGTTCCCAGATCATCCCAAGGAGGAAAGTCCCCACTGTTGCTGCCTTCTCCGAGATCTCTAATGTCAGTAATGGTAAAGGTGATGATGATGAGTTGTCGATGGACCTCACGTGGTTACCCACAAGAGAGGAACAGAAGGGGAGTTCAGAGGGAGAGACGGAGCAGCAGATAGGGAGGAGAAGGAGGAGAAGCAGGCACAACTTGCAGTGCACAGGAGGCAAAAATCAGACTGCAAATGTATCTGGAGCGAGCCATCCACCATGCACGGTCACATCTTGCGCTCCCAGGATGCCGGCACATGGCTCCGCAGTGTGGACTTTTTTGAAAGTGTCAGCTGCTGATAATAGTGTTTGCCATCTGCAGACTGTGCTATCAACGCATAAGTCGCGGTAAGTCCAACAGACACCTAGGGACGACCACCTTAGGAAGGCACCTGACCTCCCATCACCGAGCCCAGTGGGAGCAACGCCGTCGGAACCCACAAAGCCACACTCCCGCCGCTCCACGTCCCGCCTCTTTCCTTTCTCCTTCTCCTCTCTTCTCCCATTAGTCCTTTACTCAACCTTCCACTGTGCCATCATCACGTTCATCTGGCACAAGGCAGGCTTCCGTGGACCAAATGTTCGAGCATAAAAAAATGAGGATGCTGAATAATCCTCTTGCCCAATGGCTGACCGCTGACTTGTCGGCACTGCTAGCCCGCCAACTACTGCCATATAAATTGGTGGACTCGGAGGCCTTTAGAAAATTTGTGGCTATTGGCATACTGTAATGGAAGGTCCCCGGAAGGATATTTTTCTCCCAGAAGGGCATTCCTGAACTATATTGCCACGTTCAGCGGCAAGTTAATATATCTTTGGCACACAGTGTCAGTGCCAAGATACATCTGACCACAGACACGTGGTCTACTAAACACGGGCAGGGCAGGTACATAACTTTTACTGCCCACTGGGTGAACCTTCTGACGGCCATCAAGCATGTAACCCGTTTCACCCATGTGGATTTGGTGTTACCGCCATGGAATGCATGCAGGCCTGCCTCTTCTCCTCCTCCTACTCCATCCTCCGTCTCCTCCTCGGCTGACTCCTCCTTTTCCACTGCTACTGCCTCTTTTGCTGCACCCCCTAAGCTCCCCAGAACCTATACAACGTGCCAGTTGAGACATTTCCAGTGCTGCTGTTGTTGTGCCTGGAAGCCAAGAGCAACACCGGTCCTGCACTACTTTCAGCTCTGCGGTCACAGGCCGATCAGTGGCTAACCCCGCTCAATTTGAAAGTTGGTAAAGTGGTTTGCGACAACGGTGCCAATCTTCTGAGCGCACTGAAACAGAGCAAAATGACACACGTGCCATGCATGGCACACGTCCTGAACTTAGTCGTGCAGCGATTCGTTGCCAAATACCACGGGGTCCAGGACGTCTTGCGGCAGGCCAGTGAAATCTCTGGCCATTTTAGAAGATCTTACATGGCCATGCTCGCCTTGCTGACATTCAGCGGCGACACCACTTGCCCGTCAGACGTGCTGCCCGACGCGCTGGACCTTCACCTTGTATATGCTTTATAGGCTGCTCCATCAGAAACGTGCCATTAACGACTACCTGTACGAACTCTGTGGCAGGACAGGATCTGGGGAGCTTGTTTTTTTTTCACCGCACCAATGTCTGCTCATGGGTGACGCATGAGGACTTCTGTAGCCATTTGATGAGATCACCAAACTGGTCAGTCGCAGACAGGGCGCCATCAGTGACATCTTATCTTATGTCTTCTTTCTGGAACGTGCATTGTGTTGTGTCATTGATCAAGCTGTCGAGGAGCAGGAGCTTTAAGATGAGGAAGTCACAATGCTGAATGAATTCTCGCAATGAATGAAGTCGCAATCTGGGACAAGTCAGCAGGAGTCTGAAGAGGAGTCAGAGGAGGATGGTGGCTGAGGGGAGGAGGAGGAGGAGCAAAAAGAGCAGGCTTTGAACTTTTCGGGGATACCTGGCGTTGTGCGTGGCTGGGCGGAGGACTCCGAGGACGACATAATCCTGGGTGATAAGCAGGAGCCAGGGCGCTCCACCACTTCCAATTTAGTGCAAATGGGGGCCTTCATGCTCCAGTGTTTGAAGAGGGACCCCCATATAAAAAGAATAAAAGTCAAGGACCTATGCTTGTTGGCAGCGTACTTAGACCCCCAGTACAAACACAAAATGGCGGACATGTTGCCAGCATCACAGAGGGCTGTCAGAATACAGAATTTCCAGGCCTTGCAGCAAGAGATGCTGCATTCTGCTGTTGCGGGCACTGGCAGAATAATTTCCACCCACAGCGAAACAGGTGTGGGTACTAATCCTACCGCGCCTACAAAAAGAGGGAGGTTTGAAGATATGTTGGTCACTTCGGATATGAGATCATTCTTGCAGCCAACCCATCGATAGACGCTCTCCAGATCCCATCTCAGGGAACGCCTTGACCGAGAGGTGTCTGACTACATCGGGATAACGGCTGATGTGGACGCTCTGAGAAGCGAGGAACTTCTTGACTACTGGGTGTGCAGGCTTGACCTGTGGCCAGAGCTGGCACAATTTGGCATGGAACTCTTGGCTTGCCCCTCGTCAAGTGTCCTGTCCGAAAGGACGTAAATCTCAGCAGTGGGCATCGTCACCGATAAGCGTTCTCGCCTAGCTCACAACAGTGTGGAACACCTCACAGTTTTTTTAAATGAATGAAGCATGGATCTGTGATGACCACGTGTAATTGAATTTGTTCATGCCAGCCCACACATATATGCCACCACACAGAACAAAGTATGGGCCTTCCCTTATGTATATACAGCTGTATAAAAGGCCTTTTATGTCAGGTGAATGCTTAATTTTTGGGGTCTGTACTGGCCGACATTTACATATTTATCCTGTGACCGCCTAATGCACCTCCAGAAACAGAATCCAAAGTTCTGTTCTGTCAGGTGAATGCCTATTGGCTAATTTTTAGGGCCTGTACTGGCCGACAGTTACATTTTTAGCCTTTGACTGCCTAATGTACCTCCAGCCACAGAATCCAAAGTTCTGTGCTGTCAGGTGAAGGCCTATTGGCAAATTTTTGGAGCCTGTACTGGCCGACAGTTACATATTTATCCTGTGACGCATAATGTACCTCCAACCACAGAATCCAAAGTTCTTTGCTGTCAGGGTAATGCTTATTGCCTAATTTTTGCGGTCTGTACTGGCCGTTACATTTTTTATCTCTAGTCACATAATCACACCCTTGTCTCACTCCTCTGCCTCTCATTATGGTGGCGTATGAACCGCATTAACCATAAGTACCTTCTAATGTCACATGGTTATGTGACTGTTCCCCCAACCCATTACTGTGCCTCTCACCCCATACTTTGCCCCCTTATACCCTGCATTGTGCCTTCTTACCACACCAGGTGCAGTGTCACTAGTCATTCTCTGTACTGTGCCCTCTTATACCATTTTATCCAGTCACGGTATGGCAGTGTTATCCGGTTATTGTACAGAGGTGTTATCCGGTCAATGTATGGCGGTGGTATCCAATAACTGGATGGCCATAACTGTATCTCTTTCCCTGCCCACGCCATCCTTTTTTAGACCTGGCATGAGCGTAAAAAATATGCAGATTGTGGTGCTAAGGACCTTTGCGCCACAATCTGTGTCAGAAATACACCTAACATAGACATATTTCTATATAATAAATGACCACCTAATTGTATTATTATTCGGGTGTAGGGCTAATATCTTTATATTATATAGATTTTACTGTAGTGTATTATACTGTGCCCTGTATTTCCCAGTAGAAAATGATTATTGGGAAACATAGTCCTCATCCCTGACCACCAGGACCAGGTAGCGCTCTGTCAGTACATGGCGGCCTCCCCTCTTCGCCACACTGCTTTGCTGTGTACTGGTGATTATTCTGACACTATCCATTAAATTTATACCAAAAATGTATGTGTTAACAGATGCCTCAGACTGATGCCGTACAGTGGCGTCCGTTCCCCATACAGTTCCATGGTAGAAAGAAAAATTACGTTAACGTATGTATTTTTTTAATGGACTCTGCAGGATACAAAAATGTGGAGTGTTGCACATTTGTATACATCATACCGATAGAAAATAAAAAAAATTCTAGTCTCCAGCAGGGCACATGTTTGAGAGTTTCCCTTTATGACGCATAAAAATGGCCCCTGATTAAAATACATATTTTTTGTGGGAATTTTTGCTAATGATCCCCCTCTGGTATATCACTGTCCATGTTGTGAGACTATTTGTTTACTTCTAGTAAGTGTTTGCTGGCTGCAAATATGACCTGAAAGTTTTTCAGGTTCGCTTGCCATTAAAGTGAATGTTGCCCGCTGCGAACGCACGGTTTGTGAACATTTGATTTAGAACGCGCGTTTGCAAATCATCATCGGCCAAAATTAGTCACTAGTTATAATGGCCCCCTGTAGTGCCCCCAGAAGATATAAGGCCCCATGCAATGCCCCTAGTAGGTAAAATACCCCATGTAGTGTCCCCAGTACCTAAAGCAAACACCTGTAGTGCCTTCAGTACTTATAGTTACTCCCTGTTGCACCCACAGTATTTGCCGTATAGTTTAAGGGTCGATTCACACATGACAAATTGGCTCCATATTTTACCTTTGGATTTGTGCAGTTAAAGTCTGAGACACATTACAATGTGAGGCAAGTCTTTTTTACAAATCTGATCCTTACTGCAAACATTTTCCATGTGGAAAAAAAAGCAAGCCAGAAATTTTAAATTCACAGCATATCTATTCGGTTGCACAATTTTTGGGTTAGTTATAATCCCTATACTGCGATTTTTTCATACATACTGTAATTAATCATTTCGGTTCAGCAGATTATGTTAAAAACTTACTTTTAAAATATGCTAATTACTTTGCTACCAGCAAGTAGGGCGGCTACTTGCTGGTAGCAGCCGCATCCTCCTATCCTAAAGACGCCCCCTCCGCATGTTGATTGACAGGGCCAACGGACGGGATCGTCCTCTGGCTGGTCCTGTCTGCTATCAAGATCTCGCGCCTGCGCCGTAACGGTATTCAGTCGGCGCAGGCGCACTGAGAGGAGGACTCTCGCTCGGCCGCTCCATCCTCAATGCGCCTGCGCCGATGACGTCATCAAGTACACCCGGAAGAGATTTATTATTAATAATCGTTGGTGGTATAGTGTTAATAACTGTAATTTTTATAAAATTATTTATTCCCATTTTGTTGGTGGTTTTTGTGGCAGCATGCTTATTACGTACAAACTTACCTGATTCGAGCATCCAGCGACGTCACCAGACTCTCCGCCTCCTTCCAGCGATGCCGGCGTCTTCTCTTCCGGGTGTACTTGATTACGTCATCGGCGCAGGCGCATTGAGGATGGAGCGGCCGAGCGAGCGTCCGCCTCTCAGTGCGCCTGCGCCGATTGAATACCGTTACGGCGCAGGCGCGAGATCTTGATAGCAGACAGGACCAGCCAGAGGACGATCCCGTCCGTTGGCCCTGTCAATCAACATGCGGAGGGGGCGTCTTTAGGATAGGAGGATGCGGCTGCTACCAGCAAGTAGCCGCCCTACTTGCTGGTAGCAAGGTAATTTGCATATTTTAAAAGTACGTTTTTAACATAATCTGCTGAACCGAAATGATTAGTTGGTAAGGCTGATTAGTCAGCCTGCATTTGTGGGAGGGGCGGAGGCTCTTCATATACGAGCCACAGCCTCACTCACAGGCGTGTGTTCTCAGGTGCACAGGCCGCATGTTACCTTGTCCGTAAAGGTTCAGCTTGTTACCTGGATCGCCCAGGCCGAGTTAAATGTTGTATGTCACCTGGATCGTCCAGGCCATGTTAAATGTTGTATGTCACCTGGATAGCCCAGGCCACGTTAAATGTTGTATGTCACCTGGATCGCCCAGGCCGAGTTAAATGTTGTATGTCACCTGGATCGCCCAGGCCGAGTTAAATGTTGTATGTCACCTGGATCGCCCAGGCCGAGTTAAATGTTGTATGTCACCTGGATCATCCAGGCCACGTTAAATGTTGTATGTCACCTGGATCGCCCAGGCCAAGTTAAATGTTGTATGTCACCTGAATCGCCCAGGTTCAGCTACTGCAGATACCATGCTAAACACACGTTCAGATAATACACTGGCTGCATGGCAGGCCAGCACCTCCAAGGCGTAAATGGCAAGCTCAGGCTGCCAAATGCTGCCTCCTGCTAAGACGTTCCATATCAGCTGGTGGTGCTGGTTGCTGTGGCGTGCTGACAAAGCTTTTTCACATTTCTGCCATGCTAACCCTGCCTTCTGAGGTGCCCCAGCTGCTTTGGCGACCTCTTCCTCTGCCTTCGCCTTGTGCTTCCACTATGCCCCCGCGGTCAGGTGGGAATGCAAACAGCAGCACATCTACCAGCATGCGCTTGTACTCGTGCATCTTACAATCATGCTCCAGTGAGGGAATTAAGGACGGTATGTGGTCCTTGTAACGGGGATCCAGCAGCATGGCCACCTAGCACAAGTTAGAATGTGGGCAATTCGGCGGTCGTTGCGGAGACACTGCAGCATGTAATCGCTCATGAGTGCCAGGCTGCCCAGAGGCAACAAAAAGCTGTCCTCTGTGGGAGGTGTATCCTCTGTATCCCCCCAGCCACGCACCAGTGAAGGCCATGAGCTGGTCTGGGTTCCACCCTGCTGTGAACATGGTTCCTCCTCCTCCATCTCCTCCTCCTCATCCTCCAGAACTGTGCCCTGGCTGGACAATTGTGTACCTGGCGTTTGTGGGTGCAGGAACCCACCCTCTGAGCCACTTGTGAATGACTGTCCGGAAACCCTATGAAATGATCCCTCTTCATCATCCTCCTCCTGTGCCACATCTTCTTCCATCATAGTCAGCAGCGTTTTTTCAAGGAGGCATAGAAGTGGGATAGTAACGCTGAGAGCGGCATTATCGGCATTGGCCATGTTGGTGGAGTACTCGAAACAGCTCAACAAGGAGCAAAGGTCTCGCATGGAGGCCCAGTCATTGGTGGTGAAGTGGTGCTGTTCCGCACAGCGACTCACCCGTGCATGCTGCAGCTGAAACTCCACTATCGCCTGCTGCTGCTCACACAGTCTAGCCAGCATGTGCAAGGTGGAGTTCCACCTTGTGGGCACGTCGCATATGAGGCGGTGAGCGGGAAGGCCGAAGTTACGCTGCAGCGCTGACAGGCGAGCAGCAGCAGGGTGAGAACGCCGAAAGCGTGCACAGACGGCCCACACTTTCTGCAGCAGCTCTGACATATCGGAGTAATTTTTAAGGAATCTCTGCACCACCAAATTCAGCACATGCGCCAGGCAAGGGATCTGCGTCAAACCGGCTAGTCCCAGAGCTGCTATGAGATTTCGCCCTTTATCGCACACCACCAGGCCGGGCTTGAGGCTTACTGGCACCAAACACTCATCGGTCTGTTGTTCAAGGCTCGTCCACAGCTCCTGCGTGGTGTGGGGTTTGTTCCCCAAACAGATAAGTTTTAAAACTGACTGCTGTCGTTTACCCCTGGCTGTGCTGAAGTTAGTGGTGAAGGTGTTAAGCTGACTGGATGAGGAGCCGGTAGAGGATGAGGAAGCGGAGTAAGAGGAGGAAGCAACAGGAGGCAAACTGAAGCGCCCTGCAATCATCGGTGGTGGAAGGACATACGCCAAACTGCTATCTGCCTCAGGCCCATCGCCACTGCATTTACCCAGTGTGCTGTTATGGAGATATGACGTCCCTGACCGTGCTTACTGGTCTACGTATCTGTAGTGAGGTGCACCTTGCCACAGATGGCGTTGCGCAGTGCACATTTGATTTTGTTCCCCACTTGGTTGTGCAGGGAAGGGATGGCATGCCTGGAAAAGTAGTGGCGGCTGGGCATGACGTACTGTGGGACAGCCACCGCCTTACGGCTTTTAAAACTCTCCGTCTCCACCAGACTGAATGACAGCATTTCAAAGCCCAGTAATTTTGAAATGCTGGCAGGGCCAGGGATCGCTGGTGGGTAAGGGGGTACTTCCTCTTCTGCTACAGTGTTTGGGAGATGGAGAGCTGAACGCTTCCGTGGGACATTGTGGAGATGCTTGGTGACCCAGATGGTGGTGTTGCTGGCAGATTCTCTGTTTGCGGGGTGGCACTGTGACTCCAGAGGTGGATGAAGAGGACGAGACTGCAGCAGAAGAGGAAGCAGGAGAAGCTAGAGACCTTTCTTGGTTTTTAAGGTGTCTACTCTACTGCAGCTCATGCTTTGCACTTAGATGCCTGGTCATGCAGGTTGTGCTCAGGTTGAGAACGTTTATACCTCGCTTCAGGCTCTGATTGCACAGCGTGAAAACCACTCGTGTCTTGTCGTCAGCACATTGTCTGAAGAACTGCCACGCCAGGGAACTCCTTGGAGCTGGCTTTGGTGTGGTCGGTCCCTTGCTGCGGTCGGCAGTAGCAGGCGTACTGTTTAGGGGACGGCCGCTCCGCTTTTGCACCCTGCTCCCTCTTCTGCTGTGCTGGTGACTCTGTGGAACCGCCTCTTCCTCTGAACTACACAGGTCACTCGCATGACATTAATTCCATGTGGGGTTGAGGACCTCATCGTCCTCCACATCATCTTCCACCCAGTCTTTACCCCTGCCCTCCTTGTCGGTCTGCACACGTTCGAAATCCCCAGCAGTTGGCACCTGTGTTTCGTCATCATCCGAGACGTGCTGCGATGGTCCTCCCATGTACTCATCTTGAAACATAAGTGGTTGGGCATCAGTGCACTCAATCTCTTCCACCTCTGGGGCAGGGCTAGGTGGATGGCCCTGGGAAACCCTTCTAGCAGAGTCATCAAAAAGCAGAAGAGACTGCTGCATGACTTGGGGCTCAGACTGCATGGCTGATTTGCAAGGGGGTGAGGTGAAAGACTGATGGACATCGGCTGCAGGTGCCAACTCTTATCTTTCAGCAGGAGACTGGGTGGGAGACAATGTGAAGGAACTGGAGGCACTGTCAGCAACCCAATCTACTATCGCCTGTACTTGTTCTGGCCTCACCATTCGTAGTGCCGCATTAGGCCCGACCAAATACCGCTGAAGGTTCTGTCGCCTACTCGCACCTGAGGAAGGTGTTTCACTTTTGCGTGTATCTGGCACAGATCGACCACATCCTGCAACAGGAGCTCCACCAGCAGCACCACGACCGGGGCTACGTCCCCTATTTGACACTCTCCTCATATTTCTCAAATTTAGGATCTTGCCCAAAATGGTGTTTTTTTTATAACAGAATAGAATAACAGTATCTAACGTGTGTATCTCACAATGACAGATGCAGACAAGACTGCAAATTAAGTATTTTGCCCTAAATGGGTGTTTATTTTAATAGCAGAATAGAACAACAATATCTAAAGGGTGTATCTCACACGGACAGATGCAGACAAGGCCGCAAATTAAGTATTTTGCCCTAAATGGGTGTTTTTTTAAAACCCAGAAAATTATAGCTGTATTTCTAGCTTAAATTGCACATTGACTAATGCGGCAGAGGCCCCAGATGGAAGGTATTGCCAAAAATGGGTGTTTTTTTAAACCCAGAAAATTATTGAAGTATTTCAAGCTTGTTTTAAAAATAACAGATGCAGCAAAGGCTGCAATATGAAGTAATTTGCCCAAAAAGGGTGTTTTTTTAATAACAGAATATGACAGCAGTATATAACGCTTGAATTTCTCACGTACTGATGCAGCAAGGGCTGTATAATTGAGTATATTGCCCAAAAAGGGCATTTTTTAAAACCCAGAAAATTATAGTTGTATTTCTATCTTAAATTACACACTGACTAATGTGGCAGAGGCCCCAGTACTTTGCCCAAAAAGGGTGTGTTTTTTTTATAGCAGAATATGACAAGCAGTATATAACGCTTGAATTTGACACGTACAGATGCAGACAAGGCCGCAAATTAAGTATTTTGTCCAAAATGGGTGTTTTTTGAATAAGAGAATATGACAGCAGTATATAACGCTTGAATTTCACACGTACCGATGCAATTGTGTTTTTTTTCCGAAAAAGGGTGTTTTTTAAAACCCAGAAAATGAAAGCTGTATTTCTAGCTTAAATTCCATACTGACCAATGCGGCAGAGGCCCCAGATGGAGGATATTGCAGAAAATTTGTGTTTTTTAAAACCCAGAAAAAATGTTTTTTCTTTTTGTCGCCATATTCTGACCAATATTATCTTTTTTTATAGTTATGTGTACGGAGTTATGTGAGGGCTAAATTTTTGCAGAGCGATCTGTACTTTTCAGTAACACCATTTTGAAGTGTATATGACTTTTGATAACTTTTGAAAAAAATGTTTTTTCTTTTTGTCGCCATATTCTGACCAATATTATCTTTTTATAGTTATGTGTACGGAGTTATGTGAGGGCTAATTTTTTGCAGAGCGATCTATACTTTTCAGTAACACCATTTTGAAGTGTATGTGACTTTTGATAACTTTTTATTCAAACACTTTATTGGAAAAAATGTATGTCTTTGTTTCAATCACATTTTGTGCACTTGATTGATGTATTGTTTACATATGCGCATTCTCTGATCTGGGCATGCGTATTAAATATGACTCTCAATACACAATGCAATGTGAGGCATCACCAGACTACAGGTACTGTCCTTTCTCCCTGTTTTCTAACCAATTATTAGTTAATTGATCATTTTTGGCATTCTATAAAGTACAATAATTTCATATAACGCAACCCCTGAGGAAGCAGCATATTTTTGTAACATCTACCCTGGCTATTGTTTTTTGTTTTTTATTCTTTTTTTAAGCACTTTTAATAAAGGCAAGTGCAAAAGTCTCATCATCATAATAAAACATATCAAGCAAAGACCTGTGCGGAGAGTCATCTGTAACATATCAGATTCAGCACTATTGTGCATGGTCCATAATTAAAGTCTAACTATGTAAATCAGAGTGATATAACAACGTAATTCCAAGAAGGTCTACGCCAGAAAAACTTTGAACTATCAATCTCGCCTTAAATACAGTACAATCGGAGAGACATTAGGAGGGAGACAAACAGCAACACATGGGAATGAGCTGTAAGGGTCGAGGATTAAAAAAAAAAGGGCAGGGGGGAAGTAATGAAGAAGGTCTCCATTAGGCTAACAGAGCATGTTACTCCGGTGTGCACTGGAAGTTGAACCATGGAGTCCATGCCGAGATAAATGCCTCGTGAGAGTTTTTTAGGAGGTCTGTTCGTTCTTCCATTCTCCGGATATACTCTATCTTTTGACCCAAAGGTCTTTAGAAGGTGGGGAAGGTGATTTCCATCTGGCTGGGATGCAGGCTCTAGCTGCATTGACTAGCTGATGCAAAACTGATTTATATAGTAGGCGATTATGTAGGTCCGAGAGGAGTAATAAAAAGAAGCTTGGAGTGTTCGGTATGGGAAAGGAAAAGAGTCATGGTTTTATGTACCGACTCCCAAAATTGTCTGATTTTACTACAGTGCCAAAAGATATCGATCAGTGTGCCTGGCCCTGACTCACATCTCCAGCATAGTGCACATACTGAGGGAAACATTTTCTGTAGGCGGGACGGGACATAGTACCATCTAGTTAGTATCTTGTAACTTGCCTCTTGAAATTTGCAGGCAATGGATGATTTATGCGTAAGATTGCAGTACGCAGCCCTGCAGGGTGAGCGAACGTGAGGTCACAGGGGTAGTTAACAAACCGAGGGTTCTTCTTGGTACTCACAGTATTTATATACCCTGGACAGGTGTACAGCAGTGATGGAGAGGCTGGCACATGGATCCTCTGGGGCACTCTCTGTGTATAGGGACCAGGCCAGGTGGTAGGTGAGGTGCCCTGGGTGTTGCAGGTTTAATGTGCCAGTGGCAAGATCCCTTTAAGTTCGTGACGCCAGTGCCGGTAACGGTGGCACACAGATTTCTTGTAGTAATAATTGAGGAACACATGTTGCAGTGAACCAAAACTTCCTTTTACTGAACAGTTCAACTATTTACAGTCTTTAGTCAGTTCCACATGTAAAAGGTTGTGACAGGCAGCCTTTATATAACACGGCAGGCAATGTTCTTGCAAGATACTCAGAGGGTTAAACACTTACAGATCAGGCTGCACTTTCTCAGAATCCTGTCTGACTTTCTCCAAGACCCGTATGCCCTATTGCTGGTTTTATCCTTGGGTAGGGAAAACTTCCTCTGGTATATGTCTCCTTGCTGTAAATATATCCTTCTGCCCTTCAGCTCTCTCTGTTTGGCTGGAATCAACTTGGCACTGCACTGTACTTTTATAGGAACTTAGTTTCTCAGGAGGCAGACTCTTCCCCTGAAGGCAAGCTAGAAGCCTGGGCTATCTAGCTGCATGTCAGAAGCTGCTCCTCAGCTCCTCTCTGGCTAAGGTGCACACTTGGCTTCTGAACACTCAACTGCCTCCGTGAACAGGACCTGACTATATATACTAGGGGGTTCCCTAGCTGCCTCTACTGCCTAGGAGGAGGAACTACACCCCTAACAGGCCTGGTACAAAGGGAATAATATAAATAACATGACAATATACATTACAATGCAATATAAAATACAATGACCATGTTCCACAGGAGGTGGAGAACAACGTGACCCAATTGACCCTTGAGTAGTGCCCACATTTACAGAGTGGGACACTACATACTCCGTTGCTTTGAAGTTGCCCGTCCTCGGCGCAACACAGGGGGCCCGCCCAGCTGGAAACTGTCACCTGAAAGACCAAAAAAATGTAAAGCAGGCACATACATCTACATTTGCAATGAAAATATCAGCCAGCTCCGCTGGCAAAGGAACAAGTGCGGTGAAAAGGGGCGTCGTTCTCTTCACGCAGGATAGTACAGGGAACAGGGGCGCTGACCTGGTACATCGTATCAGGAATAACCAGGATAGTCCATAATAATAAAATACAATAGTCCCATAAAATAGCATCTCAGAGGCCCACAGTGGTCATCTCTGGGCACAGTTCTTGAATTAAGATTGCACATAAAAGTCACAGCACAGAACTCTACATTTCAGGTATACTTTCCCCTGGCAAGTCCTGGTAGATAAAAGTAGTGCTGTAATATCCCTATTCAAACTGAAAAGGGAATTAAAAAGGGTAAAGGTGCAAAACAAAAACAGCAGGCACAACTTGGATAGCACTTTAAGCAGGCAGGATATCCTGAAAAACAGACATGGCAGTTAAGCACTTGGTATTCTCAGTGTTTTTTTTTTTTTAACTACCACTGGGCCATGGGTAACTAGCAGCAACTCTTTGGGCCAAAACATAGGACTCCTGTCCTGAAACAGTTAAATTCAGAAGCATTGGTCAGACCAAAAGGCATAACTAGATTTTCATAATGCCCCTCAAGGGTGTTAAAAGCTGTCTTCCACTCATCCCCCTCCTTGATACGAATCAGATTGTAGGCCCCCCTAAGATCAAGTTTGGAGAACCACCTAGCACCCGCAATCTGGTTAAACAGGTCAGGAATGAGAGGAAGAGGGTATGGGTCTCTGATGGTTATCCGATTTAATTCGTGAAAATCTAGGCAAGGACGCAGGCCCCCATCTTTCTTTTTAACGAAGAAAAACCCTGAAGCCACGGGTGAAGAAGAGGGTCTGATGTGTCCTTTAGCCAAGCTCTCGGAGATATAATCCTTCATGGCTTGTCTCTCTGGACCCGAAAGATTATATAACCTGGTCTTGGGTAATTTTGCGCCGGGAATAAGGTTAACCGGGCAATCATAAGGACGGTGAGGTGGTAACTTCTGACAACCCTTTTCAGAAAAAACGTCCTCAAAGTCCGAAATAAATGTAGGTAGGGTAGTTATGGAGGCGACTAAGCAATTGCTATTTAAGCAATTTTCTCTGCAATGCTCACTCCACTCCGATATCTCCCTGGCCTGCCAATCCACCACTGGATTGTGCGCTACCAACCAGGGAAGGCCCAGCACTACCGGAGTGGGAAGCCCCTCCAGAACATAACATGAAAGCATCTCGTTATGGTGGTCCCCTACCCGAAGGTGTAAATTATGAACAATGTGGGTGAGGTTTCTCTGAGACAGAGGAGCAGAATCAATAGCGAATATGGGAATAGGTCTCTGCAGCGTACAGAGAGACAAACCCATAGTGCGGGCAAAATGGGCATCTATCAAATTTACCCCTGCTCCACTGTCTAGAAAGAAAGAAATAGCCTCCGTCTTAACACCAAAAACAATAACTGCTGGCAACACAAATTGCGATGTACTTATGGAGGAAACATATACCCCCCGGCTGACATCCTCCACACAGCCTGGGGTTAGTAGTTTTCCGACGGTCTTTTGTTTCTGAGGAAAGAAGGACAGACATTAATGAAATGACCCCTCTCCCCACAAAAAAAACAAACCCCACGCCTACGGCGAGCCTCAGGAGGACGGACCTGACGAGTAGTTCCTCCTAGCTGCATAGGCTCTTCTAAGTCTGTACAGACTAACTGCTGCTTGGGAGGGGTTACCAATTGCTCCGGTTTTTTTAACCTGTCCCTAAGGCGTCTATCTATTCGGATAGAAAGGGACATAACCGCATCATGGAAAAAGGGGGTCTCATATAATGCAAGCGCATCCTTAACCCTTTCGGATAACCCAGAGCAGAACTGACTCCTGAGAGCCGAGTCGTTCCATTGGGTATCCGTAGCCCACCTATGGAAGTCAGAGCAATACTCCTCTACCGGCCGCTCTCCTTGTAGGAGTCTCCGTAAACTTGATTCAGCCAGTGCGACTCGGTCAGGGTCGTCATATATGAGACCCAATGCCCCGAAAAACTCATCCACTGACCGAAGAGCCTGGGAATCAGAGGGTAAAGAGAATGCCCAGGACTGCGGGTCCCCCTGCAGCAGGGAAATAACAACCCCCACCCGCTGTTCTTCATTACCAGAGGAGTAAGGGTGCAGTTTAAAATATAATTTGCAGGCCTCACGGAATGTCAAAAACTTGTCCCTTCCCCCAGAAAATCTGTCAGGGAGAGGGACCTTGGGTTCCGCAACAACCTGGTTACCAGTAGCAACCGCTGGGCTTGCGGTCAGTTGTAATTGCTGCTGTTGCTGGAGGACCGACACCTTCAATCCTGCCACCTCCAAAGACAGGCCATGAAAGTGTTTGGACAGAGCAGCAATTGGATCCATACTGGATTCTAAGTAGGTAAATTTTTATTTTATTTTTTACCTACACAAAATAAGGGCCAGATATAATGTAATGACCGGCGTCACGCACAGGAAGGGAAAAAGGGAAAGCCCTGCCCAAGGGAGAGGGAAAGGTGGTGACCCCTGACTCACCTTGCGGCTGGCACCTGACTGCCCTGACGTCCCTAGACGGGTTCCTCACCCGTGCGGCGATCACGTGCCTAAACCCTGACTTTCCCTAGAATGAGCCCTAGATAGTGAACGGGCCGGTGGGATCGCTAGTCCGCACCACTGACACTAAGAGGGAAACACCAGGGAGAGGACAGACAATACAGACAAACACATACACCCAGGTGGGCGACCACAGCAGACCACAAAGGTCCAACAGGGATCCGGAGGGTAACGTTCTGGACCAACTACCAGAGAACGCAGCAACACAGCTCCAGAGGGTCAGTATAGAAGTCCAGACAGGAAGCTCTATATCTGGCAACCAGAGAAGTGTGAGAGGGGAATATAAGGAGGTTGGGAGTGCTAGACAAGGAACAGCTGAGGAGAAGGAGCTACGGATCCATGAGTGAGCCAAAAAGGGTTGCAAAGCAAACCCAGAAAGCTACCATAAGCAAACAGCCCTATCTTACATAGAGCGCGCAGCCAACCGCTGTGACTTCCTGACCCCGGGTATAACGGAGTCAGGCGTGGGTCTTGACACCCTCGTGACACTAATATAGTGTCCATAATCTGTGAGGTTCTGTAACCAATACTGTACTACATCATAAAACAGTGTCTGTATTGCACATTCCAATAATCTGGGCCTAATATAGTGTCCATAATCTGTGGTGTTCTGTAACCAATACTGTACTACATCAGAAAACAGTGTTTGTATTGCAAATTCGAATAATCTGGGCCTAATATAGTGTCCATAATCTGTGGTGTTTTGTAACCAATACTGTACTACATCAGAAAATAGTGTCTGTATTGCAAATTCCAATACTGTACTACATCAGAAAACTGTGTCTGTATTGCAAATTCTAATAATCAGGGCCTAATATAGTGTCCATAATCTGTGGTGTTCTGAAACCAAGACTGTACTACATCAGAAAACAGTGTCTGTATTGCAAATTCCAATAATATGGGCCTAATATAGTGTCCATAATCTGTGGTGTTCTGTAACCAATACTGTACTACATCAGAAAACAGTGTTTGTATTGCAAATTCGAATAATCTGGGCCTAATATAGTGTCCATAATCTGTGGTGTTTTGTAACCAATACTGTACTACATCAGAAAATAGTGTCTGTATTGCAAATTCCAATAATCTGGGCCTAATAAAGTGTCCATAATCTGTGGTGTTCTGTGACATATACAGTCCTACATCCGAAAACTGTGTCTGTATTGCAAATTCCAAAAATCTGGGCCTAATATAGTGTCCATAATCTGTGGTGTTCTGTAACTAATACTGTGCTACATCAGAAAACAGTGTCTGTATAGCAAATTCCAATAATCTGGGCCTAATATAGTGTCCATAATATTTGGGTTTCTGGGACATATACTGTCCTGCATCCGAAAACTGTGTCTTTAGCGGACAGTAAAACAATCTGCACCACATCTAGTGACAAAACTATTAATATGAAGAAGGCGAGCACTAAGGGACGGGGAAGTGAGCATGATGCTGATGGTGCACACAGAGGCACTGGGCACAATGAAACTGTGCCTGCTGCCAGTGCACCAGAAAAAAAAAACATCCACTGTACCCAGCTTCATGTCCAAATTAGCTGGGCGGCGCAGGACACTGCCCAAGTCGGACCAATGCGAACAGTTGGTCAGTTGGATTGCTGAAGATAATGCTTCCAGTCAGTTAAGCACCACCCTCTCTTCCACCAAGTCCAATCTCTGTAGCCAAGAGTCTGATCAACCGTACCGAATCCTCACTCTGATTATCCTTCCTCCCACCATGGAGAGGCTTGCCAAATGAGTGATCCCACACTCGGATATTCCGAGGAGCTCTTTCCAGCGCCACTATAACATTTGGCCCTCACACCCAGCACACTTTAAAAGGGACCTGAGATATTGTGCCCTGATTCCCAACCTCTTGAGCCTTCACAGTCTCAAGAAGATGATGGTGGTGAACGGCAATTATTCGTTCACGAGGTGGATGATGATTAGACACAATTGTCAATCACTGGGGTTGTGGTTAGGTCAAGTCAGGAGGATGAGCAGAGTGAGGAAGTGGAAGAGGAGGTGGTGGACAATGAGGTCACTGACCCAACATGGGAAGGTGAAAAGCCGAGTGAGGACAGCAGTTCAGAGGGGGAGGGATCCACAGCCCCACAACAGGCTGGAAGAGGCAGTGGGGTTGCAAAAGGGAGAAGTCATCCCACACCAAATAGGCCTGCAACCATTACACCGAACACCCCCATGCATAAATCTACCTTGCCAAGGGGTAGGTGTTCCGCAGTATGGTGCTTTTTGGAGGAAAGTGCAGTCGACAAAAGAGTGGTAGTTTGCAATCTGTGCCTCACCAAAATGAGCCGCCGGGGCGTGAACACTAGCAACCTCACCACCACCAGTATGATCCGCCACATGGCTTCCAAGCACCCTAATAAGTGGGCCAAATGCCTGGGTCTACAATCTGGGTCTGCGGGTCACACCAATGCCTCCTCTACCCCAGGTTAAGCACTGCTGGCCAAACCCCTGTTGAAGGTGCAGGCCCGGATGCCTCTTGCCCTGCACCTGGACCTTCGAATGAACCATCAGCAACAACATCCACTATTCTAGTGTAGCGTCAAAATGTCCATAACACAGTCATTTGAAGGCAAGCGCAAATACCCAAACAGGCAACCACACACAGGCCATAGGACTAAATGTGTAACTTTCCAAATTACTGGCCCTTGAAATGTTGCCATTTAGGCTTGTGGACACTGAGGCCTTCCGCAGCCTGATGTCGGCGGCCATCCCTCGGTTCGCAGTCCCCAGCAGCCACTATTTTTCAAGGTGTGTCGTGTCCACCTTAAACCAGCATGTGTCCCAGAACATCACCCGTGCCCTGACCAACGCACTTACTGTGAAGGTCCACTTCACCACGGATACATGGACAAGTGCTGGTGGCCAGGGATGCTACATTTCCCTGACCGCACACTGGGTGAATGTTGTGGAGGCCGGGAGTGAGTCGTACCCTGGGATGGCACAGGTGCTACCCACGCTCAGGATTGCAGGCCCTACATCCATTAGGGTCTCGGCCAGCAGCTATGTTACTGGCTCCAACCCCCATTTCTCCTCCTCTGCCACCTCCTCCTCCACTTCCACCTCCAGCAGCAGTCAGCCATCAGTCGCTAGCTGGAAGCAGTGTAGCACTGCTGAGGGTAAGTGTCAACAGGCCATGCTGAAGCTGATCTGATTAGGGGACAAATAGCACACCGCCGCAGAGCTGTGGCAGTGTATAAGGGACCAGACTGAGCTGTGGCTCTCGCCACTCAACCTACAACCTGGCATGGTTGTGTATGACAATGGCCATAACTTGGTGGCGGCTTTGGAGCTCAGCAACCTGACACACATCCCATGCCTAGCTCACATCTTAAACTTAGTGGTTCAGCGGTTTATCAAAACATACCCCAATTTGCTAGAGCTATTAGTGAAGGCGCGCCACGTGTGTTCCCATTTCCGCAAGTCATCCACAGCTTCAGCCGGTCTGTCAATGCTGCAGCAGCCCTTGAGGCTTCCAGCTCACCGACTGTTGTGCGACGTGAGCACGAGCTGGAACTCTACGTTCTACATGTTGACCAGGCATTGTGAGCAGCAGAGAGTAGATGTGGAATATCAGCTGCAACATGGTCATCGCCTTTCGAGTCAACTGCCACTATTCACAAGCGAGGAGTGGGTATTGATGTCAGACCTCTGTGAGGTTTTAAAACACTTTGATAAATGCACACAGATGGTTAGTGGTGATAACGCTATTATCAGCGTAACCATCCCACTGCTGTGTCTACTCAAACGATATGTTTATAATTATAATGTATGTTATAATGTATTCAATCTACTGTAGTGTATTCTCATGCACTTTTTCCATCACAAAAAAGAATATATGGTTGAATATTGTTTCCTCCTACTCCTCCTCCTCATCCAGATTGTATACTGCCTCCACTGTATTTTTTTTTAATAGGGTCAGCTATACAGCATGCACTCGCATATAATGTTTTAGAGCGTCATTTGTACAGCATGCACTTGCATATAATGTTTTAGAGCATCAGCTTACCTGTAGGCACTCACATATCTTGTTTTAGAGCGTCATTTGAACAGCATGCACTTGCATATAATGTTTTAGAGCATCAGCTCACCTGCAGGCACTCGCATGAAAATGTTTTAGAGCATCAGCTCACCAGCAGGCCTTCACCCCTAATGTTTTAGAGGGTCAGCTCAGCAGCAGGCCCTCGCCCCTCATGTTTTAGATGGTCAGATCAGCAAGCCCTTTCTCCAAATGTTTTTGATGGTCACCAGCAGACTACCAATCATAATTTTTCAAGACTGTGTATGATGCACTCCTTTATGTGTAATAAAGGGTGTATTGTAGTGCCGGTTCCTTGTAATTTTTGGCAGCTCTTTCACTTAGAGCATAGGCTTTATGAGTGTAGGAGTCCCAATACGTGAACAATTGTACCACAATGTAAATGAGGCCCTCCTTTATGTGATATACCAGCTGTTTCAGAGTGCCTCTTGCTTGTAATTTTTTTCTGCTCTTGCACTTTATATACAATTGAATATACAGGAAAGAATTTACAGTAAAGAATTTTTTCTGGGGTTTTGTGTGTATTTTTGTCAGTCTGTAAAAGTGGCGTACAACTCGGACAACATGGTTCCCAGCAGCGATTTGGGAGTCCAAGATGCATCCAGACATCATCCCCATGCTGTTCCCGATCCATTTTGGTGGTATTTCCATCACTTTCTGACCTTTTCCAATGGACAAGGCCCCCTCTCCTCTTCAGAGCAGGGGGTGTCTGGTTGTCTCCCATTGACTTCCATTATACTCGGGTGCTCGGTCGAGCACACAAATATAGCAATGTGTTGGGCCGAACACCCCAATACTTCGATCATCACCAGTGGGTGATAAAACCCCATTCACCTTCGTTGCCGCAGAGGGGCAGGTATATAGGGAACGGATCCAGGCCATCATTGAGCCATCTACTCAGCCATCTG